>NC_092804.1:41409237-42084141 GCF_040954645.1 Diabrotica undecimpunctata | reverse complement strand
TAGCAAATTAAGAAGTAACTATGATCGCCAGGACCTGATGAAGTGCATGGTGAAATTTTAAAGCTATTAGAGGCCCGCCAAATCACAGCTCTTACTAAGGTATTCAACAACATTATGAGTCTGGTTACTTACCAGAAGACTGGCTACTACCAATATGACGAATACTACATATTACTTGTCCCATGAGGTAGTATTATTATTAATACTACCCCATGGGAAACTAATTGATATTCTAAAAACATTAGAACTCGATAGTAAGAATATGACTAATCACAAACTTATATCTCCAACAAAAAGTAACAGTGCGATTCGAAAATGAACTAGCCGAGATCTTTACAATAGGAGAATAAGTTCGACAGGATTGCATACTGTCACCAGCATTATTTAACATATACCCTGAAAACATCTTTACAGAAGTCTTGGATGAATCAGAAGATGGGATTGCTGTAAACTTATAAACAATATTAGATATGCAGACGATACCGTATTGCTGGCGAATAGTACGCAGGGGCTCCAAAGGATGATGGATGATGGTGTAGAAACATGTTACAAATACGGCCTGAAACTAAAGTTTAAGAAGACAAAAATAATGATCACTAATAAGAACACCAACATAAAAGACCAAATTACAATAAACGATACACCGTAAAAATATGCTATCTGGGCTGCAATATTAAGGATACCTGAGATCAGGTATGAAATAAAAACTCGTATTGAAAAAGCTAGAAGCTCTTTTAACAGTCTTAGAAAGATTCTCTGTAACTTATAATTAGGTATCAATATACGCTTAAGAATTCTTAGATGTTGCATATTTAGTGTCCTTCTCTAAGCTGGAGTCTTACAGAGATGCCATAAAACGGTTATAGGCATTTGAAATGCGGTGCTACCGACATATGAGGGTCTCATATATACACTACACAACTAACATAACTTTTCTAGAGATCTTTGAGAATGAGAGAATGATGATCATTCTCTCTCCTGATGCCGACCAGAATGTATGTTCGATTTTTTAAATTATTTTAAACTGTTTGTCCTTGTTTAGTGTAGTGTTATGTTCAACTTTATGTTTAATTTTATGTGTATGACATTCTGCAATTGTTGGATAGCCCAAAATTGACGAAATGCCCCTGAAGATGCTCTAGGGAGCGAAAGTACTTGGGCAAAATTTAATTAATAAAACTGTGCTCGATATCTGCCTTTATTTTTCAAAGTTCATTTATTCGAGCATTCAACCTTATATCAATTTATTCTAGAGATGCCAAAAAAAGACAAAGAAATTATTAACACCGTAAATAACATAAAATCGGCTTACTTCGGGCTCATTATTCGTAATAGTAAATACCGACTTCTACAGTTAATTCTACAAGGCAAGATTGAGGGCAAGAGAGGCCCTGGACGTAGACGTATGTCCTGGCTGGCCAATCTTAGAAAATGGACTGGTCTAACGTCAATTGATCTTTTTCGAGCTGCTGTAAATAGAATAAGATGGGTCAATATGGTCGCCAGCATCATTAGAAGATACGCACCTTTAGAAGTAGATCACGAATCAAAATTTTAGCAAGTTACCTTACTTTTTGTACACATAGTATATCAAAAAGTCAGGTTAAGACGGTACATGACGCTTATAGTCCCGATTCTAACAAACAGTCTAATAAAGACACGGAAACAAATCCGATTAATCATCTTCATCTATCTAAAAAATAATAATAATTGGAGCTTGTTTGTAAAAACGGAATATGGAGGCGTAGATATAACTATGAACTGCAGAACATAATAACAACGAGCAAAGTTCGATGAAAAAGACATTAATAACATATCCAAATAAAACCTTCTGCAATGGGCATGACATGTAGCCCGGACCAAAAATCAAATATGATAAAATGAATCACAATCGCGCAAGATGATGGATATTATAAAAACAGGAAGGCCATAGCTCAGATGAATAGATTGGGTGACGCAAGATGCTGAGAAGATCGGTGCCTCCAACTGCAAAATATATATTATGTACAAAATAGAATAGTATGATGCAAGAAACTTTAGGTGTATAGCACCAATATGATGAATAGGTGTAAAAAGATGACTTTAAGGAACTGAATTATAAACAAACATTTTCATTAGAGTTCACATACTTTATTAAAATAATCATATGAGCATATACAAGCGTCAATAATAAAAATTGCATATAATCATTTTTTCACCAAAAATTTTTGGGAGAATTATTTTATTTTCTCAGTGCTTTGGTCGTTTTATATAAACTGATAAGAAACCAGATATAAAGTAAACGATATTATTTACATACCAAATCCTTGATGCGATAAGGAGGAATGCACGTATTAGATGAGTCTTTATAATTATATTATCTATTCAAAATTCCGCAGAAATAATTAAATTCAGTGGAAAAAAGAAACAACTGTAAAATTTTAACATTCAAGTAAATAAACACTTCGAATCCTATTTTTACAAGCGAAAATATCAAGAAAACTATTCAGAAGTAGTTAACAATGTATTTCTATTTAATCAAGAAATCTAGAAAAAAAACTATTTAACTATGTATATTGATATGTAGATGGTAGATATGCAATGTGTATCACCATACATTAATGCAACGTTTCATTCCATGAGTCTGACAGGCCGTGAAAACCCGTTATTATATATATATATATATATATATATATATATATATATATATATATATACATACATACATATATATACATATATATATATATATACATATATATATATATATATATATATATATATACATATATATATATATATATATATATATATATATATATATATGTATATATATACATATATATATACATATATATATATACACATATATATATATATATATATATATATATATATATATATATATATATATAAAGGAGTACGACCGTCAATCCAATATAAATTAAGGATCACTCAGAAGAGTGGTGGGTTTTTTCGGTCAAAAGGTGGAGAAAAAAGACAAAGTTGATGGCTACTTCATCTATTTATTGAAGACGTTTCGCTTTCTTAATCAGAAAGCATCATCAATTCATCTAAAAAGAACAATATGAAAAAACCACACAAGCATGGAAAAGTTGTTACATGTGTTACCTTAAAAAGGTATGTAGCAGTCAGTGATAACAAAGTTGTAAAGACACTTAAGTAAATGGACATTATACGATTATGATGTATAAACAATAAATTGAACTAGATAAGTTAACAATTTGTTCAAACTAAGCACAGCAAAAAGAACATGTGGTTTTGTTTTTTTGTTATATAAATGTATAAGTTAAAAAAAAAACATTAAAAAAGAGAGTGAAGAACTAAGAAAAATCAAAGAAGCACTTCCAACAATATAGCAATAGTTATGTTTTAATTTTTACTTTAGGTAGCATTATTGTATTAATTAATATTGAAATTGAATAATTTAATGTATAATGAAATTACCACTCCTGGCTTCTTGAATGCTGCCGGTAAAATGGAGTTCAATTAAGACAACCACGCTATCAACGTAAAAGACAGTCAAAACCTTGAGGTCATTAATTATGACAGAACAGCAAGGTGGTATTTCTACCACGACAAAGCAACACACAACGGCGAATCATCCTACATCAGTACAATGCAAGTGCTCGCACTGAGTAAAAGACAATAGAGTTTTTAAAGCTTCAAAACATCGAATTGTTAAACCATCCACCGTATAGCCCTGACGATTCTTCACATCTTCTTTTAATTCGAAACATTATATATAAAATGCGTGAAAATAAAAAGCATGATTATCACGATAAAATAAATACGGAGATGTTTGTGAAATAGTTGAAAGAAAAACTGCTTTCAAGTTTACATGAACCATCTTTTATAGTTATGGATAATGCCTCAAACCATTGGAAAGGAACCAACAAATGCCTGGACAGTAGATAAAATAAAAGAATGATTAACGAATGAAAATATTTCATTTCCTCAGGATTCTTTCAAGCCGTAATTGCTACAGTTATACAAAAAGAATTAAAAACCAAAAATATTTATAGTAGACGAGATATAAATAGTTTTGGAGATAATGTATTAAGACTGCCCCCGTACCATTGTAAATTCAATCCCATGGAACATATTTAGGGATACTAACTACGATAACTAATTGGACGTAACGGTTACAGTGATGCAGCAGTTTTGGAAATATGGCAAGTAACATTGAATACTGCTACACCTACAATTTAGGAAAAAAGGGTGCGGGAATGTGAAAATTTAATAGAATAATGCTGGATGCAAAATCGCATTGAAGCAATTAACCCAGCCATCATTTACAATTCAAATGAAGATACCGACGACAGTTATTATGAGTATAGATCTAATTCTTGATTGCACTTTAGGGTAATATGTTATGATTTTCTCATTAAGAAAAATTTTGAGTGTTATTGTTACTATTATATCAGTAAATATTTACACTACAATCTAGAAACTAGAATTTGTGATTTTCTTCTATTTTTGCACTAAGAATTGTATATTTCTCTAAATGAATTTAAAATACATTATCAGTTAAAACCGTGTTTGTGCTTGTCTTCGACAGTGCTTCAAATATTGGGAGAATTTGCGATTAACTTGCTCAGCACAGCGGACCGTTTAAGTTAAAGCATTCATCCCTAATTCAAAGTAGTCGCAAATTCGTGAAATATACTATACTTTTATAGTGCACAAAACAATAAATATTGTTTTTAAATGCAGCCACTTCATAAAAACTTCTAAGAATCATATTTATGATATCATCATTAATTAATACCGGAATGTTCAATCAAAAAATATTTACTTCAATATTAATTATATCCGCACAATTTATTTTTTTGTTATCGAAGAAAAAATATATAGTTATAAAAAGTTATATACTTGAACGATAGAAAAACTGTTACACTATTTTTTTTTTTTTTGTTGAGTAGTGTATCAAAAGATAATTATGTTTGAGATGTTGTTCAATTATTTTTCAGATAAAACTCACAATTAAAAGAAAAATACTACAAAATCTCCTTTTTTAGACAATAATAAGTGACTTTCTATAAAATCTGTTACATTAACTAGATATAACTGGTACTAACCTCTATGAATTTGTTTCTTTGCGGTCAACTTTTCACTCATCTGTGGCTGTGTTTTGGCCAATTGTTTGCTTTTTCTCTCTTCTGTTTCTCCATCGTTAGACAGTCTCCTCTTCTTCACAATTCTCTCTTGGTCCTCGATCTTCAAAGAGTTCCATCCGAACAAATCCGTATTATTGTCCATGCTGCATTCACTTGGTAAGTTCCAGGAGTTTTTGGAATTATTCGAATTGTCGTTCAACAGGATGTCCGAGTTTTCATAAAGTTGATAATCCATATCAGTTTAAAAAGTTCTTACTAATATCTTCTACTTTTCTACTCTAATCTTCAGCTAAATTCACTACCAAGAACTCTTCGCGATGTTCTCCTTAAAACATAACGAAGAAGGAATTGTATAATTTCTTAATTCCGGTAGTTTCCCTTTGTCTATGATTTTGCAAAAGGCTGGAGTCAATATCAAGCATTTTTTTCAGTAAAAAACTCGAGTCAATATCCATTTATCACAAACGAACTAAAATGTACCCTATTTTTTAAGGGTATTTTCACGCTGGAAACTGTGTAGTGTTTAATAATATTTGCAGTGAAAAGCCGTTTTGGCGAATCAGGCACGTAACTACACAGAAAATTAACGATTTAAGACATCCAAACACTAACAATGTTTAAAGTATAACTGTCGCTCGGCGACCAAACACTTGAATTACTTAAATTGGTTTAAATTGGCGAACAGAGATCAAGTCAAATTGTAAGATGAATTGATGGATGTGTGGTTCGTTTAAATGAGGCCTTTTTTTCTTTCCCTTTTTTGTATGAAATATCCGCAGATACGGAGAAGCTTAAACGGGTCCGCAGACGAGGGTTTTAGGGCTAACAAAACGTTCGAAGAATGGGAGTACGTCGAATGCATTCAAATTCTGAAACAAAAAAAATTAAAATTACTCAAATAATTCCTGCAGTGTTTAAACAATATTATTTAGTTACTATATTGTGTAGCAGACAACTAAAACATTGTTGTATGTTAAAACAAATTAATTTGCAGCTTAAATATATACTCATGTTGGATGTCTTAAAAATATATGTTCCTCAACAGTCAACCTGATGAAGAATCAATTTAATAAGAGAGCTTATACAGGATGGAACAGCCAATGGAATAAACTCGATGGATGGACACGTCAATTGGTATTTTTAGTTATTTTGCAATAAAAAGTTTTCATATAGGGTGTGTCACGTAACAGCCAACTTTCTTAATTGAAATACAATACCATATATATATTATTCAATTTTTGGATTCTTCAGAATATTCTAGATATATTTCATATACAATGTCCTATACCTATCTCTAACTTTTTCGGAAATATTAATTCAGATTTATTGCAAAAAGTAGTATTAAAAAAAATTATCTGAGTACGGAAATTCGCTACAAAACCTTGAAAAACTAAGAAGTTATACTGTTTATTTCTTGATAATGTAAAAGACAAAAAAAATACATTAATGTGGATGTAGGAAATGTTCAAAATGCTCGAACGTCTTGGCATCATACTCATTTTAAATAGAAATTTCTTCTAACGTTACTCAAAATCTTAGGCGTGACTATCTAATCGCAAGGATTATTTGTCTTCTTAAGTCAGAAGTCGAGGGTTGTGATGAGAAATATATCCTAGATTAATAAATTAAAATAGTGGTTGTAGAGCAGCAATGACAGAACAATAATTAACAACATTAATTAATAAAATTATAAAACACAATAAAATACCAGAAGAATAGAGAACGAGTTAACTAATTTTACTATTCAAAAAAGGAGATAAAAAACAGCCACAAAACTACAGAGGTATGAACTTGTTAAATACTACCCTAAAACTTACAACTCAAATTTTACAAGAACTAATGAATCAGGGATAAGTTTAGCAGATGAACAACAGGGTTTTCGTAGTGGAAGATCATGTACAGATGCAATATTCGTTATAAAGTAAATTGCTGAGAAATCACTAGAGTATAATAGACCAGCATTTCTGTGTTTGATTGACTTGAAGTATTTGACAGAGTCAAAGATATAATTCCTATTCGCTCCGTGCGTGACTGACGCGACACCTACCGCCTTCATCTGACTGTTTTGGACCTACCAATTTTCAGGTTAAACATATGACATATATTTGACATTGTTAAATACAGGCGAAATTGACAATTATTAATAATTAACTTTTTAATTATATTTTTTCAGTTTATGTACAAAATAAATGTAGTATTAAAAACTGGGTTTCTCAAAATTCATCATAATATATCTTTTTAACCCCAAATGGAAAAGAAGGAAAAATCTAGTTCTGGCAAATCAAGTTTTTCACGTGAAAGAGCATATAATTAAACACAGTAATAGTAAAAGGTTTGATATAAAAGCTAAAGTCATCAGGCACTCTGCAGTTAGCTTGAAGCCTTATAAAATATCATTTAAGGTAAATTATTTAAATATTTCCTATTTCAATTGCATAAAAATAAGATTATGTGATATTTACTTTTTCATATTAATAGCACGAATCCATCTTTTTCTTTTCTCTAATTTATATGCAATCTTTGGGAACCTTTAAAAACTACACTTACTATTTTTGCTATTATTAGCACAATTAAATACGCAACATGTATTTGCACACATTTTTGATAAAATTTATGCGTAAAAAGATTCCATGATTCCAATTTTGTCATATTTCGCCGCTACGCACGCTGGCATCGTTTCAAGGTACCCCTACCATGGTCACGCACGGAGCGAATAATAGAGAAGTTTCCCTAAATATTATAAAAACTATTGAAAACATCTACCAAAACAACAAAATGGAAGTCAGAAAAGATGGACAACTTACAGAACCTATAGAGATAGGCAGCGGGATAAGATAGGGGGGACTCATTAGGCAGAGAAGTGAGAGATCATTTACATAAAGCAAATAGACTGGCCGGATGCCTTAATAACAATATATATGGCGAAACAGACACATTAACACTGAGATGAAGTCAAAATTTATAAAGCAAATGTAAGACCAATAATGGCATATGCCTCATAAACAAGACCCGATACAGCCACAACACAAAGGCTACTAGAAGCGGCAGAGATGAGAGTACTGAAGAATTACAGGAAATACGCTGAGAGATCGAATGAGAAGTGAAGATATTAGAAGAAAATGTAAAGTACAGTGTATAAACGAATGGACACTAAATAGAAAAAAAGAATGGAATAACCACGTAAGCAGAATGGGGGAGGCCCGTGTCTCTGAAATCATCATCCTTGAGTGAAAATGAAAAATGAGTAAAAAGAGTATACTAGCCTTACTAGTGAGGTTTCTCCGAAAGGTAACAAAATAGTGGGCATCAAGATCGCCCAGACAAATGCACACTGATCTCCTTGACCGTCATCAGAAATCAAATTCAGATTATACTAACCCAAGAACCTTGGGTGAACCAGAGGCGGGTGAAGGGGCTTTTGTATCGAGAAATTAATATAATATAACAACAACACCGAGAGTTTCTACCTTGATTAAGAACCTTAATTACATATGTGTTTCAGAATTTATGACGAGATACATTATACCAATTCGAGCATAACTTGAGTTCGAGAACAATCTTCTAAAAGTAGTGATAGCCTCATATTATCCTGATAGAGACCACTACCAGATATGTGGCGGATAATAGAGTATTTTCAGGGAAAAGATCAACACTGCTGATAACACTAACTGTGGGAGCAAAGATCTTAAGAGGTGAGCAACTTTTAGAATATATTCTTGAATATAATCTTGTTATACAATTTGTACGGGCACAATTCTATGTTTGTAAGGAGAAATAGACAAGAAGTACTACATATCACACTATTCTTCGTTCACAAATTGTTGAGAGCACGAAATATGCCTCAAACTCATAAAACGGTCGTAAATCATAGGCGATCCTAAGGTGTTTATTCATTAAATAATAATATAATGTTTTAATACTGTTATATATAATATTGATAATATTTTAATACTAATATATTTAGCAAAAAAACAATTAAAACTTTCACGACTAATGTTGGTTATTATATTATATTAATAAAAATAAGAATTTAACCATTAACAATTTTGTAAATAAGAATACCTTATCTCTTTGGATATTTCAATACTAATCTTCGCGTTTAATCACTTTACTAGAAAACCTGGAATTCATATCCGGAGGTACTATTCGTTCCAAGATAATTAAGATGGAATTCCGCAGATTTTTAATAATATAATTATATTCGAAACTTAACTTGAAAGGGTGAAGTTATTACGAACGAAAACAATTTTTTTGTTTAGTACGTTTTTGATCGCATGTAATTTACGGCTCGTCGGTGTTTCAGCGTCTACGGCAGTAATTAGCGTCTCGAATATTTCTTTTGCGAATTATATGCAGTGCGTGAGTGATTTTTTATTCCATATACCTACGAACATATACCTACCTTTCGCTCGTGCTCGTTTTGTTGGATTGTTTGTGATGGCTTCATCATCAAGTTTTACACCGGTACTGTTGCGTACACTCGGTAAGTCTGTCTATTCACCAAGAGAGAGGACTATTGTCCTGAATGTTTATGATGCTCTGGTTTCTCAGAACCCACAAACACTGTTCGCAACATAGTCGAAAGTTGTGCCAACATGACTGGCGTAGGAGAGTCAACTTTATATAGGTTCCTATCAGAAAGAAAAAACACGGTATAGCGAACCCAAACACAAACGAACACTTAAAGAGAGGGAAAAAGCCTATTGAAATTGATGAATTTGCCAAAAATGGTATTCGAAGGAAAATTCATGGATTTTTTTTCAAAAAAGAAATACCAAACCTAAACAAAATTTTACAAGAAGTTAGAGACGACCCGGATTTGCCTCATATCGGAAAAACTAAATTGTGGCAAGTTTTAAAAGAATTAAATTTCCGGTGGGAGAAATCAGACCGAAAATCACTTTTGATTGACCGGGAGGAGAAGATGATGTTGGAGAAGAAATTATCTAAGATTCATACGAAAATTCCGAGCTGAAGAAAGGCCCATCTTCTACCAGGATAAAACGTGGGTAAACTCAGGTCATACTCTAAAAAAAAATTGGTCAGATAAAAATATATTAAGCTCCAGGCAAGCCTTTATGGAAGGTTGGTCTACTGGTATCTCCCCACCTTCTGGTAAAGGCAGTAGATTAATAATTTCTCACATTGGCAGTGAAAAAGGATTTGTTAAGCATGGTTTGTTGGAATTTCATTCCAAAAGCACAAAAGACTATCACGAGGAGATGACAGCTGATTTTTTCGAAGAGTATTTTGAGCAAATGATTGAACACATACCACCAAATTCAATTATAGTATTAGATAATGCACCTTATCATTCACGACTAGTAGAAAGACTTCTAACGAATGCGTGGAAGAAACAGGATATTCTTGACTGGCTGCGGAATAAGTTTCTGCCTTACGAAGATGGAATGGTAAAAGCAGAACTTTTAAAAATTGCCCGGCAACACAAATCTAAGTTCAAGAAATACGTAGTTGACAAAATGGCGGAAAGGCGAAACATCACAGTCTTTAGACTTCCCACCCTACCACTGCGAAATAAATCCAATTGAACTCATTTGGGCACAAATGAAAAGTTATGTGGCTAGAAAAAATACGTCATATAAAATACAAGCTGTACGTGAATTGTTATACGAGCTTTTGTAACATATTACAAAACAAAACTGGAAAGATGCAGTCAGACATGTAATAGAAGAAGAACAAAAAATGTAGGATCTTGATAACATAATTGATGCGACCGTAGAGATTATTAACCTAATTATTAACCCTCAAGACGACTCGGATTCCGAAGTTGATCCTATTTATTTTGAATTTGAATAGTTTTCTAATCGTAATTATATAAGGTAAGTACTTAATAGTAGTTGTAATCGTAAGGTATTAAAGGGGAAAGGCGCAAAATGTCGCCTGTCAAAATGTTCAATGTGTTTTAAATGTATCCATTTTTTTTCAAATCCTGAGAAAACTAAAAAGCATTTTTGAAAAATTTAAAGGCAGAATGAAATATTTTTTAGAATAAATAAAAAGTTTCTTTTGCATGCAATATTTTCAATTAAAAATTATACTATATTTTCTCTTTTATTTTCACCCCTGTTACATAACATATTAAAATAAACATTGTAGAAGTTTCCAGGGACTTTCTGCCCTGAGTAATAATGTAATCTTTCATTCTGCGTTTAAATTTTTCAAAAATATTTATTAGTTTTCTCCGGATTCGAAAATAATGGATACATTTAAAACACATTGGAAATTTTGCCAGGCGACATTTGGCGCCTTTTTCCTTAATTAAATAAATGTATCTTTTACAAATGGCAAGAAACTTTTTATTTTTAAATAAAATAAATAAGTTTTATTAAAAAATACAATTTACATAAGTACAATTTAAAAAATATATTTATTTAGTTCAAATAAATATTTCAGTCATATACTCTACAACACTGGTCGTTCATCTCTAACCATTCAAAATACCCCCGTAATAAGATTATAAGGTATTGTATTCCTTCAGATATAAGGTGGGTTAGTCGAAAACGTCTTAAACCGTCAGTTTTAGATTGGTTTTTACTATTATATCGTATTACCTATCCTCTCTGTATTTCAGTTTTCTAATTAGGGTTAAACTTGTAGTGAGCTATCAATAAATTGTGAACCGGCTATAAGTACATCGAATCTTAATGTTAGTGACGAATTATAGGGCATCGAATGAACCTTGCCTGACATATTCATGAACAATCACAATCGAAGTAAACTCGAACAAACATAAGTCACCACTCAGGAGGAAAGCATTACTCTCTGAACGATGGCCGCAATGATCTAAAAAATATGGAACTACTTGTCTAATCGTTGGATATCACTTTCCATGGAGTGCCTACGATTCGTTAAATGTGCAGGATTACAACTTTATAAACTTGTGTTTAACTTACGTTTTGATTGTTTTATATTTGTAATGGTTGTCCTTGTGTGAAAGTAAAATGAGTTCATTGAATCAAAAAAAATAACTACTCAAATATTTATTTATTACACGGTCCATAACTGGATGGTGTTGTACCTCGGAATATTTGATGGCGACTTATGATTATATTCATTCATTCATTCAGTAAACTCAATAATATCCCTTAAGGTCTAATAATTTATTACATACATATTAAAAGTACCATCACAACACATTACCAACACTCATTAGGCAGCAACTTTAGATAAAAAAATTAATAGATTATCATATTCTACCTAAAAATTTAAATTGGAATTGGAACGAATTCAACCTCAACGTCAGTTTAATGACATCATAGTTGATTCCCAACCGTTTAGAAGATTAATGGATTCTTTAGAAAAAAGGATATTGTGTATTCGTAAAAACGGAGGACATTTTAAACACTTAATCTAATTGAATTTTATTTTATGTTCTTAGTCTTTATTTAATTTTCTTTTGATTTTTTTTTGATTAATAACTTTATCATTACTTTATTCCAGCATCGGTTATTACTTCATAATGTTCAAATCAAAATATTCCGAAAACGGTACACAGTATCGAGTTTTACCAAGAGTACCTTTTTCGTGTAAAATTGAATGATGTTTAGGTTAACTGGAAATTTTGATCAATAATTCTACCATTTAAAAAATTATGCTAAATAATAGTTGATACGAACCTTGTAACTAGCGGCCTCTAAGAGAGTTAGATATAAAAAAAAATCATGGGATGTATCAGCTTCCAAAACATATTATTCGTATAAAATTTCATTAAAATGTTGCCAGTAGTTTCGGCAATATCGTAAAAATGTGTAAAGGTTTTCTCTTCAACGGCCTTTATCTTAAAAACGGATGACGTTACAAAAAATGTTTACTAACCAAACCCCAATTATTTTTCAGTTTTTTACCTATCCTTGAGAAGGTGTTACCTTTAATGGCTCAGTCTGTCTTGCCGCCTCCTGATATGGTGAACGTCAACGTAACGTGCCCTACTCTGTTGTTTACTGTCTCTCAGGTTCTAACTTTTGCTAAACAAACCACGCACTCGATTACCTCTCATACTTTAAAATTCTACAAATACTAAGAATATCTTGTCAAGCACCAACAATTTAGAAGAGTTGCACATACTTTACACTCAGCTATGCTCACTTCTGAATACTCACGACTTCCAACTCTATAAAATATATTTAAATTTGCATGCCTTTTCAAATGAATATACTACGGTCTCCACTTCAAAAGTCAATCTTGACTTAGTTAATGGTTCCACTAAGGTCCTATGTATTAACTGGTCACTACTTGATCAAGACAATTGCTCTTTTCAGACGCCTGAAAAGTATTGGCATATGTTTCACGTATGTATAACCCCTTCCTCTCTGAAACAACTAGACTTCTCCATGTAGGTGGTAGATTAGAATTTGCCCCCACTTCTTTTGATCAGAAACATCCTCTGCTACTACCATCTAATCATTCAGTTATCAAATTAATGATAAAGCAAATGCATGTTAAATTGGGACATGCAGGTTCGTTCGAAATATTGGCTTATCTCTGGACTACGACAAACAAAGAAGACAATACACGACTGTGTGAAATGTTTCCGTTTCATGATACCCAAGGCAACACAACTTATGGCAGATCTAGATCCCAATCGTGTTCTCTCGACAAGACCCTTATAAAAGGTTTCAGTAGATTACGGAGGTTTTTTCATGAACCCATCCTCTCATCTTAGAAAGGCCATTATACAAAGCATACATAGCCTTCTTCATATGTATGACCACCAAATGTGTATATATCGAACTTTTCACAGGCTTAACAGCTGATGCTTTTATTTTCTATTATATGGTCAGACAATGCTACTAATTTCTATGGTGCCCGCAATCAGGTACTTAAGTTAAACGAACTCTTTAAAAGTAAGTTATTCTCCTAAAGGATCAATAATTTTTGCTCTAAAAAACTCTATTCGTTTTAAATTTGGAGTGCCTCATAACCTTTCTCAATTTGGGTTGCATGAGGTAGGGATTAAAGATGTCAAATAGCATTTTTATCGTCTTGTAGGAAATCTTCGTTTTACCTTTGAAGTTTTTTATACAATAATTTGTCAAAATCGAAGCCATTTTAAACTGAAGACCTATCACTCAGCTCTCAGATGACCCAAATGATCTCTCAGTTTTAACGCCCGGACACTTTCTTGTAGGAAAAAGTCTCACAAGTCCACCAGAACCTGATCTCTCAGAAATACCACAGAACCGTCTCTCCCTCTTTCAACATATCTCGAAAATTCATCAAACTTTCTGGAAAAGATACGCGGCGGAATATTTACATATGACCCCCAGTAATAGTAAGTGGAGCATCGCTACTGATCCTTTAAAGACAGGTGATGTTGGACTAATCAAAGATGAAGAGACTCCCCCACTCCTCTGGCCTCTGGCAAAGGTCATCGAATTGCTCCCAGGCAAATATTCTCTTGTTCGAACTGTTACAGCAGTACGTGGCTGTGACGTAGGTATGGGGATTACGAGAGATTATCGACCATATTGTAGCTGTAAACTTTTATTACGGAAGATGAGCCTAATTTAAGATTAAAAAATTTAAAACGAAAAATTAACATTTTGTTTTTGTTGGTGCTGCTAATGGACTACGTTGTTCATCAGGACCACCTCGATGCATAACTTGGAAAAAGAAATTTTCTAAAGAATCTTGATTGAGCCTATGTGTACTGCATATATATTTAATATAAAAACATTTGTCAAGACTTCATAGATAACACCATTTCTCTTTAAAAAATTTGCAAAGTATTTTTACCAAAAGCTTTCATTAAAGTTATTAAACTTATCATTTTGTCAAGATGTTCATTTTTCATGGTCAAATGAATTCCATAAGCACTTTTAGAAGGAATAGTTCCTTGTCGTGTATTACTATTGAATAAATCAAGCCATAAATTTAGATCGGCAATGAAATTACCCAAATTTTCGGCTAACTGTTCATTCCCAGGTTTATGTCTCTTAAGTGCTGTTGCAACAATTAAGACAAAAGCTGAGCAGCGATTCGAGCATTCTGTCTCTGAGATTGTTCACATTCAATGTGTTTTATTAATCTTCTAACACTGATTTACCTCTTGGTCAGTAAGAGCAATTAAAGATTCTAAAGGCTTTTTGACAATGATAGTACCATTCTCTAATTGAAAACCAACATCTAGTAGCCAGTTTCGTATGACTTTTAATAAATGTAGGGCATCTGCAATTTTGATCAGTTTCAGGATGTTTAAAATATGTTTTATCTACACTAACTCCAAGTTCTCTCCACAAACCAATATTTTAAGCACCACAGTCACTAACACAATCAACAACGTTATATGAAATGTTACGAAGTTCTTAATTATTTCTAGTAATATTCCAGCTGTCATTTTTTGGTCAAAATTGATATAAATAGCTTTTTCCAATAAGCAAAATGACCCCTAACCATAACCACCGGCATTTGTTTGTGTGGACCCAAAATTTTATCTTTATTGACGTCCATACTCTCCAACAGATTTTATTTTCACTTCATC
Source organism: Diabrotica undecimpunctata (assembly GCF_040954645.1). Lineage (NCBI taxonomy): Eukaryota > Metazoa > Arthropoda > Insecta > Coleoptera > Chrysomelidae > Diabrotica > Diabrotica undecimpunctata. The sequence continues at coordinate 42,068,520 of NC_092804.1, read as the reverse complement.
AAATTGCAGTACAACTGTATTTTCCATAGTCGTAAAATTTTCTCCAGTTAATTTCATCATTAACAATAGGTCCCTCAAGAGGCCTTCACTAACACTAATCTTGGAAGACCATTTTCTTAAAGATGATAGAGTAGGTAGGGAATACTGTAAAGAATTTTTTAAATATAGGTAAGTTTTTTTATTGTATTACCTCAAAGTAAAACTTCTAGATATTTCTTCTGTAGTCCAACAAACTCTCTTCTTTTCAGAGAAAAGTGCAATTTGGTTTGTCGTTAACACTTTTTTTAACCCTTTCGCTGCGTAAAGCGCACATGCGCGCCCTCCTATTTCTTTGTAAAATGCGTATGGCGCACATGAGCGGCCTATGTATATGGTGATTTCCATATACATTTAAAATTGACTCAGTTTCAGGAGATCAAGAAAACTTTGTCCGCATTTTATTAAAGGTCACTTCTATTCATAGGTGGCGTCGCGGCTCGGTGAATCATGTGGTTAGGTTTGCAAAGCTATTCATAGGTGGCGTCGCAGATCAGTTACTCACATAGTTAGGTTTTCAAAGGTGTTGTCGTTTCAAACGGTTTAGTGTGATTATAAGTTTAATTATTTGTATAATAATGGCCGATTTAAATAAAGCTGGACCTTCAGGCGTAAAAAGACGTAAGACCGTGAAAGTGAGAAATGAAAAAAATCTGAGTGTTGAGGAATTGATGCAGTTTTTATATAATTCAGACTCAGATGAAGATTATGAAGACTCTGGTGTAGATAACTAAGTAAATAAATGTAATAATAAACTTGTGGTCTGAAATTAATATTTTTAGTTGAAATTGAAAATGTTTCGGAAGACTCTTCTGAAAGTGATACTGAGGATGATGTACTACAGAACGAGTTAAATAATATCGTTGCAGATAATCCTGACGTACAGATTACAGACAATGAATGGACCGAAACAACTAGCGGTATGAAACAAATTCCATTTACAAAAAGAAGTGGATTGTTAGTCGATAGTCCTGGTGATAGTGCGTACGATTGGTTTAGGCTGTTGTTTGACGATGAACTTTTAAATATGATTGTCTTACAAACTAACAGTTATGCAGTCGAAGTTCTTTCTACCAGCAAAGGATGTGACCGTTCAAGGATTTCCCTATGGAAGGAATTAACAATATCGGAATTGCTAATATTTATTGGATTAACCTTCCATACAGGAACAATCCAATTGCCTAGCATACAAGACTACTGGAAGAAAAATAGATTATTTTCGACTTGTTTTTCTTCATACATGAGTAGAGACCGCTATTTGCTTATAATGCGATGCCTTCATTTTGCCGAAAATGTAAAAGAAAATGAACCAGTTCCAGTAGATCGACTATATAAGGTAAGACCCTTGCTAGATCATTTTAATAACAAAATGAAGACGGTATACTATCCAGGAAAGTATTTATCTCTAGACGAATCTATGATCTTGTGGAAAGGAAAACTGATATTCAAGCAATATCTCCCTAAGAAACGACATAAGTATGGAGTAAAGCTTTATATGCTGACAGAAGCCGATTCAACAATTTTGGATATCCATATATATGCTGGTGCAGGTGACGCAACTGCTGGTAAGTCTCATACAGAAAGAGTGGGAGAGTTTTCGACCATGGACATTCGCTTCATATGGACAACTATTACAATAGTTATAACTTGGCCAAATTACTACTGGATAAAAATAGTTTTTGTACAGGCACTCTGAGAAAAGATAGGAAAGGCTGTCCAAAAAACGTCGTAGACGCAAAGTTAAAAAAAGGCCAGACCAAAAGTATGTACCTCAACAACATAATGGTTGGAAAATGGCGAGACAAAAGAGATATCATTTACATTTCAACTGAATATAAAAATGAGATGGTAACCGTAAGAAATAGACGAGGGGATGAGAAAATTAAACCACTGCCAATCATTCAATATAATAAATATATGGGCGGAGTAGATCTTCAAGACCAAATGTCTTCTTATTATCCACCGACACGCAAAACTTTACGTTGGTACAAAAAAATTGGCATACATCTGTTTCAGCTATATTTGCAAAATGCTCATAGATTGTATAATAAGTACCACGGAAATAACAAAATGTCATATTATAAGTTTCGATTGTAAATACTTGAAAAGTTATTACCAGAAAAATGTCAAGGAACAGCAGTTGTAACGGCAGAAGTAGCAGTTACTTCGGGTGTAAACCACACACCTTCAAAAATTGAGTTACATAATGAACGTGGTAAAACTCTTAGAAAAAAATGTCGGACATGCAATAAAAATAAGATACGTAAGGATACTATTTATCATTGTCAAGAATGTCCCGATAAACCTGGCCTCTGCTTAGGCAAATGTTTCAGAGAATATCATGTATCAATATAGAAAGACATTAGGAAAAAATTAATATTTTGTATACTTTTATTTTACATTATATGTTATTTGTTTATTTTACATCCTGTTTGAATGAATAAAATTTTAGTTTAGATCAAAAAAGTCGATTTAATTTACTAAATACAAAAATTTGTATCAAGCGCACAAGTGCGTCCTTCGCATTTTTAAAAGAAATTCCTTGAAAACTGCGTACAGCGCACATGTGCGTCTTGCAAAAATTCAAAAGAAAAATTATAATAATCCGTTTTAACATATGTACAAAAAACAATTGTTGAAAAAATATCGCATTTAGTGTTAAAAAACTACTGCCGCACTGGTCAGCGATATGTATTTATTTGACGCAGCAAAAGCTAATTTTCAGCTATTTGAGTTTTTTAAATATTTTCTGAACAAATATTTTACAAATATTTTTTTATTTATAGTACCTCAACTGACTTGTTAAACTTTTTGTTTTCATTTGACTCTTTTTCTTCAAATTGGAATGACCAGCTATTAATGTTTCATACTTGTTTCATAATTCGTTGTATTTTGCTTCAAAATCTACTTCAGTCATTGAATCTATATTGTCACCAGCTTGTTCAAAAATTATTTCAGATTCAGTAGGTTAAAGTAGGTAAAATAAGTTAGGTTAAAAAATTATTATAGGCATTTTATTGCTTAATGCAATTTACCTAATAATTCATTTTGAAGATCTCTTTCATAGTCATTGTTTGTAAAATAAACAGACAATATTCTACTAGAATCAGGATTCAAATTATCGGCTCTTGTGCATCGATTAACCCATTCGGCTCTTATAGTTTTCGACAATAAATCCTTTCCTTTTGGAAAACTGTGAAAAATAACAAGCATGTCCTTAGTTTTTACAATCTTAAAATTATTGTCACAACCGCATATGGCACATCTATAACTACCCATTTTTTTACACAAGTAGATCGAAATATACAGAAGCAATAAACAATAATTAAATACTCTTGAGGCCGTTAAATCGCTAATACAACAAAAAAATTGGCAGCACGCACAACTATTCTATAGAAAACAATAAGAAATGTCACACACGAATCCCCACGCCTATGTCACACTCAACACAAGGGCATTTCTTACATTAGCGCATAGGACAGAATCTATCCTTCTAGTTAACCGTTTTTTGGAAGCAGTAAAGCAAGTCAACCTAAAAGTATATCATCTTGTGATAGAAAATCAGTAATAACAAGAATAAATTTAATAAAAATATAATATATTGTAAATAAAAAAACAGTAGTGTTTTAAACCAAATATCAAACATCAAAATTATTTAAACTTCTACATTTATCCACTAATAGTCCACCAAAAACTTCGTAATGATGATTTAAATCTTTAACTGTATGAATCTTACACAAACTTTCGAGTGCTCCATGTGAACTTTTCACTCCGAAAAAAACTCGCTTTGCACGACTATGTACTAGTGCCATAGCGCACATAACACATGGTTCTCTAGTCAAATAAACATAATATCCTGTACACAAATATGGACCATCTGCAGGATCTGTTAGTTCATCTTTTACTTTAAAATCCTGTGCTCCAAACAAAACTGTGGCGTAAGTTTCTTGAAGGTGTTTTAGTAATTCCTGTGGTACTCCAACCGTAGATTCTGTATTGGCGCTGCTTATCCATACCCCCCCTTTTTGTGTTTTGGACACATTATCTACAGCAACCATAGCTGCATGTCTACAGGGACCTTTCTCTATCTCATTATATCCGACAGCAACTACAGAATTGATTTTAGGATCCACAACTACACATCCAATTTGTTTATTTTTGTATTTTGCAACATCTACTGCTATTGACATGTATTGGTAATGAGATTCCAGCTCTTTTGGTGAAAATAAAGTGTTTGTCGTTAGTTTTTCTAGATACTTATTAGGATGAAAATTACAAGGCCAAAATTTGTTCATTTTATCAAATTGTTTTCTAGTTTTTGGAGGTAATTTTGACACCTGTGCAATTCTTATAGTATTTCCCAGGAGTGAAATATCAAAACCTTTCTCTACAAGTATATTTTTCAATTCTTCTTGTGGAATAGATGCAGAATATAAAAGTATTTCCTTATTTTTCATTCTTTTTAAGTGTGTTAATTCTGCTAATGGCAATAAGGTATTTAAACCAACTATCACTTGACTTATTTTCTTACTGTCACTTATAGTATCTACATACACATCGATAAGGGGTGGATCACAAATCAAGTCATCTGCCAAAATTGGATATAATTTAAGGTTATCATCCCTTTCTTCTGCCCATTCATCCATATTTAATTTCATTATTTTTGCAGGTTTCATGGTAATATATTATTTCATAGCATTTTATAATCGGTAAAAATTTATTTGGTCTTCATTTTGGAATCTGAAAAAAATTGAATGGATAATATTGTCACCAACACTTCACTCTAAATTTTTTAACACGTAAATAAAAATCGTTTTGTTTGACTCGTAAATGAGTATATGTTAACCGCAGATAGAGAAATTAAAAAAAACGAGACAGAGGGAATTTTGACAATTTTGAGCACTTTTTTATAGTTTCATTACTTTCGAACTAACTTTTATATTGTTTTAATAATTGGAGAACGTACTCCTCTTATGGTGTTAAATCCGATCCGGTTTAAAAAAAACAAAACATATTTTCAAGCGGACAACACTATGTATAAGAGATTCTGGAGGATGGTTTCCATATTTGGAAAGGGTGCAAGTATTCAATTTATGGATATATTTTGTTTCTTTGGAAAACATATTTTAATAAAAATTTTTGGTCAAGTCGGGTAATTATCTGTATTTTTTGGGTACAAATTGTATTAGAGGAACTTTCAATACCGTAAAATTATAACTTCAATACTAATTATACAAATTTTAAAACTAAAAATATTTTTCCACTATTTGTGATCATTTTAATATTTAAACCTTATGATTATAAGTCCGTTTTAGCGCCAAATGTCGGAATGACGTACTTTGGCAGCGAAAAAGAAACGCAAGTTACTACGTATCTTAATAAACCATAAACGTACTCATTTTAATAGTCGCAAAAAAACAAACAAGATAATAGTTAAAAATTCTACATGCAGTAGAAACTTCAATACCTATTCCATTTTACTCAACCCATGATCTTTCCTTTTTTGTCAAATGCCTGACTGACATTCTAAGAATTTCTGGATTATTCTTTATTTCTTGACATACCTCCATATTTCTTTGACGAAGTTCTTCCATACTGTTCTCTCTTTAGCGCAACATTGTGATTTTACATATTCTCATATGTCGTAGTCAACACGGTTCAAGTCACATAAGGCTTGAAAGCCTCCCTCTATCCATTTATTAAAGAAGTTATTATTCAACAACAATAATAGTTTATTGAAACATCAAAGTTGTTACTGTTGCAGTCATCGTAATGTTATATAGCCATCTTAATTTATTATTTCTACTTGGTCGGATATAATATAAATTTAGCCATAATTTCGAAATCATTTCATTTAGACATACGGAATATTACATGAAAAATGTTCAGTCTTTTTTAACGATTTCAAAATCAAAAAATATACAGGGTGATTGAACCTTGTCGATTATCACTGCGCAGAGCGTTCGACATCCTCGCTGATGTCTTCTATAGAGCTTCCGAGATCTGTCTCCTGAGCCTCCAGACACTAATACACTGATCACTAACCAATACATTATCGCTACTGGGAACAGCGGACAGTTAATTTATACAGCAAATGGTGACGTGGTTTAGATGAAGGTTGGCGTAGGGATTAGCGTAGGGATTGGCGTAGGGATTAGCGTGGATATATATATATATATATATATATATATATATATATATATATATATATATATATATATATATATATATATATATATATTAGAAGTGATTATTTCGACCAAAAAATAATTTATAAATACGTTCAAATTATCGGGTATAGTGGTCTATAATAAAAATCTTTCTTTTTTCTAAATTACTCAATATTTCGCTATTTATTTAAAAGCTTACTCCTGAGCTATGCAGCATTATTTGGGTTTGGAACGCAAAAAAGTGCTCTTTCACCAAGACAATGCACCGGCTCACCGATCGGCCGTCGCCATGGCAAAATTACACGAATTGGGCTATGAATTGGTTGAACACCCACAGTATTCCCCAGATCTTGCCGCCAGCGATTTTTTCCTGTTTCCAAACCTAAAAAAATGGTACGGAGGACGCCGTTTCGCAACAAATGATGAAGTCGTCGCTGAAACTTCTGCCTATTTTGAAGAGCTCGAGCAAAAGTACTATTCGGATGGGATAAAAAAATTGGAACATCGTATTACTAAGTGTATCAAGCTAAAAGGGGACTATGTTGAGAAATAAATCGATTTAATTCCAAAAAACTTGTTTTTTCTATCAAAGGCTAGTTTTATATTAATCCACCCACGCATATAGGTATACAGTGTGCATATTAGTGGCACCGACCTTAGCAATACATTGGCCGAATTACAAAAGGTACTTCCTTTAAAAGCATGTCTCATGTATTATTACCCTGTCTTCCTTTTAAATTATGTAGCCATGATATTCTTAGGTATTGAGGATTGTTGCTTTGATTTCATATTGCGAGTGTTCAGTATATGAAAAAAGAAACATAATACTAGTAGTCACTACTAGTTAATTTAGGAGTATAGTAGATTAGTCTATTAGTCTTAGGTGTATGGGATACAAGAAAGGTAACAGGACCAGTGTTATGTTTCAACCGCTAATTAATACTTCTGGTTTTACCTAAGGTACTCATTTTATTCAGACTGAGTCAACATAGAACTTTTGGATATTCGTAAAAATATCTTAGTACTGCATAATGCCAGATATCGAACTGAAGCCTTCCATGTGGCCCAATTCTGTTTTTTTCTTCAAAAACTTCAATAAAAATTATTTTCAATAAAAGTTTAGGTTTAAATGAAATTTACATGTAGTGATGGATTCCCTTTAAGCATGTTTCATAAGTCAAGTAAAAAATGCTGAGTTCAAATGTGACACTCTTTTCACTGAAAATATTTAGTTCCTGAGATATTGACAAAAGTCGGAAAACAGCTAATTTTTCAAAAATCTTTAAAATGACTTTTGTTTAAAAAATTGATTTTCTGGTCAATTTGATGATGCTGGTATACAAAGTCTACAAGCAAAATGAGTTACAACTGATGGCATGACTTGCTAGAGAAGGAGTAGAGAGAGAAGGATGAGATCAAAGTAGATAGCAAACATGAGTAGAGGGACCTATGAATGATATAGACAAAGAGGTGGTGGTAGTAGAGGAGAGGACAGGAGGGGAAAATAGACAAAACATGGACGGAAAGAACTCACAATGGAATTAAGAAATGTACCTAACACTGAGATGGAGATTAAACAGTGAATAAGGAAGATTTCATTCTTATGTGAATCAGCTGCTAAATAGGGTGGATTGGCTGAGATTTGCTCAGCCTTTCCTGCTGAGAAAGCCTCAAATCATTGCTATAAGAATTCGTAAAGGACTGTATGAATAGATGACAACATTACTATAAGAAGACAGACAGTTAGGAGGAAGAGATGAAGTGATCAGGGATAATAGATTAGAAACAGAATATCATGTGGTAAAGAAGATGAGCAGGAAAATCTAAGCCTAAATTTTCCAGGAGCTACAGCAAAGAACTGTTCATAAATTGGTTCAAGAATTATGACCTATATAAACTGCCACTAAACAGGAGGCACTAAAAGGAAGTTTACATAAGAGCTCTTTCTGGCTATGGATTGCCATGTAATACATAGGAACTCAGGAACAGAGTGAGTTGTACCTTTTAGCACCAATGAACCTGTTTAGCTGAATTTAGCACCTGTTTGCCCTCTGTAGTGTCCAGGTAAAGATGAGGGATATTGAAGAGTCTGTGACCTTGCACCACCTTGCCCAATTACAAAGAATATTTGAATATTATTGAATCCATATGTCAAGTGCATAATAACATATTTTTGTCAAAGTATAGTATGTCACATTGAGTAAATTGCAGAAGACAACTTTTTTGTTTGGGCAGACATTGGATTATAATTATATTTCATCTAGATCTGTGCTTCTATTTTTTTAGTATGTAGAAATAAAAAGCAATACGAGTAATAAAAGCAACAAAAGTTTGAAGACAATTATTGAAGATAACATCAGATGGAGAATTTATATAGACAGTATATGAACATATAGTCACTTTGAGGTAGGTCAGAAACAAAATCAGAGTCCAAGAAAGGTTTATGAATGAATGAATATTATGGTGAATTTGGCCTTGAGGCAGGGCCTATTTCTTAATTGTTTAGATACTTAGACCAACCAGTGTTTTGTCTTTCTTTACTATTTGTACCTTCATGTGTTCTGGTTTGTATGTTAGCTGCATAAGTAATATAACAAATTTTTCAGTTAGCTTGATGCAAAATGATTCACTATGTAATTATATTTGTAATATTTTATCAGTTGTATATTTTGTATAGCTGTAATTTAATTCTGTAAAAAAGTTTATACAAAAGGAATATGAGAATATAAGTATGTGAATCTTTTACTAACTGGTTTTTATAATAAATATACAATACAATGCAATATACATACAGTAAAACCTCCGTTAACCGAAATAATTGGGGGGGAGGCCGTTTCGGATAACAAGAATTTCGGTTAAAAATAACATTGTTTTTTATAATATTCTTGAGTTGATTTCGTAATGTTTTCTAATAAGTAAATCCAAAATAAAGTAATAAAATTAAGGAAAATGAACAAGTTTAACATGCTTTTTTAAAGAAATTTGCTATTTTTTTTGCGTTTTCGTTTGACAACGATGTTTCTCTCTCCCTCCATCGTTAATTTGCATAACGTCATGAGTTTGCCTCATTCGATTGTTCGACGAAACGTAAAGCAATCTGAAAAGGACAAAACTTTATATAATGACAACAAAAATTAAGAATCTAGTCGTGTCCCTAACTAATTAGGCCTACTGTATAAAATTCTTTCCTCTAAAGCATTGAAAATCTCGTCGACGGTCTTGTGCTGCCTGTTGCCTCTTGGGTCGTCATCTTCGTCATCTGATATGCTCAGGTTGTCTTGATAAAGAACCATATCAATGATGTCCTGGTCGATGAATTCACGTTCTGAGTCATCAGCTGCTAACCAGTCACATATCTCTTCTTAGTTAATTTCGTCATGTCCCTGCAAATTTTTAATGAAAGGTTGAATTTATTCTCTCGTTTTCTTACCATTTTCTTCTTCAGGATCGCCAATCAAAAAGTTTGTTCCAGTATTTTTCCAAAGTTGAAGATTTGATCTTGGCCCACAACTCAGCTCACCAATAAAAATGTTTTATTGTTAAAGATTTGAGAATTTCGGGAACACTTTTGGATTAATTCGTCTCCTGTAATAACAGATGTCTTAAGAATGCTTCTCTATAATGTCTCTTGAATGTCTCTATGACTCCCTGGTCTAACGGCTGGATTAAGCTTGTGACATTCGGTGGCAAAAATCTAACAATTGTCACCATTTTATAGATTTTGAGGGTGGGGGCGCATTGTCAACAAGCAACAATGCTTTGATGAGAAGGTTTTTTGATTTTAAAAAGGATTTTACACTTGAGACGAATTCATTTTCAAACCATACTAAAAATAAAGTGGTCGACATCCATGAACTTTTTTGGCTTCTATACCTTAAAATGCCTTTTCGGAAATATCTTTTAGAGCTCTTGGTTTTTGTGATTTCCCAACACACATAGACATCAATTGGTGAGTGAAATTAACGGAATTGTTTACGTTTTGCGACAAACATTTACTTTTTATTGACGAAATTATTGAAACTGTCAGCAGTTTCGGTTAAACAATGTTTCGGTTAAGGGAGGTTTTACTGTATTGCAATATGTAACTGATTAACATAATATTATTCCAAAGTAAGACTGTAAGTTACTTCAATGAGCAAAGGAATATGACTTATTGTCACATATATACTTAACATACATATATATATATATATATATATATATATATATATATATATATATATATATATATATATATATATATATATATATATATATATATATATAAATATAAACTGGTTAAAGTTGGAGTTTCCACATAATTGCAGCCCAAAATAAAAACATATTCTTAAAGACAAATAAACTTAGTACATTGGTATAATAATATACTAAATTTTTTGACAAAGTCCTCAATGAAAATGGAAAAACATAAATACCCAAATAAATGACTATCTGAAAAAGAATCCATTGCATTTTTTAGTCACTTAGAGAATTCATTATTGCTTTCTAATAGTAGACTTTTCAAGAATTTGATTGAATGAGTAAAAAAATTGTAAAATCTTACAACTATTATTTGGAGAATTGTTTTCATTTATAAGTTTAGTAAAAATTTGGCATATTATTATTATTTACATTCTTCTTCTCATTGCGCCGTCTCCTTTCGAAGGTTGGCGATCCAAATGGCAATTGTAGTTTTGGAAACTGCTGCGCGAAAGATCTCTGCGGATGAGCGGTCGAACCATCTCCTCAGGTCTTTCAGCCACGAGTTCTGGCGTCTTCCTACTGATCTTTTGCCCTGTACTTTTCCTTCCAGTATAACTTGAAGTAATTCATATCTTTCGCCTCTCAGCACATGACCCAAGTATTGCATTTTCCTCTCTTTGATTATTCTTAGTAATTCTTTTTGTTTACACATGCGACGAAGTACCTCAACATTAGTAACTCTTTGTACCCATGGAATCCTCAACATTCGTCTGTATATATACATCTCAAAGGAATCTATTCTTTTTTCTATTTCAGAGTCCATTGTCCAACTTTCACAGCCATACAGTAAGACAGAAAAAATGTAACATCTGATCATTCGGATTCTAAGCTGTAAACTAAGGTCTGATCTTGTAAAAAATGTTTTAATGCTGATAAATGTTTTCCTTGCTTGTTCGATTCTTGACAGGATTTCTTTTTTTGGATTACACTGACTATTGATATTTGTTCCCAAATATTTTATGGAATTTACCTGTTCTATTATTTGACCCTTGGCATACACCTGTACGTTTATTGGTGTCTTTGAAAATACTAAAGTTTTAGTTTTGGAAACGTTTAGATGTAAACCGAACATTTCGCTGTGGTGAACTACCGCATTTATTATATTTTGTAGTTCTTGTGCGTTGCTGGCTATTAAGACGGTATAATCAGCATATCTGATGTTGTCTATGCTGATTCCGTTAATCTTAATTCCGCCTTGGACCTCGTCTAATGCTTCTCTGAATATAGACTCCGAATACAAATTAATTAAAATTATTTACATTACAAGGAGCTAAACAATTATTTCTTTTCTATTCTACTAACCCTTAAATGTTTGTTAACTATACAGCGTTCCGCGTTAAGAAAATAACATTAGGCTTATGGAGATCAGTGTTGCCAAAACTCTCAGGCATGCTGTTTACTAGATTGTCGATATATTTTTCGAATTTCCATTTTCAATTAACATTTAACTGTAAAGTCAGAATAACAACTGAAGAACCACAAAACCTTATTATTATGTAGTCTCAGAGAACAACATAAAATAGCTGACATATGTACACCGTATTATTTTAAGTTGCAATTAGTAATTAGATATATGCATTCCAAGCGGTCCGTTTATTTGCTTTTAAACCTTTAATAGCCGGCAAAGTGCATGATTTAACTAAGCAATATTTTTTACTGATTTCTATGATTCATGGTATATGATATTCTTACAGAAAAACAAATAAACTATCGTTACTACAATTAAAATAAGATAAAATAAAATTATCTTTTGTAAATACTATTTATTTAATTAAAATCATTTTCCCTACTTTTCATCTCTTGTTTCAAATGGGCACTTTTGGTCAATTACGTTAAAAAACATTAATTTAATTCATGTCTGTGAAAACGAAAATACAAATTATACATCCCTGAATCGTGCTTGTGTTCATCGTGGCATCGCTGCGCTTCTATCGTCCATAAGAAATACATGGCCCTATCTCCGCAATATTATTTTCTTAACGTGAAACACTCTATAGATATTAAATATTGGTTAGTGTTGTAATTTTTCGGTATTGACATGTTTATTGTGCACTAGATTATCTATTAAGTTTGGAACCATCTTAAATACAAAAAAATAGTAAACATCTTATCTTTATTATTTTTCATTTATTCATATAATATAATTTGTTGATTCACATTTTGGTAAAAATTTGTGAAAAAATTGTGGGTGTAAATAACTGGTGTCATTAACGCAATAATTGATTTAGGTAGGGGATAAACATTAGTATATTATTAAGTTGAATACTCCAGAATTATAAAAATTTGTCCAGTGCAAACATTGATTCGACCTTGAGCAAATCAGTTAACCTCAATTTAAAGAAGTCAATTAATAATTCCAAAAACAGTATTTTAGAATTTTTGCAATTAAAAAGGCCAGGTCTAGAGTAATTAATGGTGTTAGTCCACAATAAACAGTGAATACATCACTACATAAAATATTTGTTTAAAAAATACTATCAAGATTTTAGTTAAAATATTAAAACGGAATCTTACCAAATCCAGTACTATAAATTATGGAAAATATCACAGGCACTCATAACGTCGATTGATGTCTCAATCATAGGTTGTTTAAACATTAATTGTAATAAGCTGTAAAAACAAGTACAACTTAATAAGGTGGTAAAAAGGATATATGTAATTTTGATATAATTTTGTATTAGCTACTTACTTATACAAAAGAAGGTGTTATAAATTTTTTTATTTTTGTAACAAATTTTATTCTTTTGATAAGATTGTGATACTTTAAAAATCGTAAATTGAATAACATACAAAAGAAAATGTCAAAATGAGAGAAGTTGAGGTTATAACCTAAAACATTGGAGCAAAAGATAAATAAAAATCACAACTGCGTACTGCGTGTAATGATATGACAGACAGATTATTCTTACATTTATGGGGTTATAAATTTATTAAAGATAAAAAATGATTGTTTAGACGATTAACTGTTGAATATATTATATACTATTACAAATGAGTATAGAATTGGATACTGGTCAAAACAAACCAACTTTTTTAACATCCAATTATGATGCGATCCTCTTATAAAATTTAGTTCCATAATTTAATTGACTATAGAGACCACATAAAGACAGCTTTTATTTACGCATGAAGGGTCAACGATTTACTTATCATTTTTGTTAATATTTATATGATATACTCAATTCTAACGCCGTATGCAACCACCATAACACAAGCTCATTCCAAAATGCTCCTTTAGCATCCAGCGCATTGCACAATGGCTACTTTGCAAATAGAGTAATATATGTAACAGCCCTTTAAACTTGTAGCCTAAATTAATTTTAAAAAGTACCTTTACAAAACATGATTCTAAAGCTATGTTCTTGTGACATTTCTATAGCATCTATATTTAATCGGAATAAACCACAATTATAATTGAAAATATGTTATATTTCTATTTGTGACGGTTTGATTTTCAGTTAAAAAATTTGGAGGCATTTTTAAGAATGAGTTATTTTGAGAATAATTTTCTAGGTGGAAATCCAAACTCAAATCCAAACGTATTTTTAAATGAAATTCTGGTTTAAACTCATTAAATGCAAAATATGTCTTATAGACAAGTTATATTTTAAATGACGAATATATTATACGTAGCTCATTTAGCAGTCATTGCGCGTTCTTATTCATCACGTTTTTTATTTTGTAAAGCTCATATATTTCTCATAAAAACAGTTCTTATATTGGTATACGTTTTTATTTTAACAGTTTTATTTTATTTGTATGTTTTCGGAAGGTATTGTGGTATTATCACATTATCATCGAGTTAGATTCTAACTCGATGGGTATTATGGACACCATGTATGTATTGATGTATTGGCAACTCTGCTCTGATTTCGTGTAATAACCTACGTGTTCGAGCAAAAAGACAAGACAAGATGTCGTTCTGTCACCGGTTCTGTGCAGTGCAGTTGTGAAAATGACGTATAATATATTATACGTCATTGGTGATAAACATACTTAAAGGCAGGTTTAAACCACGGTTCGTAGACTTACTACGGTTGCCTCTTCCGACTGGGGTGGGGATGCTGGAGTTACGTCACCAGAGTACACAAGAATACAAAACCCATTTATTCGCGATTGAAACTGAATGTAGAGGGCAGGTCGATTGCAGTGTTGATTGGTTGAAGGGGAAGAATAACGTCACGAGAGTACAGTTTCGGGCTTAATGTTCATTGGTTAGGCGGAAGAGGCAACCGTAGTAAGTCTACGAACCATGGGTTTAAACCCAAGGTTAGTAGATATTAAGTAGGTTGTCTCGTAACTATAGACCAATCAAATGCTCGCTTTTTAAAGGCGGGAATACGTCACCCATACGACACTTTTAAAATTGCCATAAGCTTCAATGCTAATAAAAGGTTCAAAAACTTAGGTTTTGCAATATATTTTGGGATTTTCTTGGGTATAGGGATGTTAAGTGATTCTTATATTAGTAATTATATCAATTTTTTTTTTCTAAAATCAATAGTCTGATGACAAAAAATAGAATTGATTATAGTGATAATATTGTGTGTTTTAAATGGAGATAACAGTTTATTTCGCACAAAAACCCAAAAAACAGTAGAAAAAGTTCAAAAGCAAAAATACTAAATATGTAGGAACTTACTTATTATGTTTTTCCTGGAATTTGCAGCATTCTTATCATATCTAGTTGTAGGCAAAAAAAACCAATAGGTAATATAAATAATTTATTATTAGATTAAAATACAAAAAATTATTAGTCCTTCAAGCACAAATCTTCAAGCTATATATACTTATCTCATCTAAAAAATATATCATTATTATAACGTACAAAACTACATATAATTGTTATGACAAACCTTGATATCACGGCTACGAAAACACACTTCACAAGTGTTTATGTACACAAATAACTAAATAATAAGTCTCTATAAATAATGTTGTCCTTATACCTATACTTAAAAATAAAAACTAAACAATAACTAAACAAATAAACGAACTAATGATACTATAGAATAAAGACAACAACAAACGTGAACTTAAACTCAGACGTGCAGACAACTGTCCATCAACTGTCAAATTTGACTTTGTCGTATGAGTGACGTAGGCATTCTGCCTTCCCCTCGCTTCGCCCACATAGTTACGAGACAACCTACTTAACATCTACTAACCTTGGTTTAAACCACTGTAATCGAACGAAAGTGATATTTTGGCATAAATTGGTAACACTTATTTGACAGTTACGGTCATCGAGCAAAAAGACAAAAGAGGGAATGTAAAGGTAGTGGGGGCAAAAATATTGTTAGACAGGAAGTGCCATCTTGAGAGGCCAAATTAAACAAGGAAAGAGAGTCTTTCCTTGTTTAAGAAATCAAATTTAATTTGGTTATGTTATTATTTGTCCCAACTGTCACATGAAATCTTATTTATATTGAAGTTTTTTAACAATTGTTTCACATTTTAGACTGTTATCGTTAATATTTAATTAAAATTTTCTCGTCTAAGACACATTCTGAAAACTATTTTATAGCTACTGTTAATAAGTGTCGGAAAATTTAAATTTGGCGCATTCGCATTTCCGGATATGTCCGCCATCAGAGGCCACTTTTTTGGTCGCCTTTTCATAACGATTAGATTCCCTCTTTTGTCTTTTTGCTCGATGGTTACGGTGTTGACTAGAAATTAATAAGTAATGAAAAAAGTGTTGTTTTTGTTCCATTTATTCCATTTTACATCTTTATACGACGCATACAAGCTGCTCAAATTGTTTTTAACAAGATTATTTTTTAACTTTTGTTTTGTTTCTATTTATTTACATTAAATATTAATTTGTTTTGTTGTATAATTCACTTTTGCAATAATTGTAACCTATTTGATTTAAAATGGATTCAGGATTTTTTATACTTTGACAACTATGTCAACTTCGATCTCTGTCAATGATAATGACGTGCAACGGTATTTAAATTATATGAACTGTACAACAAACGACTGAGTGACTGACTTCGCCGTTCGCCAACTAGAAACTGGCGTGCCAGTGATACTGACGGCAGTTACTGGATACGTGTAAACGTGAGACTGGCGCCAGCTAGTGAATACATGTAGACGTGCCTTTACTGTGGATTCTTATGGGCCGTATCCACGTATCTGTCAAATTTGAAATTTTGAAACTTCAGAATATTGTTTACAATTGTATTTACGTATTTACCTTGCACATTTCACTATACATGAAAATAATAATGGTTCCAATTCCAACTTATTGCTTTTATTTATAAATTATTTGGTATTATATCTGGCAGTAATATGGTGTGACTAAATATTAAAGAACAGGTTATATGTGGTATACAGAAGTTGTAGTTGTGCTTTGAAATGAGTTCAAAAATATATATTGGATTGATTGTTACAATTATAGTATTGATTTTAGTGTATCTAAATGTTGAGCATAAAGGTAATTTGAATATTTTATCATTATTATTTGTATTGATTTTTCAAAGACATATCCTGGCTATCTGGTTTGGATTTATCAAACAAATTGTACATATAAAATGGTATTAATCCCCGTGCATTGAAATGTATTAAAGGTTATTCCAAATAGATTATAATATTTGATAGACTGCAATAAATTAGATAACAATTAATGTTACTAATCGCTAAAATGACTTGCAAACTAAAGATTTTATTCTAATTTATGATAAGAATTTTTTATTCTAATTAATGATGTCAATCGAGTTTCATTACTTGCCAAATTATTATAGTGTACATTCAATAAAATAAATAATTTAATATTTTAAGGCCAAAAATGAAAAATACATATATTAAACAGTATTTAATACAAATAAAATATTGTAGGTATAGCACAAGATTATTTATAAAGAAATTGTTGGATTTGGAAAATTTATAAAATAATATGTATTGTCTTTAAATGATATATAGCATATAGCTATATACTCTATAACGACATTGCTTTGTTGTTCCTGTCTCTACAGATATTAACTGTAATAATAATCAACTAAAAAATTGTTTAAATTAAAATTAAAACCATGTATGGCGATTTTAGGATTAAATTCTTATTAATAATTACTATTGGACCAGATGAGAGGAGATATCTTTTACAAATCATTATGTATAACATTTTGTCCTTTTGTGTCAATCAGCACTGCTCAACAAATTTTCGTTTTAATATTTAATTGTAGTAGTAATTGTTTAATTGCTGGTGACATATTATTATTAGAAAATAAGTTTTCTTAAAAAGGACAGCTTCAGAAACTTTTTAAGTATTTTATGAACTTTTCAATGTTGTATCAAAATGGTGGCATTTTTTAAGAAACTCAAAAACAATAAAACCCATTATAATCCAAGAAAAGTTGTATTTTTAGATGAAACTTGGATTTTTGCTAAAGGAAATATGACCAAATCATCCTGGCAAGATGGCACCACGAAATGCTATCCCTCTAGCAGTTCCAGTGATCTTAAAAAATATGTTGTAATTCATGCCGGAAACAATTATTAACAATTTACAACTTATTAACAAAAGATTACAGACAATTGGATGCAAATATTTTTGAAAAATGGTTTGAAGAAAATTTGTTAAAAAATAGAGCGCCCATCCATAATATTACTGGATAATTTATCCTATCAATCAAAAGTAGAAGAGAATTAAATATTTTAATTTTAAAGAGAATTAATAATTTGCTTGTAATTAAATATTTGATTACAATCAAGTTTTGATTAGCGTTTGAACAACCGGCCCTTAGTCTCTTGAAAGAATCGTTGGATCAAATAATAACTGAACAATGGCAAAATTGTATTATACATATATGGATTATCTAATCATTCAATTCTTTCAAACTGAACAAGTTGTGGATGAGGTGTGACATCAAATTATGCTGTCTTCTCATAGCTACTCAGACGAACACATGTATACGAAATAATGGCGTTGGTACTTAACTTAAAGCAGCTAGCGTCTGTCGATAAACATTAAATTGGCGGTAAGGTGTGGCCTTGGCGCCAATAAGTGTATATGAACGAATATTTAAATGTAAATAGCAAAAAACAAAGTGTAGTGGGATAATTAACAATACAAATAAGTATACAAGTGTAAAATAAATAAAAGTGAAATTCTTGTACAAGTAAACAATTACAGTAAGGAAATGTGACAAATAAGAGCTGAGTAGTCAAAGATGATTTAACCAGGGAAAATGGAGGGAAGTACCTTCAAAACGAATTCAAATATATTTGATAATCTTCCAAGTGAAGATGATTATTATGAATTGATTGATCTCGAAAATTTTAACAATGAAAAATTCGCGAGTGCATTTATTAAATCAAAAGAAGATTACTTTATAATACCTTTAAAATCAAAAAATGGCAAAAAGAAACCTACATCTACATCTCCTCAAGAAATTAAATAATTAAAAATAGCTCACTGAGAAAAACACCTGGACTAGATGAAATTTCAAATAGAGCTCTGAAGTATCTACTAGCAAAAGCAATATAATGCTTTAACCAACATAATGAACGCAATCCTTAGATACAGGTTCTTCCCAAATCGATGAATGGAAGCCCATGTTATCATGATTCCGAAGTTATTAAAGAATACCATGTTTCCGCAAAAGTACAGGCCGATAAGCTTACTGCCAGCAGTCAGCAAGATCAGAGAAAGAGTAATACTAAGAAGACTACAAGCTGAAACATACGAAATAGGACTAATCCCAGAAGCTCAGCTCGGATTTAGAGTAGAACACTAGCGAATTACAGGTACTTAGACTGACAGAATACATAACAGCTGGATTTAACGAAAAACAGTACATAGGAGCAGCGTTTCTGGATGTAAGCAAAGCCTTCGACAGAGTCTGGCATAAAGGCGTAATATACAAAATGTGCAGCTACGGATACAGTGAGGCCATGACGAGACTGATCTCTTCGTACTTGAGCAAACGAATCTTCAAGGTACCAATAGGACAAGTACTATTCGAGCACGGAGCTCTGGAGGCTAGAATGCCACAGGGAGCAGTCCTGTCAACCCTACTGTACACAATATACACTGCAGATGTTCCAAGAACACAGAAACTTTGAAGTAGCGGTCAACAATCTACAGACAGCATTGGACAACATTGAAGAGTGGTATATCCAATGGAATATAGCAATCAATTCAGAGAAGACACAAGCAATGATATTCAAAAAGAAAAGAGAAACCCCAGAGGAACAGCTGTTAGTGAAAGATAATCCCATTGAATGGAAAAGAGAAGCGAAATACCTAGGAGTCACTATGGACCAAGGCTTACCCTTCACGCAACACGTGGATACAACCATCTAAAAAACAGCAACAGCCAGAGTAGCAATAAGAGGACTCACAGGTACAAAAAGCAAACTGCACATAAAGACGAAAATGAGACTGATAAACACTTCATACTTACAATAATCACATACGCATCTCTCGCATGGGGGCATATAAGCAATTCAAATAAAAAGAAAATACAAGCAGCCCACAATAACATCCTCAGAGAAGCAGCAAATGTACCCAGATACGTCGCTGAACGCTTTCTGTTTAGAGAACTGCAACAAGTAAGGGTGATAGATAAAATGGCAAACAACTGCACAAAAAATAAGTACTAGAAATAACCTTATTTAGAATCTCGGTGGTACTAACTGGGGTCCATCTTCTGTACTGTGCACTGGTTTGGTTAAATAGTCGCCATGTGAAGATAGTGGATATGCAACTTAATATAGCAATGAGCGACTGCATCAAGACTACTCCACTATCTTGGCTCATACCTCCGCCTGTTCTACGAAGACAAAAAGCCTTGATAAAAGAATATTCGAAAATCAATAGTAATTTACAACTCCTAATCCTTAAAGACATCCCGAGTTTAGCAGTAAACCGACTTCTATCCAGAAAACTACCAATAGTAACATCCCAACAGCTAACAGGATATGACTAAAAAATACAATAAAATTGTTTTAATACTGCAATTTAGGGTTTCTGAGATGATTATATATCATAATGTACAGTAACTTAAGTTTACTTAGTTTAATGACATTTTATATTATTGTTCTCAATTTTTTTGCAGTTGAAGGCTGGGATAAAAATGTAGATAGGAATGTAAGTCATTATTTAAGTCACATATCCACAAAAAATGTTCCTACACGTTTTTGCAATGAACCATTAATGACATTAATAATTGTCACATCTGCACCATCCAATAGAAATGAAAGACAAACTATAAGAGAAACTTGGGGCAATAAAGAAAATATCAAAAAACATAATGGCTCAGTCACATTTTTTATTGGAAAGTCATTAGATCTAGAAATACAGGTAAATATTTTAACTTTACAGTGTTATATAGCTATTCACTTGAGTAGAGCTTATATGCAAAAAATGACGCTGATATATTTGTAAAAATACTTTCTCTCCTTGCGTAAAAATACTCTTATAACTTCAGAAAACTGAAGAACTAAGCTACTTTTTATTATCTCTGTAAAATGAGTAAAATGCACAGGGCAATATGCAGATTCTGCCAAATTACAGAGGAAATGGTCGAAAATTTTGTCTGCAACTGCAGTACAATTGTTTTTGTTGATTTTTTGGACATATATGTCTTACACGTCGCAGTGTTTTCAAACAACCCCTTTTGAAATGTACAAAGCATACAAAATAAAAAACAAAATTTTGGAAAACTCGCCATTGATTTCTCAATATAGTCTATTTTGGCATGGTACTCAGCTATGCTCTAATTTATTTAACCCATCTGAAAGATACGTTTTCTTAAGGTCTGCAAAGCAGGCCTCTGTGGCGGCGACGATTTCATCAGACTCAAATTTCTGTCAGACGAGTAACTTTAAGTTTAAAAAAATAAAGAAATCGCACGATGCGAAATCTGCAGAATACGGTGGATAGGGCAGCAGTTCGTAGGCTAATTCAACCAATTTGGCCGTGTCGATGACTGAGGTGTGAGTCTGTGCCTCGTCATGGTGGAAGAGCACTTTTTCTTCGCCAAATGGGGCCGTTTTTTCTGCAATTCCTCGTCGAATCGGCCTAATAATTCGGCATAGTAGAGCCCTATTACCGTTTTATCGTTCTCCAGGTAATCTATGTAGATCACATCTTGTGAATACCTGAAAACGGTGGCCACCACCATAGTACAATCTTCGCTTCTTTAGAGCACGTTTGCCGAGTAAAGTCCAACGTTTCGACTGTTCCTGGTTTCTGGTGTGTACCAGTGGATCCAAGTTTCATCGGTTGTCACGAAACGACGCAGAAACTCCTTCGGACTGCTTAAACATCATCAAATACTGCCCTAAAGTGGTCTCACGGTCGCCTTGTCCTGGGTTAGTAAACGCAGCACCCATCGTTCTGACAGTTTTGCAAATATGCAAATACGAGATAATGGACTTTTGACACGTTATCCGTTTTCGGGGCACTTGAGCGTGGCTTATCAAAAACCGACGTACGACCACGTTGAAACTCATTAAACCAATTTTTGACGGTCAGCATCGAAGGAGAAGAGTCATTGTACACGGCATCCAAGAGCTCTTTAATTTCGATAAGTGATTTCACTTCGAAAAACAAGAATCAAATCGCCGACCTATATTGTTCTTTTTTCATTTTTATGAATGTAATAATATACTGCACGATCATAGACGTATATATTAACAAAGACTGAGCAGTCTGTAGAACTAAGTGACAACATATTTTTTTTTTTTCGTTGTTGTGTCCCTGTCTTACATAAACTAAGTATAGCAGTATCTGTTTTTGGTGGGGTAGAAAAAGAGTGAGGAGTTTCAATGCGCTAGAGAGACAGATCGAACAGCTGCAGGAGATCTGGTTGTCAGTATGCACGACTCGCATGTTAATATATACGCCTATGTGCATGCTAGAAATTTCTCTTGCGATAGTGGGGCCATCATGGGGTTTCTACAATATTCTAATCTTTTAGAATGTGTGAATAGCTAGATAGAAAACTAAGAGATAAAGGGAAAAATAACATACATATAATCATTTAGATCAGATCCCAAGTACACATGACATTCGTCATATGTTTAAGTAATATATAATCATTAGTTGTAAATAAGCTCGTATCAAATCCATAATGTCAATCATTTAATGTACGGCTCTCGTGCTTATCACAACTTTTTAAATTGTTAACTAACTACAATTTTTAACTAATACTAAAAATGTCTTATTATCTTTTTTAATTGTAGAAAGCAATATTGGCAGAAAGTGAGAAATATGATGATATAATTCAAGAAGATTTTGTAGAGTCCTATTATAATCTCACTTTAAAGTCAACACTTATAATGAGATTAGTATCTAGTCGATGTATTGGAAGTGCACAGTATTTGTTAAAAATTGACGATGATATATTTTTAAACGTCCCTAATTTATTCGAAATGCTTGTCGCAAAAAACAAGTCAGAAAATTTTTTGATAGGGTTGCTTGAATGTAATGCTCGTCCAATAAAAGATCCGTTTAGTAAATGGTAAGTGCAAATATTCATATGGAATTTTTTCTTCTTAATATCTGTCATATAATCGATGAGCTGTTCAGTTATTTAAGTTGTCACTATTATCTTACTAGCAAAAAAATCGACTCACTGGATGAATTGTAGTTTATGCTTAGTAATTTTATGTTGTGTTATGTTTAATTAAAACAACTAATGCAAAAAAAATATTGTTTATTATAAAGCTTCCAAAAATAATTGTTTTAGTCTTATTGGAAACGTTCTGAAACAATTTCCCTACTTCTATACGGCAAAGGAAATGAAGAAAACATTGTAACGGGCATGTTCTACGCAATTTAGACCTTTATGAATTTGTCGGTAGTGGTCTCAGTCGTTTTTCAAACGTTGACGTGTGTGTATACTTCGAAGTGCACTAAGTGAATATTTTACAAATTGATACTTCACCAGTGAAGGCGGCCCAGGTAATTGCATTATTCTATGAGAGGGCTATAGTCAGAGGACTGTCGTCCGTCGCCGATTTATGACTCAGTCTCAAGTCGTCGATACCAGGAGACCGGTAGCTACAGTCTACGACCAGGTTTGGGTCGGCGACGTGTAACGACAGAGAGGGACGATCGATTCATAGTCTTGAGTGCCTTGCGGAATGGGCACGCAACAGGAATTAAGCTTCAACAATTCTTGAGGAATGTACAAGGAGTCACCGTCACCCAATAGACAGTTAGGACAAGACTTAAGGCTACCAGCTTAATTCCCAGACGAGCTAACACAGGGCCCAAATTGAACGCTCAGAAACAAGCTCGACTTCAGTTTGTTCGAGAACACTTCAATTGGGACTTTGGCCAATGGAGCAGAGTTTTATTCTCTGACGAGAATCGAATGGTCGAATGTGCTTGTATAGCAATGAAAGAGCTACGGAGTTGGTTCGTGTGTTTTTGGTATATCTTTAGAAGGAAAAATAGAGCTTGTGTTCGTGCCCGGTGGTGGTGGCGGAGGGGATTTGACAGCGGATCAATCACGGATATTCTCCCAGATCATGTTATTCCTTACGCCTGCTACATAGGAGGCGGCTTCATGCTAATGCATAATAACGCTCGATTTCACACAGCATGGATTACGAAAGATTATCTGGCCAACACCAATATAACAGCAATGGACTGACCTCCATTGAGCCCGGATATGAATCTCATCGAGTTCCTATGGAATGAGCTCTCAAACGCAGGATTCGTGTCCATAATCCAGCCCCAGCGACAGTGGCGGAGCTAAAACCTGCATTAGATGAAGAGTGGGAAGCGATTTGTCAGGAATCCGCCAAAAACTTAATAAGGTCCTAAAGAGATTGCATGGAAAGTGCAATAATTTTGATTTTTTTATGTTAATTTACTTTTATATTCATTACATAATGACTTTCATTCATAACATGTTTTCTCACATACAATATTAGGTTATCTTTGTTATGTTCTTTAGTTACTAACTTTATAAATATTGGTGTCATTGCAATAAAAATTAATTCTGTCCACAATATTTTACTTCTAATTTTAAATATATGTCAAACAGCAGCGTAATCAAAAAATATACCTAACTTATTTTACTTTTGAGTCGATTTTTTTGCTGGCATGTGTATAAAGCTGCGTTATCGTCAGAATAGTGGAGAGCCTTGTGAGCTTCTTTTAATTTTAAAAGTTCATATTTTTTTACAGGTTAAATAATACTGACAATATCAATAGCTGCAATATGCTCATTATTTTCTTTAAATTTCTGTGTGATTTTGATATTTAGCGGTTAAAGACTGATTGCTATAATGTGGCCAATCGTACTAATAAGTAACATTACATTTTTTGGGTGGACCAGTTACATACTGTACCTTTATTGTGATCACATATCTTTCAAAGGACAATTATCTTTAATTAATAATATAAAGATTTTAGCTACTTAATTAATTACTATTATTTTGTTGTAGGTATAGCCCAAATTACTTATTTAATGAAACATTTTTCCCTAATTTTGTATCTGGTATTTCATATCTTATGTCAATGGATACGACTAGAAAATTATATGAGGCTGCATTGACAACGCCACTTTTTCATTTAGAAGATGTATATTTGACTGGTAAGTGATATGAGCTTTTTGCCAAATTAAAAAAAAACTAATTAACTAATATCTAAGAATAGTACAAAACTAATAGGAAAGGGATCGCTAATCTGCAGGCCTTCTAGACCTAAGACTTGCTTGGAGATATTTTTCCATTGATACTTTCCTTTTGGGTCTTCCCATTCGTTTTTTTCCCTCACACTCTCTCTCCCTCCCTCCCTCTCAGAGATTTTTTGGTATTCTACTCTCCTGTTAATTTTTATAATTAGCATTATAATTATTATAACAACAAAACTATTATATTATAACAAAGAAGTAATGAAACTCTACTATAACTTGTGTTGTACATTCTTGTCTGTTAAAACCTAAATGACCTGACGACGCCCCTGTCGGCTTCTGCATCCCGGCGACAGCTTGTCGCGAAGATAAGATAAGAAGTCCCGTTACGGCATATTTTTGAAGGCATCTGGCTAAAACCAACCCTCCTCCGGCAAAGACATTCTGTTTCAAGATTTCGAACTAACAACATGTATTAATTATATATTTGTAATATTTTTTATTTCATTATTACAAACAATTAAGTTTCTTTATATAGTTTTCATTAGTATTACATTACAGAAGTATTAAACAGTTTCATTTACGGTCTTGAGTTCTTTACTAAAACCACGGGAAGTCCTAATAATATTAAGCAACAAGTAACTGGAAGAATTCAAGATTCCAAGATGCTAGATTTTTGAGGGAGAAAAGATAATCAGTTGTTTTTCCAAGGGTTCAAGGTGAACAGTCGTTGTTCTCTGGTGGTTCTCCAGAGGTAGTAAGCAGTAGAAGTGAATGTTTGTGAGTTTTCTTGGAGTAAGTGTATCTGTCGGAAGCTGATCCAGTAAAATATTGTAAGTTATATTTTTCTACTTATATTCCAAGAGTCACTGTTCAGGCCGGAACGAGAGATTCAGTTCATCGAGAGGAGAAGAGGCTAGCATCATTTGAACGATACGTGCATTTGAAGGAGATCATTAAAGACGATAGGCTCGCAATAATTTGTTGTAAGATTGCTGATTACCTAGGGGACTGCTAAGAATAGATAGTGTAGGCTACAAGGAACAAGGATTTGGACAACTCATCATCAGTGAGATAGTTTTACCATTCGTCAGTTTTTCTTTATTAACAACACATTTTCTAACAATTGGTTTAGAAAAGATAGGAATATTTTGATCAGGAGATTTAGAACAACAATTTTGATTTGAAATTTTAATTTATATTGTATATACCATTAATTTTTGAAGGTTCACGTACGTAGAACAAAATTTTGATAATCATTATATGAGATATTTTTTATTGAAAATATTTGAGTGTGAATTTTATTTCAATATATAATGTATCATATATTTTTTTATTCTTTGGACCTTACCTATCATATGTAAAGCATAGATATTGAAGCACGAGTATAACCCTGAGATAAGAAAATTAAATAGTGTGATAGAACCATAATTACATCATTTAAATAAGTTTAATTAATTAATTAGCTAATTAATTGCTTGGCGCACCTCAGACTTTTAATATCACTATAATATATATATATATATATATATATATATATATATATATATAAAGTAGTTAGGTATTATTGACTGACACGTTATGTAAAATAAAGTTTTATTTTGAGGTTATATATATATATATATATATATATATATATATATATATATATATATATATATATATACAGATTACTTTATACATTTTATTAATTTTAGGTATATGTGCAAGGAAAGCAGGAATACATCCAGAACACAGTAGTCAATTTATTCGAAGTGCACCAGATGATGAACCTTGTCAATTTAAAAATTATATTGCCATCCATGATATGACGCCCAGTAGAATGAGAAACACTTTTTACTCTTTGAGTGATTCAAGTCTAATGAGCGAATGTAGCAATTACAAAGAAATGTTTAACGTAAAACAATGGATGTGGAACACTTTACTTATCCCATATTCCCGTTCAAAACGGAAAAGGTTGTGTAATTAAACGTTTTCAATAAAAATAATAATAAAACCTGTTGCTTAACGTATTATTTGAATTTGTAGAATGTAGTGGAGGATAAGAATTATTGTAAACGATACTGAATTATAAACTGGTAAGCTCTTTAAATAATCTCCGAACGATTAAGAAGATTTAGTTACTATTCATCCGAAAGATAAAAATCTCTTCAGTATTGACACCCCGCTCCCGGTTAGATCAGGACATAGTATAATAGGCCCAGATTGCATGGTTATGTCTGGTAAGCAGACAGTTCTAATACTATAGGAAGGTCGAGTGCAAGAATATTCAGTAGTGGTGGAAATTTAAATATTTTTATTGCACTAGAAGAATATACCTCTATTTCAGGAAGAGATTTTTGTAAACTTGCAGTGTGCAAGAGAAATTAATATGAGAGCTTTCGAACTGAAGCGGATCAATACATACACAGATAGCCAAGCAGCCATAGAGGCTCTTATATGCCCTAAATTGGCCTCTAGGCTAGTGTGGGAATGCGGAGAGAAAATCGACAGTCTGGCGGAACATAACAGTGTCACACTGGTATGAGTTCGAGGTCACCGAATACACGACAATGAAAGAGCTTATGACCTTGCCAGAAGAGCATAAACTGCAAAATATTTCGGTCCAGAGGAAAGCAACTTAAATTTCATTGGGAAAATATACCTGGTCGAACATATCTAATATATATTGGACGGATATGTGCGAATAGGGCTGAAGTAATGCATACTTCAACAAGCAGGAATCAGCTCAGAGTCATAACAGGATTCCTTTATAGACATAAGCCAGTCAAGGGACACGTGCATACAATGAGGCTGTGTCATGGAGACTTAAGCTACAGACTCTGTAGCAAAGAACCTAAAACCATATCTTGCATGATAGCAAGGCGTTAGATTGCAGGCGGCAAACACTTTTACACCATTTTGAATTTCTTCATTTAGTTTTTCGGCAAAAACTGAATATATTTCAGATATTTGAGCAAGAAAGTTTTGTTTTTGGTCAGCAGTCCAATGTACAAACAATCCTTTGAATATTTTCACCTAAAAAATAACTATGGTAAGACATTCATAATATAGACAATAAATCAATCATCCTATAAACAGTAAGATAAACAATCTATAGTTATGCTATGCAATATTTGCTGCAAGGAATCTGCTTATATGTAAAGCAAAATATTCTTTTTCTTCCCTTTTTTATGTTCGTATATCTGTTGAACCAAAATACTTGACAATATTTCAGTAGAGTATACAATTAAAAACTTAAAAATTTATTTTTTTTTAATAACTTACGTTATGAGATCATTACTTAGTATACTCATCATCAAGCATGCCAAGTATAATATCTTTTAATGAGAACAGTGAAATGTAAGTACATGATACTTAAAATGAAAATATTTGTTATTTGAAAATATTAAATACACCGGTATGTTTCCAAAAACATGTCACACAAAGACTGTTGTACTTATGTCTATAAATAGGGAAATATTTTGATCAAAGAAGGGTGCAATTACAATCGTTTCGCATGTAGCTCATAAATATTAATTACAAAAACTATTTAGTAGTAACAATAATATACCCGATTATAAAAATGAAACCTCTTAACTGTTTTAGATAATTTTACTATATAATTGTGGCTAACCCATATTTACTTACTTAAAATTGATTTGCTTCAAGAATTTGTATAATAATGAACGACACATATTTTGGAAGATCTGGGCAATTGTTAATTTCACTTAAAATTTTACTTAAAGTGGACATTTCATTCCTGAAAAAGAAGCTGTGTACTATCTGCCGTACAGATGTTTTAACTCGTTTATTCTATGTTGCAAGAATAGAAGGTCGACCGCCAATATTTTTAGGACATCTTACTGTTCTAGTCTGCCTATCTTCCTTAATCGTTCTGTAAATAGTGTGAATTCGTAACACCTAAAATTGGCACATTACTTTAGTAAGTCTTGATTTTAACAATAACTATTCTCCAGATATTGTGTTTACGATCAAACGCATAAAATTGCAGTATCTGGGACACGTTATGAGAAATCAGCACCGTTACTCCCTGCTGCAGTCTATATTGCAAGGTAAAGTCAAAGGTAAGCGAGGACCCGGTAGAAGGAGAATATCATGACTGCGGAATTTAAGAACCTGGTTTAAGAAAACCTCAACGGAGCTGTTTCGAGCCGCAGCGAGCAAGGTCATGATTGCCAATATGATTTCCAACATCCGAAACGGATAGGAACCAGAAGAAGAAGAATTCTGCAAAACTAACCTGTTGCCTGTTTTATTTTTGCTACCATGGCTGTTATTTTCATTCCAGAATTATCAATTTTTATTTGTTTGTACATGTTTATTACTTAATTCCAAAAAGAAAAAATCATTTGCCATGTTTTGCTCCACAATCTCTCCTGATACCCCAATATCAGTAATGTGGAGGAAAGTGGGAAATTTCCATAGGGCCTTCTCTAAAATCTCAGTCAGAACTCCCAGCAATTCTTCACTAGGGAAGATAAAATGTAATATAAAAATATATATATATAACACAAAAATATAAAATGTCTTTCAGGTTGGAGACCAATTGCCCTATCCTCATGCGTCAGTAAACTTTTAGAGAATATGATAAAAATAAGGTTAGATTGGTATATAGAACATCATCTGATACTATCGCCTTTCCAAACAGCTTTTCGTAAAGGTAGAGGGGTATCTGAAAACATTATCCATTTGGTTAATAACATTTCAATTAATATTTGCCTTTGTTACTTATGGAGTTGATTAAATTATATTGACAAATCGTTCGGTGTTCGTCCGAGATCCTATTTCCTTTAATCTATTGGGGCCAAAAACAGCTAATGTTGGTCTACCTCAAGGTTCTCCTTTGAGTGTAGTATTATTCAACATTGTCATTAACATAATCTCATCTTGTGTGCCTGAGGATGTCCTAATGACTCAATATGCAGATGAAGTTGCTCTCTATTTTTCCGGCTGCAGCTGGTTGGAAGTAGTGAAAAAATTAAATGACACAGTAGAGAATATATCTGAAAAACTTCTTGGCACGGGAATATGTTAGCAAAAGTCAAGCGATTTTTTTTTTGATAGAAATAGAAATAACACTCCGAACACTCAAATATTAGTAAATAACATCTTGCTCGATTGGAAACAGGAAGTTTCTCATCTAGGAGTTATTTTAGATAGGTAGTTCATTTTCTTGGAAAAGCTAAATTGAAAAGATGACGTTGAGGGCATCCAGTGGAGTCAATATAATTCGGTGCCTGTGTCGAACATGGTGGGGAGCACATCCTGCTACTTTACACATTTTATATAAGGCCTATATTAGGCCACACCTTGATTATGGATCGATTTTTCTTGGAGGTTGTGCCCGTTCCTTACTTACAAAACTGGATAAAGTTCAATATAGAGCTCTCAGAGTGGTCGGGGGATTTATGAGGTCCTCTCCAGTTCATATTATTCTGTCGGAACGTGGGGAAACACCGTTAGATCTTAGAAGGATTTGGCTAGCATCTAAATTTATATTAAAGGTGGTAGCATATGACAACCCAATATATTCTTCAATAGAGTAATTTCATATAGTATTTCTGAATTACTTTAGTTTCTGGAGAAGAAAATACTTCCCACCAATACTGGGTGCCTTCTAGAATAAGATTCATGCGGTGGCTCATAACTCCTTATTTCCTTGTCACTCCTTCCCGCTTGATTCTTAGATTTTACGGTTTATGAAACTCTCAACCTAGGGAAATAAGGTAACCAAGCCAAGTTTGTGTCATGGTACATGGTAAATGGTCTGAATATAAACTTATCTTCACAGATGGATCCAAAGATGAACAAGGTAATGTGGGCATTGTATATACCTTAATGAAAGCACCGAATTAACAGCAAGATTATCATCTAGTAATTCAATTTGTTCAGCAGAATTATTTGCGATAAAAAAGGCATTAGATTTAATTCCACAGAATGATTTTGAAAAAAGCCTAATTTGTAGTGATTCAAAAAGTGCTCTGGAGAAAATTACAAGACCAAGTTATAAGGCTGCAATACACAAACTCTTCGATTAAAACAAAAACTTAGTCAACTCCATGAACAAAATAAAGAAATTAAATTCGCATGGATTCCAAGTCACACCGAGATAGTGGGGAATGATAGAGCTGATTATCTTGCTAAACTTGGAAGAAAGCTACCTGTTACTGAAGAACTAAAGGCTTCCTTTAAAGATTTTCAAACTAAATATAAGGAAAACCTATGGATCAGTTGGAAAAACCGGTTCCAACAAATAGGACAGGTAAAAGGAATTACTTATTGTACAAATGTTACGGTTCCATACAAAAAGGCCTGGTTTACAAGGTTTCCAAACCTGGGGAGGGACATAATTGCACAAATGTGTCGTATGAGAAGTGGACATTGCAGCGTTCTGGTTCATTTATTTAGATTGAACGTGATCAATACAAACTTGTGTTCATGTGGCAGTTTAGGCACCTTACAGCATGTGTTGTTGGAATGTACTAGATATTAAAGGGAGTCCCAGTTACTTAGAAGGGAATTTCAAGGTGATCCAACTTTTATAGATGTTTTGTTCAAAAACTTAAACTCAAAGACACTGCTTGTAGTGCAAAAGTTTTTAGCGTCAACAAGGTTTCAAGTGTAGTTCGTTAATGTACATTATAAGATTTAATCTGCTTGCTTGAATTGAATGTGCTTAGTGCGGTTTGGTACAGTAGTATAGAACTAGAACTTTAGAACTTATGTGAAAGAACTTTTGACTTAATTTTTTTTTCTCCTTTAACTATTGTTGCAGGTTCAGGAGCTATGAGCTTAAGCACGTTAGGTACGGCTCTTGAACATTCAGTATAAATACACAGATCCTGGCCGGATAGCCCTGGTAGCTAAGGCCAAGCAAATGAATGGAAGAAAAAGAATCAAAATCAAGCCGGTTTAGAAAAAGTGTGGTTAGTTTGTTTGTTCTATTCTGTAGCGTTTTCTATAATTATTAATAATATTAATATAATTCTTTAAAATATGTCTAAAAGATTACTCTCTGCCCTTGAATATCCAAATGCAGATAGTGTAAATTTAGATGGTAAGCCAAATAAATCTACTCCTTCCTTCTACTCTATATTTAATAAAAACTTATGCAATTTTGCATAACAATAACACTGTTATTTTTTAGATGAAAATACATTCAAATCCATAATTATTTGGTTGGAAGCCAATAAAATACGAAAAGCCCCAAATGATGTTATCAATCAATTAAAGAATAACAACAGAGACTGGCATAATACTTTTTCCAAATATAAAGATGGAATAGGCTGTCCTCCATTGAAAAATAGAGCTGAAGAATTGCAGTGGATTTTAGGTTATGCAGTACAATTGGAAACACAAAAGAATAGTATGTATTAAATTATCCATCAAGTATTGTTTAAAAACATAATTATGCTCTCATGTAAATTCACAGAACCTTTTGCCTATTTTCACTGATTTAAATTTTACAATGATCTTAATATTGAAATATATGCCTACTAGTATGGTTAAATTTCATCAATAAAACTATTTCAGAATTGGTTCATAAACGAGCATAGTTAATTGTTATTCCTATTCTTGAAACCTAAATATTTTTATTTGTTCTATGAAAGTAATAATATATTGCCAAACCTATATAATTGATTTTCCTTTTTAGAAAACATTTATTTGAAACATGCAGTGGAAAACTTACAAAGCAAGAATGTTCCAGCTGTAGTTGCAGAAAATGTATTGGATAAATTAGACTGTGAGTATAATATGGAGATAGTTTTATGTTAGATTTAATTAAATTGTTTTTAGTTCGCAGTGCAGAGTTTGGTGAAGGTATAAAAGAACTTGCTAAAGTTCTAAATGTAGTTTGTCACCCAGATCCCCTTGTTACACTAAAAGCAGTGAGAAAAGTGGTCATTCAAAGAATGTCACCAGATTGTGTTGAACATCCTGAAAAATATGTATTAAAGGTTTGTATACAAGTTTAATATGTCACACTAATAAATCTAATATCATAAATTTCAAGAAACATCAAAAAGCCAACTCATCAAGAAACTTTTTAGCTGGTTTATCTAATATTAAGAGAAACCCAAGTCTGTGTGTTTTATAACAAGCCATTAAAAAAAACTGAATTAAAATAGGCCTTGGTAGAGAACTTATTTCTTTTGGGAGGTTACTGTCCCACACAAGAAATTAAAAATAAATATTTCACAATCTAATTTATACCTAATTATCTGCCTTCCTTGAAACACAATTTATAAATAAATACTAATCCACTTATATTTTCTGTTGATTTATGAGAGTTTACTATTTTTTCACCTGGGAGAGTTGCCATATTTGATGAAGTTATGGAAAATGAGGTTCCGTCAGCATCTAATACAAGTTGAGTGTATGGAAATGTCAAGAACAAATTTGTAAATTATAATTCTCATTGCATTCAATTGTGTTTTAATCCCACAGAAAGACATATTTAATTTATGGAGTATTTATATTTAGTTAAAATAAAAAGTATGATGAATCAGAATTTTTATTAGAAATTGTTTCAAAACTTTAATTTTTTAGGGGACACCTTTTCCTATTCAAGATTCTGATCTAGGCTTTGATTTGAATGATCCAGTGTTGAATCAAGCAGCAAAAATATTGAGGATGATCTACATTCAAGATATGCGAAATTTGCAGACAAGGGCTAATGAACTTATTGTAGCTGTACAATCTGTTACAGCCAATCCTAAGACGGACACCAAACTGGGAAAAGTTGGTTTCTAAATAAATAAGGCTAATATTTAATTTAATATATAAGAATTTGTGAATAATTTCTGAATTTAACAACATAGACATCTACTTTTAATCTCTTATTTTATTTACTGAATACAATAAATATTTATATAGTCATATTTTTTTTCTTATACTATCTTGGACCACTTGCAGGTTGAAAGTTTCTTTTAATCCTAGACCAAAGCTACCTAAAACAAAAATACAATTTATGGTATATACATAACCAACATCAAAGACAACGAGTACATATACAGGGTGTCCTGGAAAATAGTGTATTCCTTAAAGGTATCAACTGAGTGCACCTTTTAAAACAGAAGTCTTACATTTTTTTGTAAAAACCATTTACAAAAAAATATTAATTTGAATCCATTTGATTATTGTCCACAGAAAAGTAAATACAGCCTGCAATATTACACTCCTTGCTATAATTTGTTAATTACTGTGAATCATCGATCCCTAAGAATAATATGTATTGATACTAATAATGTGATAGAGAAAAAGCATTTGTTTTTATTAAATATCTAATAATTATTAAGGTTTGTATACTGTTTAAATTTACATGAAAAATTATTATTACCATAAATGTTTGAAGTGAACACCATCTGCTCAGATATATGCATTTACTTGATAAATTCAATTATTCTTAATATCATAAGTATGTAAATTGTGTCAGATTATTTCAGCAGCATCAAAAATCGTTGTCACAATTGTACTTGTTTCAATTTCATCCTGGTTGTCATAAACTAATGATTTTAGATGTCCCCAAAAATAAAAATTCATAAAATTGCATTTCAGTGTTCTGGGTGGCCACAGAATGTATCCCTTTTTACCAAACCAACGATAAGTGCTGTCAAGGAAATTTTTAATATGCCTGGTAAATTTTGCTGCGGCCAAATTATAAAGAAACGACATTTCACAATGTATTTGTAAAGGTATGCCTCCAAACAGATCCTCTGACGATTTTGTTTTAAAACCATCTACAAAACCCTAATCTTGGAGGTAAATATTGTAAATGTTTTTTAAAAATGCCAATCATTCTTGCCATAGATCTAGTATATCAGTTGAAATAAATATTCAGTCTGAAAATAGTCGATGTTTGTATAGAAAATCATCACTGTTGGGTAAAATATAAGTTATGATGTGAAAACTCAAAACATGAGCATATTCATCATCAGGTGATCCACATTTAACATAAGAAACAGGAGAGGTTAGTGTCAATCCTAGATCCTTGGGTGCTTTTTCAATTATAGGGTGAGAAATGGATGAACTTACATTAGAAATTAATATTCTTTTGGTAGGTGAAATAAGTAGGCTTTTTGGAATAACATTTGAATTAATAGTAATATTTTGATGAGTGCATAGAAGATTGTCACTTTGCATTGAAGAAGACAAGTAAATACAAATAGTGAGCATGGGAGATTCTAGATGTGAAGTGTATGTTTTTGGGAACAATAATACTACCTATTTCTTTAATATAATCAAACAGTACAGTATTGATAAGAGAAGGCATGATAATTGCCTGGTCTCGAGAAGGCACAGGGGGTAGAGGTAGCAGCTGAATAAGATCTAAGCGCATGTTATTTGTATGTGAAGTTGGTTACAAGTTAATGTGATCCTGGTTACCAAAACCACAAGCAACTGGTTAAATTAAGAAAAGGTTAAATAAAAGTAAATGTCAGCTAGGATCACAGTCTGAAACTCAGTGACAGGCCTATTAAATTCTTAACCAAACAAGCAAATCAAAATAATATTCACCTAGTTTGTACTTAAGGCTGTTTTAGCAGTCCAAGCACACTGCGATTTGAAATGGGCGTATCACTTACTTTTCTACACTGCTTACGCGAGACCATCTTTACTCAGTGCCGCCGGCCGACGGGTAGTTTAATGACAACAAATACATTATTCTCCATTCAAATTAGTTTTAACATGAACTAACTGACCGTACGTTCATGAGATTTGACGTCACGAAGGCGATAACGATGAAACTAAGTGCCAATGATGAGTAACACGTTTCATTATTAGATTTCAGTATTTTTTAGTAATTATCTTTAAAGTTGGAACACGCTTTTCTCGATTATTACTGGACACAGAAAGGTGAAACAAAAATCAACGATTACAGAAAAAAAAAACTCTTGAGTGATGGGTGTAAAAAGTTTGGTTATAATAGAATGTTAAACAGTATATTCCAATTTTTCAACAGAAGTTTAAAAAAAGTAAAACCATCAGTTTAAAGGCAACATAATTTCGAATAATGTGACCAAATTTCGAGACATTTTGTCTGTAAATAACAGAGAAAACACTGTCCCTAGGTTTTGGTGCACCAATAAAACAGCCTTAACAGACAATTTATCATACTCTTTGATATCACATTTAAAGATGATAAAAACTCATATTAAATTGCTATTAACTTAAGGACCTGTACTAATGAAGAACAACATGTGAATGATTAAATATTATCTATATACTAATTACAAGACTTTTGTATATATATATATATACATACATATACATACATACATACGTATATGTATATATATATATATATACACAATTATCTTACCAATCCCCAATAAATTTAATACAATTTTTGAAGTGCTTTTATAAAATCTTCCTGTAGAAATTAAATAGGTTCCAATGCCACAAAAACACAAAATTGATATTACTTGGCAAGAAGTACAAGATTTTTGTTTATCCATATTTGAAACATTTAAATAATATCCATCTAAGAGACAACAACAAAGAAACTATAAACATTCAGAAAAACTATAACATAACCTATTTTAACTGTCATTTACGATTGGCGTTGCTATGGTAACCGAATATATTCTATGTATTTTTAATACCAACATAAAAAAATACATCAACAACTTTTTTTGTATATATCGCACAATTTTTAAAATATATTTTTTAAACGATTTCTAGAGTGAAAATCAAAACGTCAAACAGCATTTTAAAATGCAATTTTCATTACAATAAATTCTGACTTATTCCCAAATAAACAGAATATGTAACAAAAAATATTAAATCTGATTATAGTTATATCAAAGAATAAATAATAATTATTATTTATTATTTGGTTATATTCTAATCATTCTTTGATTCAATGTATTTTTTAAATGGACATACAAAAGAAACCATTATATATCAAGTTATTGTAGTTATGAGAATTAGTATTTATTGGAGAAACTGTATTAACAAGAAGAAAATACATATTTGACAATTTACCAAAATTGTCAAAAATGAAAGAAAATTTGAATTGTCAACATCTTTTACTATTTGGCTGGAAGATTAAAAAGATATAATATCCTTATATATTTGTGATGCACTTTGTCAATAGAAGTCGTAGTGGAAGCATTAAAGATGAAAATAATGAATATGAAGATCAGGCATCTTCGTAAGCATTTTGATTTCCATTAAAATATAAAACCCTAGATCCACTATAATAATTTTAACAATTAACATTTTTATATTTATTAATTATTATAGCCAATAAGCCAATAATTGTTACTTTTTTAATATTTGAATATAAAATATATTATAATGTTTAAAAAATTATTTTTGAATTCTTAACGTAAAAAACTCCCTAAATGTCATTTGGGTAGGTCCATCTAAAGACAAATGACGGCACCAACAATCACGTGAAACTTCAATAACGATCAGCTGGGCTGACTCTGTTCATTGGGGAGTGGTTGAAAGGGGTGTTTTTTGGAGTTATTCCATTATTTGAAGGTAAAATAATATCGACTATTCATCAATCAACTTAAAGAATTAAAAATTAAAAGAGCATAAAAATAACTTCACTCATTGTTTCCATGTCTAAAATTCATTTAAACTATACTTCTACCCAATAATTATAATTTTAACTATTTCTTAAGGGTAGGGACTACATTAGCATGACCTAGAAGAATCAAAATAGCTAAGTTTTCTTTTTATATTTCAATGGGCCTGTGTTTGTTATGCATTTAAATAAAAAAACAGATTGGTTCCTCAAGAAGAAATATAATTTTTTTGTTATTTTGAGAAAAAGCTTGTTCACTCTTGTAAATTGAGCAGTATACAGTAGTTTACTAATACCTATGAATAGTTCTTATTTTAATATTGTTAATATGTTTATTTAGCTCTAAAACAATCTTGAGTTTAAAAGTCACATGACAACATTAATTGAAATTCAACATGAAGCTTAAAAAATCAAAGTACCACTATAGATATATAATTTGGAAAATAGATAACTATTTTTTTATTTTAGGAGTGATAAAGAAGATCTTGGAAGCCACCATAGACTTCATTCACATAGAGCAAGCATACTTTCTGATCACCAAGAAGAAATGACTGAGTATTGGTTGATATCTGCCCCAGGGGAAAAGACCTGTCAACAGACATGGGACACAATGAATAACCTAACAAGTAAACAGAATAATTTGTCAACTAACTACAAGTTTCAAATCCCAGACTTGAAAGTAAGTACCTTTTTAACCTAAGGTGAATATGAAATAATTTAATATCTCAGAAGTGAACCAGATGAATATATTTACAGAATGTTTAATAGTTTAGTTTGTTTTTGGTGATAACTTTATTTATTAAATAATTTTTGTTTAATCAATGTGAGCAAACATAACTTGCTTTCTGTTCATTTTTTACGAACTACAAATACCTACCATTTTACAGAAAATTTTATCCAGAAATACCATTAATAATAATATGATTGATAACAATACAAAAAAATGTTCTATTTGAAATTTGGATGTTATTTTTGCTACTTTTCTTATTTTACTTCTGATTTAAACTATAAAAATAATTAAAAAAAAAAGAAACAGACTAATTGACAGGGAAAGAAACTGTAATCCTGATTAGTAAACCAGAAATTTGCAAAAAGATAATTAACTTTGGTCTTAAAGCCCGTTTTCACGCTACATCTTATTGTATGTTTTGTTGGGTAGGACAAATCCTAAACAATAAAACGTGGCATGTAAACAGCAAAACGTACGTCTTGTCAAATCTAAATGAAATCCAAGGTCAGATCGTAGAAATGATGGGAGAAGGATAGTTTTGCGAGAACTGATAGGTAATCCGATCTTGACTTATTTGACGAGTAGTTCCACTGCAGTTCGTTTCATTTTTCCCAAAAAAAAAGAATAATAATGTCAGATTTGCGGCAATGCACCCACGATTTTGCCGTATTTCCTGTTACAATTGTGAAAGTGTAAATACCTGGAATAAGTTTTAAGTTAATTGTTATAGAGATCTGTTATAATACTGTATTATAATTTTATTATTAAGCAATGATGGATTCAAGAAGGAAGCAGTTAGTTGTCTTAGATCTTAACAAATCTGTGTGAGATGATGAAACATATTCATAATTGACCGCTCTCATCAAAACAAGTGACACATTCAGATGATGATAATGTATCAGGATATGAACAATGTGAGGATATATTTTTTGGTGACGATTCCATTGATGATCCTCATTATGTTTTGTCAACTCCTGAATCTTCATCGGAGGAGTCTTTTACTTCTTTGGTTTAAAAAATGACAACTAAGACAGAAGCAAGGAATGAAGGAACCATTGTGTTGGAGCTGAATGTGAATACAGTGGGTACCAGTGATGGTAGTGCCAGTTCTCAATGTAAAAGAAAAAGGAAGGCTGATCCAACTACTTGAAAGAAGAAAATACGCAAGAGGTTGAGTCCTACCTAAGACAACCTCAAAAAACTGCACATGTATTTCATTAGGGACTTGATTTCCAACCACATCTTGATTATGAATCTCCCATTCAACTTCTCTTCTGATGGTACTGCATCTAGTCTCTGGGATGAGAATATTTCTGATAATTACATTTTATCTGGTAATCATCATTTTGATGTGTAAAACTAAATTATGTGATTAAGTTTGTGATATTTATACTTCTATTATTGTGATATTTATACTTATATTTTTTTGTTTTATTGTATACATTGTAAACATCGTTAATCTTGTTGGGCAGCTGCCCATTGAAAATAAATAAATAAATAAATTATGTGGTATTGATCTGCTACTTGTTCAGATACTTGCATTTTTGGGTACTCTTTGCAAAATTTGGCATACGAATTTTATCAATCGCCGATCGTTTCTTGATTGAGGTTTGTCACCATCTAATAAAAGCGCAAAATATTTTCATTCATGGGTCCATTTCATGCGCTGCCTCGGTTGTCCTGCATGAAGCCACTTTCAGCACCGGCTATTTTATTATTATTAGTAAAATTTAGAGGTAACCCTCAGTTGTGAAATTAGGTTATAATGCTACAGCAATAAAGAATTACAAATAAATTACTGATACCCAACAGTAAACCGTTATAATAATAGACTTTGTAGTTAGGTACATAAAAATGTATTATTGCTACTTTATCTAATTGTTGTTATTTTGAGAATATAATTTATCCATTGTTGCGTACGATTGTATTACCGTAAAGTAAACATTACTAAGATTAACTATTCGGAATAAAAAATTTGAGAATAACCTACAGTCATTACAAAATGCAAATCATTTTTTTAAAACCCATAAATAAGCCCTGCTAAACTGAGATAAAATTTTGTGTTTCTATGCTAACGAATTTACAGTTATGATGAATGTATTACTAATAATATTCATTTTTAAATATTTTGTAATTTCAAAATTTGAATATTACAACAACTATATAATTTTTTCAAATGAAGTGAATTGTGTAAAGTGTGTAAAAGTAAAAATGCATATCTAGAAGTACACCACTAGTTACAAGCTATTATATGGGAGCTATATCTGCTTTTATGTATTTTAAATTTGTTATTTATTTGACTCTATATCATAAAGATTATTTTCGAGTGAGTAAACATAACAAAACTGTGTACTGTTTCCTCAGAAGAGTTCCAGAAATGAATTTGTGTAATGAAAAAATTATATCAATGTGAAATTCATGATTAGTAATGAGAATAATATCCTAACCTCTAATTAATGTTCTATCCTCTAATCATAAACATAGAATACAAGATAGCCTGGCTGCTGCAATACAATCGCATTCCCCCAGTGCGACAGAGAAAACTGACGCAAAGCAATCCCTGCATCTCTTTCTAATTTGCCAGGTTTATCGACCACATGACCTTCTCATTGGTCATTTAGGTCACGTGGTCGATAAACCTGGCAAATTAGAAAGAAATGCAAGGACTGCTTTGTATCAATTTTCTCTGTCACACTGGAGACATGGGCTGATATTGCAACGATCAGTCTATCTTGTATTATATTAAGATCAGTTTATCTTGATTATATGCCTATGCTTCTAGTTAATTTGACTTAACCTAATTCTCATATCAATAACATACTTTTGACTTAAACTTTTTGATTTAATTCATATAAATTAATTGATGGTATGTGTGTTATTTAAGTAGTAATAACTGAAATCTATTAATGTAGGATTCACTTCTTATTGATTTAAGGTGATCTAACTTACCTTTGAGTAATTCCATGCCAATTAAGCAAAGTAAGAAGCAACTGTCTTTGATTTGGCTGAAATTGTCACACTTATTCTTTATCATAAAAATAAACTTTTCCCAATATCAGCTCAATAAGTCAATTAGAGACCATGTATTAAGATTTTCAGGAGAATCACTCATTAAAAAGGTTGATTTCAGCACAACTTTGCTTTGGTACATGTAAAATATATAATCAATATAAAATTTTCTGCTTAAACATATGTTTACATCTGACACTTCCCTCCGTAAATAAATGCCAAGTATCAGACAGAAATTTACTTTCAGTGTTTATTTACATACTGATAGAAATTAATAGAGCTAAGTATTCTAAGACATTCTAGAAATGCTAAATCTGAGATAAATGTATGGCGCTTTAAAATATACACAGCATATACACAGTGGGTCAAGTTAATTTGGAATCTATTTTGACCTTATAACTAACTTTTTTTAGTTTTGTTCCGATTTTGATGAAATTTGAAACCTATATTAATAGCGCATGTTTATATTAAAATTTACAAGACTAACGGAAAACCCTGAGGACGGTCTAAGTAAGGGTCATTTTTAGAAAGGCTTACTTTCAAGGTCATTGCAAAAATCACCCTGTTAATATTTCAAATCTATAATTAGTATTACTATTAATAAGTATCCGGAAAGACTGGCCTTGAAATCGTATTAAAATTTTTTAAGCCTTTGGATCAAAATAAATGACATTCTGAAAGGGCTTACACAGTATTTTTGTTAA
Source organism: Diabrotica undecimpunctata (assembly GCF_040954645.1). Lineage (NCBI taxonomy): Eukaryota > Metazoa > Arthropoda > Insecta > Coleoptera > Chrysomelidae > Diabrotica > Diabrotica undecimpunctata. The sequence goes on along the minus strand of NC_092804.1, from coordinate 42,026,485 downwards.
TTTTTTTTTATTCAAAAGGTAATAGAAATTTTGTAACTAAATAAAACAACTTAATATTAATTAATTAAATTCATTATGAATGTGTTTATTTACTCCATGTTTATTTACTACAGCTTGCATTTTTCGACGCCACTGTCCAATTGATTGGTTAATAATTTCTTGGTCAAATTGGTTCCAACAACAGACTATCCGATGTTTTAATTCATCGTTAGTGCTGAAAATAGAGTTTTTGTGAACCATGGCTTTTAATGCACTCCAAAGATTGTAATTAACAGGGTTAAGATCAGAGCTATTTGGAGGCCACATATTAGGTTCGATGAAATCTGCAACTTGTTCTGGCAAATATGTTATGGTACTTCTGGAAGTATGGGATGGTGCTTCATCTTGTTAAAAGGTGAATCGTGGCTAATATTTCCTATATCAGCAAGCATATTCCTTAAAATATTTCTGATTTTAACACCAGCGTCTACAATATAAATTTCTGTTTTTCTCATTGATACTGTGAGTGAAACCATGAGTAAGGCGGAAAAATGACTCCTTGGAACTAAAAGTAAATCTAGCGGTATCTCAGATTTCTTTCGACCATCAGAATAAACCCTATTGTTTTGGAGGTTCTTTGGTTGTCGCAATGAAAAAACTTTTTCATCTGAAATCCAGAGTTTTTCAATTTGTTATCTGCTTCTGAACCTTCTTAATAACTGTCTGCTTCTCTCAAATCTTTTATTTCTTATATCTACAGATATTTTTTGACAATAAATTTTTTTGAATGGTCACTTATTCAAGGTACACAGTTGTACATTTAATGTTTCTTATTTTTTTCTTGAATTAATAACATCATTTTGCCCAACATTGTCAAGAATTTCCCTTATCATGGCAATATTTTCATGACTTCTGCCAGTTTTTGTTCTTCCCCTCCCCGATTTCATTTTAATGATGACAACAGTAAACTAAACACGTTAATCTCTGCTGATAGTTGTGAGTAACATAATATATCGGATAGTTTTTTGTTGGAACCAATTCGACCAAGACATTATTAAATGATCAATTGGACAGTGGCGTCAAAGACTGCAAGCTATAGTAAATAACCATGCGGGGACACATCCAGAATGAATTTAGTTAATTAATTTTAAGTTGTTTTGTTTAGTTAAAAAATTTGTATTATCTTTTGAATAAAAAAACTATGTACGCCTTTTCAGAATATCATTTATTTTGCTCCAAACGCTTAAACATTTTTAATACGATTTTAAGGGTAGTCTTTCTGGTTACTTATTAAAAGTAATACTAATTTTTGAATTTAAATATTAACAGGGTGACTTTTGTAGCGACCTTGAAAGTAAGCCTTTAAAAAAATGACCTTACTTAGACCCCTTTTTTTTCCTTAGTCTTTTAAATTTTAATTTAAATATGCCCTATCAATGTAGGTTTCAAATTTCATCAAAATCGGAACAAAACTAAAAAAGTCAAAATGGGTTCCAAATAAATTTGGCCCACCGTGTACATATATATTTTGTGGATACCTGATATTTCTATCCTGTATTATATATTTCTTTGAAAAGTGTTTATTTTATCTCGCTAGAAAGAAAAAGTGATCTGTGTGGATTCAAGAGTTGATTTTGAGACATGAAAAATACGGTGCCTACAATCAGTTAATGTCTTGAGTTCATTATTAAAGATCCAGCACAGCGACTTTTTTTAGAATCAATTCTGCTGATTTCGAAAAACCTCCTTTTAGAATTGCTACCATTATATGAAAGCAAGATACCAAATTCAGAAAAGCAATTAGTGTTAAAGAACAACTTGCTGTAACTCCACTGTAGTATTAAATTGTTGTGCCATTTCCTGATAATCATTATATTTTTTTTAATCTGTCCTTATAAATTGTACTTGTAACATCCCATAATTTATGTTTACATTGCTACAAATTAATTAATTGTTCCACATCAGCTTACAACTACTTACTCTTTGTTATCACCCATCTTGTATCACAATACGACTGTCAAAAGTAGAGTAGCATCCAACTGTTTGCAATGTCTGACAGTTTTAATTTTGAACTAACAAGTGTTTACATCTATAGCTATAGATGTGTCAACAAAAGTCACCGATAATTGACATATATATCGCTGATATAAATTGTTCACTGTTTGCATTAGTGAAAATTTATGTGTGACACAAATTTCATAGAATACTTTGTCAGATATAAATCTATCTCAACACGATGTCAAAATTTTTAAATTTCACAATGAAAGCTGGAAAAACGAAAACTGTCACAATATTTCCAACTTGTGCTATCCAACTTGGACAAAAAGTTTTTAAATGTATTTAGGATTTTAAAAGTTTTTTCCTTCCATGAATTAAACTTAAATTTGACAGCAGCAATGATTTTACATTTTCTCCTAGTCATCAAAATCAGGATATTACTTGCATTTATCATCAACAAATGCAATTACGCATTAATGCATACATTTTGAATTTTTCTGTCTCAAATTTTATAAAATCATTGATGAAAACTGATATGCAATGAATGTTTAAATATGTCATATTTATAGAAGTGTATTAAAGTAAGAGTAAAAATGTATTTTCTGTGTAAACTTTCCTTGAGAATCTGGAATAGGTATCCAAATTTTCAAAATATAAGAGTTTTCCTATTTACCAGAAGAAAATTTCCAAAACGTTATTTTCACAACTTTTTCGTGAACTTTCTTTTCTGCAGTTGGGAATTTTTTTATACTAATTGTACGAAACAACTTTGATAGAATATTAGAAATATAAGCAAAGGTTAAAAAGTATTGGTCTGTAACATCGATTTTTCGTTATATATTTTTTCCTGAATTTTCTATAACATATTCAGAGGAGCATATTTAAATTCTGCTTATAAGCAAGCTCTCGTAGATATTTCTACAAAAACTTAAAAGACGATTGACTACAACCAACATAAAAAAAATCCGGACCGGATTATAAAGGAAAATTTTGTATTGCAAATGCAATTTTATTTTGCATCTAAATTCAAATATCACAATTTTTCTTACACATTCCAAAGCAATGTTTTATAAAAACAAAGTCAACATATTTAATATTCACTAAAATATTTTAGTGTTCAGTGGAGTTCTTTCAGTTGGCAGATTTAGCTGAAAAGTTTTTTGATGATAAAAAATAAGCATCTTTTTGAAGCTATTTTCTTGGCATGTTAATTTGTATTTTGAGAATGATTTCCGAAGTCATCTTCTTCTTCCTTCTTGTATGTAGACTTTAAAGCCCGTTTCTTCTTCAACATTAGCCTCCAAATTTTTTAAATTATCGCACCATCTTTTTCTTGGTCTGCCAATACTCTTCGTCCATTTGGTGATTTATCTCGTGCTATTCGTACTATCCTATCCTCTGCCATTCTACTAGTGTGTTCGTTCCACTCCTCTCCTCCTTCTCTCCCTTTCCAACAGACTTTTACCTGATATCCGTCGAAGTATTTTTATCTCTGTTGTTTCTAGTGTTTCTAGAAGTCGTCTCGTTCTAGATGTGTCAGGTCTTGTCTCCGCTGTGTATGTTAATATAGGTCTAATTGCTGCGTTATAGATTCTTGTTTTTGTGTCTAGTCTTAGGTGTTTGTTCTTCCAGATTGTGTCATTAAGAGATCCCGCCGCTTTACTTGCTTTTAAGCTTTGTTGTCGTACTTCTTCTTCAACATCTCCGTAACTAGTTATATCTATTCCCAGATATCTAAACCTTGCTTCCTGCTTTATTATTTTCCCATCAATTTCGATTTTACATCGTATAGGGTATTTAGATGTTGTCATACATTTGGTTTTTTCTGTTGATATTATCATATTTTATTTCTTGGCTCTTGTATTGAAGATGTGTTGGATGTGTTTGGAGCTCGTCTTCTGTCTCGGCGATTAATGCGGCGTCGCGTCGTCTACATAACATAATACTTGGATTTCTTTTTTCCCCATTCTGTAACCATGACCTTTACATACTGCTTGTATTATTTCGTCCATTATTATATTAAAGAGAAGTGGGCTTAACGAGTCACCCTGTCTCACTCCGCTTTGTACTGGTATACACTGTTTCGAAGTGAAAGTCGGAAAGTAAAAATAAACTTATTTTAAAGTAAAATTGTGACTTTATTCCTAGTAAAAATAGTGATGAATAAGTGTAAACAATTTCAGAAAAATCTAGAAGCTTCATGTTCTTGACTTTAGTTACTTGGTGTGGAATCCCTCACATCACAGTTTCACATTTTAAGTCAATATTTTTAGATTATTATTTAAACAAACTACTTTTATTTTTGTCGATATATATTATAGGTTGGTACTCTGGATCAGTTGGTAGGACTTTCTGACGATCTGGGCAAGCTTGATGGGTTCGTGGAGCAGGTTACCAGAAAGGTAGCTCAGTACCTTGGAGACGTACTTGAAGAACAGAGGGACAAGTGGCAAGAAAACCTGATGGCCAATAACAGTATGTTTTTTAATAGTAGCTACTAGTTTTCTTAGAGAAACAATGATTGACACAAAATTAAAATCAGCATGACTTTGTATTTTATTTGAATTGGATTTTTTGAAAAAATTGGTCTTAATGTTTTTAACATTTTATTAAGAAATTAATCAGTAAAAGTATTGATTCTTCTGCTATTTTAAAGTAGAAATATGGCTTATTAATATTTAATATTAAAATTACTTTTGCTTTCATTTCTTAGAGTGCATTTTCCAGGTTATATAGTATTGATTTGGTACATTATTAATGTTCTTTAATTAATAATACAAAGAGAATTAATAAATGTGAGAAACTGCCAGTGGCTAGACTAGAGCTTGATACCAAATGAAGTAAATAAATATTTCCCTTTACGCTGTGCAAAATAATAATTTTAATGAATAAAAAAATTGTCGTGTAATCTTTTCACTTCATTCTTAATTAGTGGTTTAAATTCTTCATATGTGGAAATGATTGAGTTATTTGTAATATATCCTTGGAGTAATTTAGAAGTCAACATTTTTTTTGCCACAATAATATTGTATAAGATGTGTGGCTATTACATAACGAGATTTACGTTTCCACAATAAAAGCGCGTATACACCAAAGCTAACAACCGATAACTATTTAACGTAAAGCCTTCTCTTTAATGAAGTAACCATCGCTTCTGTAAATAAAGTCTTATGTTTTCATAATAATTGTTTTTTAGTTTAGACGGAAAATGGTAGATTCGACAATAGAGCAACAATTGTTATTAAATTTTATATGAAAATTCTGAAACTTATAGTGTATTGAATGAAGTGTATGGCAATTAATGTTTATCTCGAGCACATTTTTTAAAGTAACTTAAGCGTTTTCAAGATAGCCGCAAAGAGGTTGAAAATGATTCACGTCCGGGTAACCCTTACACATTAAGAACGGATATGTCAGTATCGAAAAAATCAGTAATCTGGTTCGATCTGACTGTTGTACAGAGTGGTATTTTCATAAAAAGCTGGTCAAAATGAGAATTTTAAAAACTAGCATTTCGGACCGATTCTCGTCCCCAAAGCTGGTAGTTATATGTGACGTCATCTGGCAATATCCCCTCCCCAAATATCCCAAGTTTGACAACTGTCACTTTGAAACACCTTTTGGCTGCGTTAGTTTTGAGATTTTACAACACTTTTTTGTACCGAGGAAAGTAAGTGCTGAATATTGAACCATTTTTTAAAACATTATCCTTTTAGTCTTCAATCAAAATTAATCCAACTTTTTCTATATATATATATATATATATATCCCGGTATTTAGCTTCCGGTAGGGATCTATGGAGGAGTATCACCAAGCCGCAAGCCCTTATCTCTTGCCGTACTGCTCCACCATAGGCCGATCTGATACCAGCATATTCTAGACTAAGCCGCAGATTCATTTAGAATTTTAAACTGCTGCGTTAGTCTTTTTGTTTTCTGTACACCGAGCTGGGGATTGAACTGACATCTCTCGCAGTGAAGCGAAGGAGAAGCCAGCCGCCCAGCCCGCTTGGCTATCCGATCGACCAACTTTTTCTATAATTTTCAATATAAACGTAACCAAATATACAAAAATATTTGAAAAAAATAGCTCTTACGTTTTTTGACCTTTACTTTGAATCTGAAATACCTTGAACCTTCTAACACTTCCGTTGATACCGGCAGTAACCATTATCTTGGTTAATTTTAACGTTCTTCAATTGTTTTTTTATTTTTCTTTGAAATCATTTTTTGCATTTATATTATTCCTCTTAACATAAAGAAAACCAAATTTATGACAATTAGTAAAAAACCAATACTAAACGCTCATATTACAATCAACCAACAGAATATCGAAAGAGTCGAGCAATATACATATCTAGGCACCAATTTAAATAGCCAATGGGACCACTCAACAGAAATTAAACAGCGAATAATAAAAGCAAAAGCAGCATTCGTTAGAATGAGAACCATTTTCAACAGTCGAGACATATCATTAAAAACAAAATGCCGTCTATTGAACTGCTACATATTCACAGTTCTGCTCTACGGAATGGAAGCATGGACACTGACTGTTGCATCTATGAATCGGCTCGAAGCTTTCGAAATGTGGTGTTATAGGCGCATCTTACGTATATCCAGAGTTACTAATGTGGAGGTCCTGCGTAGAATGGGGACAGAATGTGAAATTCTCTTCTTCTTCTTCTTCAGCCTTCATTCATCCATTGTTGGACATAGGCCTCCTCCAATTGTTTCCACGCTTCCCTATCTTTTGCAATTCTCATCCATTGCTTTCCAGCTACAGCTGTTATATCGTCTATCCATCTCTTTTTGGGTCTTCCCACGCTTCTTTTTGTTTCTCGAGGTCTCCAGAATGTCACTTTATGAGACCATCTGTTGGTGTCTTGTCTTGCTACATGTGCCATCTTGCTACATTGCCATCTCAATGTCGCTATTTTTTCCATGATGTCGGTTACTTTAGTTCTTCGACGTATTTCGGTGTTAGGAATTTTGTCTCTGAGGCTTATATTTAACATGGCCCTCTCCATGGCCCGTTGAGTTACTCTTAAGTGTTCTGCCATTTTTCTTGTTATTGCCATAGTTTCCAATCCATAAGTTGCAACTGGTAGTATACAAGTGTCATAGGTTTTTCGTTTTAAGTGTATTGGGATTTTTCTGTCTTTTAAGATGCAGCTCAACTTCCCAAAAGCAGCCCATGATAATTGTGTCCTTTTAATTTCTAGGGTTTGATTTTCCTTTTCTTTTTTAATTGCATGTCCTAGATATATATATTGTTCTACCTTTTCTACATTGATGTTATCTATCGTGATGTTTTCTAGGCTGTTGCTTAATATCTTTGTTTTGTCGAGATTCATTTTTAATCCTATTTGATTCGATTTGTGATTTAAATCTTGTAGCATTGATTTTAGTTCATGGATATCTGTGCTTATTAGTACTATGTCGTCTGCGAAACGCAAATGGTTAAGATATACTCCATCTATTTTTAATCCCTTTTCGACCCAATTTAGTTTTTTGAAGACATTTTCTAATGCCAAAGTAAATAACTTGGGTGAGATGGTGTCACCCTGTCTCATGCCTTTGCCAAGGTCTATTTTCATAGTTTCCAGATCATCATCTATTTTTACGTGAAAAGTAGCATCATCGTATATATTCTTAAGGAGGGCAGCATATCTTGAATCTACTCTGGCGTCGTCCAATGCCGTTAAGAAAGCCCATTTCTCGATACTGTCGAATGCTTTGTGATAATCGACAAATGCCAGATGTAGTGGTATGTTGTACTCTATTGTTTTTTCAATAACTGTCCGGATTGTTTTCAAGTGATCGATAGTGCTAAAACCCTTACGAAAGCCTGCTTGCTCCACCGGTTGGTATGCATCTAGCTTAGCTGTCAATCTATTTGTTATTATTCGGGTTAGTAGTTTGTAAAGGTGTGACAACAAGCTTATTGGTCGGTAGTTTTCTATATTTGCGGCGTCTCCTTTTTTATGGAGTAGAATGACTTCCGCATTTTTCCATGCTTTTGGTATTTGTCCTTCCAATAGGCATTTATTCAGTAATGCTCTCATTGCCTCTTCTAATGCAGTGCCTCCCATTTTTAGCATCTCTGAAGTAATTTTATCTTCTCCTGGTGTTTTCCCATTTTTCATTTGTTTTAGGGCGGCTTAATTTCTGATGTTATTATTTCAGGGAGATCCTCTGAGCCCACATTTAAGATATGTTTTGTTGGTATACCGGGGTTCGGAATAGTAGAAGTATACAGCTTCTCGTAAAATTTTCGGATTTCTCTAACGATCTCTTCCTTATGCGAGCACAATGTTCCACGGTCGTCTTTTATCTTTATGATTTTATTCCTGCCAGCGGATTTACATGTTCTTAGTACTTTCATGTTCTTATTGTTCTCTATGGTTTCAAGAATCTGGTTTGTTCTATAAGCTCTGAGGTCTATTCGAATATTTTTCTTAACGCTTCTGTTGAGCGCTTTATAGTCCGGGTTATCTCTGTTCGTTCTTCTTCTTTTCTCTATCTGTTCTAGAGTCTCGGGTTTTAGTTTAGCTTCTTTTTGTTTTCTTATTCTGCAAAAAAGTTTCTTAGTGACTGTTTGTATGTCTTTAGTTATTTTCTCAGCTAGTTCATCTATATTCTTGTGCTCAAAGGTATTTGCTACTAGTTTCCGTGCTAATTCCTCTTGATATTTCTCTTTATTACTGGCTAGGATGTCTGCCGTCGGTAAAGGGTTTGTTGTTAATAGTTTTCGTCTTTCTCTCTTTACGTTAATATGTATATCGGCACGAACTAGTCTATGGTCACTGCCAGTATTAAATTTATTCAGCACCTCGATGTTTTTACATATTGATCTATCACTGGAAAGGATAAAATCTATTTCATTCTTAACCTGGCCGTTCGGGCTACGCCATGTCCACTTTCTTTGTATTTGTTTTTTATAGAACGTGTTCAGGCAAAACATTTTTTCGGTTCTTATGAAATTTGCTAATGTCTCTCCTCTGGTGTTTCTGTTGCCTAGACCGAAGTTTCCTATGTAGTCTGAGTCGCTTGGTATTCGCTGCCCTATTTTTGCATTAAAATCTCCGGTGATGATAACATAATGTGTTTTTTCTAGGTCTTTAGCTCGCGTTATATCTTCGTAGAGTTGTTCTATTGACTCGTCATCCGCAGTGGTAGTTGGAGCATAGCAGTGTATTATTTGTAAGCTAAATCGTTTATTCAGTTCTAATACAAGATATATCACTCTTTCCGACACTGCTGAGTATTTTACAATCTGGTGTTCTATTCTTCGGTTGACCATGAAAGCCACTCCTCCTTGACCGTGGTTCTCTTCTGAATTATATTGGTATAAAGTGTGCCCAGATTTTAGGGTGGTCTTTTTCTCTCCTTGAAGTCTCGTTTCACATAAGCTTACAATATCCCATTTAATAGCCCCTAGTTCCTGCTCTAATTCCTCTAGATGGTCGTTCGTTCTCATGGTTCTAATGTTGTATGTAGCAAATTTAAATTTTTGAGAATTAATTTGTTTATTATTGTCATGTATTTTCGATCTTCTGCCTCCCCCAGAATCCGTGAGGCAGTCCATATTGGAGTGGGATTCTGAGTTATAAACTCTACCCACCTGGGGTATTTTATTTTTGAATCTCGATGTATACATGGATATATTGAAGGGAAAATGGCAATTAAAACGCCACGCTTGCCGAGCGGGTTGGCGAGTTGACAAGGATGTAGGTGAGGATGAATTGGGAAAGATAGGAAAGGGTATAAGGACCCGACTCCCTCGAATGAGATGGAGGGATGTCAGGGGCTAGCATGGAGCAGGGTCACCAAGCCCTGTAGTAGCCTATCCTCTACCGGGATCGTAAAGGAGTGCCACCCGCTACCCCGTGAAATTCTCATGACCGTCAAAACTAAAAAGTTAGGACATGTAATGAGAAATCAAGAACGTTACGGCCTTCTCCAGCTGATTCTCCAAGGGAAAGTAAATGGTAAGAGAGGACCGGGAAGAAGACGCATTTCCTGGCTTCAAAATTTACGAAAGTGGTATAACACGACTACCACTGAACTGTTCCGCGCTGCAATAAATAAAGTAAAGATAGCCGTGATGATCGCCAACATGCGGAACGGATAGGCACTTTAAGAAGAAGAAGATTATTCCTTGAATGCGCATTAATTCCCATATTTATTATTAAATGGATGATATTTACATAGGTATATATTATATTCAAATTTTATACTTGAAAATCAATAAATATCTACCTGTAATATTAATTAATTATATTATTGAAGTAGGTAAGTTTTATTACTGAAATCATGCGGAAGAGGTAGATACAAAAAGTGTAGTAAAAGCTCAAAACTAAACGCAGCCCAAACGTGTTACAAAGTGACAGCTTTCAAATTTGTTTGATTAGGTTATTTGGGGAGGAGAAGAGGAGATAGTGCCACATAACGTCACATATAACTACCTGCTTTAGGTACAAGAATCGCTAGTTTTTGAAATTTTGGTTTTAGCCAGCTTTTAATGTAAAACCACTCCGTGCGTCGGTTAAGTATTTGTGTAATTGATTAAACTGTGGGAATTGTTGGGTAATGTATATAGCAACATTTATATAACATTATAACAGTCTAAACAAGATAAAATGGTGCCGAAAAGTGTCACGTTTGAATAAAAATAAGATTTAAAAATGTGGCACTTTAAATACTATCGAAATTGGTCCAAACTTTAAAAAAGGATAACATAATGTTATTGTTTTATACATCATTGTTTTTTTTACTTACGATCAAGAAACACAGTGCCAATTCACCTACTGGAAAATACCATGTTCCTAGAGAGCCAGTTCAAGAAGTTTGAATGAGAAAATCAAAATTCAAAGTATGATTATTTTTTCGATATTCTTGAGTTTATATACTTCAACTAGGTTTCAGAAAGTCAAACTGTTAATTAAGATTACTCTTCACAGTTTTGCTGAAGCGTTGTGTTCTCCATCAATATAATGCATCGGCGCATTCTGCATTTATTTCAAGAAGTTTCCAGGCAAGTACATGATTTAAGAGTTGGATAATCCATCTTATTCTCCGAATCTTGCACTGTGAGACTTCTATTTATTTTTTAAAGTGAAATTTATATCAAGATGAACAAGATTTAAGTCTATTGAAGCTGTGAAAGCGAAAAGAGAGAGGGGAATTTAGGCTGAAGGTAATAATAAATAAACAAGTATGGAATCCAAATAAAATATTTTACAGCATCAGTCTCGTTATTTATTAGCCACATCTCGTAGATAAATACTTCCTTATTATTTCTGCTTTCTTGTTAGGCTTACGCGTTTTCAATATTTTGTAGACGCTTTCGTAAACTTCTTAAAGGGAACACCTCGACGTCTTCTAGAGCAAGAGTTCGGTTCAGCTGACCTATTCAGTCGCTGTAGGAGGACTGTCATCCTGTGGAGTAGATTAGACGGCACCATGTGTATCCATTGTGTTGCTGGCGTATCTTTGAAGCGCAAACTATCACCAGATGTGAAGGCAGTGTGCTTACAGCTTACACTTTGATCTATCGTCTATTTGTGACACACAATTTATCGTAACATCTCGTAGTTGCTCGTAAGTGAGAGTGTATTTCTAGACCCAGCTACGAGATAAATGAATACATGGATATCTTTTTGATAAGTGGAATTGCCAGCAACAAATAAATATCTAGATAAGTAAAAAAAGTCAAAAAGGCCATAAAATATCAAATAAATCAAATATCAAAAACCTAAATAAAATAGCAGATTCCAAGTGGGTGTCTGGAAAATATAAAACCAAACATAGGAGTCTTTAAATTACGAGCAGAACTGGCTTCTGGCTGAAAATGCACCATCTTTTATCCCCCACAATACATTGTTCTCTCGGATTTCCCAATGGACCGGGTCGGGAGGTGTGATCGAAGCGCTGATTGGTCAGTGACAATTTGTACCAAACCTACGATTTACCAAGCTTAAAGACTGTATGCCCTCCTGTCCTGAGATCTGTAATTTTGATAACCTTTGACTTGTTTACCCAAAGTCAATAGGATTTTTTCTTTGACCAATAGCTACCAATGTATGAGCTTATTCAATTGAAACCCATCTTTGACTAGGTTAGCCTCGGAAACCATTGTAATCACTCAACTAATGTTCTGCAATATTAGTTATGTTTGTAAATGTCACGCTGATCAATTCTTACAAGTTGTATTTGACTGATTTTAAAAGTATTATGACTTAAAAATGGCGTTTGTTGTCAATCCGTTCAAATACGATCAGTGTGCTGTAACAAACATTTTTATCGACGATGAAGGACCCTTGCTCATAGAGTTTACAGAACCTAGAGTGTATATCAATGCAAACCTGTGTAATGAAACTGTGAACAAGCTCCACCAAGCAATATGACAAAAACGTTCAGAATAGCTCTCATGTGATGTGATTCTTCTGCACGACAATACTCGACCTCATATTGCGAAAGTAGGGAAAGAAAATCTACAACGAAAGAAATGGAAAATATTACTTTTGTGCCACTGAAAAAGGCGTTAAAGGGTAATCGTTTTCAGTTTGACGAAGAACTACAAAGTGCAGTAAAAGAATTCTTCGAGTCACAGCCACAAGAATTCTTTAAGCAGAGTTTACATCAGTTGCTAAAACAATGGGATATGTTCTTTAATTTTAGTGGTAATTATTTGTCGATTAAGTATTTGCCAATAATTTTTTTCTGAACCAAACAAGGATTTCAATTGAACAAACCTCATAAGTTTCAAGACTCTAGAATTTTCCTTCAATAGTGATCGTACAAATGTACACACGATTTCATGTATGGCATATCAGGTCCTTAATAATATAAATTGATTTGGCGTTTGTTGATGTTGTCATGGCAATGAGAAGGTAAATAAAAGGAAAACCAGATGTAAACTCATATTCCAATAGATCTACCGGCAAACAATGATTTTTAAATAGGATTTTTTATGCTCTAATGTAACTTCTATTTCTTATAATATTTGAGTTGATGTAGCATTTAGAATTTACTGCCGTTCTCGTCAAAAAGTAATATAGCAGCAAATAATTCTACAAAATGTAAACATTCAAATCCAAGATAGCCAACGAAAAGGCTAAAAGGCTTACTGTAAACAAGGAAAATATGTTTGTGTTTATTTTTATGTAAATTCATCTCAAACAAAGTAAGAGTTAAGAAATTTAGTCATAATATAGCAGCAAAAGTTGAGGAAGAGGAATTAATGTACTCTAAGAAACAGAAATGCAAAACATTTAAAAAATAATCTTTATTTTATTTCATAAAAAGGTTTAGAGATTTATTAAATTATAGTTGAGTTTTTGAGAAAAATATTAGATAATACTAACATTCCTAGTTGTTTTTCGTGATATTTCCCATCTTTTTTTATATAATTTAATTCAAATTTCACAATTTTGGAAATAATATTTTTTTTTAATTGTTACAAAAGTGATATTAATTTTTCCGAAACTCAACAATTTCTTTTTCTTTGCGACTTTATAACAACATAAATATTTGACCGTTATATTGTTCTAAAGTCAAAATTGTGCCTCGTCTTTGGTAAGTTTTAATGAAAAATAAAAACTTGGTAATAAAATAATTTAGCAAGTTCTTTCAATTAAGTTAAATGCTGTATCTTTGTAGAGAGTTTAAGAAAGTTTTTAAAGTTTCAAATTGCTAATTGCAGGGTTCAAAAGTCTAAAAAAAAAGGACTTAGTCAGTTTTGCACCACAAAGTAATTAATATTCTCCCAGTATATTTTACTTTACTGCCTCAAAATTAAGTGAGATCATTTTATCCGATTTTGTTGAATGATTTAGTATTTCTAAAATATCTCATTCTCTAAAAATACGAAATTCACATTTTTCTAATTGTCTCTTATATTTTATCTTCGGTGATATTAGTACACTCATAATAAATACGTAATAAAATTGTTATTGTAATTAATATGTATTAATTTAACCATATTAATGAAAAAAAAAAATTCAAAAATATTCATTAATTTGGGGGTTGATTGATTAACGTGGCGTAAGTTACCCTTCTTTGTCATTTGTCAAGTTGGTGCTATTTGCGGTTTCAGTTATTTGTGAAGTATAAACATTTACAAAGATACGACATTTTACTTGTTTAAAGAATAGTGCTTTATTTAGAATTTATGATATATAATTATTCAATAACAATTTAATAAAATCTTCTTGTCAATAAATAAAAAAATGTTTTTTTATGTTAAAAATTGACCATTGAATTTATGAGAAAACAAATGGAACATTTTTCTGGAAAATTTTTCATAAAACAAACAGAAAAGAACAATAATTTAAAGAAATGTTTAAAAGAAATTCAAAATCGTTAAAAATATTGACTGAATTCAATGACTTTTTTCAACTTATTTAAAATAACGATTTTTTTAACGATAATTTAAACTAGTTTGATTTTGAAAGGTTTAAACCATTGTTATATTTTGTCCTTTATTTAATTTCTTCAACTTTTCTTTTTGTTCCTATATTATTCCTTCAGAATTTTGTATGTTTCTTCATCTTCTCTTTCGTTTTATAAAGAATTTATTTTATTCCTATTACTAAACGTATACGTCCTTCTGTCTCTACTATTTAATTTTTTCTATAACACAAGATGAAAATGTAACCTGATTCGTTTTTAAAATCTGCCATAGCCGTTTTTCTAGTTCCATCACATTATTGAAACTAGCAAAATGAAATCTTTAAGATCTGCTAGAAAATAAGATTTTTTGTCACACCACGTATAAATTATACAATCAGATGGGAAATTTTGGGAGCATATATTTAACCAGCTTGAAAATTCATTTGGGTCCAAATTGAAATAAAATAAAAATTAAGAAAAACCAAATTATCTGCATTTATAAATATTGCGCTTATGGATTTATTTCGATTTTGAAGTTTGATTTATAGTACCGTATATATTATAACGATAACAGGTGATACATTAAATTTATATAATTAAGAGATTAGTTAAGAATATAAAAACGGTAACTATCTATATATTTTGTTTGATATGTTTGCAAATGAATGCCTTGTTTTTAGTTGTAGTCCATTCCTGGAAAAGTTTTTGGGTTTAATGTTTAATTACAATCACAGTGAGTATCACTGTGTCATGTCAGTCATATTTTGGATCTTTGTTCAATTATTTTGAAACCTACTTGGACGATATAGCACTCAACAGCTTTGAAAAATTTTCGATGATTTTGATGATTTCTATGTTTGATTAGATCGAAACAAAAATTAAAAGAAAAGTTTTGTGTAGACTGGGCCTCTCCGTGCGAGGATTAGTTCAGCCAAAACTGTAACGGGTGTAGAAAAACTGATTACGAAAACGAAATACACTTTTGTTTGAGAAAGCCCAAAAAACCTTATTAGACAAGTTTCTAATATAGTATTATAGTGGAAAAATCTAGTGTAGAGTACCTACTAACAGAAATTTGCTATTTGGATCCATAAACATGATGTGATAATGTGATTTACTCTGTAATCTCCAATAGTAGTTTCCTCTTCGAATCCTATATTCAGGTATTTTGTTCACTTTTGTTTGTAATGTTTATCTTCTTTTTTTTGTCTTCCTCTTCTTATGATTCCTCAGCTTTTCCCTTTTTAGGGGTCGCTGTTCCTTACTCTTTGTCGCCATTCGTTTCTGTACATCGGGTCTTCTTCACTTAAACCTTTCTCTCTCAAGTCCTCTGCCACACAGTCCTTCCATCTTCTCCCGTTATCCTCTACCACTTCTTCCATCTAACAGCTCTATCCTTCGTCCCATATAGTTTTCATTTCTTCTGACCAAACTTTGTTCTAGAATATTTTTTGAGACTGTAGTTAGGCTTTTCCCTAATCAAGTCGTTCCTGATCCTGTCCTAGTCCTACCCAAAATCCACCGTAACATTTTCATTACAGCTACCCCCATCTTCTTTTCCTGAATCTTCTTTACAGGCCACACTTCACCGCCACACACCAATGCAGGTCTCACCAAACTCTTGTATATCTTTCCTTTCAGCCCTTCTCCAATTTTTCGATCACAGAGTAAACCGATGATTCGCTTTCAGTTAAACCAACCATCTTGTATTCTGTGGGCAATTTCTCGATCTAATGTTAATGCCCCATTTTCCGTTATATAGGAGCCAAGGTATTTCAATTCTCCTGCTCGTCCTAGTTTTTCTCGAAACAATTATTTGTCCCCAACCATTCCTCTTCCTCCCAACCACATTTACTACTTGAGTATAGGGATACTACCTTCCATAAATACTTCGTTTTCGGTCTGCTAACCTTAAGTTCTCTCTCCCTTCTCCAACACTCCAACTTTTCTTTACTCTCCTCCAACATATATTTGCTCTCCTCTACTAACACGATATCATCAGCAAAGAGCATTGACCAAGAAGCCCTCTCCCTTATTTCCTCTGTCAGTACATCGGTAACAAGATTAAACAGGTAGGGACTCAGTGAAGAGCCTTGATGCAAACCGACCGTCACTGAAAAACTTTCGGTCAATCTGACACAGGTTCTTTCTTTGGTGTACACTCCCTCATAAATAATCTTCACGAGCCTTACGTTTTTCTCAGAAATCCATTTTTTTCTCAAACATCTTCATAGCTCTTATACATCTGCATATCTCTAGAAACTGTGTCGTACGCCTTCTCAAGATCTATAAATACCAAATTTAGCTCTCTTTTCTTCTCGCCGTTTTTCTCTATCAACTGTCTCAAAGCAAACAAGGCATCCGTTGTCCTCCTTACTGGCATAAACCCAAACTGTTCTATCGATGTCATCCTATTTAATGCCTCGACAACTTCATCTCTTGCTATACCCGGTATTACATTCTCATTTGGGATCCTGCATCCTCTGTCTCTCCTCTGGTGTTCTTCATTTAGAAACTTTCTAAAGTATTCAGACCATCTTTGCTTTATTTGAACATCGGTTTTTAACACTCTTCTATCCGCACTCTTAATCTGGCGCACGTGGATTAAGTTCTTTGATGATTTGCCCCTTCCTTTAGCAATGCTGTATAACGTTCTCATCCCCTCGGGTGTTTTCAACTATTCATACAGCTGTGCAGACGATCTTTCTTTCCCTCTTTGCTATCTTGTATATATCCTTATCTTCCTCTCTCTTAGACCTGTCATACCACTTTCTCGCCTCTTTCTTCTCTCTAACCTTCTGCTGCACTCCATCGTTCCACCACCAAGCTTTTTTGTCTCTAAGAAGCCCTTTACCAGATGTTTTTCCTAGCACTTCCTCTCCCACTCGCACAACTTTACTCTCGGCTTCCCACCAGTCATTTACCGTACCTTTTTTCTGAAGCTCTTATTTCTAGCATACATTAAAATCTAAAGTAATGTCAATTTGAAATTTACTTATTATCTGATTCAACAGTAACGACAATAAGTAAGGACAAAGAATTCAGCCTGATGCTATCCTACTTTCATATTCACTCATGCTATAGTGTTGTTGTTTTCTTATTAAGCTTCCACCACAGAACCTCTTGAGGATATCAAAGTATTGTATGCCTTCTCTGGATGAATATCCGATATATCCGATAATCCAAACGGATTATCGGATATTTCGGTTTTCTCACTCATACGTCTATCAATCACTCTCCCATCTTTTTATGGTAGTAGTTTTATATTCCCTAGTTTGTGTATTGTTGAAAAACTAATGTTTGTGTACACGCGTACAGGAAATTTTTTTCATCTGGAATTTGTCCCTGTTCTACAATTCTGTCAAACAAACCTGTTAGCCAACTTGTTTCTTTCCTAACGCTGTGCGTTCTTGTTGAGGGGTATCATCGGGTCCAGCTGCTTTAGTTTTTGTTATCTTTTGTAATGAAAATTCTTCGCGTAATAAACTGTAAAGTTATTTTTTCCATCGCCTTTTGACATCCTTTTTATACACTAGTATTTTATTATTTTCATCTGAGATACATCTAATATGATTACTTTCTTTGCTCTACGTTTGTCTATTTTATGTATCTTCATTTGACTCTCTCTCTCTGTTATCAAGTTCATGGTATTGAATTTTATACAGTTCTGCTTTAGTTTTTGCTACGGCTACGTTCGCCTTCTTTTTGACTACCTTTTAATTTTGAAGATCTATTAGATCTTACTTGTCATTATTTAGACATGATATACATATTTCTTTATGTAAGAAATATAAAAGTTTATCATTAAAAAATCAGCTGTCTGTATAATGTTAAATGTATAACAGTCATATCGACATGTCATTTTGACGTATGACAATATGTCAAATAATGTAGTTTGCTTGTGTTTCCTAATGCACTTTTTTTTTAGCTAGTATCTAAGTTTAGATACCTCGCTTAGAAAAATTTGATGACACAAAATATTGGTTCTAGAAATTTTAGAAATAAATTTCAAATTCTAGTAAAAATTAAAATGAAAATAATAATTGTAATTAATAATAATGATTTAAAACGTTAAAATGAAAAAAATGAATAAATGAAAATTATATATTAAGAATCAGTAAGCATGGAATGCCAATAAGGCTGGTAGTGGTGACAGGTGGTATGAATCTTATAATTATTATTATATATTTAAATAAAAATTTATATGAATTGATTTTGTTCCAGTAAAAATGTTCCGTTGTTTTCATTAATTTGGTTTCTTATGTAATGGCATGCACAACATTAACAATAATATACTAATCCAACTAACCACCACAGACACACGTGCGAGCATGTCTCTTTTAATTTATTTCAAACAAAATTACACAAAATGTTTTACTGTTGTATTATCTACAAAATTGCTACTGTCGTCATCTTCAGTTTCTGAGTGACGAACACGATGGAAATGTTTTACATTACGTACATATACACACATTCATTTTGGTATACGCTGCAGTATAAGAGGTAGATGGTAAGATATCAAACCACCAGGTTATACTGATTAATCTTTAAGTAATATATCTAAAAGTAGGCCTCTTATTTAAAATTTATTCAACCAATTTCAATAGGCACTTTCTTCGTTTATTTGATACATTCTACTACTGCAGCCATCTTCTTCTACATTTTCCCGTAGGTTGTGACTACGGACAATCTTAGTTTTTGTTTTCTATAAAAATTATCTCAACATTTCCATGAAAAATATTTCAATCGATGAAAGAACTTAATTTCATTTTCATAACTGGATTGGCAATAATTTGTAACTCGTAACTTTTATGGAATATGACAAGAAATTAAAGAATTTCTTCATAATCTATTTACACAATTTACACTATCAGCAACTAACAACAGTAATATTTTAAGTTGTACATATAACTGAGTACCACTTGTAAAAAAAATTCATATATATTAGAGAATAATCACTACCGAGGAGGAGTTATAAATATAATAAACATAAACTAGTGATGTTTGTGAAGATAAAACATATAAGTCATCGTTATAGTGGCGTTACAGCTCATTCTGAGCCAAAGCCTTCAAAACAATTCTCCATTTCCTCCTGTCCCTTTGAAGTTGTTCAGGTTCTTCAGTTTCGGTTTTCTCTCGCTCGTCATCCCAGCCGTTGTCTTCAGTCGAAAACTTTTCTGACTATCGTGTCTTCTTCTCGCCTGATTACATGCGTCTGAGGCTACGTTAATAAAGTTCACAAACGTCAAGCTCCCCAAAACATCTATGCAACTCAAAGTTGTTACGCCTGCACCACAATGCTTTCTCTTTCACTCCTCCATATAGTCTTCGTACAATCTTTTGTTTGATAGGCTCATGCAGCAAAAAAATGCATAAAAAATCAGAAATAAAGAATAGCCTATTCTTATCACTTTTAAAAGTGTAATGGTAGCTGTTGGTATTCAATTGTTATTCTTCCGTTCTTGTTGATGTGAGTAAACTGTCAAGTCGAATCAAGTGGCAAACACAATTTGAAGTGGAATTAATTTGATTTAATCTCAATAATTATGGTTGTAAATCTCGAACCTGCACCGTATTTTTATACGTTTCTTACAACCATAGCGAACCACTATACGACCTGGAACCGGTCTCTAACAAAGAACTAGTGCACGTGATGATCGCTTCATCCTCTTAAAAAGTCTACGAGATCGTCGTGTCACGGCTGTACAAATCCGAAATCAACTTCAGTACGTCCTGAATACTAACGTAAGTGAACGAAAAATTAGACGAAGGCTTGGAGAAGCAAATTTAAGCAGTCGGAGACCTGCAACAGACCTAAATCTTCTCAGGCGCCATCGAGTTGCGTGGCTTCAGTTTGCCAGAAACCATGCTCATTTTACTGTAACTGGAGGCACGTTTTATTTACCGATGATTCCAGGTTTACCTTGTGGTCTCCAGCTGGCCGTGAGAGAGTATGGCGAAGACCACATAAGCTTTTTTCAGAATGTATCTTCAGTCCTAGGTAGGTTATCAAGAGAGCTCAATTATGGTATGGGCTGGAATATCTCTAGAGGCACGTACACAATTGTACATCGTTCCGAGAGGCTCCATAACAGCTGCCAGGTACATTGAAGAAATTCTCCGGGTTTTGTTGTGCCTTATGCTGGTTTTGTGATGATGCATGATAATGCCAAGCCTTACAGTGCGAGAATCCCTAAACAGTTTTTAAATGAAGTAAACATTCCTGTAATGGATTGGTCAGCATTGAGTGCAGACGCAAACCCAATCGAACATGGTTGGGCGAAGGATACGAAGTCCGTTTAACCTTAAATCAGTTACAAGAAGACCTTTTAGAGGAATGGGAACTTATTCCTCAACAGGACATTTCTCATTTGATTTTAGGCATGCCAAGCAGAATTCAGGCAATAATTCGAGCACGTGGAGGAAACATTAATTATTAAAATTAGTTTGTCCGGACACGTGATTAAAGTTTTCATTAATTGAGCGTCATTTTGTTACAACATTTACTTACGTTTTTTTCCTTAATTGTTAAATTGTTATCTACTGAAACAGTTCTTTGTTCAAAAGTTAAATTTTTATTAGAAATTACTTAAAACAGTTTATTTTGTTTGTGTTTACGTTATTATAATAATAAAAGTTTACAAAGAATTAAAATTGTAAGTTTTTATTTTAAAAATGCAAGTGCTCCATTTTTCCTGCTGGTGAGTGTAGAAGATACGACTTTATATCTCCCAATTATATTCATTTATACAATGAAATGTTGTTCTGGATTCTGACTCTACGATATTTAGTTATGAGGTTATTTCCATTAGTTTTCAGTAAGCTAAAGTGGTGTTTGAAATTCCACCATAGCATGAAACAGTTTTTGATTAGTTATTGAGTTGTGCGGCTTTGAAAGTCGCGAATATGTGGTGGGTATCGACGTCCAACTGTATGGTTTGCTGAAGAGTCTATCTGTAGATTTTAGAACAATGGTAGAATTTTTTCATTTTGCATTTCAGCCTGGAGCTTATTTTGGATTATTTTTTCTTTGTCTTTGAATAATTTTTTTTGGTAGGTCAGTAAGATACCTATGCTCCCATTATTTCGAGTAGATACCATTTTGAAGAGCAGGTGTGATATTCTTGTTTATTTTTTTGAGCTTACCTTTTTTTCGTATGATCTTTTTGTGATCAGATCTATACTTGAGTATTTATCAGACAATATTTAGGGAATAATTTTCTAACAATAAATAAAGCAAGCATTTTAATTTGATGCTTATTAAGACGTTAAAAAAGAGCACACTTTTCAATACTGTTCATTGGTAGTACTAGTGTTTTATTAAATTTTTACCAACCAATTTTTCTCCACTTTATTGATGTTGAAAATGTTTTATAATTATATTTATGCTTTTGTTAAAATGTTTCAATATCTTTTTTGACATTAAGTCTTTGTAAATAGCTTGAAAACCAATGACCCTTTAATTTGGATGTATATTCCACAATTATGCTTACATTGCTACAAGCAAATAATTTTAGAAATGGTTATAGTTATTGTACCATTTATTCCACATTACGCAAGGTGTACAACAAACTTAAGATTAGGGTGAAGTTTGATCGGGAAAAAGGGCCTGTTTTAGCAGCATTGGTTAAGTAAATCGTGGCAATTGTTTTCCCAGAGTTGTGGGCTCAATTCAAGTATATCTTAATAGTAGGTAATACTAATACCTAGCAGTAATGTAGGCTAGCTATCATCGTCACTATGTTCCTTTCCTTCCATTAACTTGATGATAAAACGCATCCCTGTGTAACCCCACTGTCTGTTCTGAATTGACTTAAAAACTTCTGATCTAGTCATACTGTTGCCATATTGGACTCTTACAGATTTTAATAAGTGTCACCAGGTCACACTTCTCTATTAAAATGGACCAAAGATTTATCCAGCTTATATATTATTCGAATGCCTTCTCGTAGTCAACAAAGCATATTATCATAGGTACTTAAAATTCTCTTACTTTTCAATGCGTTGTCTCAGGTTCAATACGTTCACGTGTGACTTTTCCCTTTACAACCCAGCTTGTTCCTGCGCTATTTGATAATGTATGTAAGTTGTTAATCAGTTTTTGATGCAACAAGATTTTACTGGCATGTGTACGGTAGTTTTCACATCTGGTAATAGCTCCCTTTTTGTGTAGTGGACTAAAAATTGAGGTACACCAATCAGATGCCCATTTTCACGAATTCCAAACAGCGACACAGATATAATGGATATGTAATCCTTTGTCACCTAGTGTCTGCAGCATTTCTGCTGGTATTGTGTCAATTCCTGCGGATTTATTTTTCTTTGTCGACTTAATTGCAGCTTTTACTTCAGAGAGCAAGACAGTAGGTTCTCTAGGTTAGTCGGAGGGCCATAAATTTTCTGCTGGAGTCTCATTATTTCTATATAAATCGCTACAGTAGTTTCGCTACGTTTCCAATATTTCGTCAGTATTGTTCTTTAGATTACCTTCCTAATGTACAAATCATTCTTAGAATTCTTGAAAGAACACTGAGCTTGCTACTTCCAGCTACTGCTCAGTACCGTAGTTTTTTTCTGCAGTATGAAACTTATCTAAATATATATTTTTGACACCACAATGAGATATGAAAGAAATCGCATGTTCAAAACCAAATATCGATTCAATGGTAGAAACTTTGCAAATGTTTTCAAAGGCATAAATATAATATCAAAAGTTTTTTTTTACCTTATTTGACAATATATTATTTTGATAGTATATTTTTCATAAGAGTCTGCTCTTTTTTAAACAGAAATTGCGTATTTTAGATGTTGCCAATTGTTTAAAAACTAAACGAACAAATGAGAGTAACGTTGTTGGTAATGTAAACATTTCCATTCAGGCTTCGATCGGCCAGAAAAAGACCTAAGGCACTCAAAACTGAACGAGTCGACAAAAGTAAAATCAGAAATTAGCAACCGTGACGAGGGGCATTGTCCTAATACTGAACTGGTACATGGCTTGTGCTTGTTTGGCTGTGCTTGTGACGGTTGTTTGGTGGTGGGGGCAGGTGGGCGACCGCCCGATCCAGATGGTGGAGGCGGCGGCGGGGGAGGTTTTTTGGAGGACAGGGATTCAGAGAGCTCGTCGGGCGTTTACGTGACGCCGCTGCAATCGCCCGCTGACACCGAGAGCTCTGCTACATCCGACCATTCCCCACAAGTTGACATGTGCCAACCAATCTTGGGGCCAGGTCAGTGGAGCGCCGGACCAGCTTAAACGCACACGAGCTTCTCACGCCGAGCAGCCGGATCCAAAGCGTTCATTCTTGTTAAAAAGCTTCTTACTAAACCGCTTTACACATGTGTTCTTTATGTAATTTAATTTTTAAAAGTTATTTAGCAGATAAAAACTAAACTTAAAACTGTATTTAATCTATTTAGAACGCGACATGCAATACGATTCACATAAGAACATAACTGATAGAATCTCGCAGTTTATAGTTCTTTACTTTACCAATACAAAAATATGAATGGGCAGAGTCTCGGCGGTATTTTTCTTAGTCATTTGGTAAATATCAAATGCGAAATCTTCTCTACTTCCCGTGTTTTTAGGTATCTAACATGAACCTAAAATACCAGTCATCTGTAGTTCTGAATTAATCCCCATTATGTAATTATTATCCCCTAATTAGTAAATGAAAGGTATTCTTTATACGGAATTTGCATATGGATTGAGTCTTCCCTTACTTTTATAAATTTGCTGTTAATAATTTTTCTCCTAACGAATCTTTGTAATATTGAAAGTATATTTCAACAAAGCTCTAGAAGGAATATATTATACCCATGTATACAGACAATATGTTAATACATACAGATAAAAAAATTATATGTTAAATAAATATATGCTATATTCGATCAATTTCAAGATAAGCTCGAGGTAAACAGTTTCAGACACGTGATCGATGGATGGTCGTGTCGTCGCAGCTTGTCATTGGTTAGAAATTAAGTGCTAACCAATGACAACCTGCGACCATGCGACAAACTCACCGATCACGTGTCTGAAACTGTTTAGCTCGAGCTTATCTTGACATTGAACGAAGTATAGAAGCTTTGGTAATGTTTTAGTTAACTATTATATGTATAAGTGGAGCATTTGTGCTCTACAATTTTTCCGGGTTTACATTCGTTTTATGGTTATACGAAAATTTTAATTTGGATCCAGAATTTTCAATACCTATATTTCATGTTTTGTTTTGAAATTACTTTTTAGAATCAATTCTTGGCCACCCCGGGTTCTTTTTACATAAAGAACACGTGATAATAGATGTTGCTTAATGATTTAATCATCCTTACACTAATAAATTCAAAATAAGTCAAAATTTATAATATAATAATTGATACAGTGACTGATATGGCACCTAAAAACAATATTCGAAAAGGAGATTAGCCGTAATCAAAATGAGTCCAAATATTAGTGGAAACTATGTCAAGAAACACATAACATACGCCCTTCTATACAATCTAAATTGAAAATAAGTATAACAGGTAAAATGCTGTCATCTTTATATTTGGAATATGTTAAAACAAGTAAAAAAAAACTAGAAAGAACACAATCTTGTTGAGTAAGATTGGTTTTATTTCTGCCTTAATTACTTAACATTGAAAAGAACATGAATATACAAAAATTACCAATTTCAACAACGCTGATATATTTCAGCATAGTCCCATGGCGAATCAACCTTATTGCATCATATACAATCAAAAACGTTAGCTAAAATATCAGGAGGTATGGTTTAAAAAAATATTAAATAAAACAAAGAAAAACAACATAAACGAAAGCAAAGACTAGGATAAACCAAAGAAGAACAATAAAAGAAAAATATTGAAAATTATAAGAGATTTGGAGAATAAGTTTAAAACTTATACTTAATAAAATACGTCCTATGGCGGCCCGATAAGTACTTAGCCTACAAAAGAAAAACGAAAATTTTAGAAAAGTGATGATTTATTTATTAACAGACTCCTTTTAGCTCGATACACTTGACCCAGATATGCTCTAACTTCTTTAACCCGTCTGAAAAATACGATGTCTCGAGGTCTGCAAATTAGACTTCCGTGGCGGCGATGACGTCCTCATTCGACTTAAATTTCTGCCTGCTGGTACTTTTTTTAAGTTTGGAAACAAAAAGAAGTCGCACGGGGCTAAATCTGGAGAATACGGTGGATGGGACAACAGTTCGTAGCCCAATTCAACCAATTTCGACATGGCGACGGCGGAGGTATAAGCAGATGCGTTTTCAAGGTGTAAGAGCACTTTTTCTTTACCAAATGGGAACTTTTTTCTGCAATTCGTCGAATCTACCCAATAATTCGGCGTAGTAGAGACCTGTGACCGTTTTGCCCTTCTACAGTTAGTCGATGTATATCACCCCTTGTGAATTCCAAAAAATGGTGTTCACCATGGTATCACCTTTCCTGTCGATAGGATAGTGTTCACCTTCTTCTGAACACGTTCGCCATGTGCCGTCCACTGTTTCGACTGTTCTTGGGTCTCTGGTGTGTACCAGTGGATCCATGTTCTTCCCATCCATCCAAACTTCTTCGGATTACGCTTAAATAGCGTCAAACACTGCGCTGAAGCGGTCTCGCGGTTGCGCGTGTTGTCGGAAGTAAACAAACGCGGCACCCATCGCGCTAACAGCTTTCTCATGCCAAGAATTTCATGTAGGATATGACATATGCGGTCTTTTGAGATGCATACTGTTTCAACTATCTCGCGCACCTTCAGTCGACGGTCTTCCAATACGAGATCGTGAATTTTTGTCACGTTATCCTCTGCAGTAGCCATTTTGGAGGCACCGAGGCGTAGTTCATCAAAAACCGACGTGCGAACACGTTGAAACTCGTTAAACCAATTTTTTATTTTGCCATCGAAGGAGAATAGTCACCGTACACAGTATCCAAGCGCTCCCTTCCAAAAACAAGAATCTAATCACAGACCGATACTGATCTTTTCAATTTTTCTAAAATCCGTGGTATTACACGATATCCGTATACACTATAGTAGATTTCTCTTGAGATAGTGGCGCCATCGGACGGTGAGGCTAAGTACTTATCGGACCGCCTACGTAATAATCTAGGAATTATAAAGAAGGCAGATCCGATAATGTTGGAATCTAAATCCAATTAAACGAAAATAAAAATAAATGAACAAAACATATAACCACTATAAGTGGAGAAGCTATTATTATATACTGAAGAAATTTGCTGTAGAATCATGTTTTGATCCTTTTGTAAAAATGTTTAAAATATATTCATCATTCATTGAACAAAATTGTCATTTTCACACACTTGTAAATAACTACTCTCATTACTCAAATAATAATGCTTCCAGTGGAAATAAGGTACATACATTTAATTTACTCAATGTACTTTCTTAGTGTAAAGGAAAAAGAGCTTTTGAGTGCCTTCTTTTGTAATGTTTCATGCACATTACACATTTTTAGTTTACAGCTGTTATTTATGAATGACTCATTTGAGAGATAGGTACACGAATATTTAGATCCCGAAACAAAAAGGGTTAAAAATCACCCAATTAACGACTAGGAAAATTTCATGGTAGAATCCGTTAATTGTCATTATATCTTCCGCCTATGGTTTATGGATTTGGATATCCGTTTCCAAGCATTTGGCCACAGAAAAGCAATTCAGCAACATATATAAGATCAACTAGCAAATTAAAGTCTTCGCTTCATTTGGACAAATGTAGTTTCTCTAAAAGAGAATAAAGGATCACCTTGTTAAATAAGTGGTGGATTCGACCTTTACTTGATTTGAGTGAGTGAGTGCCTTTCTCAAGTGATCTATTTTTGTTATGTGTTTACACTTTATAGTGTTTAACGGAATTGGTTGAGGAGGGGAGAACTGTCTTTGTCTTAAGTTGGTCATTCAGAATTCTTTCTCTTTTTTAATTTGTTAATTTCCATAGATTCTAATAAAGAATCTAATAAAAAATACCTTTTTTCCACACTCTTCAATGGATAACGTTCTTTCACAAAATTTTTTACGTTGGCCTAAAGGTGTTTCTTGGTAATACACGTTTAAGTTAAAGTTTTAGTTATAATTAAATAGTTAAATATTAAAAGGCAGTAAACCTTCTTGTTTGCTTTTAAAAATTTTAATTCCGGCAACGGTCTAATCAATTGTTTAATTTCTAGCTCATCAAAAGACATGCTTAAAATATTTTTTTAAATATTGATACTATTCATTGTTACTTCACACTTCGACACTAGAAGCTCTAAAAAGGTAAATGGTTCATTACCAGTCCATACTGTTTGACCTTCACTGACTAGTCTGCAGTATACCACCACAGGTGGGGTTTTACCCTGGACTAGTCTATAATAGTATCTAATGATTTTCGTGTTATAATTACTTTACGACACTATGCGATTGGTAGATCACTTACCAAAGGGCCGACAAGGGTGTCGTTGATTCGAGCCACCATATGAGTTCTCTGGATTCTTTTCCAACCTTGGCGTTGAAGTCTCCCATTACTATTGTTATATCTTCTTTTTTTATGGAAAGTAGAGCTTCATTCAATTGCATATAGAAATTTTATATCTCGTCCTCTTCTTTGTCAGCAGATGGTTTAACAACACGACGTTTTGAAGTTCAAAAAACTCCATTGTCTTTTGGGCAGTGTGAGCACTTGCATTGTCCTGATGTAGGATGATTCGCCGATGTGTGTTGCTTTGTCGGAGTTTCGTGATAATTTCGGGTAAACAAACGGTTATATACCAGTCAAAGTAACCGTTCTTCAATCTTCTATAGCAAATTTTGCCACATCACCAGATTTTGACACAAAAGTTGCGACGCAAAAGTTCGTTGACACACTTTGAGAACGGATCACTTTTTTTGGTTTTTCCTTATCGTGAAACACCCACACAGCTGATTGGCGTTTATTTTCCTGTTCGTACGAGTAAATCCAAGATTTATCGCCACTAACAATACTATAAACTTTTTTGAGCTTCCTTTGTTGAACCGTTCCAATGTTTTTCGACACCAATTGACGCGAACCGCTTTTTGCTCTTCTGTGAGCAAATGAGGGATCCAACGGGAAATCAACTTCGTAACACCCAGTTCTTCATGTAGGATTTTTTGGATCAAGGTCTTTGAAGTGCGGTTTCCCGGTATGTTACACGGCTGTCATTCTTAATTAGCTGACGAATCGCATCAATCTTTTGCTGTGTGACTGCTGTTTTAAGAGGACCTGGCTTGGATTCGTAGCTGAGTTGACTGGTGTGATGCTTCATTCCCAAACGCAGAAACCATTTTAGCGAGACATTGCTGTTGGGATAATCTTCTCGGCTAAAATCCATTTTTCGACCGACTTGCTAATTTCAAAAATTCAGTATATCTACACAACTTGTTGTATCGCAATGAAACTCTCGATTTA
Organism: Diabrotica undecimpunctata; assembly: GCF_040954645.1. Classification (NCBI taxonomy): domain Eukaryota; kingdom Metazoa; phylum Arthropoda; class Insecta; order Coleoptera; family Chrysomelidae; genus Diabrotica; species Diabrotica undecimpunctata. The sequence continues at coordinate 41,997,679 of NC_092804.1, read as the reverse complement.
TGTCAACAAAAGATTGGGGTTGCATTTTTGTCGGAAGGTTTTATTGGTGGCGCCCTCTAAGCGCGTATATGCAAAACTAAAAAGACAAAACTCGTACCAATAACTATGATACATACCTATACATAAAAGAGAATTATCTTTTATATCAAATGAAGTCATAGCACTGGTACGAACGGAAAATATTTTTTAAATGCATCGTTGAAACTTTTATCTGTAATCTAATACGTTTTAACTGCAGTATTACCGAACTCAAAAACGAATCATTCATAAATGGTACGGTGCAAACTAAAATATACATTCATTATTCTTATGATAGCTTTTATAAACTTACTACAAATATAATTGTAAAAAAGGTATCTAAAAATGAACGATTTGGATCCGGTCACGATTATTTTTGTTTATTTTGAGGCAGAGCTGCGTTCATTTGTCAAAAACAGTGAATTGGTTGTAGTGTTTTATCTTCGTACCACACATACACAAACTCACTCTTTTTTGCTTACGTTGTATTTAGTCGATGGAAGTTTTTGTTTTTTTAATCATGTTGGTGGCTTTTAGCGTACTTAATTGGTGGAAAAGTTTTGCTGTGGAATGCGTCTTTGTTGCTTACAGTTATGTAGTAGATGTTATGAGGAAAAATATCGATAAATAATTTAAGTATTTAAGTCATGAGATGAAGTTTAAATCTCTAGTAGGACGATAAAATCACGATGTAATGATAGCTTATAGCTTGTTTTTGGGTTGGTTGTATATTTTAATGGATTTGAGTAACTTAGGATATATACTGTATCACAAATCTTCAGCAAATATTTGTTATATAGCCAATATTTTATGTATATTATAGTATATATTAGTGTTATAGGTAACCTTGAGATTATATATATGCTGTTACTACTTAAATTGTTTAAATATAATCCTTTGAGGGTAATAGACGTCATGGCAAGTCAAAAATAACTTTTTTTAGAAAATTTCGAGCATTTATTTCGATTTTGTCATTATTTTGAACATCGAATTCTTTAGTTGTTCGTTTATGATACAATATATTTGTTATGGTTTTTCTACATTTATCACATATTAAGACACCTTTAGCAACAGTTTTAAAAATAATATAATTTACTTCTTGAGTGATTAGTTCAGTCCGGTTAGACGAAAAACAGACCTAAGCTTGCTTGGCGAACTGCCTCAAATTTTATTATTCTAACCTTCAAAAGTAGTATAAATTTAAAATCGCGACTGAATCTAACCGTTGCGTTGGCCGCCATCTTGACTTTAAAGGAGAACTGAACAAATTTTTTCGTTTATTATTAACCTAACGACATGAATATACATAAACAAAAATGGAGATGATTATGTTTTATACAATTTTGATCCCTTTCATATTTTTGCTGAAATCATTACTTGTATGGTTCGTACGTATACGGTAAAGGCGCGAGCGTTAGACCATGCGGGGATTGGTTATATAGGAATTGGTTTTGTTCAACATCTCAGTCATTTTAAACTTTTCGACGAAATGGAACGGACTTAAATTGTTGTTATTGCGATTTCCTACAATTTCTTTTTTAAACATTTTTCGTGCGGTTAATAGGAGAAAATATTGGAGGGGGGGGGGAATAATTATTGAATTTTCTCGTGTGTTATTAACTTTACGGCATAAATATATCTGAACAAAAACGGAGAGAATTATTTTTTATACAATTTTGGTCTGTTTCGTTTTTTTCCTGAAATCAATATTTGAGGTCATACGTATGCGGTAAAGGCGCGAGCGTAAGACTGCAGGGGTTGGTTTTATAGGAATTATTTTTCAATCTCTCGGCCATTTTCAACTTTTGGACAAAATCGTATGGACTTAAATTGTTGCAATTACGATTTAATACAATTTGTTCTTTGCAAATTTTTCCTTGATGATTTTTCCGAGTAAGGGGGAAATAAGCATAATTATTGAATTATCTCATTGACATGTACATTGACAAAAATGGAGAGAATTATGTTTTATGTAACTTTGATTTCTTTGTTTTTTTGTGCTACAATCAACATTCAAGGTCCTAAGCCTAACAACACTGGACGGTGACGTCATCAGCAGCAAGCCATAAACGGAAACTAACCTACGAGCTTAAATATTGATTTTAGCAAAAAAAATGAAAGAGATCAAAATTGTATAAAATAGAATTCCCTTCATTTTTGCTTAGGTACCTACACTCACGTTGTAAATTTAATAATAAACAAGATATTTTAATAATTATGCTTCCCCCTCTACTATTTTCCCCTTTAACTCGGAAAATATCGACCGCACGAAAAATTTATGCAAAAGAAATTGTAGGAAATCGTATTTTCAACAATTTCAGTCCGTACCATTTTTGTCAAAAAGTTAAAAATAGCTGAGATATTGAGCAAAACGGTTCTCTTTTAAAATGAAGACGGCGGCTATCACAACGGCAGAATTCAGTCGCGATTTTAAATTTACACTACTATTGATCCCCCTAAAGGCTAAAATAATAAAATTTGGGCCAGCTCACCATTCAAATGCTACCTCGACTTGACTTTAAGCATGGAGAAAAATAGTGTCGCTGAACTGAAAATGACGTGTAAAATATCAAAAAGTAGAAAGTAGTACACAATAAAAAGTATAATGTGTGCATTTCTGAGTAAATATATTGAGTTTACATTTATATTTTATATTATACTTGACACAAGGGAACTGTTTTGAAATATGTTTAGTTTTATCTTCTTTATGTTTACTAAATAATTTTCGACGCTCTTAACGCTTTAAATGACGTACTCGACGGATTCTGTGAGATAGGAATGTATTTAGTACATCTTAAAGAAATTTGAAGTAAGTGAAATGTCAAGCGAAAATGCAAGTCTATGCTAATAATTGACAATTGCAAGTATAATTTCATAAAGTCCTTACCAGTGATGTCAAATGTTGGCAGTATATAAAAAAAGGTAGTATTTGTAACAGTATAATTGAATATAGTGATATCTAAAACCATGAAAGCTTATTAGTAACATTGTTAAACCGGCATAAATTAAGTAATGGTGTTAAGCAATGAAAGAAAAGAAAAATTAAAGATGGCAACGAAAGAGATGTGTGTAAAAAACCATTGAAATTGACACACATCAAAATTAAACGAACTGGTACTGAAACTCTGACTGTAGAAGACCTACGTTTTGATTAGAAAAAATGTTTGGAATTGCGGAATTGCAAGTTCTTCGCAAGTTCTAAAGTGACTGATCCAGTAAAAATATTTTTTGATTTTTCTTGAGCAAAATTTTTTTGCTTTTCTTGTGCATTGTTTTTTTTTTTTTTTTCAAAGTTCATTATCATCATGGCTCTACAGCCGTTCGTGGGCCTTGGCCTGCTTCAGGACGTCTTTCTGTTGGTCCCTAACAAATGCCTTTCTTCTCCATTCTCTAATGCCAACTGTTTTGAGATCCTCTTCCTCTAGTTCTACTTCCTACTGAATTTTGGAGTTCTACTTCCTACTGGATTTTGGAACATAGCTTTTCTGGTGGGATTTCCAGGGTTCATTCTTATCTCCTGGCCAAATCTTATGCGATTTATCTTTACTACTTTTACTATATGGGGATCGTTATACTTGTTATAGAAAACGTCGTCATTTGTATACCTGGGAAGCATACCTGGAACGAATTTATATGCCTGGGGCGCTCGTTAACACTTAAAGTAATACTACCGCAGAATTTGTACGGCCAACAGATGCTATTTTGGGCTCAATCTACTTCTTAAATCCTTAATTATATCGAGAAATACAAAAGTAAAACTCTACAAAACAATAATACGGCCAGTCCTAATATATGGTTCAAAGACCTGAACTCTCAAAAAAGTAATGAAAACATGTTAGGATGTTTCTTAAGAAAACTACTAAGGCGAATCTATGGAGCGGTGAATGACAATGGAGTGTGAGAAGACGATACAACTGTACACTTTATAGAATATACCAGGAACCAGATATCGTAAAAGCTGCTTGATGGACCCATTGGTCAGAGAAGAAGAGGAAAACCCAGAACAAGGTTAGGGAATACGTGCTTGGCGGAGGAAGGCGATGAATGGGGACGACTGGGGAGAAATTCTTGAGGAGGCTAGGACCCACGCAGGGTTGTAAAGCCAGCATTATGATGGTGATGGATCCTTATAGAGTTTGTACAGTTTATAAGTTATATAGTATACGCCATATACCATTTTGATTTATTGCACCGTGTATTTTGCGCAGTACTTTACGCTCGAATCATCCTAGCAGTTCCTCACTATATTTTGTCTGCGCCCAGTTTTCGGAGCCATACATTAGCACTGGGCGTATCAGAGCCTTATTTCCATGGTGACATCATTTTGGCCGTTGACGAGTGAGCCCAGGTAAACGAAATTACTGACACACTCTATTAGTGCTTGTTCTATTTGCACTCTATTCTGTATTGGCTGCATCGTCCACTTATACCTACTTGGTTTTATAAGTGTTTATTACCATTCCCATATCCCACACTGCCAATTCTAGTGCTTTGTATGCTTCTGGAACAGCCATTTGTGTTCAAATCATCGGCGTATGCAAGGGTCTGGGATCGGCGTGCTTTTGTTATAAATATTGCCTGTGATATTAATGTGGGATAACTTTTTCTGATGCGATATTGAACAACACAGACGATATTGCATCTCCCTGTCTAAGTCCACCATTAGCTTCGAAGTCTGAGGATAAATTTCCCTCCAAAAAAAACACGCAACTGGCACACCGCATTCTCCATTGTTAACTTCACGAGTTCCACCAGATGATTTGGTATTCCCGGTTCCTGCATTGCTTCAAAGAGCTTTTTTATATTTATTGTTTCATAAACAGTTAAGTCCACAAACATGTGACGCGTTTCTATGTTTATCTCTCTTGTTTTATCTAGTATATACCTCAGCGTAGAAATCTGGTCAGTAGTTGATTTACCGTAGAACTGTAAAGTCCGTTTCGTATTTTCCAACTAACCTTTCTGCATACGGTTTTAGACAAAAGAAATGTGAAGAATATTTTATAAGCGCTGTTTAATAAAGTGATCTCTCTATAGTTGGAGCATTCGAGGATGTCACCTTTTTGGTGTATAGTACAAATTATGCCGGTATTCTAGTCGCCAGGAAAGGCTTTCTTTATCCACATACCCGTAATCAGGGTATGTAGACATCTACTGAGGTTTTCTCCGCCCTTCATAAACAGTTTTACTGGCAGATTGTCAGTGCCGGGTTACTTATTGTTTGATAGTTTATTTATTGCTTCGTTTACATCGGTTAGTGATGGTGGTACCCCTTCCTCGTTTTCTCTTTCTCTTTCTATTCCATTTTGTGGGTCTATGTATATGCGTTCTTCCCCGTGTTCTGCTCGGGACAGTTAGTGTCCAAAATTAAGGATAAATTTTAATCCCAGATTTGTGAATGCCGATTTTGGAAAAGTGATTTATGTAGCTGTAAGTAAAGCGTTTCTTTATTTGAAAAGACTGCCGAGTATTCAAAATATATCATTACGTTCGATATATGTTTGGTCTACTTTTATTAGATCCATAAGACGTAGGTAAATGTTTTGCTATAGGCTTTAGTGAAATATTACCAGCAGAACACCAAGCCGTACAAAAATTTGCTGACTAATTGACAGACAGTCCTCCTGAGATGTGGGCGAAAAACATTTAATCGCTTCAAATTACAACAAATGCCTGTGAAAATTTTCATCCTAAATTATTTTACAATTCGTACCCTAATATTTCAATTCTTATAAGTTTTAAAAAATATTCAAAATGACACTTACATAAAAATACTCAATTCTGCAGAACCAAAAAGTGTACTGAAGAGTATTTTAAGAGCGTCAAAAATTTGTTTATCATAAAATAGTGCAATTATTAAAGGAAAATGAAATTAGTAGATTTGAATTTGTCAACTGTATTTCCTATAGATTTATGCCCAAATAAATGAGTTGTAAAGGATATATCGAAGCTGAAGAATATCACGGATGCTTTTTTATTTCAGTTGAAAATACGTTTTTTTTTTTTGACGTTCAATTTTGAACAATTTCTGAAGTGAAAATCGAAATCTCAAAATAAATGTACTTTCAACGAATTGTGGTTAATTCCCATTAAAGATAGTTGTACAATTAAAGCATGTACATATGCGAAATTATTAAAATAATTTCAGAGTTATCATGAATTTCAGAGTTATTAGGACTGTATCATAAGTGTGATTTAAAATAATTAAAGAGAGGGAGCTAAATGTTACACAAACAATGGTTGAGTTAAGTTTATAAACACTCACAAGTTACTGTTGCACGTACTCGCAATATTCACACACGAAAGTTTCTCATATGAGTTTTAAACTGTCTTTCGCGGATTCGCGGTACTATTCACGTGTATACACTGTTATTGTTTCTTTTTGAGTAGTCGTTCACTAAGAGAGGATACAAGAGCGTCTATCTTCTACGGCAGTGGTTCTCAACCTTTTCACCACTGAGGACCACTTGTACCTTTCAGAATTCTTGGCGGACCACTTAGATATTATTATTAATATTTCCCAATAATAGGTAAAATGAGATGAACACTGAAGTTTTACTAATGAATTTATTATTTACAAAATAAAAAAAGAAAATATATAGTGAAAGACAAAAGTAATATAAAAAACAAAATAAAAAGTCATCTTCTTCTTAAAGTGCCTATCCGTTCCGGACGTTGGCGATCATCACGGCTATCTTCACTTTGCTTATTGCAGCGCAGAACAGTTCAGTGGTAGTCGTGTTATACCACTTTCGCAAATTTTGAAGCCAGGAAATGCGTCTTCTTCCCGGTCCTCTCTTACCATTTACTTTCCCTTGGAGAATCAGCTGGAGAAGGCCGTAACGTTCTTGATTTCTCATTACATGACCTAGATATTCCAACTTTTTAGTTTTGACGGTCATGAGAATTTCACATTCTTTCCCCATTCTACGCAGGACCTCCACATTAGTAACTCTGTCAACCCAGGATATACGTAAGATGCGCCTATAACACCACATTTCGAAAGCTTCGAGCCGATTCATAGATGCAACAGTCAGTGTCCATGCTTCCATTCCGTAGAGCAGAACTGTGAATATGTAGAAGTTCAATAGACGGCATTTTGTTTTTAATGATATGTCTCGACTTGAAAATAGTTCTCATTCTAACGAATGCTGTTTTTGCTTTTATTATTCGCTGTTTAATTTCTGTTGAGTGGTCCCATTGGCTATTTAAATTGGTGCCTAGATATGTATATTGCTCGACTCTTTCGATATTCTGTTGGTTGATTGTAAGTTGAGCGTTTAGTATTGGTTTTTTACTAATTGTCATAAATTTGGTTTTCTTTATGTTAAGAGCTAGTCCGTATCTGTTGCTGACTTCTGTTATGCGATTTGTTAATATCTGTAAGTCATTCAGATTATCGGCAAAAACTATAGTGTCATCTGCATATCTAATGTTATTCAACCATTCACCGTTTATTAGTATTCTTTTCGCACAACCGTCTAAAGCTTCCTTAAATACCCATTCAGAATAAATATTGAACAACAATGGAGACAAAATAGAGCCCTGTCGTACTCCACGTTCTATTGCAATTTTATCAGTTAACTGGTCTTCTATTTTGATTTTGGCCGTTTGATTGTAGTAAATGTTTCTGATAATTCTAAGATCTTTGTTGTCAATTCCAATTTCTTGCATTAGAGTCATTAATTTGTCATGTTTTACTCTGTCAAATGCCTTCTGGTAATCTATAAAGCATACGTATATATCACAATTCACATCCCTGCATCTCTGAAATAGCACCTGTACAGCAAAAAGGGCCTCCCGTGTTCCCAGAGCATCACGAAATCCGAATTGTGTTCTTGTTAGTTGTTCCTCACATTTTGTATATATTCTTTTGTGGATGACCTTTAGAAATGTTTTAAGTAAATGGCTGGTAAATGGTAAAAAAAGTCATAGATAGCGCCAAATTAAGACGTTAATGATGGTCTTGCTTCTCACTTGAAAGTTTCTCAATATTTGGCTCGAAAGAAGTTAACTCCAGTCTCATAGGAGCATTCAAATTTAGCAACCTATTTCTGTGTTTATTCTTGATGACATATAATGTTGAGGATGATGCCTCACAGAGATAAGTGGAATGAAAAGGAAGAAGAAGTTTCAAAGCTTTTTCACTTAGCAGTGGACTTTCATCAAGTAATCCTATCCAAAAATCTGCAACATTTTCGCAGTGAGATTTTATCACTTTTAAATGATCATCGGATGAAATTTCAATAAGCTGTTCATTTTCCTGAATAGACAGATTATTATCGTGGGTAGCTAAAAAGTGATCAATGAGCCACAGATTATTTTTCCTCACATCTGTATCAGAAGGGAAGTACTTCTCAAAGTAATCTTGAAGCGATTTAATGTAGGACTTTAGAATCTACGGGAACCACAGTCAGAGAACCGAAAAACATGTTTGTTCTATACGGAAACAAGAATTAGAGAGAGCAATTTATCATTTGCATTGTCCAAGAATTATATATATATATATATATATATATATATATATATATATATATATATATATCTGGGTCAAACTATAAAACTTAACAAAGAAAGCCAAACAGCAGAGATAAAAAGACGAGTTAGACTGGCATGGGCGGCATTTGGCGAACTAAGCTGCATTCTTAAAAACAAAAGATATCCACAGCATCTTAAGACCAAAGTATACAATCAATTCGTACTCCCTGTTCTCACTTATGGTTCCCAAACGTGGACATTTACAAAAGCAAACATGGACAAAATCATAAAAACCCAAAGAGCAATGGAAAGACAAATGTTGCACATAAGACTAATGGATAAAAAGAGAAACGAGTGGATAAGAGAAAAAACAAAAGTGAGGGATGTTAGACAAGAAGTTGCAAAATTGAAATGGAGATTTGCAGGACACAATATAAGACAAAAAGAAGACCGATGGAACAAAATTCATATAAGTTGGAGACCGTGGGAATATAAACGAAGCAGAGGAAGGCCTCAAATGAGATGGGCAGATGATATCAAGAAGCACGTGGGCTCTAGATGGATGACTATAGCGACAGACAGAGAAGAATGGAAAAGGATTGGGGAGGCCTATGTCCAAAGATGGACCGAAGAAGGCTAATTGGATAGATAGATAGATTGTCCAAGAATATCTTTATTTCTTGCGGGTAAGGATAAAAATAGATGGGGGAAATTATTACTAAGGATTGACTTCGCTAATGATTTGAAATTGAGGTCGTTAATAATACAGCGAAAAATATAATATTGTTTTCACTTGTGAAAAATTAAACAATAGTAAATAACATTAAAATGCTGCTATAATATCAGAATGTTATAGTATCAGAACCATGTAAGATTAATCTTCCGTTAATTTTACAGTGATACCATTTATGTCTGTAGATAGTAAATATTTAAATAGTAATCATTTAGACTCTCTGTATTTTTAAATTATTGCATTTAGAATTTAGTAGAACGGTGTAAAAAACGGTACTGCTTCCGATTATGGTAAAATTCACATTTAAATTACATGTTTATAACAGGTAACTATTAAAAGAAATGGTTATGTTTGAATTAGTTGGGTATGCCTTAGTGTTCTGTAAAGAGAAAAAACTGCATTTAGAATGTCGTCGTTATCAATTACAGAGGGTTGATAAAACATTTATGTGCATGCTTCTGTTTGCATGCTTGATGAGTATATTGCTTTTAATTGTAGAAAATTAATTAGTATTTGATAAGGTGTTAATTTTCACGGAAACATATTTGCGGAGCTTCCAAAGCGTAATTTTTTGACTTATCGTTATCATATATTTTAAAAACTTTAAAATAAATTTTATTTTGAAATGATTGTTTTATGACAACCGGTTTCGGTTTAGAATTCCAAACATTAATAAATAATCCTTCCTCTCACTAAAGTGGGAAATTCAGTCCTAAAGCCATTCCCTTATCTCTACGACTCTGTCTTCGATCTACAACTGTCTAATGAAGTCAAAATATAGGCCGAAACATATCGTAGTGTGAACTGAAGGAAGAAAGACATTCATGCCTTCTGATATGTAATATTCCACCCTTTATAAAATAAACGGCAGAAATTTGTTTCAGGCAAATAGTATTTTCATATGAATATGTAATTGGGAAAATATTATTTGATAACTAAGAACTTCAGATAAAATAAAATAAACTTTCAATATGTTTAATAGTTGTTCCCTTTAAAATTAAAATTTTGATATCCTTTTCTATCTATTTTGGTACTATCAAGTAAAGGTCATTTAATATTGTATAAGTGCTATAAATTTTATGTGTTGTGGGCAAATCTCGTACTGTTTAAACAATGGACTGTTGAATTGATTCAATGTAATAAAATACAAAGATAGAACAAGAAAGGTAGTGTATGGATAGTCCAATGTGAGTTAAAATGTGTATTTAAAATTTTGAGTTCGAAAGTTTACGTAAAATTCGGAGGGCTATTGTAGATAAAGAGGTCGTTTGGCTTCGTAGATCTTACCACACTCTGAAACCTGAACGATCTTTTGTATATACCAACATCTATGTTTGTGGCTTTGTGGTAAGCTTTATCACCTGTGGATTCTCTTCTGAATCGAGGCATTGCTTCAACAAACTTAAAACTGTTCCTGCGATGCTCAATTGACCTGTATTGGTCCTTTTTGAGATTCATCGAGGTTTTCTCACTCGTTTCAGTAGTTCTCCTTACGTTTGGAAGTATTGTGCAAAACGGGATCTAGTTCCATAATTTCAGGTAACTGGGGCTGCGTTATTCCTCTTACTGTATGCTTTGTCCATTCTTGTCCCACGAGAAGCTAGAGAATAGTGATCATTTTAGCTTATATTCAGTTTTGGTCAACTAACATAATAAGCGACCAAGACTCCCCACGACGAACACCTTCACCAAGACAGTGTCGCACGGCTCTCAATGAAGTAAATGTTTGCTTAAACAATGTCATAGCGTAAATAAAATATATCCGCCTCACAGTTCGCATATTATAAAAAATAAGAGGTTATTTACTTTTAATTTAATATTTAATAATTTATCAGCATGTTGTTCTAGATGTAGGGCATCTTTTTTTACCTGCAATAATAATTTAATTAGAATCTGTTTCATGCCATAGTCTAGACGAGCCAAAAATTTATCTTCTACTAATTATATTAAATTCAAACTGAAAAACTGCGGACCAATGGTATGAGCTATCTATTCTGTATAAGAAGTTTTGTTATTTAAATGGATTTGGAAATATTAGATACCTTCTAATATGATTTAATAGGTGCATAAACTATTTCTTAATTGTAAATATATATAATAGCTTTTTAATAACATCAAACAGTTCAAAGTAAACTTAGAATGCGGTTTAACTACCGGGTACAGCAACAAAAATTATTGTTTCGTTGATATTCTTCCTCATAACATATTGTTTAACAGCTAAATCTGTGTTTCGTATCAAATTAAAGTGTGCGAACGCAAAAATTTTCCCCAACCTTGGATATTTATGTTAATTACATCATAATGTTGTGTGTGTCTTTTTCAACTTAAAACATTTATTGTGTACTTTTCTATATTTGTAGGCGATTTGCCCACTTATTTAACCCGATTTACTTGGGATATCGCCAAATATCCCATCAAGCAATCGCTTCGTAACATCGCCGATATAATCAGCAAACAAGTTGGCCAAATCGACGCTGATCTGAAGACCAAATCGTCTGCATACAATAACTTGAAAGGAAGTCTTCAGAATTTGGAGAAGAAACAGACGTAAGTATTATTTTGATTGTAAGAAAATAGTTACATCAATTTGATTAAATATTTATTGATGGTAAGAAATTGTAACTTAATCCCAGTACATTTTAGAGTATTGAATTCAGATATGACGATAGTAAATTATAGTACGAAAGACAGTTAAGATTTAATTTCAATACAGAGCACCACCATTCGCTTATACGCATTTCGTCCTTTTGGACTCATCAGAGCGAACTTGTGGTAAGCTCTGAATGAAACAAAATCGTTCTGTCATATTGGTTTTTAAATTATAGTAGTTTTCGATGGAACATGTGCCTGTGCTACATAATTCTTGGATTATAGAAACGGATGAAGGTTACACTTCTGGAATGTTCAAGATCAAATGTGTGACCTGTATGGAAATGGTATTGGTCTAGGTCTGCAACTGAATCGGAATTATTAAAGGAAATGTTCATAGATCCTATTTTTCGATTCTTCGATTCGTTTATGGAGGCTCTAGATGTATAGAAGTAGCTTCTTTCCAGTTGATAAGACCAGTTCTTTCTGGTGGATCTTATAGATGGATTGATTTGGTCAGAAAGTGTTTCCTAAATTTGAGTCTTCGTGCTGTGGGCTGGTAATTATGAAGTAAATGTAGAGGGCATTTTCAGTTTGTTTCTTTCGTTCCACATCTCTATCAACTTTTGTTCTGATATCAGGTGGAGCGATACCAATAAAGGATAGATCGTAGTGATGAGTGTGGGTTTCAGACATCTGCTAATGATTCTTGCCGACTCTTTGATAGCTACATTCTACATCTAGTATGTGCTGAGGCTTCTCATACCGTTGTAGCATATTATGAAACTGAAACACACGAGTGCAAGCGTCGATTAGTAGGCGGAAGGAACGCACTTATGTTTTTCCGAGATTTGGCTTGAAGTAGTTAGATTGGTAGTAGTTGTTATTGGTTTCAAGGCTTCACTCAGTGTTGTCCCCATTTCTTTAGTAATACGGCAGAGTCTGGATTTAGTTTTTGAATGTAGTGAGTACCACATTGAGGAATATTTCTTCTTGAAACAGTTCTCACGATATTGATGAATTTATCCTAGTTTTCAGGTATTGAATGAATTTTTCCCAATTTGAAGTTTTTTGAAGTTAAATTTTTATTTAAATGGTGATTCTTTTGTTTTATTTCAGCGCTCATAGTGCACATCATTATATTGTGTTGGGTACGAGGAATTGCATCTCCAACATTGGGTTGCTATTTTGTTTTGATACAAAAATATTGCTTGTATTGTATCCCATCGTTCATCTGGCATTATTGAAATAGGAATTGGCATAGTTTACCATTGACTGTTTACCATTGTCATCAGTCTCCATGTAGCCCCATGAAAACACTGATAATTGAAATAACCTACGATGCTGGTATTGTGGTAGTTAAAATTGTCGGTCACACAGCTATTTGATGGGCAGGTAGTGAGAATTTCTAGATTGAAAATTCAGCGAGAGCAGAAGATGCTATGCTCTGTTCAAACCAGACGGGTAAGGATAGCACTTCCATATATTTCACCTGGTTTTTCAATTACGTACCAGATATATTAGGTTTGTGAAAAGTCATCTCTCTGTGGGTGTCTTGCATCATAAGCACGTTCTTTTGTGTTTGGCATACCTCTTAGATAATAAATTTTCCTTATCTCTAAAGCATTGTGGCATATTATGTAGGTATATATTTTATATGTGAAATATTCCTTGACCCCATTAATTTATATTTTGAGCCGTTTGAATGCAGTCATACACATATGTGCCTGCCATTTGTGATATTAGATCAAATAGCGTGTGGGTATAGCGAATAGCTGTATATTCCGTCAATATGAATTAAGATATTCAAAATGATTGGTTCTAAAGAGGATAGTTTTGTTAAAATCATTTAAAGAAAGGATTATGGAAGAAATGTCAAAATATCGATCTGATGAGAAAAGAATAATTAACTGATTGAATCATTACCTAGGGTATGCACAATGATAATCTTCATGGAGATTCATTGGTACCCATTAGATACGCGAGTTATGCGAGAGTAATAACTAACTTTTCTAGGAGGTGAGTAATTAATAGATTTCCGGTAATTCTAAGTTGAAAGAAGACTAATTCTTATTAGAAGATATTGTCAATAATTTCATAATTTTTGAAATCTGAGAGATTTTGTTAACTGTTAATGTTAGGAGAAACAAATAAACAGCATTAGTTGCTGCAATATACGCTAAATTTTTTCTTGAATTTTTACAAAAAAATTCCTTAGTTTATAAAAAACGGTTTTATTCAATTATTCTGTATTAAAAATTTAGACAAATAGTTGGTATAACTTCATCAATAGTTTTTTGTTGCAGAGGAAGTTTACTAACAAGAAACTTGGCCGATTTGGTGAAAAAAGAACATTTTATTTTGGATTCTGAATATTTGCAGACATTGTTGGTTATTGTTCCAAAGTAAGTATTGCAAACAGTCTGTTAACAAAACTTAATAACATGATTTAATAATGTATCCTTTACGTATCAGGAAAAAGTAACAAATTAGAGGAATAGATGATTTTATACTTTCTGGTGCTCTCACGAGCTGTTTTTTTTTTATTTTTAAGTGTTTGTAAAGTCAAAATGTTTTAATAAAAAACATTAAACATTTTTAATTGAGTTCTTAGCAATAACATCCAGTCTCATCTTCATGAGAATTTTCATAATCTTATTACGCTGCCTATGTCAAAAGCTATTTCAAAATAATCTATGAAACAAGTATTAACATAAACAACGTTGTTTACTAAATAATATATATGTCCAATAATTTATCAGCTCGCTGCGATCATTTACATAAACTTCACAGACTACATGCCACGGATTATAATCTAATATAATTGGATTATTTTGTTTTTAGATCCCAGTTCAACGAATGGAATGCAACATACGAGAAGATTACCGACATGATAGTGCCCCGTTCTTCGCAACTCATTACCCAGGATAACGAATACGGTCTATATACTGTATCTCTATTCAAAAAGGTCGTTGAAGAATTCAAGTTACATGCAAGAGAAAAGAAGTTCATTGTTCGTGATTTTACCTATAACGAAGAGGAACTGGCAGCTGGAAAGAACGAGATAACCAAACTCGTCACTGACAAAAAGAAGCAATTTGTAAGGAAATATTTATTCGCAGATTTCTTTCGTTAAAATGAGATATAAAAGTAAAAATTTCTTATAGAAAAGGTTCTAAATTTATATTTCTTATATAAAATATGTAGACTTGATTTGCAATTTATCATTATGAACGTTATTATGCATAAAACTAACAGCGATTTCGCCGTCTACTGAATATTTGCACTATCTAAACTTTTCCGTTAAATATAGATTTTTCTTCGCGTTTTTTTTTTCACCAAAACAATAATGTGTTGTTTTTTTAAGTCTCGGTTGGGAGCAATATTGGTTCCAACACGGTCGGGAATAATGTGTCTGAAAAAACGTTATTGATTTACCTACGTTTTTTTTATTACTGTATTTGTGATCTTATTAAAAAGCACGGATATGTATTATTAACCATTGTCAAGCTTTAAGGCTTTTGTATTTTCAAAAAATTGATTTTTTCCACATTGATTCCACATGAAAGTATTGAACTTCAAGAGTATTCACACCAAATCGAAAGTAAATCCAAGCTATATTACTGGAGTTATCGAAATTTGAATACCGCTTCAAACACGTTTTTCTCGAAACTTTGTTTCTCCGTGCGGTATTCACGATTTCTCGAGAACGAATCCTTTAATTTTGCTAAAACTTTGCATAGTTTATCTTTATAGTGCTGTTTCGTGATTGAACGAAGGGCTTGAAACACAAATGAAGTTCAAAGTTTTTATATAAGTTTGCATAAATTTTTGTCTCGTATTTGTTAGCATTCTTCCGATTCTCATCGTTTTTAAAACATTTTTTCGTATAAAGAAAGAAGAGAGTCTACGAATTGAAAGTCCCTCCGATCAATCACCAAACAATACTATAAAGTTGAACTGTGCAAAGTTTCAGCAAAATTGGTCGATTCGTTCTTGGAAAATCGTGCATCATCATCAGTAGCTCGACAACCCTTTCTGTGTCCTGGCTTGTTCTAGGATTTTCCGCTATTCTGTTCCGTTCCTTGCTTTGTTTTTCCAGTTAGTAATCTTAAGTGTTTTCAGATCTTGTTCCATGTATCTAAGTTTGGGTCTTCTCTTTGACCTCGTCCCTACTGGTGTTTGCCTTATTATATGTTTTGGTGTTTCAATCTCCAACATCCGTTCAACATGGCCCATCCAGCGCAGACGTCCGATCTTTATGGATGTTATGACCTCTTAATATGACCTCTCTTTCGCCCCCTTATATATGTGTCTAAGGGTTTTTCGTTCAAACGTACGTAATGATACGTAAAGGACACTTTTCGACAGTGTCCATGTCTCTGATCCATATACAATTTTACATCCATATACAGGTTTTATCAGGGTCTTGTATATTTTGCATTTGGTTTTTCTTGTGATGTTGTTAGATCTTAGATGTTTAATTAGTTCATTATATGTTTTATTAGCGATATGTATTCTTCTCTTAACCTCTTTACTGACATTGTTATCTGCGGTAACTAGTGAACCTAGATATGTAAAATTTTTCACGCTTTCGATGTTATAGTCTCCTATTGTCAGATTCTGTGGGTTTCTTTGGCATGTCGATTTGCTGGCCTTCATGTATTTGGTATTTCGTTAATGTTTAGGCCACTGTTTTGTGCCGCTCTTTCTATCGCATTACATGCTTCTATCATCTCTCTTTCGCTTCTAGCTATGATATCAACATCATCTGCAAATGTGAATATTTGTACACTTTTTGTTATTATTGTTCCTCTGGTGTTGACTTTTGACTCTCTAATTATTTTCTCTAATGTGATGTTGAATAGAATACAGAATAGGGCATCTGCCTGTCGTAGGCCCGTTCTCACATGGATTGTGCACAGGGAAATCGTGCCTACCACACGGAAAAATAAGAAAAACGCGTTTGAAGTTTTTACACTGAGAGCGCACGTACCGACCGCGTGCTAATTTTGATAACTCCGATAATATTGCTTGAATTTACCTCAAATTTGGTGCGAATACTCTTGGAGTACTATACTTTCATATGGAATAAAACAAAATAAATCAATTTTTTGAAAATACAAGCTTACATCCCCTTAAAAGTGTCGAAGGGGCTATAAAATTCGACAGATTCTAAAAATTATCGATCGAACATTTCGAAGGTCACCTTTTTCCATCACTTATTAATTCTGTTACTCAGTATAAACTAAATACTAAAATTTTAAATACTGCATTAATAAATCACCTTGCATAGTAGTAAAATATAAAATATTCTACCTCGTAGTGCATTATTCAGGTTTTCATTACTTTTCCAAATCTTTTGGTTGTCAAAAAAGTTTTTCAAGTAAAGGATTTCATGTTTACACTAAGGAGTTAAATATTTAATAAGCCATATTTTTGTAGGGACCATTAGTTAGATGGCTTAAAGTCAACTTCAGCGAGTGTTTCTGCGCTTGGATTCACGTTAAAGCGTTGAGGGTATTTGTTGAATCTGTTTTAAGGTAAGTTATAGTTCTGTTCGTGTAAATGTGAATCGGTTAAAATGTGTATTTTAAAAAATATAATGTTATATCGAGAAGAATACTACATTGACATTTTTATTTTCAGATATGGCCTTCCCGTCAATTTCCAAGCTATTTTAATTCACCCCAATAAGAAACAATTAAAACGTTTAAGAGATGTCTTGAACCAACTTTACGGCCACCTCGATAGTAGTGCTGCCCTTTCAGGACCTAACGTTGATGTAAGTAAAGACACACTAACATGTGTTTTTCCATTATTTTCAGCTAAAAGTGGCTCTTATTACAGATAGGAATAACGCTAAAATATGTCGGATAACGATTGTTTAATCGTTTAAAATAGCCTAAGATCCCACTGCAGGATCACTACGTTTATAACGTAGTTAATCAAAGTCACATTTTTACATACTGAATACTACCCTTATTGTCAATAATTATAGAACTGCACCTTAAATCTTACAACAGGTGTTATAATGAAACATTAACTTTCTGGAATATCATACGTGATTTTGTATAATTGATCAATCAACCCCTACAACCGTCCCTATTATGACTTTTACACATTTACGTTCAAAAATAATTGCACATTAAATCCACCAATTTTTTTCGTAAATATTTACAAACACGAAATCATAAATCATCGTGAGTAAAGACGTCACTATCAATCTCTTCCTCTGCTTGATGTACAATTGGAGCACTTTTGTTACAATTTTTTCCGAACATCCATTACAAATTGTGTTGTACAAAAGCTCAACTTTTTGCATCAACGCACCATCCTTTTTTGCAATTACCACAAAAACATTTTTATGAGTTCTGGTGCCGGCTTTTTTTACATTATGTATTCTATATTCTGATCCTTCCATAATTTGCCACCTCCAATCAGTTGAACTAATGTTTTTGTTGCCAAGCCACACTTTTATTTGATAATAAGTTCTCATTTAGACATCTACAGTAGGATCAAGGGTTGATAGTTGACACTGCTTTTGGTGGTAGCCTTAATAAAGGAATAATATCGCATCTGCTCAAGATACTTTTCCAAGTCTTCGATATTTTTCAATGTATTTATTTGTATATCTTTGGCAGCTCCATATAAGAATATTGAAGAGTAACTACCAACTTTTAAAATATCTTCTAGTTCAGCGTTATTACTGTAAAATATCTCTGCTTGTTGCCTCAAATCAGGTCTTTTTTCAATTATTCGAAAATTTTTACCTTTATTGGAAAATAACCAAATTATCACATCCAGTGAAAGAATGAGAAAAGGCGTTTAATTTTGCTCTGTTAGGATAGCCAACTTCAAATCTTTTGGATGAGTATACCGTTGATGATACATTTCCTACTTTGGAAAATAGATTTCTTATATTTTAGCTCTGACAGTTAATATTACGATTACATCAACATCTTCTGCTACAATATTTTTTTTTAATGTTGACTAGGCTTGCATATCTATTTCGACTATTAGCTCGTCAGCTTCACATTTTCCTTAGTGGCAGCTGATTGATTTATTTTCTAATCTACCTCCCCTTTCTCTGTCCAATGGCGCTACAGCCCAAATCGGGCCTTGGT
Organism: Diabrotica undecimpunctata; assembly: GCF_040954645.1. Taxonomy (NCBI): domain Eukaryota; kingdom Metazoa; phylum Arthropoda; class Insecta; order Coleoptera; family Chrysomelidae; genus Diabrotica; species Diabrotica undecimpunctata. The sequence continues at coordinate 41,978,734 of NC_092804.1, read as the reverse complement.
CTCCTCCAAACTATGCCTCCAACCTTGTCGGTCCCGCGCCGATCTTCTCCATGTTCTCACGTCTAGCAAATTTTGCGCTTCCGCTGTCACTTCATCCTCCCATCTTTTCCGTGGCCTTCCTTTTGGTCTTGCGCCCTGCATTTTACTATATAGGGCTCTTTTCGGCAATCTTTCTGTCTCCATTCTTACTACATGACCAGTCCAGCGAAGTCTCTGAAGTTTAACGAATTCTGAGATCGGTGTCTTTTTGAACAGTTGGTAGAGTTCAGGGTTGTACCTGGATCTCCATATTCCACCTTCCAAATAAAGAAAAATACTGGCTGGGTCTATTGCTTTCACCTAGTGCAACCATCTCTCTTCTTAGTATTGGTTTTTCATTCAAACTCTTTTAGTTTTTAAGCTAACCATTTTGTAGTTTATTTTGAAAGCTACAAGATTGTGTTAAGCCCTTTGTTTTAAGAAGGGTTGAAAGGACATGAATATGGTGCTAAACGCATGCGAATACAACCTTTCAACTGTTTCTGGATTTTCTCTGTATCTTTTTTAGTGGTTGAGGTATTTTGACAATAAGGGGATTTTTTTGAGAAATTCCGAAAATAGTGTCTTTAAACTCAGATTGTTTCAAAACTAAACCTTCTAAATCAGTCAAACTTCTAGAATGTAATGTTTGTATATAAGTGAAGTAAATTGTAAATAAGCAACGAATAGTTTCAACCAGAGGGCTTTTGGCGGGGGTGTGTTTGTTACTTTTTGCGTCACAAAAAATATAAGCGCACATTATTTTAGTTATTACTTATGTACCTTAATATTCATGAAAACCACTTTTACTGGTGGTCATTTTAAAGGTTTTGTAAGATCTTTAAAAAGTTGCTTCATGAAAAAAACCGTTTTCCGGTTATTCAACATCATATGTTTGGATTTTTGTATTCGATTAATAAAAGTCTACTTTCGAACAGCCATAAGTTTGTTAATATTAAGTTTACGGTAATAATTAAAAACGAACCTCTTAGTTTTTTAAGCTTCATTTTACACCCTAACAGTTTTCGTGATAAAATGAGAATTTTTGGAGTTATTAAAAATAAATGAAAGAAGTACAATTTTTGTCAAAAATTAATTAATTACTATTTCATATAATTTGTTTAACTTTTTACATATAAAATTCAAATTCAAGGTACATACATTATATCAATTAACTGAATATATTGTAGAGTTTCCATCAGTCTGGTTACAACCAATGCCATAAATGTCTCAAATCCTTTCACTATGTTAATTTTTACAGTTATCATTTAATTAACAGTATATATAGTACCAACGCTTTGACTTAATTAAGGTTACAGTCGTTTGCTTGATTGTTTCAACTTTGTTTTTTAAAATTTTTTATATTAGGTATTCATTATTTGTTCCATGTTCTTGATTTTTTAGCTTATAGGTTTTTTGTTAAAACAAAGACCTATGTACTGTGGCCTGATGATGAGGTACATATTGTAAGCGTCGAAACCGGTAGCCTAGAAATTCTATTTCAATAAAAAAACTTACCTAAGATTGACACTAGTATTATGGACTCACATTGGCAACCTTTTCATATATTAATTACTATTAATTGAATTAAAAATATTTTCGGCCACTTTTTGACTGGCAACCTATTATTAATAAGTTTTCCTGATTTTAAATGTATGTAAAAATGTAAGTTTGATTAAGTACGTTATGAACGTAGTGATCCTGCAGTGGTATCTTAGCCTACCAGCAATTGGCCAAAAATAATTGCTTCCTTATTAAACTTCCTATCTAGTAAACATCCTGTACCAAATAGTTTATTGTCTCCACTGCTGAAGAAAAAACATTCTTCCATTTCTTGAATTACCACGTCTTATTAATAGCTAAAATAAACTTACAGTTGCAGACTTCTTCAATTGAGAAAAGAAGAATAATCATGAATAATGGAAGTGTATATTCATTAATTTATTTAAAAGCTTTTGGTTAACTAAAAATCCCTCTTTGGTCCAGAAAAAAATTATTGACAAATATATCTACAAATAATTACCACTATAGTTAAGGTACATATCCAATTGTTTCACCAACCGATGTATACCCGGCTTAATTAAATAATTATTGTGGTTATCGCTTGAAGAATTCATTTAGGGAATTTTGTACTTCTTCGTCCGACTGAAAAATATTACCTTTAAACGCCTTTTTCAGTAACCCAAAGAACTGAAAATCACAAGGCGATAAATCGGGACTATAGGGTGGATGCTTTAAATATCCTACATTTATTTCCTTGTAGATTTTCTTTCACTAGTTTGGCAACATGAGACCGAGAATTGTTGTGCAGAAGAATCGCACCACGTGAGAGTTTCCTGGAACTGTCGGTGTTGGTTTTTAGATGTCATACTTTTCGTGTATATCTGCATAATTGTTGTCTAAATCTAATAATTCTGACTCTAAGTAATCTTTAAAAAATCCTAATCATAATCATTATTGAATGTGTACTTTGTTCCAGAAACTTTATGGGAAAGTTTATTCAAACGAATGGTATGGTGCATTATCCATTACTACCGTGTTTAACTCACCTATTGAAGGATTTGGGTTGCGATCAGTTTATTCTCAAAATAATCCTCGAAAGACTCCTCATTTCCTTTGGTAGTCGCCTAAATTTTTTTGTTTAGAAAAACTGATTAGAATCGGTCATTTTAGAAACAATATGAGTCAGAAATTATAGTTTTGAGTAAATCACAAAAAACTGTTTTAAAGCGCTGTAAGAAAAACTGATTTAAAATTAATTGTTGCAATAATATTTCAGTATCCTGTACATTATGCATTACATATTTTTTGTAAAAATTGTTTTTAAATATTATGGTTTTAAAAATAGTGAATTACGTTGTTTAAGAACAGAAATAAAAAAAATATTTTTTTGGAAATTGTATTGTCTGTCAAACAAAGTATAAGCATTAAGTATCATTAATCGCATCACTAGTAGGCCACTGCATAATCTCTTCAAAAAATGATCTTTTTTCCTCTGGTATGTATGGTTAGTGATACAACCATTAATAACTTCCGATACTGTTATAGTCACTGGTTGGTTTGAAGAATAAAAAAAATGGTAGTAGTTTGAAATTTGGAAAGTGTTTTTTTATCGTTTTCCTTTTCTGCCCATTGAGTCGGTAGACAAACGCGTTTTTTTTTTAATGTTTAGGTCATCACTTTTCTGTATATTCTTTTGAGTGGTAAAAAGGGTCAAAGTTTTTTATGATTCTTTTTATTGCCGCAAAGTTTCTATCGTTTGGCAAAAAGGAATGGCCACGTTGTGGAAAGTACTGGTTTATGGTTTTAAAACTTCCAGTATCTACTAACGAAAGTAGAAATCTCACTACAGTATGATTCCGGTTTTGACTGGCACAGCTGTCAGAAAATAAGTGAAGATGTTTCACTGCAGTAGGCACTTCACTTGATATAATCCATAAGAAATGAAGCAACTTCTTTGGGACCCGTTCTGGCTTGACCCTCGTGGTAGGTGTAAAACATCCCTTATTTTTTTGCATATTGTGAATTCCAAAGACGTTTTAGGTTAGTTGACGTAAGTAAAAAGTCTCTTGTACAGGAATAAGTGGAAGTTAAAGATTTTGCATATAACCAAACGTCAGATCACATACAGTGGCATCTGTCTTGCATATCTCTGCAATTTCTGCCATTTTATTGTAGAACTTCTTTGCGCGTCTTTTATGTACAGATAATTCCGCAACTGCCACGTGCTTCGCTGTCTCGTTTAAAGATGGACTCTTAATTTTTATTTCTAACTGTTCACATTCACAGCAAGTGTCTACCTGTGGACGTCCAAAAGAGAGAACATTTTTTCTGGAAAATCTTTAAATAAAATTTATACTTCGCTGAATTATTATTATTATCACCAAATTTGGCACAAAATAGGTCATACATAATTCGCACATTCAATTTTTTGTCCTAAGTAATGCTTCCCTTTCCCTGTGTAATGTGAAATCTTGTGGGAGAACTCCCAATATTAGTCTTAATCTGCTCTATTAAATTTTCAGATTTAGCATTCCCTGAAATATTTTTTCCACGTTTATCTAGTAGTGCTTTTCCTTGTACAAGAAGCTTAGAAATTCTTCGAATTCTTTCATGACTCACAGTGTGAGTTCCCATGAAAGCTTTTTTGCAAACAGTAATTTTGCCACCCGAGCCTGTCACGGAGTAACTAATATCTTCTATTCTTTGGATTTTCATTTCGAGGTCGTCTCTTTTTTACTTCACACTTTCCCATAAGCCCGTGTAAGTATGAATCGTGTGCATTCTTGGTAAACATGATTCTGAATTTGGCAAGTATTTCAGTCCTTACATCCGCATTAACTTTTTCAAAGCACTTCAAGCGACAACTAAAAAAAAATATATAATAATTTTGCGTTTTAAAACTATCTTAACCTTTAAACTTACCGACAGTCTCCTCCTGGTTTTCAGGTACAACATTACCTTTATAATTTTCATATTATTCCCCACACAGCCTCGCTTTCTTAATAGTTTCTGACTTATAATTGTCTTTTTTACATTTTTGCACCTATAGTGCGTCGGCAATTATCTTAAGGCCAGACGTCTGTCTTTTGCGGCATGCAAAAGATCGCCAGTGTTATTTATGCCTGCCCGATTATTCTTTATGTTCCGTAGCCACGACATTTGTTTGCGACCTACTCCTCTCTTGCCTTCGATCTTTCCCTGGATGATTAGTTGAGGGATTGCGTATTTTTTTCCTCTCAGAATATGGCCGAGGTATCCAATTTTTCGTACCTTGATCAAATTGAGTAGTTCTCTCTCATTATTTGCCTTTCTTAAGACTTCCTCGTTTCTCACCCTATCTGTCCATGGTATGCGGAGCATTTTTCGCAACGTACACATTTCGAAGGCCTCCAACTTATTAATGGAAGGTACTCTTAACGTCCATGTTTCCATGCCGTATAACAATATGGACATAGTATTTAACCATCCTCTAGCGGAGATTGAAGGAAAGATTTCGGTTACATAGTAGCGGTTTAAATTTGATAAAAGCTTGTCTTGCTTGTTCGGTACGGCATTTTATTTCTTGTTGAGGATCCCATTGGTCATTCATCATCATTCCCAAGTATTTAAATGTTTTCACTTGATCGATTGGAACATTATCTACTTGCAGTTGTATTCTTAAAAGTGCGTTTTTTCTTATTGCCATGCATTTAGTTTTTCGAGCATTTATCTTCAAGCCATATATTTTTCCTACGGTGTTTATTTTATTTAACATGTGTCGGCGGCGTAAGAATGTTATTTATCGGGAACCCGTTTACCTTTATTCCACACTCAGAGCCTTCCTGTGCCTCTGCAAAAATGTTCTCCACATAGAGATTAAAGAGCATAGGAGACAAAATACACCCCTGTCGCACCCCTCTTAAAATTTCAAATTCTTCTGTGTCGGTTGATTTGTTCAGTCTCACTCGTGCTTTTTGATTCCAATGGAGATTCTGGATAACTCTTATATCTTTCTCGTCAATGTTAGCGTTGTGTAACATTTTTTTTTTTACTTTTTTCTAAATCCAGATCATTATTCGTGCCATTTATTGCAGCCATCTTGATTGATTTGTTTACAAATGACAATTCCGCGCCGAAATAAGATCAGTCGATGACTCATGTGGTTTTATACTGGAATGGGTATTTATATTAAGCCGTAGTTTATTACAGCAAATCGAGACTAATGTCGTTTCTGCTTAGTATGGTACGTTGACGTATAAAAAACGGATTTATGAAGAAATGTCAATATTGCCAAAAATTTACTCATGTTGTTTCTGAAAAGATCGATTCATTTATAGTTTGGTAGACATACGTTTATGTAGAGGAACTATGCAACTAAAAGTTGTTGTCGCATTACTTTCTAGTTGTACAACTTTTAGAGAAAGACTAAGCAGAAATAGGAACTACGACTAAGGGTACGTTCATAACGGAGACCATCGCATGGTATCCTCGCCTAGATCATAACACTGACAGTGAAGTGAACGCTCGCATTTAAAATAATGCATTTATTTTACCTGGCGATCGATAATATAGTACTATCCTATGGTTGGAGCGAGGGTCGGCGCCTCGTTATGAGCGCCCACTAATACCCCTGAGTTGAATTTTGTAGATATTATAGTTTCTAAGGTATTCTCGCACTGTGCACGCTTATTTTTAAAATAATGTCAAACTGTCAGTTTCTGTCAAATCAATCATGGCCAACTTACAATAATGATTGGTAAACGTTAAAATATCTACCAAATTAATACTTTGATGGAAAAATAAAAATATCTAGAAAACTGATAGCTTTGGGTATAGGGAGTACTTCATAAAATTTGAAGTACGATATTAGCTTTTCGATAGTGATATAAAATACAGGGTGTTCTATTTAAAATTACCAAGAAAATAATGTACTTGCATTTTGACTTACCCTGTATTTGATTTAACGAATATTATGAAAACGAATATATTTTATAATTTTTAACAATTATTAAAAAACTATGGTTTCTATAGATCAATGTTCTCCTTTTTATTTACACATGGAGTTAAACTTGGTACGATTTTCAGGTAATATTGGTTATAACTTTTTAAATACCCCGTATAACATAATTAAACTTTACATTGTTGTGATGTGGAAGTGAAGCAGATTTCAAATTTAAAATAAAATACAGGGTGTTCCATTAAAAAAAAACAAGTTTGGTCTGCCACCATCTTATGGAACACCCTGTAAGATTGTAACTAATTTTAAAATGGAGAGTTTAAAGCTGCCTACAATTTTTGTCAATAACTTTTTTTGTAATTTTTACTATAACAGATCTACTGAGCTTCCCCATACTAATCAATTACCCTTTATATGTATATAACACTTCGGTTTTTCAAATTTGTTAATTGATATACTTTTATTATATTTTCAGAGCGTTGACATTCCAGGCCTCGGATTCGGCCAGTCAGAGTATTACCCATACGTTTACTACAAGTTAAACGTCGACATGTTAGAATCGAAGATCTAAACTCACGCATCAATCCAGACTTTGTTATTAATAGGTTCCAAACAATTTTAAAAAAAACGTACTACAAATACAAATAGTATATTTTTGATTACTCACTCTTTTGAGGGGCTGTTTTAATGTCGGTAATTTTAAGTTTTGTCTTTACTCAACGTCCATGTAGTACCCCGTCATTGTATGTAAATTAAAATGGGTAACAAAAAATCTAGAACTATTTGTTTATTTGAAAATGCATTTAAAATTCGTTTAACGATGATATATTTGCTTTAGTGTATCATGTAATACTCCAATTGAACATATAAATCGTTATTAATATTATTTCTTGTTGATAACATAAAAGACACCATATTATTAGAAACTTCATTCGAAAATTAAACAAATATAGATGTATTATGACGCGTGTATGTGGTGACAAGGAACGTGTTTAAGATTTACTTATATCTAAGAAAAAAATTATCTATATTATAGATGTCTGTTCAATAAAATTTACAGCAATCAAGAAATAGATTAGATATAATTTTTCGTAAAATATTTGCGTCAGAAACTTCAGGTTGTGATACAATATATATTTACTCCTACAGAATATTTGTTCAATATTACCAGCACCAATATCAAATATACGAAGGGATTTGAAATCATTAATTTCCTTATTAGTAATGAAGATGCCTACATAAATAATTTACTCATCAGTTTAATCCAAAGTGATGTCAATTGTATTTGTTCTAATAATATAACTACTTGTCTAAAGAGTATATGAAATTGTTTGAAATGACAGGGTATTATAGGATTGCCCCAACAAAATATTTTAGATGTAGTATGATGCTTCATCAGTGACAATATATTTGACGTGTTTTATTATGGGCCACTCTTTAATGTAAACCAGTATTGATTTATTGTAAATAAATATTGTATATATACTACAAACCAATAAAATATTTTGCCTTTTGAATCTATTTATAAAAGATGATTCCATATTGTAATATAGTTCAATTAGTTGACTACTTTTTTTTTGAATTTATTTCAGAAATAATTTTAAGTGGTTATTTGTTCAATGTACTTGTTAGAAAATAAAACTATTCCAATTGTTAACTAGTTAATTACTTTCTGCTACCACGTCAGTCCCGAATAAAAAATCTGACAGTTTTAACGTTTAGATTTAGAATCAGTTATTGTTATGGTTGCGCATGTAAGAATAATATAAAACAATTTGATATATCAGTGTTCAGCTCAAAGTATTTAAAACATGCAACCGCATTTAATTCCACAATCGAGTACTCGATGTAGTAGCATAATATTAGCCTCCAGGACCTGCTGAACTGCAATCTCAAGTTGAATCTGTACCTGATTACTGTGAACGCGTACATAACAAGAAAATAAATCGAATTGATAGCCCGGAAAAATATATGAGAGCAACAAAGCAATCCAAAAAGGCTGATTGTATGATATGTTGAACTATAACATGCAGGTTAAAGTAGTCCAATTTTTATACATTTTTCTCGAGCTATCCCAGTTAAAAAAAAAATGAATGTTTTGCGTGCCAAGTTCCATTCTAAAAAAAAAACGAAGCTCGGAAAGTTGATTAGTCCACTTTAACGTGGCGGTATCTTATGAGTACGATCAGTTTAACGGATTACAACTTTTATAACATTTTCTCTGTATATGCCAACTATAATTTGGATAAAAACTCTAGATCTTCACTTATAATCTGTTCAATTTTTAGTGCTTAAGGTTAAGGTGTCATGGAAGATTTTAAGAAAAATGCTATCTTGGTTCCTATATAAAAAAATATCAAAGTTATTATAATGTTTATAAGCTAAAAGTCTAGTCTTTTTTCAAACGGTTTTTTAATACCAATTTTGATAAAATGTTGAAATTTTTTAAATACATCTTGAAGCTTCAAAGAATTAATTGCGATCTGCTAAATACCTCCGGAGTCACTGTTTGGGCAAGTACAGTTGTTATCGCTCTCCGGGATAAACAAATTGAATAATTTACATCTATTTGTTCGACCTAGTTGAGATTTAGCACACTTAACTCATTAATTGCCAATATTTCAAGTATTTATATGTCATTATTAAAAGAAAAATATTAACATTTATAAATTACTGAAAAAATACGGGGTTTTTGAAATTATCTCAGTCAATTATTTATGTATTTTAATTCAGAAACTCGCAAATTAAAGAACTTTTTAAGATTACAACTTGTATTTGAACCATTTTTCTCTAAAATGTATAAAAAACGTTTTATAGGCAAAAAATGGATTGTTCACCTTTTATGATTGTTAAAAAAAACAAAGGAAAGTCAGCTGTGCGTGTTCAAGTATTTGTCATCAGGAATCCCTCATATATCTTTTATAACCTTTAAAAAACTGCTATAAGATTGTTACGTGAAATCAATGAGTTTTTCACTATGTATTTGGGATATACGAGAACTAAAATGCATGCATAATATTGTTTAATGTAATATTATGTAATTAGTTAATTACTAATAATATACGTTCAATCAGTAACACAAAACAAAATATAATTACTTAAAAAAACTAATTAGTCATAAAAAATATTTATTTTGTTGGCAACTAAATATTGGAACATAGAGCGAATATTTATTTTTAAAACAGAGCAGCATCGCCCCTAGAGAACCTCTAATACAGTTAGGCATTGACTCGACTAAGGATCTGTAATGTTCAGGGGTAAATTCATTGCAAATCTGCTCTATTTTGTCTTTAATTTTCTTTCACTTTATGCCATGTTTCAATGTTAAAAACTTCAAACCTTTTAAATCCCCGAGTAAGGACGGAATATTTCCTGCTTTACTCCAAAAAAGGCTTGACAAACTACAGGGCTTTTCATATTTCATAGCATGCCTTGTGTTAGGTCACATTTCAAAAACTTGGAGGGACGCAAAGGTGGTATTTATACCAAAGACGGGAGAACCGTCCTACGAACGAACCGAACTTTTATCACCCCATATGCTCCACCTCCTTTCTCCTAAAATTAATGCTTTAGGAAATTTTACGGTCCGTTTCAGTCCTTATGAAAACCCTCAGCTTAATGCGAATAACTCATTTGAGGTGATCATCACCAACACACACGTCGAATTTTGATTTCACACTAAAAATTACCTGGGACTAATCTTCTACCGACAAGAAAGTTTAGATTTTGCACACACGAGCCTGGTTTCTTAGGCTATAGGCAACAGAAAAGCCACGAATGGTTTTTCTTTTGCGTATAAGAAAATATAATTTTTTAAATGCGAGTACACTTTTAAATTGTTACCTGTAATTCAACCTTATAAAACTTTAATTCAGATTTATGTATGCACTTGCTACAGCATTCCCTTGACACATTTAATAAAGTTTCATGATTCCATTCAGCTGTAACTTACCTTATAGTATTTCTTTGACCTTTTTTGAAACTTTTACTAATACTCTCCTATTCCTATCAGAAACTAGCTTTATATGAGCAGGGTTTTCAATTTTTTTTTATCTAAGCCGTTAAACTATATGAGCCGTTGAAAGCCAGAGTGGTACAAGTCACAAAATTCCATTTTTGCCCAAATATCGGCAAAAGATTCATTTTACAGGAATCTATATTCACACAAAATATGAAATAATTATGTTTGCCAATGCACCCAGAGATGGCACAACTAGTTTACCTAGTTAACGAAATGCTAATGGCATTGAAAGGCAGAGTGGTACATGTCGCTAGATACGTGTACGTGACTTATACCAATGTGGCATTTAACAGATTTTAGTAGCACGTTTGAAATTAGTTTATTTTGAGATCTGAAACATGAGTTCTAGTGAATCTGAAACAGAACCTTTTCCTGGTAGTGACAGTGAATAATATTTCGAACTGGATAATTCGAAATCATCATTATCTTCAGGTATAAATAGTTATTGTTTACATTTAACAAAATAAATAACCTCTAAATTATCTTAGATGAGAATGAAAATGTTTTATCTGATGAGACATTAGGTTCTCAAAGTAAGCATGAAAGTGGCAATCAAAGGAAACGAGTTAGAAAAAAGCGCTTTAGAGAACCCGAAAAACATATCAAGGTAATAACGTAAGAGAAATAGGAATACAGGACGTGAATATTACAGTACATCTGGCAAAAAGGTACCACAAAAAGCATTTTCTAATACTAATTGTAATTGTAGTTTTAACCGAATTGATGAGCAAGAGAGAAAAACAGTATTTGAAAACTTTTGGAAAATGGTGATTTTTCTGCACAAAATGCATTTCTTTTTGGTTTAGTTAAACAAAGTGCCATTAAACGTCGACGTCCTCGTGATCAAAGTAGAACTAATAGTAGAAGTAACACAAATATGTATTTTTTTAATACTTTAAATATTTCACAAAATGTTTGTAAACAGTACTTTTTACAAACGTTTCAAATTTCGAATGGTCGACTTGAAAGAGCAATTCAACGTTCACGTGTTTCATCGCCTGGAGAAGATTTGCGAGGTAGGCATAAACCAACAAATAAAACTCCTGAAGAACGTGTAGAATATGTACGTGAACACATTGGCAGTTTCCCCATGTACCAGTCCCATTACACCCGAAGTCATAATCCGAATAAAGAATACCTCAATACCAGATTGAACATAAGAATTATGTACAATCTTTATAAAGAAAAATGCTCAACAGAGAATATAAGTCCAGTATCGGAAGCAATGTACCGAAATGTATTCCATCGTGATTTTAATCTACACTTTCATAGTCCATCTAAAGACACATGTGTGAAGTGTGATACATTTAAGGCAAAACTAGCGTGTATCACCAATGAGCAGGAAAATACTGATCTAAAAACACAGCATGCGTTGCATTTGTTGAAGGCTGAAAAGGCAAGAACAAGTCAAGCTAATGACAAGGAATTGACTATTGTAAATACAGGAAAAATGTACTGTTTTACGTTCGACCTAGAAAAGGCTTTGACTTTTCCGACATTAACCTGTTCCATTGCGTATTATAAAAGAAACATGTACCGTTCGCGTCATAAAAAAATGGTATAACTCTTATAATCGAAAATCGTGTTTTTAAAGTTGTGTAAGTTGATCTTGTCACATAATTTTCTAGGGCAACGTTGCCAGTTTTACGAAATATTATATCAAATCAGCTAAAAGGAGGGCTGTGCGACAGACACATTATAAAATTATAGTAGATGCATTCCAATGTTCCCTGTGCCAATACCCTAAGTTTAAAGATCATTTAGATATTTTGGGCATTAACGCAACCCTCTCTCTTGTTATTAAATTTATTATAGATACGGTTTTTCGTTGTTAATGATAATAATACCTATATAAAACTTTAAACATTTTTTAACCTTTTTTTTATTTAGATTTAGTGCAATTCCGTTATCTGTGATGGCAACAACGAATTGTTTCACGAACCAAGTCTGAACACAGGTTTACATTGGGAAAAAAAAGTGTACCAGTTTTATATGACAGGAACTGTACGTATACAATTTAGGGATACACGAGTTGGCCGAAAAAGAAAAGTCTTTTATGTATTTTTGGGATGAAATCACTGCTTCCAGGGGATCACAAGAAATCAGATCATGCATACGAAAGCATATTTTGACAAATGCAAATGCAGCAAAGCATATTATTGCTTACAGTGATGCTTGCGGCGGTCAAAACCGCAACTTCAAGCAGTGTTTGTTCTGGTTAAAATTAATGGCAGATACAGATATTGAAGTAATAGATCATAAGTTTATGGTGTCGGGCCATTCATTTTTACCAAATGATCGAGATTTCGGTCAAATTGAACAGTATGCCAAAAATCGTTTTAAATATATGCCTGAAGACTGGTGTACAACAATAAGAAAATGTAGGAAAAAAAGGATATGGTTATGATAAGTCCATACCACCCTATCAACGGGAGTATTTTAAGAATATTTTGGAAGACCCGTCCATTGAAGATATTGGACCCTTGGGAGAGGAAGAACTTAAATGATTTTATGATTTTTTGCTAATAGAATAGTAGTTTAAGCTGTAGTTATTTTTATTACTTTTATTAGTGTTGAGAAGCAAGGGGTCTATCAAAAATTATTAAAAAACCAAAAGTAAAATTAAAATTATCGTGCTAATTTTACACCAAAATCTAAGTTAACATGTTTGTAAACTATATTGAATAAAAAAAATTATAATAAGACGTCTCAGGATTTTTCAGTAGCATCTAAACCTTAAGGCTTTGTATCTCACAATATGCTTGTAGTGACTTGTACCACTCTGGCTTTCAACGGCTCATATAATGTTCATAGTTTAAAATTTAATCTATTAGCAATTTACAAAGTTAACTCTTCATATTCCGGTAAATAAAACTACGTATATCAACATATATTCGTATTTATAGCCAGAGTGAAACCGACAAGGTCCTGAAAGTCGATTAAGCTAAAGAATTTATTCTTCATTCACAAATTGTTGAGAGCACGAAATATGCCTCAAACTCATAAAACGGTCGTAAATCATAGGCGTTCCTAAGGTGTTTATTCATGAAATAATAATATAATGTTTTAATACTGTTATATATAATATTGATAATATTTTAATACTAATATATTTAGCAAAAAAACAATTAAAACTTTCACGACTAATGTTGGTTATTATATTATATTAATAAAAATAAGAATTTAACCATTAACAATTTTGTAAATAAGAATACCTTATCTCTTTGGATATTTCAATACTAATCTTCGCGTTTAATCACTTTACTAGAAAACCTGGAATTCATATCCGAAGGTACTATTCGTTGCAAGATAATTAAAATAATTATATTCGAAACTTAACTTGAAAGGGTGAGGTTATTACGAACGAAAACAATTTTTTTTAGTACGTTTTTGATCGCATGTAATTTACGGCTCGTCGGTGTTTCCGCGTCTACGGCAGTAATTAGCGTCTCTAATATTTCTTTTGCGAATTATATGCAGTGCGTGAGTGATTTTTTATTCCATATACCTACGAACATATACGTACCTTTCGCTCGTGCTCGTTTTGTTTAATTGTTTGTGATGGCTTCATCATCAAGTTTTACACCGGTACTGTTGCGTACAGTCAGTAAGTCTGTCTATTCACCAAGAGAGAAGACTATTGTCCTGAATGTTCACGATGCTCTGGTTTCTCAGAATCCCACAAACACTGTTCGCAATATAGTCGAAAGTTGTGCCAACATGACTGGCGTAGGAGAGTCAACTTTATATAGATTCCTATCAGAAAGAAAAAAACACGGTATAGCTAACCTAAACACAAACGAACACTTAAAGAGAGGGAAAAAACCTATTGAAATTGATGAATTTGCCAAAAATGGTATTCGAAGGAAAATTCATGGATTTTTTTTCAAAAAAGAAATACCAAACCTAAACAAAATTTTTACAAGAAGTTAGAGACGACCCGGATTTGCCTCATATCGGACGAACTAAATTGTGGCAAGTTTTAAAAGACTTAAATTTCCGGTGGGAGAAATCAGACCGAAAATCACTTTTGATTGACCGGGAGGAAAAGATGATGTTGGAGAAGAAATTATCTAAGATTCATACGAAAATTCCGGGCTGAAGAAAGGCCCATCTTCTACCAGGATGAAACGTGGGTAAACTCAGGTCATACTCTAAAAAAAATTTGGTCAGATAAAAATATATTAAGCTCCAGGCAAGCCTTTATGGAAGGTTGGTCTACTGGTATCTCTCCACCTTCTGGTAAAGGCAGTAGATTAATAATTTCTCACATTGGCAGTGAAAAAGGATTTGTTAAGCATGGTTTGTTGGAATTTCATTCCAAAAGCACAAAAGACTTTCACGAGGAGATGACAGCTGATGTTTTCGAAGAGTATTTTGAGCAAATGATTGAATACATACCACCAAATTCAATTATAGTATTAGATAATGCACCTTATCATTCACGACTAGTAGAAAGACTTCTAACGAATGCGTGGAAGAAACAGGATATTCTTGACTGGCTGCGGAATAAGTATCTGCCTTACGAAGATGGAATGGTAAAAGCAGAACTTGTAAAAATTGCCCGGCAACACAAATCTAAGTTCAAGAAATACGTAGTTGACAAAATGGCGGAAAGGCGAAACATCGCAGTCTTTAGAGTTCCACTCTACCACTGCGAAATAAATCCAATTGAACTCATTTGAGCACAAATGAAAAGTTATGTGGCTAGAAAAAATACGTCATATAAAATACAAGTTGTACGTGAATTGTTATATGAGTCTTTATAACATATTACAAAACAAAACTGGAAAGATGCAGTAAGACATGTAATAGAAGAAGAACAAAAAATGTGAGATCTTGATAACATAATTGATGCGACCGTAGAGATTATTAACCTAATTATTAACCCTCAAGACGACTCGGATTCCGAAGTTGATCCTATTTATTTTGAATTTGAATAGTTTTCTAAGTAAGTAAGTAATAGTAGTTGTAATCGTAAGGTATTAAAGGGGAAAGGCGCAAAATGTCGCTTGTCAAAATGTTCAATGTGTTTTAAATGTATCCATTTTTTTTTCAAATCCTGAGAAAACTAAAAAGCATTTTTGAAAAATTTAAAAGCAGAATGAAATATTTTTTAGAATAAATAAAAAGTTTCTTTTGCATGCAATATTTTCAATTAAAAATTATACTATATTTTCTCTTTTATTTTCACCCCTGTTACATAACATTAAAATAAACACTGTAGAAGTTTTCAGGGACTTTCTGCCCTGAGTAATAATGTAATCTTTCATTCTGCGTTTAAATTTTTCAAAAATATTTATTAGTTTTCTCCGGATTCGAAAATAATGGATACATTTAAAACACATTGGAAATTTTGCCAGGCGACATTTGGCGCCTTTTTCCTTAATTAAATAAATGTATCTTTTACAAATGGCAAGAAACTTTTTATTTTTGAATAAAATAAATAAGTTTTATTAAAAAATACAATTTACATAAGTACAATTTAAAAAAATATATTTATTTAGTTCAAATAAATGTTTCAATCATATACTCTACGACACTGGTCGTTCATATCTAACCATTCAAAATACCCCCGTAATAGGATTATAAGGTATTGTATTCCTTCAGATATAAGGTGGGTTAGTCGAAAACGTCTTAAACCGTCAGTTTTAGGTTGGTTTTTACTATTATATCGTATTACTTATCCTCTCTGTATTTCAGTTTTCTAATTAGGGTTAAACTTGTAGTGAGCTATCAACAAATTGTGAACCGGGTATAATTCCCGGAACCATACAACTATGAACAGAGAACAAAATATTTTTAAAAACTCTGTAAATTAAGTAATAACTGGAAACCTAATAATAAAAATGATGACTGTACTTCTTAATAGTACACCAATTATAATATGGAATTATCAAGCATAACCAGAGGAAAAAAATTATATGTGCTGGACCATTAAAAATAGGCAACAACAAATTTATGATTTTTTATTCTAACGATTAAATACTTGTTATGTGTACATAATACTTGTTATGTAAATAAATTTTAATTTAAAATCAACATATAATTTAACGATTATTAAACATCTCCCATGCCGTTTGCATCGACCAAATACTTAAAGGTCTCATATACGCTACGGCTCTAATATATTTTTTATCATATAGAGCTTCAGGGGTGTCGAAAGCCATCCCGAACTTTTTAGTCATGGAATTGTACATGCCTCCCGCTGTCTTGAATCCTTCCTCAACCATGCCCTAAAAAAATTCATTTGTAACGAAAAACAAGTATCATATATAACAAACTAATTATAAATTATTGTAACGACACATTGTTTTTTGGGATTACACACAGTTTTTTAATTAATGTACCTCTAATATCATAGTGGCAGCAAGAGCATACGTAACACCTGTCCATACTTCCACACTCTGCACCGAAGACTCATCTACTTTTCCATCTATTGTACCATTGACAGCACCCATATTCCCATCACAGAAGAGTTGAACATTGTTCTTATATATAGTTTTCAAAGCTGTTTTAACATTATCTTCTGGAAAAACCTAAAAAAATGAAAATTACTAGGTACAGTGATATTTTTACAAATCTATGTGTTACAACTCGTACAATGTCGTCTGATATTTTTGCCGGTGAGATCATTTCGTAACTTCCGTCGATGCACACTATAATAAGGGGACCGACACCTTAACGTGCCTTCCGAAACACGGTGACGGCTCAAAATGTTGAAATGTTATTGGTGCCGAGAATCG
Organism: Diabrotica undecimpunctata; assembly: GCF_040954645.1. NCBI lineage: Eukaryota > Metazoa > Arthropoda > Insecta > Coleoptera > Chrysomelidae > Diabrotica > Diabrotica undecimpunctata. The sequence goes on along the minus strand of NC_092804.1, from coordinate 41,961,510 downwards.
AAATCGTGCGTTAGGGCTTAGAATGCCAGTATATTGGTCGCTGAGCTATGTATAGTGATCTGTACGAACATTATATGTTTACAGTTAGTATATCCTTTTAAAAGTTTTAAACTATTATATTATATGTATTATACATACTACGACCTACCCTTACGAAGATTATACACGTGGACTTCTCCAAGAGATAACACCAACAATATAATCAGAAACCAAATAGATTTTATAACGATTAACAAAAGGTTTCGTAATGGAGTACAAAGTGCAAAAACCTATCCAAGCGCAGATCAAAAACCTTAAACGTCAACTGCCAACAGCAACTAAACGCAGAGATAAATAAATTAACTGAAGGAAGCGTTGAATGGGCAGATATGAAAAAAGTCATACTAAAAGCGGGAAAGGAGATCTTAGACGAAGAAGAGAAAACCACTAAAAAAGACTGGACGACACCGGAAATAGTTGAGCTAATAACTGAAAAAAGAAAATACAAAAATAAAGATGAAAATAAATATAAAACCATCAAGAATAAAATCAAATATGAAATCAGAAAGGATAAGGAGGAATGGATGAACAAAGAATGCCAGGAATTGGAAGAGCTAACTCAGCAACAAACATGACACCTCAAACTTACATAAAAAAATGAAAGAACTTACAGGCAACACCAGACAAAGAAGAACACTCATAACAAGAGATAATAATGGAGGAATACTTACTGAAGAGAGCAAAATAAAGGAAGTATGGGAACAATATATAATCCATCTGTTCCATGACGAGAGGGAAAATGAACAAGATATAGGTGAAGAAGAACAATACCTACAAATTTTACCCTCAGAAGTAAAGAATGCCCTACAGAATGCAAAACAAGGAAAAGCACCGGGTCCTGATCAAATTCCAGTTGAACTGTTAAAAGCCTCAGATGACGGTAATATAAAGAGACTCACCCGAACTCTCAACCACATATATGTAGAGGGCAACATCCCGGAAGAATGGCTTAAATCGATATTTTTACCTCTACCAAAAAACAACAATCTCAAATCATGTAATGACTATAGATTGATAAGCCTAATGTGCCACCCTTTAAAGATTCTCTTGAAAATTGTTCAAAACCGAATTTATAAGAAATGTGTCAATTTAGACAAAAAAGACATTGAGTTTATTAAGGCTATATACTGGGACCAGAAAGCAGTAGTAAAGGTGAACGATATAGAAACTAATAATATACCGATTGCGAGAGGGGTTAGGCAAGGATGCGTCTTGTCTCCGACGCTTTTCAATTTTCACAGGTCATATTCAGAAAAGCCTTATGGGAAAGAAAAGAGGGAATAAGAATTGGTGGAGAAATCATAAACACCATGAGATTTGCAGATGACACGGTAATTATGGCTGAGAGTATAGAAGAACTACAAACTTTACTAGATGCAATAAATAGTGAATGCATTCAAATAGGACTTGACATCAACACAGATAAGACCAAATTTATGATAGTATCAAGGAGTGCAATAAATAATGAACAACTAACTCTTGATGGGCAGCAAATAGAGAGAGTGACAAAATATAAATATCTGGGAGCTTACATCAACACAGAATTAGATCCGGACCAAGAGATCAAGCAGTAAGAACGGCAGAAAGTTTTAACATTGTGTAACTATAAATATTTCGAAAAAGTCAAGAATCTCCAAGACTAACGCAGTAACTAGGGAAGAAAGATCGAAAACCAAAAAGCTACTGGAAACAACAGAAATGAATATACTTCGTAAAATATCTGGAAATACACCCGTAAACAGATAAAAAAAACCAGGGCACAGGAGGCATATGCAAGGTCGCAGATATCAATGAGTGAGTATTAGAAAGATAAAAGAGTAGAATGAACACATTAAAATAATGGAAGAATGAAGACAGATGAGATTCACTTGTGGCAAATAACCAGTAGGGTATCTGAGTTTGTTCCGTATTCCGTACGCCCAGAGAAATGAGGTGTTCGCAAGATAAAATAGGCCATTTTTACTTACATCATATGTTTTCAATCCAGAACAACCTAAATACCAATGGCCACAAAGCTGATCTGCCATTACCGACTTCGATTGACTTTCGGAACAATCAAAATTGTAATATTTTCCATTCCATAATTTTTTTTCGAAAGCTGGTTTGGCTTTATTTAATATACTTTGAAATGATAGTGCGTCTTTTTCTTTTCCAAGTTGAGTAGCCATTACAGACATTCCTTTGAGAGCACACAGCCATAAACCGCCACAATAGGCACTAAAATATAAATTTTTATATCATTTAGGAGTGAAAATTGAATACATATTTGTCAATAGGAAGTAAGGCAATAATACACTAGTAAACAAATAATTTAGGTAACTTTGAAATTGTGATTTCAAACGATGGAATTGATATTACATGATTGTACTAGAAGACGCTTAATAATTTGTTCCTGAAAAAATGTAATCTGTCGTATTATGTTATTTCTCATGTACTGTTACAATATTTACTTTTTTTTATAACATTCATTTACCCTAACTTAAAAGTGGAGAATTTATATTGTGCTGCTTATTTTTCAGCTTATTCTTGATTTTCTTAAAATTTATGGATTATCTAGTGTTGCCAAAAATCCTTTAGATCTCATTATTATAATTAGAATTGTACTACAGTTACAAGAAGGTCGAAGGAAAACGTTTAACGTAAGTCTAATATTCAGAAGTACAGGATACAGGCGAAAAAGACCACCCAGAGAGGCTTTTCGGTATCTACCTACTATATTCAAACAAGGTTTAAAGAACAATACAAACTAAACTGCTGTTACCTGACACCTGACATCGTCCAAGAGTCATACGTTTGGTCCGGTACACCACCGTTTTCAATCAGACCATCTGCGTTTATTTCGTGCTTAATACATTTTTGAATAATATTATAACACGCAGAGTACATGTCTTCCAAATATTGTAAGTCCGGTTTGTCCGGAGAAGAACCGTATGCGTCTCTAAACGTTTGCAGAATAAATTTGGAATTCAGATCTCTCCAAGAACTAACATCATGGACTGGATAAGCGTTGATAAGGGTTAAGGGTTCTTCACCTAAAATAAAAAAGTTTTTTAAGAAAGGAAATAAAATAACACAAACTTTTTTTGGGTGAACGTGTTAGTTGTTGTATCATAAAATGGACTACTCAATACTAACGCGATGATAAACTTTGTGTAGGCCTTTGTATACAGTGTAGGTAAAAGTTTATGGTTGGTATGTATCTTACGTGAGATGGAGTGAGAAACACCTATTTAAAAAGAGAGAAGTATATTAGGTACGCCCATTATATCGTCGAAATAGCATTAGTGGAACTAAGAAAAGAGGAGAAGTTCAACGTTGCCAAACTTATTGGTTTTATTTGACCTGTTGTCTTTTTAGCATTTTAACAACGTTCTATTGTTAAACGAATTGATTTAAATGGCAGCTTACTGTTTTTTTATTTTAAATTTGTCACAATTTTCCTTTACAATAAGTTTAATTTAACATTTTGATTTCCACTTCGGAAATCGTTTTATGTAAATAAAATTTATTAATGTTTCGTACTTTAAGTACGATTTCCGAATTGGAAATCTAAACATCAAAATAAGCTTACTTTAAAGTCACACTGTGCCTTATTCGCAATAAAAATAATAAATTGCAATATCAAACCACAATAAAAAACCTTCTTACAAAATTATTTGGCAACGTAGTTCTCTGACTGTAGTAACGAGAAAAACAGTAGAGGTGAGTCGTTGACGTTTTTATCGTTAATGAAACTGAACTGCTTTTCGTAAACAAGTAACAGGTTGAAAAACTAATTAAAATATTTAAGCGAGTACATAAACAAACATGCTTCCTTGAATCAAAGAAAAATATACTGAAATACTTTCAACGGCTTTTCAAATTTGCTGTAGTTGATTTATAACTAAGTTTTTCTTTGCAAAATTTGCATACAGCCTTCTCACTGTTAATGTCTTTCTCAAAGTGATGCCACAAAATACTAACATCTTTACGCGCAGACATGTTAAACACACGATTAGTTAATAAAGTAAATATTTAGTACTCACAGCATAAATTCACATTTACGTTAGACAAAACACCAACTCCCAATAAAAATTTAGTTTGCTGAATAATATAAAACGTGAATCGGAGGTTCCCATGTGTTAATATTTCAAATTAAAAATAATCGATCATTGCAAAATTCAGAAAGTCGAGCATAAAAGCTGCATCTTCTACAAATGTGCATTTTTTGAAAATACAATTATTACGCTTGTACTAGGTAAATGATTTTAACTAAGAAAAAGACTTCTTAATTGAATATTTACAATAAATAAATCCTTTAACGAATTACCATAAAAAATTTCAGCTTCAGAACTAGTTGGCTTCACAGTGAGAAAACGTAGATTCGTTAACGACAAATAAACGGTTGAATAAAACAGTTCGGTGATTCAACGCTCATCTCTACAGAACAGAACTAGTTCTGTGATATGTCATGCGTAATCAAGGTAGTAAGTTGTTCTTTCATAAAGCATAATAAATAAACACATAGTCAGTAGGTCAGTATTAATAAAGCATTATGAGGGATTATGTGAATTGTATTAAATTTAAACTGGACGAAAAATTACGTCTTTTAATTAAAAACAAGATATTATTTGGTATTTTCCAAATAATATCTTTGAAACTAAATTTTCGTTTAGATTTTTTGGAGGTAATAACTGTGAAAATAAGAATTAGATCTATAAAAATGAAACAAAAAAAGATAAAATTAGTTTAAATAATATAAAAAATAATTCCAACACTACTGTTTAAATTAAAAATAACTCCAAACAATTAGAAATTCTAAAACAAATTCTTAGATAATTAAATGTTCAAACAGACCACCAAGTTGTAACAAACAGTAACCAAATCTATTATACAAAGCATTCCTCATGGCGTTGAGTTCATCTGCCGATATGTTTTGGCTAAGTTGAATTATCTTTTCCTTTAGTTCCTCCAAGTTGGTGGCTCGCTCGAACTCATGCCTGTACAATTTTGTTTTTAGCATCCCCCAAAAATAAAAGTCTAGAGGAGCTAACTCAGTTGACCGAGGGGGCCATTTTATTGTACCGTCTGTACTAATGACACGTTCAGCAAAAATTAACGATAAATAGTCTCTAACGACTTTTGCATTATGTGCAGGACAGCCGTCTTGTTGAGACCAAATTTCGTTGAAGTGCAGGAATAATTTGATTTTGCAATAATTGGAGATATTTGACTGCGTTTAAATTGCTTTCAATGAAAAATAGACTACTCAATACTAACGCGATGATAAACTTTGTATATGCCTTTGTATATATATTTACGAAGACCTGAAAATAATAAATAAAACACAAAGAAGTTCCAACTGCGTCAACTGCACATACCTACCATATAATTCTCAGGTTCCAAAAATGTTGATTACACATATACAGGGCCTTATTCCTAATTAATTCTATTTATCCAGAATATTAGAGGTATTGGTATTGATGGTTGCCTACTTACAATCCAAATATTTTTTTCTTTATGCCATTCCACCTCAATAATCATTACACAATTTTTAAACACAATATTCGAAGATACATCACACATTAGCCTCTCATTACAATATAATTCTTCTTTCATTCAGCAGGTTCTATATCCCATTCAGTATACAGACAAATTCAGGTACCAAATATTAATTTATAACATAAAGGGCCTTATCATTAGATATTTTATCCTCAACCTATTAGGTACATGTACTGATGCTTGCATACTTTAGATTTAAACACCTAATGTTTTTGATGTAATCTCATCGACTGTCTGGCGTTGTAATATAATAATAATATAGGTATTCTCATCATTACTCAACGAAGATGGATAAGACGGCCTTATCGTTCATAATTCCATTAAACATACGTGTCACTCAACTTGTTCCTTTTCGATGTATTATCATTTTTGTCTGTGATACATCGAACTTGATTAAAACCGTTTGCTTCATTTTGATATTTAGCTATTTTATATATTCCTATCATCCTGTGTGCTGTTGAAATATTCTTATGTATTCTTATACACTTCTAATACAGTTAGAACAACTGTAAATATTTTGATTCGCTACAATTATACATAATTTGTGTACATTGGACACAGGAATGAGATGGAAAACATTGTTAATGTTTGCGGAAAGAAGTACGAATTCATATAATCTAAGATAAACTTACCGGGACTTCCCGCATCATGAGGAACACTATTCGGATACTTCCTTTCCACTATATGTCCATCATATAGGACTTTAAGGGGATCATTAATTTCCAAGGAGATGAAATCTCTTAAATCGTACTGCAAGCATTTCTGGAGCATTGGCCAATTTTTATGTAAAGCGTGCGATGCGTAGAAGTGGACATCATACGAATTGTACATTATATATTCCTGGCCTTCTAAATACGCAAAATGGCCATATGCATTCCTAAAACCAAAATAATGTGTCTGGATTCAACAGATACCTAATGAAAATTTTATTCTGGTTACAAATAAAATACTGATACTATCGTGTTTATTTCCTAATGTTAAGTGAAAAGGCGCATCTGTCAAATGAAATATTTTTCACCCTAATATTCTATACTAAAATTTGTAACATGTTAGAATAAACATTTCTAATAACCTCTACAGAGTACAAATAGTATTTTTTAATCACGATGGCCTAATCAAAAATACTAAAATTATATAAGAAATGTAAGAAATGAATAGTCAACTGTGATATGCTAAATATATTAGGTCAACCAGAAAGTTTTTTTTATTATAACTAATAAATTAACAATCAGAATAAAACAATGTATTCTATAAGTTAATGTGATGAGTTTAGGTCCTGTCCCTTGGTTCTGGCGTGATGTGGTCCCCTCCAGTGAGAGAATTACGGGTCCATGTTACTGGTCTGTTGGCCAACGTCGCTTTAGTCTTCTGATAACTCGATGTTGAGGTATTGCGGAAATTAAGGGATTGGAGTGTGTGTTCACTTTTTGAATGTATTGTAATTTATTTTGCTGGTATACTTCTTTCACTCTTGAGATATTGAGATCCTCAGATTCTTTGGTTGGTTACGTACCAGGGTGCATCAACAATTGCTCTTAAGATTTTTGATTGGCATCTTTCCATAATAGCAATATTAGATTTACTACTACAGCTCTATGCCACATGTCCATATTGGTTTGATAACTGTTTCATAAATTAGAATTTTATTATTTATTGACAGCTTGGAGTTTTTTCCAATTAACCAATTGATTTCATTTTGTCTTTGTATTTGTTTTCTTTTTTTGGTGATGTGTTCTTTCCAACACAGGGTTTGGTCCAGGTGTAGCCCTAGGTATTTGGTTGTTTTAGTCCTGGGTATTTCCTCATTGTTGATATATATTGGTGGTGGTGTTTCTCGTCGTAAAGTGAAAGTTACGTAGGTTGACTTGTTTTCATTTATTTTTATTTTCCATTGTTTTAGCCAGTTTTCAAGCTCATACAAATAGTCTTGGAGTTGTCGTGTAGACCAGAAAGTAAAGAACGTTTTGACATAAAAAATTAAAAACAAAAGATATTAAGACAAAATCTTATTTACAAAGTCACAGGAATTTACGCTATTCTTAAATTTAGTTGCCTTGATTGTCAACGCATTTATTGTATCGTGGAATCAGTTTTTCGACGTCAGTGTTGTAGTCCTTTAACGCCAAACGCCTGAGCCACGATATCACTTTATCTTTGAGCTCTTCATCGTTTCCAAACTCCTTTCCACTCAAGTTTCGAGAACAGATGATAATCGGAAGGCGCTTGGTCGGGGCTGAAGGCAGGGTGCTCGAAAATTTCCCATTATAGACGTTGAAGTTCTTGTTGAGTTCTTGTCGATGCATTGTCATGTCTCAGAAACAACTTCGTCGACAACATGCCACGTCGTTAATTCTGTATTGCACGTTTTAGTCTTTAAAGGGTTTCGTAATAGGCTTCTGAATTTATTGTTTCACTCTCAGATATAAACTCTACGTGAATTAAACCCTTTCATTTAAAAACCGAATCACACTGCGTAATTAACATTTGGCGGGATTTTCAATAGGCGCCGCCATTTCTAAATTTTATAGACCAAAGACGCGTGTTCACATAGTAACGAGACTTGGTTCACACCGATCCGACAAATACAGGTGACTGACGCGCACGAATACGTAGCGGAGGGGGAGCGGCGCCGCGCGCGATTTGCAATCGCTCTTTACTTTCTGGATGACCCCTGTATAGTGCTGATAGCTATAGGTGAGTCCATAGTTCTTTACCCGTCCGTCATAATACCTGGCGAGATAAAACACATACTTTTTATCTACACTCAGATGCAAAAAAGACTGAAAAGAAAATTTTCTCCGTTACGTTTTTTTTTTTTCATCTGAGTATAGGAACATTGTCTTCCACGCATGAAACTAAAGACAAACCAGCTACCGCCTGTTATTAAGTAAATACACATATTATTTTATGGACGCTTAGACTCAGTACATCGAAAAGAGATAGGTACAAAAAAGACATTTTCAGGTTTAAGTACAAATTGTGACGTTCCTGGTTTGTTTACTTGTGGCTGTGCACAAATAATTTTATATTGGAGTTTGAAATTTTATGGTAAGTGTATTTTATTTTGCCATTAATTTATATACAAAGTTAACCTCTTCCACACACCGCAAAAGTAAAAGAAATGATAAAAAGAAAATATTTTATTAATTTTTTTAGATTATGACTGGAAAACTCTTACCTTTCAAGCACACGAACCCGTTTTAAATTTAATCGAGTACTTTGAATAAGAAAAAAGGAATGGGGAATAGCCACTTTCTCTCACTTGCTGTTGCGTGGAGTAAATTTCCGACTTATTTCGTAGGTATGTTTTACATGATGACGCACGGGTAAAGAACCACGAACTCAATTGTATAAACAGATAAATAGAAAAAAGATCTCAAAGTGAAGCTCGAAAAATTATAAAGTGAAACCAAAAACATAGGTCTGGGAATAAATTTCAGAATAGCCAATTTTCAAAATTTTAGAAATTGACAGATACCTTTTATTCCGAAAAAACAATGTTTTTAAAATTAAATATATGTACTTACCTTGGATCATTATCATTGCTTGCCAATCGTTTCTTTTCCTCTTCGTTTAGACATAACCACAAACTTCCACCATCACTTACGAAATATGTTTCATTGAATAGAGCTCCTTTATACCAATCAGGAAGTTTACTAAAAGCAAAAAAATAAATTATCCACTTTATGGGGTGTAATTCTGTGTAATTAGTATGGTCGTTTTAATCAGCTTGATTGATGATTGTAAAAGACTCTTATTATACGTAAAACAGAAAAAATAATGGAATTATAAACGAATCAAAACCAAAAAACCACTTTATGTCAACCATTTAAAACATGTCAATAAAATTATATAAGAACTTATACCATAGAGATCCAAATTGTGTTCAAATGTAATATTAACATTGTGAAAGCAGGTGGTTATATTCTGGCAGAGAAAATGCACAACTTAATAACAGATCTCGGGATTGAAGAAGAAATTCCAGAAAAATAGAACACTACAACAATAATCTTCACAAAAAAAAACGACGCTGTGGATTGTTCGAACTATAGAATGATTTCACTGCTAGATGTTGGATGAATGAATTATATTCCTAATACTACATTGGGAGACGATCAATCTAGTTTCAGGTGTAAATAAATACACGACCGACCAGACCAGATCTTATCTGTATGATAAATTTTCATCTAAAAGAAAGGTTAATTGAGATATATGAATTAAACAATCTGAGAATAATAAACAGCTTTTTCATGCATGAGGACATACATAAATAAACATATCTAGAGACAGCCATAAATAGTAAAAAATACATTATAGAGTACATAATTGTCCGGAAACATGGTAGCCTCAAAATAAAGGATACTCCAATGTGGCATATTCGTTACACATGAAAAGAGAAGTCGAATGCGGCACTGGCTACATACTCGCTATTGCAAAATAAGTACCTCCCGTACACGTTGAAAACTAAAGCCGAAAATAAGAAAGAAGAGGCAAGGAAGATGAAACTAAGTTTAATATAAATTTAGTACAACAAAAATCTATAATAGGTCAATGTGAAAGGAGTCTGGACCAAAAATTACAGGAATTTGGATTAAGTGACATTACAGAAATATATGAGGACGTAAAGGATACCTAGCACAAAGTAAAAATAAACGAAAACATAGAAAGAAGTACAGAAGAGAAGTACAAATAGAAAAACAAAGAAGAAAACGAAGTAAAACCTGCACACAGATTAAAAAATATATAGGAAAAAATATAAAATCGGAATCCTGTAAAATATTGAAAAAATACCAACGAAAAGTTATGTATTCGACCGTTACTCAATGGAAGTTCATTTTATTTTCTTTTTTTCACTGTAATTTCTTCTAATGTCTTCACTCTTCTTTCGATCTCTCAACGTCTTCTTCTTCTTCCTTCTTGTATGTAGGCTTTAATAAAGCCTGTTTCTTCTTCAATATTAGCCTCCTAAATTGTTTGAATTATCGCACCGTATGTTTCTTCGTCTGTCAATACTTCTTCGTCCATTTGGTGACTTATCTCGTGCTATTCGTACTATCCTATCCTCTGCCATTCTACTAATGTGTTCATTCCACTCCTGTTTCCGTTTTGTCACTCATTCATTTATGTCTTCTATACTGCATGCTCCTCTTATGTTTTAGCTTTTCTCCCTATTCAACAGACTTTTCCCTGATATTCGTTGGAGTATTTTCATCTCAGTTGTTTCTAGCAGTAGTCTCATTTTAAACCCTATTCATTTTACAAATTCCCAATTGTCAATAGAAGCACGTGAAAGCCAAACAGGGTCGTACTGATGTGTATCATATGATTTTTAAAAATATTTACTTTTGAAACTGTTAGTGTAAGAATTTCTTGAAATTTAATCATTATATCACAATTCAATTAAACTCTAAAAAATAACACGACAAGTAAATAACTTAACAATAACTATAACATAAATATAACACAACATGATACAATTTGATTTTAAAATGCTGGCAAGTTTGGATCTGTAACATGAGAATCTGTCTGGCTTAAGGTAATAAATTATGTTTAATAGCCTCTTGACGAATGAGACGGCGAATATCAACACGTATTCATTTTTATAGATGAGAATTTGGTAAACGAATGTACTTTAGATGTGTCAGGTCTTGTCTCCGCCGTGTATGTTAATATATGTCTAATTGCTACTTTATAGATTCTTGTTTTTTTGTGTCTTGTCTTAGGTGTTTATTCTTCCAGATTGTGTCATTAAGAGTAGTGGATATTTAGATGTTGTCATACATTTGGTTTTTTCTACTGATATTATCATATTGTATTTCTTGGCTGTTGTATTGGAGATATGTATTAATCTTTGGAGCTCGTCTTCTGTCTCGGCGATTAATGCGGCGTCGTCTGCATAACATTTTGATTTCTTTCTTCCTCATTCTGTAACTATAACCTTTACGTACTGCTTGCATTATTGCATCCATTATTATATTAAAGTGGGCTTAACGAGTCACCGAGTCTGACTCCGCTTTGTACCGGTATACACTGTGTTAGTTTTCCATTTATCTTTGCCTGTATTCGATTATATAAGTAGATGTTTCCGATGGTTTGTATACTATTGATTGGTATGTTTCTTTTATATAGTAGATGTAAGACGTCTTCGACTTGGATGCGATCGAAAGCCTTTGTCAGGTCTATAAAACATAGATATGCTGGTTTATTGTACTCTATGGCTTTTTCTGTGATTTGTCTTAGTACAAATACGGCGTCTACGCAGGATCTTCTGGATCTGAATCCTTGTTGTTCATCTGATAAAGTTGTTAGTTTATTGATTTTGCCAACAAAATCAATAACCAACAAAATCAATAAATCTCTTACCATATTTCCTGTAATTCTTCCACTACTCTCATCTCTGCGTTTCCAGTAGTCTTTTGGCTATGTCGGGTCTTGTTTCTGATGCATATGTCATTATTGGTCTTACACTGACATTATAAATTCTTAACTTCATCTTAGTGTTAATATGTCGGTTATATTGTATTATTATGTCATTCTGTCAGTATTATATTTGTATAAGAATCAGAATTATATCTATATTTTTTAATTTATTAATTTCCATAGATTCTAATACTTAAGGCAATACATAATTGTAAGCTTAAGGCTTTTATTTGAATATGGAGAATTTGAAATTGGCCATTAAAATAATGATTATGATCTACAAGGTAAAGTGCGTAAGTAGAATCTGTTTTTCTATTATTGAAACCCCTTTGTGTTCTGCTGTACGTTTCCCCTGTACCACTTTGACTAAGGTAAGTTTTTACATACATTTGACAGACACCACTGTTTAAGGGCTTTTTCTTTTGACTCTTGTTATTCTTAATATATTTGCGTAAGTTGTTACATGCTCTGAAAGCTGGTCTTTTATTTTTTATGTGTTTGGCTATTTTTGTTGACATCTTGCCTGTATACGTAATCGAGCAGAAGGTACTGGGTTTTTTTCTCTGATGGTAGAAAGACTAATTTCAGGGCTTTCTTAAGCATGTTTTTGGTTTAAAATTGTTTATTGTTTACTGCTATTTCCTCAATTACATTCAATTCTATCTCGAAGTTATTTATTGACAAGGGAATTTCTGTTAATCTATGTAACATGCTATGGTAGGCTGCCAATTTATGTTGTGCAGGATGGGACGATGAATTGTGTATAGTGGTGTCAGTATGGGTAGGTTTATGAAATAAGGAGAACTAATGTTTGTTTTCAAGTCTGATAATTTTTAAATCTAGAAAATTTATGAATCGATTCCGTTCTGTTTCTATTGTAAATTCAATATGAGTATGGAGTTAATCAAAAAATCATTTAGATGATGAGTAAAATCCAAGATGTAATACAACATTCACGACTGAATAAAACCGTTTATTAGAACTAAAATTGAAGTGTTTTGGAAAAAATGGCGGCAGCTGTAAAGATGCATGCCCGTTTATATATTTCTCACGATATTTTGCAATATTTTATTATTTTGTACATTTATTCACCAACAATTGATAGACTTGAATAATTTGTTATTGTGGTGCTGCAATTTAATAATTTAGTTTGTGAAAAGTTTTCAATAAATTTTTATGTGTCCGAACATTTAGTTGTTGGGACTAGTAATCAAATAAGCTCTATAAGGCAAATATATGATCAAATCAAAGAAATAAGGTAGAAACAAAAATAGTGGTGTGAAAGTTAGATAGCTATCACTTGTACCAATAGTTTTATTATAATTCATTTATTAACTACTTAATACTTGAACGCATTTTTAATTGCAAAAATAAACTAATAAATTACCTGTCCTCTAAAACATCTCTCTGCCAATTATATATACTGTCTTCCCAAATAGTATAATTATTAAGCGCATGATCAACAATTTTGAGAATTGCATTTTCTTTTCCAAACTGTTTAGTATAAAACTTGTCGTAGGTTTTTTTATGGTTAGGAAAGCTAATTGTAGGCATGTCCCAAACTAGACTCATATCAACTTCTTTGGTTTGATTAGCAGGTACTCGCATTTTTGCTGCGATTCCACACCCCATCTCGTTGTAAACGTTGCCTGAAGCTAAAAGAAAATAATAAATAAAACTAAAGTTTGCAAAAAAAACGCAGAGTAATAAATCACCGTTAGACATCCGAAATGTATCTAGGTATATGAAATTTAAAGTAAAACTTTCAAGATATAATCTACAGCTGCTCTGTTTTTCCAGTATGCAGATTGTTATATTCCGTAACAGACGTGTTGAAAGTGTCTTTTTTGGTTATGTAATAAAGTACTTAGGTCATCCAGAAAGTAACTAGCGTTTTGGCATAACAAATTAAAAAAAAAATATCAACACAAAATTTTATTTACAAAGTCACACTACCTTAGGCTATGTAGTTGCCTTTATATATAATCAAAGAATTTTATTTGATAAAGTTCGCAATGGTAGGAGGGAAGAATTATTAATGTATCACGCGAAAATGTTTTATCTAGAATATACTTTTTAAATGTATCATTTAGCATTATTGGAGTCCGGCGCCGATATCGAATAAGCATAGATGATTTTTGATCGATCATGACAATATGTGAAATTTACATAGTAATAACAGTCGTAAAATTCTTACACTACACCATCATACAGTGTTATAAGGTTAGTTCATTGTGAATCGAAAAAATAAGATCTGTGAGTATACATTTTATTATTAATAAAGTAATCCGTGATCACAGTATCTTATAAACACAGTACATAAATTATACCAGTCATTTATCGATACCAGTTTTTCTCATCAACGGTAATTACCAATACCTGAGGCGGAACAGGTCCGTATTTAGGATAATCAAATGGTAATTAAAAATGGAATTTGATGTTACTGAGAATAACTATGAATTATCCCAATCTACTTCACAACCACCTTTATCTTACTCAGCTGCAACCAGTAAACAAGAACCTATCTATCCATCCAAAATACAAGCAATAGTTTTTAATGCTCTCAATGTCAAATTAGAAGAATACTGGTTAGCTATAGGCACTCTAGTTAGTCCAAAACATATTCTTTTTGAAGTGATACTTCTATACGCGCGCTCCACGTTGGAAATTTGTATGGGAGTGAATCTGTGAAACCATTACATATGTAAGATAATGAGTAAGAGAGAGACAGAAGATAATTATATTTTCTCTCTCTTCCTCTCTCGAATATAAAAATGTTCCTTTTGTATATATAATTTAATATTATATATATTATATAAAGATATATATACCTATAATATTATACATTAAATAAAATATTTATTAATATTATTATTTATGTGATATGTTTTGTATTTTTTATTAAATGTTCATAATTATATTAGTCTTTTGTATTTCAAAATAATAATCTCAATAAATCACTGTATGATCCAGAACTGTCAATTTTGAAATATCTTTGTGTCATGTCCTCGGTAGTATAGTAGTCGGTATCCCCGCCTGTCACGCGGGAGACCGGGGTTCGATTCCCAGTCGGGGAGGACTTTTTTATTATTATTATTACATTATTGTCATTTTTAAATACTTATGGATATTGAATTTTAATTTGTATTGTATTATTATATGGAATTATGTTGCACTGTATTGTAGTGTATTTTTTTATGTATATTATTGTCATTTTTAAATACTTATGAATATTGCAGTTTAATTTGTATTGTATTATTATATTAATATATTATATTAATAACAAAATAAACAATGAATTTTACTGCAGAGTATGTGTAAAAAAATTTTTGCATTCAACTCCTTTCATACATATATGAAAATAAAAATATACATTTTCAAAATATTGATTTAATCCTTCATTGTTAGTAAGTTGTTATTAATTCTGTTTCTCTTTCTGCTATGTCTTACCTATATAATTACATATGTAATGATTGTGCAGATTGACTCCCAAATAAATTTGTAACGGCGAATGCGTGTATAGAAGTGTAACTTCCACCGGCAGTCCCACTGGACTGCCACCCCCGTTTTTTCATTAATCACCAACAATCGATCTGTATTTATTTCTCAAGCAAACAAATCGTAGATGAATTTTTTTCAAACAATGGAGGTTTCATCACTGTAAAAAATATACAAATTCAAGTCCGCAGACTAATTATTACTCCAAGTGAAAGACTCTTAATATTCAATGTATCTCCCACTATCCCGCATAAGATAATAGAGAAAGAACTTTTATCTTTAGGGGTAAAACTAACTTCATCAATGTCATTTTTGCGAATAGGAACCACCAATCCGGAATATAAACATGTACTTAGTTTCCGTCGACATATTTACATATCCCCATCTACAATCCCAATTTCCGATTCCATTGTTATAACGTATGATGACATTAACAATCGAATCTTTTTAACGCTACACAATGTATGTTTCCATTGCAAACAACACGACCACATTTCAAGTAGTTGCTCAGTAACTGTAAATAACTCAGATACAGCTGTCTCAACTACTACATTTTCAAACAGAAATGAATCTACTACAGTTTCTTCAGCAACAACGACTGCTATGACACCTTCAACAACGAATACCTCGACAAATATATCAACTACCTCAACGTCATCTTCGAAAACATCATCTACAACCCACGATACATCGACTACAGTTAATGCAATATCAGTACTATCTAAAACAAATCTATCCACTTCACCAACCATATCATCCCACACAAGCATTACTAAACAGTCTTCATCTACCAGTCTACACAATAATTCTAGTTCTCTTAATGAAAAAAAAAAGACTGTCCAGCACCACAAGAATTTAGTATATCCAACGAGGAAAATACTTCAAAATCATCCTCCAAACTATATCTGAAGCAATAACACCCCCCCATTGAGACATCAGCCTATGAGAATGTATTTCCAAAGCTAACCCAGAAACAAAAAAGAATAAAAACAAAAACATCAACAGTGTCTTTAGAAACCCTAATGCAACCAATTAAAGAATTATTCGATTCCGAAAAACAAATATTAACCTTCGAAGAAACAGTTGATTTATTTGAGCTAAAGATGTTATCAGTGTTACACATAAATATACCTCAAACACTCAAGCACATATACAACTCTTATCCAAAATCCATTCATGTACATCCGGGCGTTTACTAAAATTGAAATGTACAAAGTTAAAAAAGAAAATGAGGAAACAATTCAGAAAACTCAAATACGAGGATGAAGAACTAGAGACGGATACGTTGAGTGAGTTATCCCAGGAGCTTAACATTTAATTAAAAACAAAATAAACATTCAATTTATTACAATACAACATATTCACTGATCGTTTTAAAAACTTATATACTGAAAACAGGAATGTGAAACCACCATTCTACGAAAGAGTTAGGCAAACTCTCATGGCTTTACAAATTCCGATACCAAGTACCTATTCCAACTTCATAAGAATTCCTCCTCCTTGGACAATAAGCAATCCTCAATCTGACACATCCTTAAATATCTTTAGAAATAACAATACTCCTTACTCCTTAATAAAAAATACCTTCATAAAAAAACTTACAAAATTTTCTAACTTTTATCACGTATACACAGATGCCTCTAAAACATCTACTGGAGTTAAGGCAGCTGTCTTTACTTTAACAATTACACTTGAGTATAAATTACCATCCTTAAGCTGCATACATACCGGCGAGCTATATGCTATCTACCAAGCTCTCACTCATATTAACTCCGGTAGTATATTCAAAGCTCTTATAATTACCGATTCCCCCAGTTCCATGAATACCATTAACCAGCTTTACACAACACATCCAATTGCTCTCCTAATTAAAAAAGAACTAGCTACCTTACAAAACAGCAACCATACTGTACAATTTCTATGGGTTCCTTCACACATTGGACTTCAAGCGGCCCGTATTGAATAACAAACAAGAACAGTGAAACCGCGAGTGAAGTGAGAAATGTAATGCTAAATGTCTTAAAATCATTTGTTAAAGTGAAGGTTGAAAATTTGTGGCAAAACCAGTGGGACAGTTCAACTTCAAAACTTCGCGAAGTGAAAACATATGTAAAACCGTGGAAAGATCAAATTTCCAACAGAGCTCATCAAATCGTTATTACTCGACTTCGTCTAGGACATACCCGACTTACACATGGGCATGAAGTTGCTGGTCCTGATACCGTGGTAAACACTTCGTCTCAGGACCAGCAACTTCATGTGGAGTCATACCATAGAATAATCGAACACACATAGAAGCGACAGAACGGTCCAAAAGCGTGTACCATTTTTGTATACGCATGCCCGATTCTGGTTGTATAACTGTCAAAAACACGTGCTTATTCTTTAATTCTGGTTGTTTTCGATAGTCCGTAGGCGTCTATGGTAAATACTCGTCACAACAAGTGCATTTGACCATTTATATAATTTATTTATAGTTAAAAGGTTATAGTTATAGTTTATAGTTAAATATATAAGTTTATAGTTATAGTTTATAGTTAAAAGTTTAATTTATATTTAAAATGTCTGGATATATTTGTGCGATTCGCGGATGTTCATCTGTGACAGGAAAAGGAATACGTTTATTTAGATTTCCTAAGAATAATAACAGGTAATTACTATTGCTTTGTAATTATTATTAGTTATTACATAATAGTATTGGTTTGACTTTCGAACAGTAAGCCGACGCCGATGTGTCTGTCCGAGCTATAAAAAATAAACTTTGGTCTGCCAAGGGATAGTTCAAAATGAAAACATTAAATTTGGTGTCAGTGCTATTTCTTTTATTGACAAACGCAAGTAACCGAAGGCTCAGGTCAAAAAATCAACAGATGGTTGCCGGGTGTCAGCGCGCTCGAAGACAACAATACGAATATAGTATTTTTAGGAAACAAAAATATAAAGAGGGTTCTATCCACGAGAATATTTTTGATTTAAGAGCGTAGGCGCAAAATTTCGGGCAAATGTTTTTTAAATGTATTCATTTTTTTCGAATCCTGAAAAAACTAATAAGTATTTTTGAAAAATTTAAACGCAGAATGAAAGACCACATTATTACTGAGGGCCAAAAGTCCTCGAAAACTTCTATAATGTTTATTTTAATAAGTTACAGGGGTGAAAATAAAAAGTGAAAATTTAGTGTGATTTTTAATTTCAAATATCTCTATTCTAAGGGATTTTCTTATTCTAAGGGACTTTCGGCCCTCGGTAATAATGTAATCTGTCATTCTGTGTTTAAATTTTTCAAAAATATTTGTTAGTTTTCACAGGATTCCAAAAAAATGTTAAAAAGCATTGGCCCGAAATTTTGTGCCTACGCTCTTAAACGAAACAAAGAAATTACTAAAATGCTCAAACTAAAAATTGTTGAAAACATAATTAGGCCGATAATTGGGAAAATCTTAAAATTACAACAGAACAAGACTTCAAAATTGCAAAATCATGGTTGCAAATAAACAAACTTACATTAAATTATGAAAAAACTAAATAGGTACTCATCTACTTTTTGCTATATACAAAAGTTTTCTGCCAATTTTTAATTCGTTAAATATAAATAAAAAAGATCAAATATATGGATCGAAGTACATAAAATATTTAGGAGTTTTAAATGGGAATTACAGATAAAAAATATTAAAACTTTATTTGTTGCATATCTCAATATTTAGTGACATTTTTGTGACTTTTGTGTTGTCAGGAGAAAACTGTAAATTTATTAAGATTAGATATTAACAAAAGTTAAATATTTCATTACATACAATATTCTTAGAATATACTAATACTCTTACAGTTGTAAGTAATAAAGTATTATTTATAAATACAGAAAAAGTTCTTTGTTTAAAATATGTTCTGTTAAAAATTTGTAGTGCCTAAGTGTGGATAGAAGCTTGCAGACGAGAAGATTTGTTATTCAAAAATGGATTCACTTTATAATAATTATAGGATTTGTGAACTGCATTTTGAAGATAATGTTATTGTAAAAGGAAACAGAAGAAAAACATTGGCGCATGACGCAGTACCTTCAATGATCTTTGTTATTTATATTTAACGAATTAAAAATTGGCAGACAACTTTTGTATATAGCAAAAAGTAGATGAGTACCTATTTAGTTTTTTCCAATTTAATGTAAGTTTGTTTATATGCAACCATGTTTTTGCAATTTTGAAGTCTTGTTCTGTTGTAATTTTAAGATTTTTAGTAATTTCTTTGTTTCGCTTAAGAGCGTAGGCGCAAAATTTCCGGCCAATGCTTTTTAAATACAATCATTTTTTTCGAATCCTGAGAAAACTAACAAATATTTTTGAAAAATTTAAACACAGAATGAAAGATTACATTATTACCGAGGGCCGAAAGTCCCTTAGAATAAACAAAAAGTTTTTTTGAATGAGATATTTGAAATTAAAAATCACACTAAATTTTCTCTTTTTTTTTTTTTCACCCCTGTAACTTATTAAAATAAACATTATAGAAGTTTTCAAGGACTTTCGGCCCTCGGTAATAATGTAGTCTTTCATTCTGCGTTTAAATTTTTCAAAAATACTTATTAGTTTTTTCAGGATTCGAAAAAAATGAATGCATTTAAAAAACATTGGCCCGAAATTTTGCGCCTACGCTCTTAAGAATTTATATTGTGTGATATGCCCACTGACTATTAATTTTCTGGTTGTTAGCTGTCATTGGCGGCTTGGCCACGTAACTTCAAAGGACTGTCGCTTCTCTGTGTTCGGTTGTTCTCTGGTCATACGTCGCCATGTTATCATATCCACTAGTAACTCTAACATCTTAAAATATAATACCAAATAATGTAAACCAAATTGTAACAGTAAAATTTTAACGGGTTTTTACCCTGATATTTAGTGGCTCAAAACATGTACACTTAGTAAGTATTAACCACATTTTGTATTAACCTAGGTCAAAATTTTAACTTCATGTTCTTTTTAATTAAATTGTTATATACTTTTTAGGACACTAATGATGGAACAGTTTCCAAAAACGTTTTGTTTTCATGACATAGCCCGTTTGGATTTTTAATTTATATACCTTTTATAAAGGATTTTTACTTAAATTTTTTGTGATACATGGTATATAGCCAGCTACAGGAACTTAGTTTCCTTGTGTACTTTCTTCTTCAGTCTTTATTTTTATATCAAATTTATAATTTCCTCAGTCATCCAACGTTTATCCATTCTTTTTAAGGATTATCTGTGAGGCGAAGTCTATATTAGTTTTTAGTGATTTCCACATTTCATTCGGTTGGTTTTCTAACACTGCACTGGTTTATTTTCTTAGCATTATCTTGCAAGTACACTTTTGATAATTTTGCTAACACTCGATTCTACACTAAAAGTCACTTTAGTACCCATAAATTCTTACTTACCATAAGTGGACTTCTTTGGTTTATCGAACTCTCCGTTTTCATGCAAAGGAAACCATAAATCATCAAATCCGTTGGATTTAGGATCAAAATATAAACATTTCGATATCGATACATCCTTGGTGGTTTTCGCTGCGAGGGCATAGGCACAAGGCATTTTATCTATCATGTGGTAAAGGATCACACCCTCTGTATTCTCATATGAAAATATTTTGGAACTACAAGCAGCTAAAAAATAGGTATTTGTAACAAAAAAATGTATGTTTATATGATCTATTAACTATAAAAAAAAAATTAACCATAAACGCAGACACAGTTATTGCCCAAATTGGAACCTAACAGGGTTACTGTATAGTATAACGCATATTATCAATAATGTAGAGATTATTCAATAATTTTTAATGGAGTAATGAAACTATTTATACCTTGAAGAACATTACACTAAGGAACCACAACTTAAATGATAAATGTGCGTGTTAAATGAGAAATTTTGTTTACCTCCTTACTGCTGATCTGCTGTGGTTCCAGTTAAAAAAAAATGTTCTTGACAACAATTCAATTCCCGAGAAATATTACTGTACTACTATGGAGAAGTACCATGACACATATAAAGTACTTTAGGGATAAATACTTATCTTGACCCATATCATGGAGTGGAAGCGTGGACTCTAACTAAGGCTATCCTTAAACGCTTGACAGCCTTTCCTTAAACGCTTGACAGCCTTTGAGATGTGGGTATACAGACAACTACTGAAAATAAGCTGGGTTGACAGAGTTAGAAAGGAGGAGGTCCTTAGGCGGCTGAACCAAACAACACACCTGGTCAATATAATAAAGAAACGCAAGCTGGAATACTTCGGTCACATTATGAGACCCTGAAAAATATGATCTTTTACATCTGATCATTCAGGGAAACATCCATGGTAATCGTGGTCCTGGTAGAAGAACATCATGGCTGAAAAATCTAAGGCAATGGTATGGAAAATCAACTACATCGTTATTTAGAGCTGCTGTCAATAAAGTCACGATGGCGAATATGGTAGCCAACATGATATCCAACGATCGATAACGGTCATGGAACTAAAAGAAGAAGAAGAAGGCCCATATCATCCAACGAATTTACCGTACGCATAAATGACAGTCATACGGGTAATCAAAGTGACTTCATTGACAACATTGCCTATTCTTCTTTCAGTAGCGTGAACCTTTCAGAATCTATCGAACGTTGGCGATCATATTAGCAATAATAACTTTATTTCCGGCAACTCGAAACAGATTAGCTGATGTCTCTCGATACCACTCTCGGAGATTTCGGAGCCAGGATATTCTCCTTCGGCATGGGGCTTTTCTTCCAGAGATCTTGTCCTGAATTATGTGGTGTAGAAGAATATGCCTCTCTGAATGTCTCATCTCATGACCGAAATATTGTAACTTTCGAATTTTTATCGTTTGTGTTATTTATGTGCTCTTTTTAATTCGGTGCAAAACTATTTCATTTCTTATTCCATCAACCCAACTTATTCGCAATATTCGTCGGTAAATCCACATCTCAAAGGCCTTCAATTTTTTCATTAGCCTTTTAATACATAAATAAGTATAAGTATACATACATAAATAAGTATAAGTATAAGTATATATATATATATAGGGATTCTACAGTATTTACTGCCTTCCCTCGCTCAACCGTTTCCATCTCTCTCTGTTGTTCCATTCTCCATCGTTTAGGCCTCTCTTACTCATGGCGTCGTCTACTTCGTTCCTTCAGGTTTTTGGGGGTCGTCCTCTTTTCCTCCTTCCTATGGGGCTCCATTCGGTTATTCTCTTTATCCATCGGCTGTGGCTAGTTCTTCTTACATGTCCATACCACTTTAGTCTTTTTTGTTCTATATATGTTAGTATGTCTGTTTCTATTGATGTTCTTTGCTTTATTTCGTCATTATTTCTCCTATCCATTCTTGTTACTCTGCAGCATCTTCGCAGGCATTCCATCTCTGTTGCTACTATCTTACTGCTGTTTTTCTTGTTTACAATCCAATTTTCAGCCCCATATGTCATAATACTTCGCACTAATGTTTTATAAATCTGCGTTTTTGTCTTCATATTTAGGTGTCTATCCCACCATACTGAGTCAAGTTGTCGCATTGCTGTTCTTGTTTGTCCTAATCTTTGTGTAATTTCTTCCTCTGTTGTTGCCTTTTTCGTGATTATAAACTCCAGGTATTTGAATTTATCCTTTCCTTTGATTGTTACGTTGTCATCAATCTGTAGATCTTCTATGTCCTCTTCACTTGTAGATAGGTATTCTGTTTTCGCGAGGTTAATATCTAGGCCAGCCTTGGTATATTCTTCTTGTAGTTTCTTCATCATGTAGCTGAGGTCGTCTTGGTCTTGTGCAATCACTACTTGATCGTCTGCAAAGCTTAACGTATATAGGTATTCGTTCCGTACCGGTACTCCCATGCGTTCACATTTTCTTTTCCATGTAGTCAAGGCTTTCTCTAAGTACATTTTGAATAGGGTTGGAGATGTGGAACAACCCTGCAGGAGCCCTTTTGTTGTGGTGAAGTCTCCTATGATTCTTGTTCCCATTGTAATACACTTTATTTTCTTTATACAGAGCTTTTGTAGCTTCTATGAGTCCCGTCTGTATTTCTAATTTGTACATTGCCTCCCTCTGACCTTGGTACAGAGTCATACGCCTTTCTCAGGTCCACAAATGCCAAGTGTATATCTCTATTTTTTGCTTTTTTATTTTCCAACAGTTGTTCCAGTGTGTATATGTGGTCTATGCATGATCTTCCTGCCTAATCCTCACCGATTTTGCCTTTTATCGCTTGCTCTATCTTTTCTCGCAGTATCTTCCCATATAATCTTCCTATTGATGATATTACGCTTATTCCTCTGTAGTTTTCGCATCGTGTTCTATCTCCTTTCTTAAATATAGATGTCATATATGCCTCCGTCATATATTATGTACTTAGTACTTATAGACTTACATATAGTGCCATTTGCCTTATTTTTACTTAATTTATATAAAAGCACACAAATTAACACTTACATTTTTTATCGTCTTTACTGCCTGTTCCATTTTTGAAAGTGAAAGCAATTGTCACAGTTCTATCACTATCGCAAACATTTTCCACTGTCCATACAAATACAGCACAAGGTAAGGCACTATCCTAAAATAAAAGTGTTAAAATATTGTTCAATTGTGTCAATTACAAAAAAGTTGGAAACAGAGCCCTGCAGTGGTACGGGCATGTACAAATAATGCCAGAGTGCAGGTAGAAGAAAAGAATATTGAACTGGGAAGAAGACGGAGAGAAAGACCTGCTACAAGATGGAAAACATACATAGGAAATGCTATGATAGATGAATAATTCTTCTTTTGGCGATCATTCTGGCGTTAATTATTTTATTAACTGATGCTTTAAATAGATTAGTTGTTGTCGTGGAGAACCATTTCCTCAGGTTTTTAACCATGATATTCTTCTACTCCCAATTACTCGCTTTCCGAATACTTTGAATTGAAGGATTTTTTTCAGTAAACTGTATTTAGTGCCGTTTCTCATTATGTGTCCGAGATATTCTAACTTTCTCCTTTTAATCGTATAAATCACTTCTCTTTCTTTCCCCATTCTTCGTAGTACTGAATACTACTCCGGCCAAATTAAATGTTTTACAAGTGTATGCCCCAACCAGCGATAAACCAGAAGAAGAGGTAGAGCAAAAATATGAGTTGTTGATAAATTCACTTAAACAAATTAAAAAAGAAGATATAATTATTATTACGGGTGGCTTAAATGGAAACATTGGTAAAGGGAAAAGCGGTGAATTCATTGGTGATTTTAGTCTAGAGAAGAGAAATGAAAGGGGAGAAAGATTAAAACTGTTTGTAGAGGAAGAAGAATTTGCAATACTAAATACGTTCTTCAAACTACCACCCAGACGTTTGTATACTTGGGTCTCTTCGCAAGATCAACCAGGAAACTAAGGAATCAAATTGATTGGTGAACAAGAGATTCCGTAATGAATACTTATCAGTTAAAAGTTATCCCGGTGCTGACATATCGTTAGATAATGTTCTAGTTATTGGTAAATTTAGGTTTAGATTTAAAAAGGTTACAAAAAAAATATAACAAAAATGTGATACGAGAAGATTAAAAGATAAGGAACAGTCGCACGGATTTCAAAGAAACTAAGTAACATGAAGCAAACAGATAATCCAGAAGAATCACTCCAGAATATATATGAAACCTTTAACAAGATCAGAGAACAATATCTAATAGAAAATAAAGAGAAGAGGAAAAGTTGGATGAATGACATATACTGCAACTCATGGAAGAAAGAAGAAAATCAAAGACTAACAAAAGCATGTACAAAACTATTCAGAGACAAATAAGAACCGAAATACGAAAGGCCAAAAAATTGGTTAAAAACACAGTGTGAAGAAATAGAGTTGTTGGAACAAAAACACGATACATTTAATATGCATAAAAAGGTAAAGCGAGCAGCTGCTCTTCAAAAATCCAACACAGCTAGCAAACTGCAAAATTAAGAGAGAAACATCATCACAGATAAAAATCAAGAAATATGCATATGGGCCAAAAACATACAAGAATTCTTTGATGATAGTAGGTGTGAAAAACCTCCGTCCTACATATGTAATGACCACTTACCAATCACATCAGATGAAGTGGAAAAAGCAATATCACAACAAAGAGATGGCAAAGCTCCTGTACCTGACAATGCATATGCTGAATTCATAAAGTTATTTAATACTGACGGTACTCAACGACTAACAAAAATATTCAATGACATATATTTAAACGGAGTAATACCAAGATCATGGTTGAACTCAACGTTTATTGCTCTACCAAAGAAAACAAAATCCGTATCCTGCAATGATTTCCGGACCATCAGCTTAATGAACCACATTTTAAAATTATTTCTAAAAATCATACATGAGAGGCTATATAGATTCATCATCATCATTACTGGCTCGACAACCCTTTTTGGGTCTTGGCCTGTTCCAGGATTCTTCTCCATTCTGATCTGTTTCGTGCTTTTTTTCTCCAGTTTTTTATTTTTAAGGTTGTTATATCATTTTCTATTTGTTCTAAGTATTTCAGTTTCGGTCTTCCTCTTGTTCTTTTTCCTACTGGCATCTGTTTGAATATTTTGTTTGGTATTTCGCCTTCTTCCATTCTTTCTACATGTCCTATCCAACGCAGCCGTCCTATTTTAATGAATGTGATAATATCCGGATCCTGGTATATTTTGTATAGTTCAGAGTTGTATCGTCTTCGCCATATTCCGTTTTCTTTTGTGCCCTTATATATGTGTCGCAAGATTTTTCTTTCGAAGGTGGCTAACAACGTTTCCTCTCTTTTAGTGAGTGTCCAGGTTTCTGAGCCATATGTGAGTACCGGTCTTATTAGGGTTTTATATATTTGGCATTTTGTCTTTCTTGCGACGTTATCTGATCTTAGGTGTCTAATTAAGCCATGGTAACATTTATTTGCAATAAATATTCGCCTCTTCACTTCCTCCGTAACGTTATTATCAGACGTGACTAGGGATCCCAAGTATATAAAGTTTTTTACCCCCTCTATGTTGTATTCTTCTATTGTTATATTTTGTGGCTGCCTTATTTCTGCGTTTTTACTTACCTGCATATATTTTGTTTTGGTCTGATTGATTTTAAGACCACTATTTTGTGCAGCTCGTTCTATTTGGTTGTATGCCTCTATCATTTCTCTTCTTGATCTTGCGATTATGTCAACATCATCTGCAAATGCTAGTATTTGCACGCTTTTATTAATGATTGTTCCTCGTGTATTGACTGTTGTGTCCCTCAGTATTTTCTCGAGTACGATGTTGAACAAGATGCATGATAGAGCGTCTCCCTGGCGTAGTCCCTTTTTCACATCTATTGTTTCCGTTAATTCATTTTGTATCCGGATTCTACTTTCTACTTTTAGAGATTCTTTTATCAGTTCTATTAGTTGTGTTGGTATATTAAATTCTTTCATTGCTTTTATTAAGAATTCTCGGTTTATATTGTCATATGCGCTTTCAAAGTCTATGAAGAGATGATGTGTTTCGATGTTATATTCACTTGTTTTTTCGAGGATCTGTCGCAGAACAAATATCTGGTCTATTGTTGACTTCTGTCTACAGAAGCCACTTTGGTATTTGCCAACTATTTTTTCAGCGTGTGGTCTAAGTCTTTCATAAATGACATTGGACATTATTTTGTATGCTGCATTCAGCAGCGTGATTCCACGGTAGTTTCCACATTCTAACTGATTTCCTTTTTTATGTAATGGTACAATAATACCGCTATTCCACTCCGTTGGTAGCTGTTTATTCGACCATATCTTTGTTATCAATTCATGTATTGTTTTTTGTAGTGCGTCTCCTCCTTCCTTTAGTAACTCCGAGCTATTTGGTCCGATCCCGGTGCTTTATTGTTCTTTAATTTTTCTACTGCTGCTCTAATCTCGGCTATTGTTGGTGGAGTCTTTTCTCTGTTGTCTGCTTGGTCTAATGGTATGTCAGGGGTCGTCTCTCTCTGATCTCCATCAAATTTTTCCGTAAAATGTTCTGTCCATCTACTTAGTATCTCTTGCTGTTCTGTCAATATATTACCTTCCTTATCTCTACACATCGTTGTTCTCGGTTTGAACTCTTTTCTGCTTTTGTTTAGTCTCTGATAAAATTTTCTTGTCTCTGTTGATTTACTTAGTTCTTGAAGTTCTTTGTTCATATATTCTCTCTTTTTTCTTCGGTGAGTTTTCTTTTCTTCTTTGCGTAGTCGTTTATATTCTTCCTCTGCTTGTCGGGTTCTGTGCCCCTGTTGCATCAGTAAATATGCTCTGTTTTTTTGTCTTTGATGATCTGACATTCCTTGTCAAACCAGTCATTCGTTCTTGTTTTTCTTTCTCT
Organism: Diabrotica undecimpunctata; assembly: GCF_040954645.1. NCBI lineage: Eukaryota > Metazoa > Arthropoda > Insecta > Coleoptera > Chrysomelidae > Diabrotica > Diabrotica undecimpunctata. The sequence continues at coordinate 41,933,651 of NC_092804.1, read as the reverse complement.
ACCTTTTATGCCTAGTACTTCTTTAGCTGCCTCTTTTATGATGTCTCTGCATTCTTCCCACTCTTAATTTAGGTTTTCATGTGTTATTCTGTTTTCTAGTTTGTTGTTTATCTTTTCTTTATACTCTTTATTTTTGTTTGTTTCTTTGAGTCTTTCTACCTTGTATCGTTCATGTTTAGAGCCTCTTTCCTTTTTGATGTTTGAAATTCTAGTCCTTACCTCACTTTCGACCAGGTAGTGATCAGAATCCGCATTTGCCCCTCTTGTGGTGCGGACGTTTATTATATTCGATTGGTGTCTCGAGTCTACAATAACATGATCTATCATATTTACTGTAAGTCCATCCGGGGATTTCCAGGTACCTTTGTGTATATCTTTGCGAGCGAAGTACGTGCTGGCAATCACCATGTTAAGTGATCTTGCTAGGTTTATTAACCTATTGCCATTGTCATTTGATTGCTCATGGAGACTGTGCCTACCTATTGTGGGTTGGAATTGCTGTTCTTTTCCAACTTTGGCGTTTAGGTCTCCATAGATTATTTTTATATCATTTTTTGGGCATAACTGATATGCGGACTCTAATTCGTCATAAAACTCTTCTTTAATTTCCTCTTCTTTTTCTTCTGTCGGGGCATGCGCATTAATTAGACTGTAGTTAAAGAAACGACCTGTAACTCTTAAAATGCACATTCTTGGACTAATGGCTCTGAAATCTCTTATAGTAGGCTTTACTCTCTTGTTTACTATGAATCCTGTGCCCAAGACGTGATCTTTAGGATCGCAGCTGTAGAAAATCGTATGGCTGGCTATATAGATTATGCGAAAAAAAAAATCAGTCGTACACAGTTTGGTTTTCGGAACGCAGTGCTAGAACAAAACACTCAAAAGAACACAACGATTCAAATATCTTGGACGTTGGATCATCCAAAATGCAGATCCGTCCTTCGAAATCAGCTGTCTGACTGAACAGGCAACAAGCACGTTTCAAAAATTCAAGTTGGTATAACCCCATATATTCTAACTTACGAAATAAATACATGCATATTACATGTATCGTGTTTTTGTTCCAACAACTCTATCTCTACACACTGTGTTTGTAACCAATTTTATTTGGCCTTTCGTATTTCGGTTCTTATTTGTCTGTGAATATTTTTTGTTCTTTTATTTTCTTCTTTCTTCCATGATTTGTATAAAAAAAATTTCGGTGCCCAACCAACCCCCCCCCCCCCAAGGTAAAATTCTAGGTGCGCCACTGCATCCAACTTTTCCTCTTCTCTTTATTTTCTATTAGATGTTCTTCTCTGATCTTGTTAAATGTTTCACATATATTCTGGAGTGATTCTTCTGGATTATCTGTTTGCTTCATGTTACTTAGCGTCTCTGAAAAAATCCGTACGACTGTCTCTTTTCTTTCCTTAAACAGGCCATTAACGTTCCGATTTTTAGTCCGACTAGTGGTCCAACTTCCGCAGTTGGATCTGAAATCGGACCGTGATTGGGGTGGTTGGATTAGTTGGACTAGTGGTACGAGTCGGAACATCTAGAGGGACGACTTGAAGATCCGACTTCCGACTGGCGACGAAGTGGGAGCGTGAATGGTGAAGTTGGAAGTCGGATCACAGGTAGGATCGAAAATTTCCTCAGTCAGTTGACCTTCGGCACCTGTTACGTATGAGATTTCTATAAAATTTTTAATTTCTTTACGCCAGAAAGCGTAAAGTTGCTACAAGGCGTTGTTCAGTACTGACACATTCACGCATGACGGCATCTTTTTTGGACTTTTTCCAGCAACAGCGAAAAAGTGAAGTTGTCCATTGTGAGGTAGTTTTTGTAATCATCCTCATCAATGACATTGAGCAATTTCGTGTCACAATAGTTTACACGATCAACAAATAATTTCTTCATCCAACATTTTTTCTTCTTTTTTTTTTCAAATGATAATGATAACAAGCACAATGCTGCCATTTTCCTCCTCCTAATTATATTTTGCGTAGTGTTTACTCGATACATCTTTTGGTTAAGCGATGTACACCATCGTGAAAACAAACTAGAACTGAAGTTGGACCGCTAGTTGGATAGCAAGTCGGAGCCTGAGTGGAGACGAATATCCAACTAGTAGTCCTACTAAGTGGGACCGCAAGTCGGAACGTGAATGCTCAGCTTTATCTTTTAGTCTTCTCATATCACATTTTCTGTTTTTATTTTTTTTGTAACCTTTTTAATCTAAACCTAAATTTACCAATAAGAGGAACATAATCTAACGATATGTCAGCACTGGGATAACTTTTAACTGATAGGCATCCATTACGGAATTATGTACCATGTACATTACCATTATGTAATCAATTTGATTCCTTATTATGTTTCCTGGTTGATCTTGCGGAGAGATCCAAGTATCTATGGTTGATTTAGGTCCTCTAATGCTCTCGAAGGTATATTTATGTTGTTGTTTATGGGGATAAAAAGTATTATTAATTCACAGCTCATTATGTGCCAGTATTGGATGAGTTATTATTGAGCTTTTATGAAACCAACAAGAAAACATTCCCAAAAGGAAAGTCTAGATCCTCCATTACGACAATCCCCGGCTTTCAAGGACTGTTTGGCCCAAAACCAGATTACAGTCATGTAGCACCCGCTCTATTCGCCAGATTTAGCACCCTGTTACTTCCAGCTACCTGCTTGAAAGAAACTCACTGAGTCGTTCGAGGATGTTAAACAAAAACCGGCCGAATACTCAACAGCCTGTTCGCATAACACTGTTTAATGATGTGAAATGAGAGTATATTGAAGAACAAAAATGAATAAATATAAAAAATTGCGAAATAAAGCTGATATACCGACAGTCTAGAAACTTAATTGCCAAACCTCGTGTGTATATATACACGCATAAATACACAGAAACACACTAATTCATGGACAAATACACTTACAGACAGTCGTACTTATAAAAATACGAGTGTAAAGTCCTAAAACACGCTCACGTACAAAGTCATGCTTAAGTTCATTTTCACGATTAACTTCACACATTTTCAATTAAGTCTGTGGAATTTTATGCTCACTTACCTTATAGTTATGTGGAATAACGGGACTAATCTGTCTACATATAAGTTTAATACCACCATATTCAGAGAGGTCATACTCTGTCCATGATCTGGGGTATAAGCCAGTATATTTAATTTTATATTCGGGAATTATACTAACACAAGAAGATAAACTCCTTTTCCTGAAAAATATTCGTTTAGGAGATATGTTTTGGAAACTTTTAGTAGTAAGAATGCTTTCTTTTAAAAAGAAAAATAAAAACACCATATTAATAATTCTAAATCTTCTCTTTTTGCTAACAATTTTTGTAAAACAGCGAAATTTTTTTATTTTCCTAATAATAAAGAGAGGAAAAATAAATAAAAAGTAAAATAACTGAATACAGACTAAGTTACCAACATCTAGGAGACAAAATAGAAAAGGGTAGAAAACATTGCAATGATGCAAGTAGATCCGCTGAGCTCTCTAATTTAAAACAAGCCCTCATCCAAAACGGATACCGCGAAAATCACATCAATAGGAGCATCCACGGACATCAATCTCCCACTCAATCTCATTCCAAAGACTAAGACCCTTATCATAAGAAAGCTTTTCTTCCTTAAATCAAAGGTATCACTGACAAAATCGACAAAATTCTTAAAGCAAGAGGAATAAAGACAATATTTACCCCCCAACAAAACTTTCATCGATCTTATATAGACTAAACAAATCGTGGAATCCAAGATAGGATTTATGAACATTCCATTTCTGCTCACAATTCCGATTCAATTTCAGCTCTAGGTCAACACCATCTTCATACAGGTCACAAAATTGCTTTTGAAAACTCCAGAACCACAGTCCTCATCCGCTTCTATAAACCAAGAATTATCCGACAAGCCATTTAAAATGAAAAAAGGCCAAATTGTCTCGATAAAAGAGATGACGCCATCCGGTTACTTTCGACATGGAAACCTCTCCAGTATTATTCTTAGCTTTAGGTTTAATATATATTTTGTTATACCCAAATGTTCGTGTATAATTGTGAAAATATTTGATAACTTTACACTGTCAGCTATCTCTTGCAACTTCACTTTGCGGTTATCCATACCCCAAGTATCTAATTTTCGGGGCGCTCAGCATCATTGGTGCCAGTACGACCGCATTTGAATTCAGCAAACCATCGTTTAATGGTTGTATTGCAATCGATGGAGCAGAGTCCCGGTAACATACGATATTGTTTTATAAAAATCATCAAAAGTAGGATCACTTCAAGCACTGTAATTCGGTAAATAATTATCCGAATGACATGAAACTTTGACAGTATGCTTTTAAAGGTTGATACTACCAAAATGCCATGTGGATAATTCATTAGAGTTTTCATCTCATTGTTCGGTTAGGTTAGATTATTAACCAACGTAAATTTTCTGTAAAAAGGACCACATAACGTATTTAGGTGATAAGCCGTTTATTAAAATGCAGCTGCATTTACCCTAATAGGAAGGAAGCAGAAATTTAGGAATTTAAATTATCAGAATTGTTTAGAAGTTTATTTTAGGAGGATTGCTAGGGTGCAAAAGTTATAAGTAAGAAAATGAAAGGAAATTAGGGATGTAATTAAATAAATTAACAAAATATAGAAATAATATAAGACCTTATCGAACATCACAACACATAAAAAAGAACAAATGAAAAAGATTAGTTGTACGAGAAAAAAATGGTCATATAACGTATTTAGATGATAGGGAGTTGATTAAACGGCAGCATCAAATTACAGTAATTTAGAAACACAAATTGAATAATCTAAACCATTCAGAATTTTTTAACAATTTATAATAGACTTATTTTTACCTATATGTAGAGAGCCAACTCTCAAATAGTGTAAAACCCTTTTCATCTTTAATGACTACAAGAAAGTCATCGGCGTCAACTGTGTTCCATTCGTAAATTCCTGGTTTAAGCTGAAATCTACAAAACTGTCCTTTGTAACCCCGTCCTATGGTGCCACAACCAATACCACCAATTGGAACTCCTGAAAATTTAAATCCACATATAATAATAATAATATATCCAATTCGTAAATATTGTTATAATACTCATTTTAATTAATACCAGTGACAAAGGGTACTGGTCCAGTCCTGAGACAGGAAGAATTTCTCAATCTTTTGGCAACTAATACGAAGAATAGCTGAGTTGCTATTTCCTGGAAGAAATAGGCAAGGAAGACCTAAGATTACTTGGTACAAGAATCTTATGCAACACAAATATGTGAAGGGTATTAGTATTGATACAATCCAGATATAAATTATGTAGAATAGAAGAGATATATTATAGTAAAAATTAAGAATTGTTGCCGCTATTTAACGTGATTTGACCACGCCTGTAAAACATGTGCTTCAATCACTATACAACCATTCCATTCTCGGTTCTCGTTAACATTTTATATCCAACATGGTCCATCTTCGGATGCTTTCATAACCTATTACATTAAATCATCCTGTGACTGAACAGTTCCCTTTCTACATTTCATTTTCAATCGAATTCCGAACTTATAGATAGACCAAATGAATATTTCTCTGTATGTCGCATTATGAAACAGTTGATACAAACTTACCATAAATTTGTTCCGGTTTTCGTGGGAAAATGTAATCCATAACAACCTTATGGCCTTTCCACTTTGATTTTATATAGAACAATATATACCTAAAATAAAAATGTCAAATTTAACAAGTACCATTAAATGCAGATACAAATAACATAAATAGGAGCACCTAATAATTACCGTTACTATTTGTTTCGTGTTTATTCAAATTTAATATTAAACAGACTAGAAGAAATAACTGAATGAATATACGTTCATACAAGATTTGTTTATGAATATAAGAACATATATTTACAGTTCGCCCTTAAAAAGCAGATTTTAAAGAACCGACACTCATACATTTCATATTGTTATGTGACTGTAATTGCAGTCCTGTAATATCTCGAACATTCGACCTGGCGTTTTATTCGCGATATTTTCTTGAAATTTCGCTTTAAAAGCGCTGACTTGGCATTCATGACTTCGCTGGTGATATCTAGAACATCTGTTCGTGTATAAAAACAGCTGCTTCGTCACTTTGAGGAGACAACATGTGATTAGTGAAATGTTTATCTTGTAAAGTGATGTACGGTATTTATTAATTGAGACGTTTGTTATTTATCTAGGGAGTTACTGTTTTGTTTGTATTTGAGTGTTTAAATAAAATTAGTTAAACTACGTATTTCACTTAATTCCTGACCCCCCAGAAAAACGTAACGATATTTTATCGTTACAAGGTACAGAAGATTGAAAACCAAAAACGACAAGAAATTTTTTATGACCAACTTCAGGATATTATTGAGAACCCCTAATCAGAAGATCTAGTAATTAAGTTAGTGAGATTTTAACGTCCGAATAAGACAAGGTTCTGTTCCAGAACCAAACAAAATGCTCAATGAAGATTACTTGAACGATCATGAAGATCTTATTCAAAACATTCGTTAAAAAGTCTAAGAATTAACAATGTATTCTAGAACCATAAAACTCAATATTGTCACGTACAATAAACCTGGATGAGTAAAAAGGGTCCCAGAAGTTGAGCGCTGTGTTAATTAACGTAAAAAATAAACCCTGCCTGGATTTTCTATCTTTGAATTTAAATTAAACAAATAAACCTGGTTTGAATGATAAAGAAATCGAACTAAATAGAAAGGGCGCAACCTTAACTTTTTAATTTGAGAGACAAGGAAAACTTGTAGGATCCTATAACGTATTTCAGACATGCAGTGTTCGAAGGATACAGCCATGCAAACTAAATGAGAATTTTCTTGACAACGTTGCCGCTCTTCATGGCAGCAATCGTACGAACAACATACAATCACAGATTCTCAACAGTCCAGTCACAAAACTAGATTTTTAGTATATATTGAAGAAATGGAAGTTTAGTAATTACATGGATAGTTAACAATTTCCTTTTAATGACTGCCAAAATGAATAATGGGATTTTAATAGGTTCATAATTATTACTTATAAACATATTTAATAACGTTTCCCATACTGATCTGATTTCTATTTCAACATCAAGCGAGTCAAGCACTGAAGTTGTTTTACAAGAGTGTTCGTCAAAGGATGAAGAAGATATTCAAGACTTGGAACCCATCTCTAAGAATGAAAATATTAATGTGGGAAATGTTGTGTTGGTGAAATTTATAGTTTCCAAAGGATAAGGAATATGTGATTAAATTTTCACGTTGTAAACGTAACACAAACAGTTTTTTGTTTCCTACAGTAGACATTTCAGTAGTAAAAAAAAAAGACATTGCAGCTATTTTGCCTTTCTCTTCTATACAGGGGACTGCGATAACTGCTCTACTCAGGGGACTGCAAGAACTGTAAGGGTTTGTCAGTTTAATGTTAATTTTTCTGGCTTAAATTTAAGATAAGGTGCTATGTATAAGTACTAAAAATATACACCTTTAAGATGTTATTTGTTTTTCTTTTACTATTAAAATGGATAGCCGAATCTTCCCCTCTATATAGTTAAACTACCTCTCCGGTAGTGCAGTTTCAGTTATTTCAAAATATTTTATTTTGGGTCAAAAGAAAATGAAAACTAAAAATCAGAAACTTATTCTTTAAATACAGCTTTTTAACTCTTAAATCAAGTACCCAAGAAACTACAGTTTTATTTAAAAATACCAGTATTTGATTAATCCTTTATTTATGTTTGGTTTCTAAAGGTTAATATGTCGAATGTTGACCACTTTCCCCTAGGAATATGGCATTGGCGGCGATTGTGACCGAACAACCCCTGCAGTCTTGCATATCATCGTTGTCACAAATGATGAATTTTGCATAACCGAAGCTGGGTGACAGCTCTGCCCATCTTCTGGAACAAGAGGTAGACTTCTGACATTTTCACATTACTGCTCACAAAAGGTGAAAAAAGTGCCTTTCAGTGTTCAACTGACAGTGTAATCAGAAGGTTTTACATCTGCTGCCTCTATATTCGACTGTATTTAAAAATAAATGCCTCAAAGGTATACACATGAAGAGTAATAGGTAGCAAGTAATGTTATCTATGAGCATATTTACAATTATAACTTACCTTAATATAAGGGGTAATATATTCCAAATAACTCTTAGACTAGGTCTATAGTCCTGATTCCTCTTCTCTGGATAAACATAATCTAAACTTAACTTAAGTCCATATTTTGGAGGCAATGTATGATTTACTTTAGACATTTTATCTAGTTTGTTATTGCCAAATCATTTACAAAGTACCTTAAATATAAACACAAAAATTATAAATATGAATAATTAAGATATCAATAACAATGAATATAATAACTTAAATATTATATTATGCAGGAGATTACTTTTACTAAAATTCATATATGAATATGAATTATAAGAATATTCATTAACTAAATCATTTATGAGTGTTAAACACCTTGTAGACAAATTATTAGTGAAAGCATTGGTGGTTCACATAAGACATAAGTGTTAATGACAGTTTACAAAAAAACTGACAATTACTGTAGTAATATGCAGGGACTTAAACAAGAAAATAGAAAGTATCATTATAAATATAGGACAATGGGAAGGAAACCCATCTGGAACAACACCAGAAAATTATTTTGTAACAAGTAAAAGGAGAATTGACAGGGCTAAAGAATATTAAGTTTTTTTATCAAACAGCTACTTCTTTACTCCTACCCACTACACAGTATGGATTTGGTAGAGGTCATAGTACTATAGATGCATTGACCCATATGGTCACAGATGCAATATAAATATGCTTATCTGAAAGCAAATATATGTTATGCCTATTTAAGAATGGGTATTAAATAATTTAGTTAATTTGTTATTAAACAGAAAAATTTATATTCATGATCACAAAAATGTACTCCACAGACCAAGAACAGTATATAATGGTTTGCCACAGGGATCAATATTGAGTCCACTTCTATTTATAATATTTACACAGCAGAACTGCATATTTTGATGGATGAAACTATAAAAGTTATTCAGTATATATTCAAAAGACAGTGGTTATGTGTCTTACTAGGCACAGACTTAAAACCCCTGATTCCTATACCCATAGTGAAAAAATATACATATATTGGCAATATGTGGAATAAAATTTGGTATGAAAACCCCACATGACAGATGGTGATGGAAACAGGGGTAGTGAGCCCTCAAAGCTAGATGATAGCAATGATTATTAATAAAAATTGTCTAAGGGTAAAGAATGACAATATAAAGAATAGTGACAACAATTAACTTAGCACTGTAGCTCTTAACTTAAATTGTGCAATATTACAATAACAAGCACTTCATGAATACATGGTTTTATACTTACAAAGCAGCCAAAGACTAAATAATATGAGTCTAAAATACATTTCTACAACCATGTGAAGTCCATGTCATATAAAATACTGTATTGGTCAAGTATTAGACAAGGGGCTTAGACGAACAAATTTGGAAGGGCAATTACACTGGTTAACCACCTCAGTATCACAATATGCTGACCCAGAATAAAGGGTAAAAAAGGGAACAAACTTAAAGCCTAATTTGGGTAATTCTATTAAATACAGGGTGTCAGGACATGTTTCTCAATTGTTATGGATGTAATAGATTGCAACAACAATAGAAAGCTAGTTATAATTAAAAATATAATCGGTATGATAATAAATTTTGGAAATACGGAACATTCAATCCATAAATTGTATGCTGTACCTACATTAGAATATGTAAAATTAACTTAGAGAAGATCACTACAGGAGCAATACAACAATTGTGTAGCATCAATACTGTAAAACCCTTCGAGCTACAATCAATGTAACAGCAGAGGTAGCTATGGCAGACTTGAAAAAATGCATACAAGAAACACGTTCAAACAATTAAGATGGAGAAAAGATAAAAGATAAACAAATACAATACCAGAATTATATAGAACATAATTGTATTTTAAACTAAATACATATCTAAATGTAGTTAGAATTAAATTATGGTAAAATAGCTACTTACAAAAAGAAAACTAATACATATTTGTAATATAAAATTATTTCTATATTATTCACTAACACAATACCTACTTTTCCTCTCGAATCTTACATCCATATGCAGTCTATAAATTATCTTTTGTTCTATTTCAAATATTTACATTAATACAGATGAAATATTGATTGTACTATAAAATATTAACCAGAGTTTGTGTACATTGAAATTAAATCAACATAAATTTGTAAATATCCAACTCACAGATTCCTTTTTATATAGCACTGGAAACTGGAAAACGTGGACAAAATTAAATTTCATCCACAACAGTATACTTTTGCCAGTTTTATAACCTAAAATATCTATACTATAATCAAACTATAATCTATAATTTTTAATCAGCTGGAAACCTTTTGTTTTGTTTAAAAAAAAATATCGACCAATCAACGTGTTCAATAAACAGAAGGGACATTTACCCGCCAACATTAAAAACTTTAAAGAAATTTACTTTTTTATTGGTAGCGTTGGAAACTTAATAATCCAGTAATCAGAGACGAAAATGGCTCTGAACCTCTAAAAATCATACGAAGAAGCTGAATTTTCCTGAGGAGGTTAATCTTGGGATCCCAAAAAAATGCAAAAAAGTTTACCACTTTAACACTTTTACCCCCCGGCATTTCCCTAAAACGCCACGAAAAACGGGGAAAACGGAAAAAAACGATTTACCAAGAATCTGTATGCCGCAGAAAACAATATTTCAACTAAAAAAATGTAGCTGAGATAATTTTGAACAAAAATGTTTAAGTACCACTTTTTGTGTAGAATGAAACGTTTTCTCAGAAACAATGCTTGAAGCAAACAGCGATTGTGAATGTCACGCGCGCGCGAAATCAATTTTAAATAAAATTTGTAGCAACTCAAGGCTAAAAATTCGATATGTTTTGATAAGAATGTCCTATTGACAAAAATGAAAATGCGTTTTAAAGGTAAAGAGAGCTGATTTCGTAGACATTTTTTTTTATTTTGTTGCAAATAAAGTCAGTTTTTATAAAGACGTTAAATAAATAAACGCTATGCGATAATTGCCATTTTTTATGATTCTCATGAGATCAATAAAATGTAACACTTTCTTTGACCGGTTGAAGCGGAATTTCCATTTTTTCGAGCCTAATCTTCAAAACCTATAACATGAAATTTTGAATTTTGGCTTATGAGGTATAGGTACTTATGAGGTATATGAAAAGTAGAGAGGACCATATATGCCGGAGTTAATTAACAGGTCTGTGGAGAAGGCAATATAATTTCAAACTCTATATAAACATCACCAAACTTTTTGGTGAAGCAGATATCGTGTAAACCATCAAAATAAACCGTCTAAGATGGGTGGGTCACGTTAAGCGGATGTATGAAAGTGATTCTGCTAAAATGACCATGATTAATAGGCCGTCGGAAGAAGAAGAAGGGGGGCGACCTAAACTCAGATATCTGGTCGACGTACAGGACGGCTTAAGGGAGATTGGAGTACCTAAGGAAATGGAGAAGACAGACATTCGACAGGGAAGGATGGAAGAATGTTTTAACACTCTGCCAGATACATAAGTCGTCTACAGACATTTCCGAGTTCCAACATCGAAAAGAGTACCCATGTTCGCCCGTCTAAAGATCTGGCCTACTGGCAAGGATCGATCCTAACGTAAACCGATAATCCCAATGGAATAGCAAACTACGATTGCCTACTAAAGCCATATTGTTTTGAGCCTTTCGACTCTCGGAACTCCAAGAGATATCAATGCCATCTTTGACTAGAAAAAATACGACCTTAGAGACGTTCAGGCATAATACCACGGATGGTAACTTCGCACCATTACCCGCTCGAGTAAGTGCGTCAATCATATGTTCGAATCTGCAATTCCTCTTATACTGAGTAGGATTACTATTACAACGACGAGTCATCAGTAGGGAAAAACTAACCTGTCTCATGACGGTTTAAACCCAACTCACGTTCCCTGTCTATGGGTGAATGCTTGTCTAATGCTTGGCGCAATGATGGAAAGGATCGAAGAATCAAAAAGCCACGTCGCTATGAACGCTTGGAAAGAGGCAAAGGTCTACGTTCACAGATGGATGTTCTTGGCTGATTAGATAGAATTTGTATAGAACGAGTTACACACAAAAATTATTAGGCGATTGATAGCAATGGAAGCCTTAAAACTTGAATGAATTGAAGGACTTGGTGACAAAGTCACCAACCTTCAGAACTATAGATCAATCAGCCTACTTAAGCACATCCATAAAATCTATACTCGAATATTAACATCAATATTAGAAGTCAAACTGTATTTCTATCAATCAAGAGAGCAAGCACTTTCCGTTCATCGTGTGGGACAAAAGTTTGTCTGCAATGCAAACGTATTAACAGAGAAAATAGTCGATTGTAACAGTCTACTGGTGCTAATTATTTAAAATTTTAATAAGTCTTTTGATACGGTGAAAATGTGTAATATGTTAATACCTTTTAAAGAATACAGAATTTATTCCTTGTACAGCAATATTATCGACAACATGCACAAACATAGTAAAATTGTATAGCATCACGGTAAATAATGATATCAAAACAAGGGGATCCCATGTAACCAAAGCTATTTACCACTATTTTCGAGAACTCTTTTAAAATAGCTGGGAAGATAAAGACATGAAAATAGGAAAGGCGCCTGGTTTTAACAGAATACAAAATACAATTTACTGCAATACGGCCAAAGGACAAGAAAATAGTTGGCTGCTTTCTATTCATGCATCTTAACATCTGGAAACCTACCAAAAGCTTTGAAGGGAACCAAAATAGTTACTGTATTAAAATTCAGTAAACCTCAGAATAAAACTCAGAACTATCGTCCAAAAGCCAGTTCAGCTGCCGCTATAAACTGCTGGAACAACTTATAGGCGCATAAATTCTTAAAAATATTTCGTTTTATAAAAGTTTACTGGATCTCACGTTTCACCTGTTCTTGTTTATGCGAATCCTAGAATATATCATTTACGTCTTCAAAGGTATTTAATTACATTGTGAAAATCTAAATGAATACTTCGTTAATGTGAGTAAAAATATAACATCAATTATTTTGCTACAACAAGTTCCCATTTCCTATCTCCCCAATTTAAAAAAGGTATCGAATTCATTCTTTATAAGACTAGTTGTTAAATCTGAACTGATCGAAACAATAAATAGTATCAATAGCAAGTCTTCCTGTAGTACTGATGGACTATCCATAAAAATTTTCTTAAATCTCCCAAAAAATGTGTTGGAAGTCCTGGTCTCACTAAAGTGGTTAACGACAGCCATTCGACAGCCTCTTCATAAGGGTGGTGAAAAATTGAATGCCTGCAACTATAGACCTATCGCATTATTACCGGTACTATCCAAAATTATTGAGAGACTTATAAAAGCCCCACTTATGTCCTTTCTCATTGAAAACAACATTTTTATCACAAAATCACTTCGTCTTTATATTTAATAAATGTACCAGTGATGATGCTATATTTTTTGTACTACATGAGGTTTACCAAGCACTAAACAATAATTTTTACACCGCCACTGTTTTTTATTACTATGCCAAAGATTTTGTTTGTGTACATCACGGCAATTTGATAAAAAACTAAATTTCTACGGAATTCGAAGTATTTCTTTGAATTGGTTCCAATCTTACTTGGGAAATAGGAAACAACTAGTTAGAGCAACTGATACTGATTCTAGCCATAAAAGCATTGTATGTGGAGGAACACAAGGTTCAGTATTGGGTCCTTTATTTTTCCTTATCTTTATAAATGACATCACTAAATTAAACATTGATGGAAATTTGTTTCTTTTTGCTGATGATACCAGTATCAGGTGGAGAAACTCTAATATTGCAACTCTTCATGCAACTATAACTTCTGATCTGCTTAAAATAAAAACCTGGACCGACTCTAATTTACTCTTTTAATGTGGATAAGACAGTAGCATTATCCTATAAAGGAGCTCCTTAACCCTTCTATTGTTGATTCTGTAAAATTTCTTGGTATTTTATAGACAACCTTAAATGACCCCTTCATATCGATTTATTAAGTATGAAACTAGCCTCAGCCTGCTATGCAATAAAATCTGTTTTGAAGGAAATCAATTTAGGATCTTACAAAATAACATATTTTTCTTTGTTCGAGCCTCATCTTCGATATGCCCTTCCTTTGATCTTCCAATTTGATGTTATTTTTAAATTATAACAAAGAGCAATACCCCGCCTGAGTGGCCTCAGAAGAACAACACATTGCAGAAGCTACTTCAAAAATCAAAGCATTTTAACGCTTCCCTCTTTAAATATTTTAGAAACTGTTTGTTTAATTCGTAAACACCTACATGTTTGTCCAGCAAGACCTAATCATGACTACTCCACGAGAAATTCAACCTTTGATGTTTATTTATTGATCCCGTTCACTGAGTTTAGAAATATATATTCGGCAAAAAAACTATGTCACCATCTCCCTTTACAACTTAAATCTGCAACATATTTTCCCAAGTTCCGTAAAATGACAAATGTACCTTATGTACAAGTAACTAAAGTATTGTTATCTATATTTGGGTATCATATTCAGTAACTTCAACTTATTAGTTCGGACGTGTACGAACTCATCACTATATAGCCCCTCATAAAATTATTAGACCCTCGGAGATATAGTAAACTGATCACCGGCATCCTTTGGAAATTGGTAAACTCATCGCCGCAGATAGGTAAACTCATCACCGGGATTTTTGCCTGGTTTCTAATGCGAAAGATTGCCTCTTACCTGTTATACTTCTCGTTTATGTGATAATTTAATAAATTCAAAAATTGTTTTAAGTAAGTTGCTTTAAAATTTAACTGAGATATTAATATGTCTCACGGTGTGGCCTATTAGACGTATCTGCCAATCTAAATGGTTTTGAGATCTAGAAATTTAGTTGCATAGGATTTCGATAGTGAACTTTAAAATGAAAATATTTGTCAATATGTGCTATTTTTGTTTATATCGGAAGTAGTCCCAATTTCGTAATTTGATTTTCATTGCATTTTTATATTTCTCATTGAATTCTCGAGATAATTTGTTAAGCATACATTCGGTCTAAGTCTTGCCGTTTTGGCGTTATTTGACTATTTTGAAAATAATACACGATTTTGGACAGTTAGTAAATATAAAATATCTGAAAAATAGGAAAAGCTAAAAACTTGAGTGTGCTATTAGTGCATTGAAGTCGAAGGAAACCTAATTTTTTACACGTGCAAAGGTTTACATTTTATGGCATCATTGGCGGAAATTTTTAAATTTGAACTAATCAGCAATGCATTTATTATGACAGAATGTATCAAAATGCTTAAGTACAGCTTCCTGTACTTTATCTTTCAATGACTTGTACAAAGATCCCACAATTAGAGTGCTTTTAAAAGCAATATTTTTACATGTTTTGGTTAGTTTTCGCCATTATTTGTAGGAGTCAGATGAGTTGTTCATTTCATTTCATAAACATCATGACAACTAACCTCAATTAGTGTAAGATACAAAATAATTTTTATTCTGTAATTTGTACTAATTTTGTTTATTGTAGCACCCTGATGATGCAAATAGAGATTTGCGAAAGCTTGGTAGTTTAAAAAGAGTACTTCTTTGTCCTATCTTCGGCTGCACACCCAAATATATAGTTGTGTTTGTAGTCTAACTGATCAGCGTTGACTACAAGCGTTTATCGCTTTTTCAGTATATGTATATAAGGAGTCCAATTAAGTTGGTACCATATGGAAAATTTTTTTATTTTTAGTTTTATGAAAAAAAATTTATTCTCTAGTTCTGAATGATCTAAAATTTCAGTCATCAGAATCAGATATTAGTATTCTTCAGTCATTTACGCGGTTCGTTAAACAACATGAATTTTACTAAGACTTAAGAATATCCACAATTCATTTTTTTTTTGACAAACCGCGTATAGAACTAAAAAAAAATTTATATCTGATCATTGTATTCTAGGTTTTAGATCATTCAAAACTTTTTATGTAACATAATTATTTTATATAACAAAATTCTTAGAACTAAAATTCATAGAACTAAAAATAAAAAGGTTTCACATATTATGGTGCCGACTAAGGCTAAATGTCATACAACTGATGAGTAGAAATGTTATACCGTTTTTGTTCAGTTGTTTCGCACTGGTTTTCGCGAATAATCCTGACCAAACAGAAAAAAATCAGTGTAATTAAGTTCTTTAAGTTAACTGTATAAGATGTTTTTTGTAGGCAAGGCATAATATTACTTTGTTGCTATAGATTACCTTTTCTGATATTATATTTTGAGGTTTCTAATTAAATTGTTAAAGTCACATTGTTATATGTATATATATATATATATATATATATATATATATATATATATATATATATATATAACAATGTGACTTTAACAATTTAATTAGAAATCTGAAAATATAATATCAGAAAAGGTAATCTACAGCAACAAAGTAATATTATGCTTTGCCTACAAGAAACATCTTATACAGTTAACTTAAAGAACTTAATTACACTGATTTTTTTCTGTTTGAACAGGATTATTCGCGAAAACCAGTGCGAAACAACTAAACAAAAACGGTATAACATTTCTACTTACCAGTTGTATGACATTTAGCCTTACACCCTTTCGTTGCACAAGTCCACAAAAGGCAATTCGATTTTTTTAGAGTCTTTCGCAATCAATTGAAATTTGAAATTATTGATAACCATCATTTTTTGTCCGCGTTGGCTCAGGAAGTAATAAATTAGCAGTTCACTATACATGTTGAAGAAACAAGGGCAAATGAAGAGAAATTTTTCTTTTCGCATGATTTTAGGTAGCTATCAATAGAATTTAGTGGAATTCCCAAATAAAAACCAATAAATTGCAGTTGCATTTAAGACATCTGGATTTTTATTATTCTGTGAAATTACCAAAAACTAGCCGTTTGCTGGTATTTTATGGTCTATACCTGATCCAGGCTTCAGGTAGGCCAGTGATCGGTTTACCAATCTCTTAGGGTCTATTTTGAAAACCCTACTTTTATGGCGGTGATGAGTTTGTACTATGTACGAGGGTATTTATGGTAATTGGTGATGAGTTTACGTGTACCCATTAGTTCGTAAGGTTTTATTATGCAATTTATTTAAATATTACAATGGATTGTGTATTTTATTATTTTTTATTTTGTGATATTTAATGTGTAATTTTTGTGATTTATGTAATTTCTTTAAATTTTAAGTGTTATTGTTATTTTCTGACTTTTTGTAAACTTTGTCCATACAATTGTACAATTCTCAGTCAATTTTCTCTTCTATTCATTAATATGTGTGTCTTTGTTCATTGCCGTTGTGTTGTAAGTGCTAATGTTTACTTTCACTATTTTATTATAAGATTATTGAATTGTTTTTTAGCTTTTGTTCTCCCCGTAATCCACAGGGTAGTTAGATGTACTGGTCACCTGAAGTATAATATTTTTGGCTATAAAATTAACCTTATTATCTATTATGCGAAGACAATTCTTAGCCATAATATTTCATGTTTTATTCCGCCTTTCAGCAATTTCATTAACATACATTATTAACATAATTAAACAATATTTTCTGATTATCTCATCCAGTGCTATGAGTGAAAATACACATGTTTACTGAGCCCTGATTATCGTGGTTTTGAGTGAGCCAAGTTAATAAAATCCTTTCAATAGCACCAAACTTAGGAGCCCCTGTAATGCTTGTAAGATTGCGATAAACTTTATGAGGCTTATTTTTATTTATAAAAATTTGCAATTAACCCTTTAATTTTTAATTGTGCAAAAGTTCTGCTTATAGATTTCATAAAAGGCAACAATCTTTCTAATTTGTCAATGTCCGAATATTTTTATATCATTTTGCAACACATAATTTGAAATCTCCTCTAAAACCGAATATAACAAATACACAAGTCATATTCCATAAAAAAAGGATGAGAAACTTTATTATAATACATAATATAAAATGAAATGTAAAATCAGAAAATCTTGAAAAGAAGTAATAAAATAAGACATTATTTGTAAACTTGTTTTAAATAGTTAATGTTAATATTTGTCACAGTTTTTATTCACATTAACATTGTGTTTAAATTTTTATTTATAATAATTTATTTACTCTACATTTTGAAATTGTGGATTTTTAGTCCACCTTGTATCACACACAAGAATACATTTTCAAGCCCACTCTGTAAACTTCGGCTAAAAACTGATTGTTGTTGTGTTGCCTGAATTTAAGGCAAATATTTAGTTTTTTAAACTACCATGTATAATCTCCACCACTACCTAAAAATTCTAAAAATAGACCTGATTCACTAGATACCTGAACAGTGATTGGTGCAACGATGATTGTTCAACCAATAATTTTACGAGTTGTGAATAAACCGTCGTTTGAAGGTTATCTACCTATCTTCTGGTTGTGTGTACTTGCCCGAGTCTACTTGCATACCGATGCAGGTATATAAAAACTAAAAAGTTTCTTGGTATACCCACAGCCCCACAGCACATTATATTTATGCTGTGTTAATACGTTGGTACCGAAATCAACTTGACAGGACCTGCCAGACAGGTGTTTCTTTTACGTTGTATCCGTATATTAGTTCTAAATAAAAGAACCCATCTATTGGATGTAAAAATCTGTCAAGGATGTGGAACTTTCTGCATCTGCATATGGGAATACCTGCAACTTCAAACGTAGACGCGATTATACGATACGATATGAGATATGCAGAGATATGATTCGCAGTACAAGTTCTTTAGTAATCGCTACTGTGGTACTGTGTCTTTTTGCTTTTTTCACAGTAAATGCGCATAATTACTATAGTGTAGAGTCGTAGGGACGTGCATTTAAAAAATCGAATACAATTAATTTTCCATGTTTTATTAACCGCAATTAGCCTAAAAATACTTTATTATTTCAAAAGATATATTATATAATAGAAATAAAAAAGCATAGTAAAAATTGAAATATAAGAGATGATTTTTACAAACATAAAAAATACATTAATAGTAAAAAAACCCAAATATTTGATTATATTGTAAAATAATAAGTATGTTCTTGCTTTTTGCTATTATTTTTACTATCAACATTTGTTTAAATTTATTTAAAATAGCATAAAGTTGGATATATTATGTATTTATTATATCTTAACAATACATTAAGCTCATGATATAATATTAATTCATATTTACAACTGAAATAAGTATCTTTAATGATTTCGAATCGACCTCCGATGATATGGTTTGTTTAAGGCTACAGCATTGGCATTACTGACATTCACAAACCTTCCTCCTCTTCTTTCATGTTTCGAATTGGCGTCTAGGTTATTTTAGATGGTACTTGTCAACACGTGTTGTGAAAAGATATAAAGAAAATAGTAATTTTGTTTATAAAATAGAGTTAAAAATGTCTGTTTGGCAGCGTGTGGCGTATGTATAGTTCATAGTTAAAATATTTAATTGCTTATGTTTACTTTTTTTTAGCAAACCCACAACACGAAAAGGGAAGAAAGTGTTATTAAAGAAAGAGCCGCAAGTTATTGAAGGACCTAAGAGAGCACTATTTTTTCACGGAAGAAAAAGCTCGGAAAAAGTGAGGTGTTTGTTGAAAGATCTCTTTGATTTCAAAAAGCCCGACGCAGTTAAACTGAATAGAAAAAATGATATCACAGTGTTTGAAAATGCCAAGCCTGTTGAAGACATATGTAGAAAGCATGAAACGCCTCTATTTATGTTGGGTTCACACAGCAAAAAACGGCCAGATAATCTAGTTGTAGGTAGAATGTTTAATTACAATTTACTAGATATGATAGAATTATATGTAGAATCTTATGAAGGCTTAAAAGAATTCGCAGAATCTAAAATTACTCTTGGCACCAAACCCTGTCTGATTTTTAATGGACCTCTTTGGGATCAAATGGATGAACTCAAACAGCTCAAAAATTTGTTTATAGACTTTTTTCACAGGGAGTGTGTAGAGAATGTTAGGTTGCAAGGTATAGAACACAGTATAAATTTTAATGCTACACCAGATGGAAAAATATTGCTCAGATCTTACAAGATTTTATTGAAAAAGTCTGGAGTGAAAAAACCGCGGGTGGAACTGGAAGAAATTGGTAAGTTTTAGTTGAAATATTTTATAAACAGTAAAAATTAATTTTCAGAAAATATGAGGTCATTAGATTCATGGAAGAAAATACATTTTCAGTGTCATTTTTTATATGACTGTTGTTTATGATATAAATTATTGGTTCTTAGTTAATTTGTTCTAGATTGAGAACAGTTAGTCAAGAATTAAAGTAATGGAGATAATTTTTTCTCTATTAGGTACACTACTTTTTGATGGAAACAAATAAATCAAGGAATTTTTTTGTGATAAAATGATGTAAAATCAAGAAAATTTATTGAATGAGTATGATGCAAAAAACCAGTGTTATATTTTTTGCTTTGAAGTATAGAAAAAAAATGTGAATCAGTGTCAGTGGTAGTTGTAACACAGTGGGCCAATAGACATGAAACATTGTGAAAACTAATGATGACTTAAGAAGCAGTTGAAGGTTCAATGATCCGTTCATTCGCAAATGTGAAACTTAATCTCTAATGAGCAGTAAAGTTTTAATTTAAAGCCATTTTATTTGAAAACCTTAGCCATTATGAATGTCTATTTTAATTTTCCCATTTGTGTCAATTCTAAAAGATCAAGCAACAACAAACACAATAGCTGTAACTCCGTAACTGAAAAAAGGTATAAACTAAATGGAAATCAATTGAATACAACTTCCTCCTACAATTAAAAACACTTTCTGTTCTTTCAATTGCTATTACATTATAATAAAATAAACACCAAACATATAACAACAATGTGACCGAATAAACAAACCAGAAACTATAAAGGGAATAGCCTTAAATCTTAAAGGTAAATTAGGGAAATGAATGGGGAATGAAGAAATCATAAATATATGTTGAAATTATGTTCTCTACAATTGCTTGCATAAAAATAATGGAAAGCGGTAAATTTATACTAGTAGTATTTCATAACACCATCAATCCATCTAATGGCATTATAGCCCAAATCGGGCCTTGGCCTTCTTCAACAGGCTTCTCCAATCATTTCAATTTACCGCTGTTCTTTTCCATGAACATGTTCCCAGGCAGTTCCTGGCATCCTCATCGACTTCGTCTTCCCATCTCTTTTTAGGTCTTCCAACAGGTCTTTTTCCCTGCATTCTTGCATTTAGTAATTTCATAACACACTAGCAGTAAACTAAGATGATTCTCCAACATTAAAGATGTAGAGAGGTGATCTGAATAACTAGGAAGCAGGCTTTAAAAATAAAGAGACCAAGATCTAATAATTAAAAAAAAACAAGTATGTCAAAACATTTCATAAGATGACAAGATGCTCATAGAAGAAAAATTCCTTTTCTTGAAAATTTTTGTTTTTTGTAAGCAATTGAATTAGTTGAAATTGCAATAAATAATAAATTAATACACAGTAACTGAGTAACAATTACAGTAATAGAAGTTGTGTAATATACAATAGAAGTTATATATAATAACACAAAACACCCTAGTTTATATCATAACAAATTCTCTTCTATTGAGATGACAATCTACTAACAAGGTATTACACCAGTACTTCCTGTTCCCAGAGTTAAGAAAATAATTTAGGGTGCATGATTCTACAGTTAACATTCAGTTCTAGCTGAAATTTCACACTGGATACTGGAAAACCTTAGCAAAATTACTTTTTATATGCATTAAAAAACTCCAGTGCATTGAGTTAAAGGGAGACTATCATGTGTTTTCTCAGTTAGGCTAAATTAATGCCAAATTAGTCTCACACATAGACATATAATACAAGATAGACCAACTGCTGCAATATAGTCGCATTGTAGTGCAGTACGATAGAGAAAACTGACACAAAACAGTCCCTGCATCTCTGTCTAATGGAGCAGCTTTATTGACCATTTGACCTTCCTATTGGTCATTTAGGTCACATAGTCGATAAATATGGCAAATAAGAAAGAGATGCAGGGACTGCTTTGCATCAGTTTTCTCTATCGTACTTGGGAAACAGGCTGGTATTGCAACAACCAGTCTATCTTATATTATAGGTTTATTGTCTCACTCATTTTTAATAGTTTAACCCCTGTAGGTTATATGGGTTAAACTTGCAACCCTATAGGTTATAATTAGTCCAAGCTAAATTTAATGGCATAAAGATACTGTAAAATTCTATGAAACAGATTAACTTTAAAATCTAGATTGTCACATATATTTTCTAAAATTCCTAAGCCTACTGTAAAGGTTTTTGTATATATTTCAGCATATTCTTCACTGCCTGATGGTATACCTGCAGCACTTAACTGAGCTGCATTAAGAACTGTATGTTTTCCCTTTGTAAACCTTTACAACAAATTTTCAATTTATCATTCACATCTGTATTTCCACAATATTGGAAAAATTGTTTTCTTACACCTATCTATAAATCTGGCAATCATGAGTGTGTTAAAAATTATAGAGGTATAACTATTCAATCAGCAATCCCGAAACTTCTTGATAACTTGGTATAGATAAATCTCACCTGGGCTTGCAAAAACATAATTATTTATGAACAACATGGATTTTCTAATGGGAAGTCAACAGTAACAAATCTTGTCGATTATCAACAATACTTGTTGGGTGCGTTTGAGAATAAAATTCAGATCGACAGCATTTACACTGATTTCTCAAAGGTCGTTGACCAGGTTAATCATAACCTTTTGATCCACAAACTTCATGCATCTGGCTTTGGTGACCCCATTATTAATTGGATTAAAAGTTTTCTGATGGAATGTACACAGCAAGTTCCTATTAACAATTATATTTCAAAATAATTCCAATGTTGTTCTGGTGTACCACAAGGGTCTCATTGTGGTCCCTTCTGTTGATTAACAATATTGGTAAGGCTATCAAAAACTTACACTTTTTGCTGTTTGCTGAAGTTATTTCTTTGTATACATGATAAATCGGATAGAGATCTCTTGCAAGATGATGTAAATAATATATGTTTATGGTCGAAAACAAAATGGTTTAATCTTAAATCCAACCAAATGTTCTTGTACTTAATTTGGTCATATAAATAATCTAATAGCTAATAGATATATTCTTAATAATAATTCTTAAGTACCCTTAGATTCAGTTACTGAGATTAGAGATTTGGGTGTATTATTGGATTGTGCATTGACATTTAGAAGCCATTTTCTTAAAATTAAGGAAACAGGATTTCGGTAATCTTGGTTTTATTTATCGTAACAGTCATGATCTCTCATCTATTGTATTCCAATTATTGTATTGCTCTCTGGTAAGCTCAGGTCTTGAATACTGCTCTGTTGTTTGTACCCATTTCATCAAGTCTACATTGATGGATTGGAAAGTGTTCAGCAGAAGTTTCTGAAATCTTTAGCTTTTAAAGCACATATTAATTTAAGAAATACTGAAAATTATTTGGTAGATTATTCTGTAATAATGTCTCGATTTAACATTGCTACACTAAAGAACCACAGGTTGAGAGCTGATATGTTATTTTTGTTTAAAATTATAAACAATGTTATTAATTGTCCCCCGTTATTAGCTAATGTGTACTTAACAGAATACATAGAACTCAGCACACTGTACTCTTTTATATTCCTTTTCATAGGACTGATTGATCTAAAATGTGATATTTTTTTACCTTTTGTGATTTAATATACTGTTTTAATGTACAAATTTTTACTGTTTATTTCTTAGTTGATGTTTTGATGTTTATTGTACATGACCTTTACTTTTTACTTATTTTTGTATTTTATTGTAAATGGTTCTACCTTTAAAATAAATAAAGGTTTTTGTATATATTTTAGTATTAAATTGTTAATCAGTGTTTTATCTGTAAATTCAGCAATTTGTGGTTTTTTAGTAAATATTTATATTCAAAATGAATTGTTATAATTGTTCAGTATGTCTAATTTCTGGTTTAATATTAACAATAAAAGGGCACTTATTGTTGTAACTTGAATAAAATTGACTACACCTTTTTTAGACTGAAGTTGTAATGATAAGATCCTATCAGAATATGGGGTAAGACTTATTACAGACTAGTTGATCTTTTTTGCAACTAAAATAGCAACACCATTATGATAATTGACCTCATTGTTACCTGAATAATACATGGTTCTGTTATTTGTAATTTGTTTGAACCTGGCCACTGTATGTCACTTCTACCTAGAAAATCAATTTGGAGGTTTTCCATTTCAAGCAGTACATTCGCTAATTTACCACAGGTTGCTATTTTTAATGTCTTAAATGCATAGGGATTTCTCTGGTTTACGACCTGGGAGGACCTGTGGTCTACAGCTATTCTTTACCTGCCGGATCTTGGATTCTGTGGCCCATAATCAGTAAGTTTGTTTACTCTTTGCATTTGCCATTCATGACTTTACTAGAGGTACTCTATGAGTCTGTAATGCAGTAGTTCCCTGTTGCCTTCTGCATCCTTATGCCATTAACCTATTTTTCAGTTCGTCCGCCTTTAGGGCCAGTTTCCAATCCCTGGACCAAAGACTGCTCTTCCACTTACTAACTCATCCTGCTGAATCCATTAAGTCAGTGGGGGATTGCTTATTCCGGCAATCATTCAGGGAATTACCTGTTGGACCTGTTACAGGTTCCCCATATTTGCATAATAGTTCAAAAAATTCTTGATTAATTTGACTTGCTGGCTAAATATAAGTTAATAATATCTATCCCTGTTGGGAAATTTAAATAAAAATATTGAACTTTTACTTTAAATTGATTTAATAATCTGCAACTAAAGTGAACATTGTTGTAATGATTACCAATTTCTCATTTGAAAAGAAAATTTAAGAAGAGAGATAATTGTTAAAATGTTAATTATTACTTTTTAAATAAAAATGTAAATTTATAGTGTTCTTTTATTATTTATATATTAAATTATTAATATTACATCTGGTTTCAGGTCCCCGAGTAGATTTCACTCTTAGACGATCAAAACTTCCTGATGAAGATCTAATGAAAGATGCATGTCGCAAACCTAAAGAACTAAAAGTTAGTAAAAAGAAAAATATCAGTACAGATGAATTGGGTAATAAACATGGTAGAATACATCTTGGCAAGCAGGAAATTAGAAAAATACAAACTAGGAAAATGAAAGGTTTGAAAAAGACTGCAGCTGAAAGGAAGGCAGAGAAAGTGAAGATGATTAAGGCAATGCAAGAACAAAACGGAACAAGTGAAAATGGACATGGTGATCGATAGTAGTGTCTCAAAGGTGTATCATCTTTGTTGAAGTTGTGGTGTTGCCATTTTTAATTCATGCCTCTCTATTTTTTTCTTAATTACTATAACAAACTATTGTCAAAATTTCAGCATGTGTAGTACTAGCAAATGATATTGTTATCAATAGCGATTTTTAGATTGATTAATTGAATTATTTTATGAATTTAACTAGTATAATATTTTTTATATGAAACATATATTAGTGCGTATTGGGTTTAAGACTGACTCGTCTGCTGTGACGGCAAACGGCGTGATCTTGCTTATGTTGTCATGTCCCTCTCCACTGTATCAACGTGTATACTCAGTGCGTCTCACCACTACAGTATGCTTGACTTATTCGCTGATTGTATGTAGTAATTTTATTTATATTATTATTGGTTTTAAAAAGACAATTTTTATATCTATAAGGCGTCACGTCAGGGCTACAATATCATAGAGTTTTAATAATTTTACATATTCTAAGTATAAAATTTCTTCTATTATTTTTATATTGGGCTAATTTCACCCTCTTCTTCTACGTCCATACTATTGAAGATTTATTTCAAGCTACTGTTTTACCAATACTGGTTTTTGTTTGTTATATCTTACTGGATATGAAAACTCTCGTGCTATCGTCACTTGTCCGAAATTATTTGAATAATTTGGAAGTAGGTACTCCAGTCGTCAGACCAAAATGACACTGAAACTCTAAAAATCATACGAACAAGCTGAATTTTGCCGAGATAATTTTAAACAAAAATCTTAATGAGCATTGATTTCGCGCGCGTAACTGACGCAAAATCGACGGTCGCTTCGAGCGTTGTTTCTAAGAGAACGGTTCATTCTACACAAAAAATGCTTTTAAACATGTTTGTTTAAAATTATCTCAGCTAGATTTTTTATTTGAAATATTTTTTTCTGCGGTGTACAGGTTCTTGGTAAATCGATTTTTTTGCGTTTTACCTGTTAGGTTCTTTAAATAATGTTTGGAAAATGTGTTAAGAATTAATTTTATTTTATATTAGGCGTAATGTTACAGACATAAAAAGGCGCCATACCTTTCTTATTACACTTGACTTATATTATTATCCTATGACACAGTTGTTGACAGTTGTTACTTAAGACAGGAACTTGCTGTCATTGTACTCAAAATTGAGTGTACTTTAACATTACCCTCCTTCAAGGGGGGTTTTAGGGGGAAGCACGGGGGTAAAAGTAGTAAACTTTTTTGCATCTTTTTTGGGGTCCCAAAATACATATGCTCGGCAAAATTCAGCTTGTTCGTATCATTTTTAAACGTTGTTTAGATAGAGCTGAGCTTTGTTTAAATAAAGGAATAACTGGAAATGGAGGTTATGATGATATTCCTAACTACTAAAAGTTATTTTCGTGTTTTACCATTTTACATTGTATTTGGAGTTCTTAGGCCGTGGTGTGGAATTGTTTCTTCCTGACCTTTTGTTTGCAATTGCTGCAAAAGTTGCGATGCGGGAGCTGACGTAGACATAAACTCATGTCCTTTTCTATCGCTTACTGATTGTAGCGCTATTTATAGCCTTCGTGTACTCCCAGGATCTGTCGTTTAGTCCTAATGGGCAATTTATTTTTCGGTATGTGTGGAGAAAGTTTTATATGTTGTAGACAACGTGGATCTTCGGCCTTTCTTGTATCGTGTTCG
This sequence comes from Diabrotica undecimpunctata, assembly GCF_040954645.1. Lineage (NCBI taxonomy): Eukaryota > Metazoa > Arthropoda > Insecta > Coleoptera > Chrysomelidae > Diabrotica > Diabrotica undecimpunctata. The sequence goes on along the minus strand of NC_092804.1, from coordinate 41,906,564 downwards.
TTGGTTTGAAGATGAACTTGACGTCATGTATTAATAAGATTCTGCCAGTTCAATTTAAAGCTTTTCTTACCATATATTAAAAATTGTTACAAATCGAATAGACAAAATCTTGGCAAAACAGGAAAAGTCCATATTTAAACCAACAAAGGTGATCCGTTATATGCTCAAGGAATTTACCACATTTCTCAAAGTTGTTGTTCAGTGTCTGTTGGAACAACATTTATTATAAATATTTGTTGTTTGACGAACTATAAGAAAAGTTGTCGTTTCGGATGTTCAGATAGGCTATTTAAGTTAAAAAAAAACCTTTAATTTTAATTGTAAATAAAGTTTGTACTTTCCCATGCGTACCGAAAATTCGAATAACGATTCGGACAATAGATCCCTAAGATCACACTATGGCTACAAATAGCGCAGTTACTCAAAAAAGATCATCAGTGAATGATAGCGGTGATAAGAGGTTCCTCTCAATGCGCTGAGCTTTCGACATCCTCTCTGGTGTCTTCTTCAGGGCTTCGGGGGTCTCGTTCTCCTGAACCCCCAAACACTACTATAGTGGTCACTAATCACTGCACTGCTGCTACTGGGTACAGCGAAAAGTTCATTTATACCGTCTATGGTGACGTAGTTTGGGTGGTGGTTGACGTGAAGGAAATCATCTATTTTATTCAGACAATTTGGTCTTTTTCCAATCTCTGTGGCTTCTCGGATATTTCTTGGTTTATAGAAGTGGATGGGGCTATGGTTCAGGAGTTATCAAAATCAATATTGTCAGTATGAAGATGATATTGACCTAGAGCTGAAAGTGGATCGGAATTGCCAACAGAAATTGCGAATTGGAATGTTGGCTTTGATTGATCGGACAAGAGATGAAAGTTTCTTGTGGGGGGGGGGGGGTTGGTGTAGTTTTTACTCATCTTGATTTAAGGATTTTGTCTATTTTGTCAGTGACACCTTTGGTGATATGTGATATGGAAGAAAAGTGCCTATTGATTCTATTTTCTTTACCATTTCTTTCGGCTCCCTTATTTTTTTCGCAGTCCGTTAATCATAATAATAGAACGTCTTTTTTACATCTTTTAACCATTTCTTTTTTGGCCTTCCTCCCAACAGTATTTTCTTTACATCCCTATTTATGTCACAGCTTGCGCTTCACAATCATATTTTTTGGACTAAACTTGGTTGATAGTACATTTCTATTACTTCGGTCGTCCGTTTTAACACCTCCATAGATCTTCTATCAGCGGTCTAATTTAAAGATGTTCTTTTGACATTAAAAACAGGTTTCACGTTCGTACATTACAGCAGGCTGTATTACATCTTATTCATTCGATTTTTAGTTTTTCTAGATATCTGTTTAGAATTGAGCATCTAGTTTAGGGCTCTAAAAGCTCCTCTTACCATTCTTATTTAAATTTCCGTATCTTCCTGTCTTGTTTATAACGGTCATCCCTATTTACTCAAATTTACTTACCGTTTCAAATTTATATTCTTTACCGTCCATACTCCTGAATTTTATTAAGGAGTATGGACGTTACCTGTTTCCTGCGTACCTCCTTTCAAGCATTTTTTTTGTTTTGTTTATATTAATCAGGAGCCCAAATTTCTTTGCTGCCTCCTCCACCTTTTTAAACATATTGTTAAGTTCAGTTTTTGATCATGTGATAAACGTTATGTCACCTGCAAAGGCTAATTTGCTGCCTCCTAATTACTCCTTCCGTCTGTATACTGCTTTCCCCCTTGTCTCAATCATCTACTTACATTTAACGTTCTTGAGATCTCTACTGTGACTATTTTGTGTTTCCTTTAGTGTTAGTTTTATCATTTTTATTAATTTAGCAGGAATTCCTAGTGTTTTCAGGACTGTATATGTTTTCCCTCTATGGAATCATACGCCTATCTAAAATCCACAAAAAGTATTGTGGTTCTGCTCTTTCATAAAACCGGCTTAGTATTCCCCTATCACCTTATTTTCATATGTGTTTAATCCACTTTTTTTAATAGTGACAATATCTTATATGAATTGTAAGAAAATTATTCTCCTGTAGCTCTTATCACCTCGTTTGTAGAAAAGGCATATCACCGCGTTTTCCATTCGTTCAGAAGTTTTTTCTGGTTCCATATTTTCTTTTTTACCGAGGCAGTCATTTAGCAGCTGTCCTCCCTCCCACTTTTAACATTTTTGCTGTGGTGCCATTTTCTTCAGGAGATTTTTTATTCTTTAACGTTTTGGCGGATTAATACCTCTATGGAAAGTTGTCACTCCATCTTTTGCTCGGTCGCCCGATACTTCTTCTGCCGATTGCTGACTTATCTCTTGCTATTTTGACAACACGGGTCTCCTCCATTCTGCTTATGTGGTTATACCATTTTTTTTTCTATTTTGTGTCCATTCCTTTATACACTGTACGTTACATTTTCTTCTTATGTCTTTACTTCTCTTTCGATCTCAGCGTATTTCCTGTAATTCTTCTCAGTACTCTCATCTCTGTTGTTTCCAGTAGGCTTAGCGTTGTGACTGTGTCGGGTCTTGTTTGTGAGGCTTATGTCATTATTGGTCTTAAACTGGCTTTATAAATTCTTGACTTATCTCAGTGTTAATGTGTCTGTTTCGCCATATAGTGTTATTCAGGCATCCTGCCAGTCTATTTGCTTTTTGTACTTTATCTCTCACTTCTTTGTCCGGGTCTCCATAGCTGGACAGTGTAATTCCCAGGTATTTTATTTTTATTACTTGTTCAATACTGATGCCATCAATTTCTATTTTACATCTGGTTGGTTCTTTGCTGACTACTATTGTTTTAGTTTTCTGAGATGAGATTGTCATATTATATTCTTTTGCTCTTATGTTAAATATGTGGATCAGTCTGTGCAGACTATCTTCATCTTGGGCTATCAATATTGCGTCGTCTGCGTAACAGAGTATTTTTATTTCTTTGTTTACCATTCTGTATTCTCTTCCTTTATTAACGCTTTTGATGATTTCGTCCATGATTAAATTAATGAGCATGGGGCTCAATGTATCCCCTTGTCATTCCACTGAATACAATGTACCGTTACAAAACACTGGCCACGAAAGATTACATTTTGAACACAGCATTGCCTTTGATGTACAATTAAATTCTTGTACTGTCCATTTATAGATCATGTTCATTCTTGACTATAAGGACTGTATCATCTTTATGATGAAGGAAATAGTTTTTCAAGGTTTACAATTTGATCTATATGCTTACTTTTATGATCCCTGGCTTACGTTAGTCTTAGTCATCCTTTATAAATGATCCCACCAAATTTGTTTGTCGTCGTTAAATATTCCTTCTTATTATGTCTTTAAACCTTTGGGCCATCATATGCCCACAGAGGTCAAAATATTGTTTTGAAATATTTTTTGTATGTCAATGTTATATTGTGGTATCACCATATTTAAATTCTCTCGTATCTGTGCATTACCAAGTAATTTTTAGTTTTAGTCTTATTCTAAAAACTATTTTATTGTATGTTTTCTGTTTTATCTTATGGTTATTACAACATCGGCAAACGCTCTTTGTAGATTTTTATTCTTTGTAAATATCTATATCCCAGATATAGCTTCTTTAAAAGTTTCCAACACACCAACTTTCTTTTAGCGACTCTGGTTAAAGCATTCAACACTTTCTGTAGTATCTCTTTTTAACTTCTCCAGCTTCTTGTATAACTTGTCGTTCTAAACCTTATGGTTTTAAATTAATTCAGACTCGATTCACTGGTTAATTCCAAGACTTTTTAAATTATATGTATCAATCATCATTGGTGCTAGTAAGTCTTGGTATTCCTAAACCTTTTTCTCCACCCTGTCCTATTCTTTGCATCTTGGTGCCGGTTTGCCAAAATTTCTTCGCATCCTTATCTACATCATCGTCCATTTCAACCTTGGTCTACCCAGTCATATAGTTCCGTCTGGTTTCGCCAATAGAGTGCGTCTTGCAGGATAGCTTTCGTTTGCTCTTGCCAGATGTCCTGCCCACTGTAGGCGTCTAATTTTTATTATATATAACGCCAAGTTCCATTATAATTGATTGTGCCTAATATTCTTAGTCCGTTTTTATCTGTATTAGATAAACACATGTCTCAGATCCATAAATTAGGACTGGAAGTATTAAGATTCCTTGTACCACTATCTTTGTATGTCAGCTTCATTATTTCCCACATTCGTAGTTTTAAATTCTTTTTACCTAAAATTATAAACTAATTATATTTATTTATTCCTAAAACCGTCTTTCTAAAAAATGTCTTTTATTGTCTTATAAGACCTTATTTTCTTATCAGCCTTTTTACCTTATTTACAGTGAAGTATAAAAGTTCAAATTGAAGTTTCGTCAATTTTTCGGCAAACGAAACGTCCAAGTTGAGTTCTTCCTTATTGAGGGCTTTCATTTGATACATTCCTTGACCTTGGGTGATGCCTATACATATTTCGATGAGGAATAATATAAGGATAGTAAATGATTGTATTATTCGATATTTGTTTATCAAATTGTGCTGTTTAGTTGTCTTATTGACGTTCTATCTTGATTTCTCTTTAGTAATTTCATCCATTTTAGTTGTTTTTACTTTGTTATTGTTTTTAGCATATGTTCATAGTGACGCATTCACAACATTTATTTTTGTACTATCATTTCAGTAATATTTTGATTTTTGTTTTTAGCTTCAATTATATTATTTTAAATGTTTACATATTAAGTTATAAGTAAAAATTTTTATTAATATCTAATAGCCATAGCCCTATTTCTCCGTTACCAGTTATAAAGTAATTTGATATTTTATGCAAATATTGTGTATGCTCAAAATATCAGACCAAGTAAATCTAAAATATCTCTTTAATAAATGAATGAACTGTCATTTGCTAGAAATATTATGACGTTATAATAAAGAATAATTGTTTCTATTTTATGAACTATCGTTTTTTATTAAAATTTGGTGTAAATATTTGTTGAAAAGAATTTTATCTAAAATTGTTCATTATAATAATTGATATGGCAACATTCATGCTTTGTTGTGCAAATTTATAGATACTTTAAATATTTTGTTATAAATAGGATAAGTTTGTACATATTATTTACTACTAATACGGTTATAAAAAATATAAAATAAAAAAAAAGGACAATCGTCGTTATTATTTCAATATCCTTGTAAGTCATGGCAACTGTTTCTATAAGTATAAAAGAAAATTGCATAGATTTGTCTATATACAATTGCATTGCATGATACTATAACTAACAAGATAAGTCAACGCGCATGTTCTTGCATCTTTCTCGCACACCTGTGACGTACGCCCGAGACAACTTTAATAATGCCAAGTTAAATGCTCTATCAGTTGCTATCCTGTGTTCTTCAAAACGTAGTGAATGATATTTTTATTTATTTATTGATGTAGTAGACTTTGTATACTATATTGTTATATAAATTTTGTGGTGAAAACATTCAGTTTAGTGTGTTAATATCACCTAATTTATTTATCGTACTCAACTTCCTCTCGACTATCTGTAGCTACTTTATAAAGAAGACTAATTATTTGGTTGCCGTAATGTATTGTGCAAATCTGGCAGGGACTAAAGCAGGGAGATGGGCTGGCACCAACATTGTTTAACCTGGCACTGGAGTATGCGGTTAGGCAAATGCAAACTGGACGAGAAAACCTACTGACCAATAAAACGGTTCAACTGGCTGCCTACGCCGATGATATTAATATTATAAGTAGAACATCAACAGGAGCACAGGAAGCATACGCAGAGTTAAAAACACAAACGAAAAGGCTAGGTCTGGAAATTAACACAGAAAAAACAAAAATAATGGTACAGACGAGAAGAAATATAATCCCACAAAACATTATGCATGAAGATGACATTGAAACGGTTGGAAAGTTTACATACCTGGGAGTAGAAATATATGCCGATGGAGCAGAGGATGGAGAAATACGAAAAAGGATAACGCCGGCATACAAAGCTTATTTTGCCCTCTCCCATATATTTCGGTCTAAAAGTGTCCACCGAAATACAAAGATGAGAATCTATAAAACTTTAATTCGGCCAATAGCATGTTATGGCAGCGAAGCATGGGTCCTGAAAGAAACATCCAAAAACAAACTCGACACATTCGAAAGAAAAGTACTGAGGAGAATACTAGGACCTGTGAGGGAAAACGGAATCTTCAGAATTCGATATAACAACGAGCTCTATCAACTGTATAAGGAAACACCCCTGTCAGACTTCATTAGAATACAAAGATTGCAATGGGCCGGACATGTGATACGAATGGGAGAGGATAGGCTACCAAAACGAGCACTGAACGTCAGAATGCAGGGAAAGAGACCAGTTGGAAAGCCAAGAAAGCGCTGGGAAGACACAGTAAGCAGCGACGCACAAGCACTTTTAGGAGTCCGTGTATGGAGAAGAGCAGCCACAGACAGACAAGGGTGGAGGCAAAAAATAAAGGAGGCCAAGGCTCATTTTGGGCTGTAGTGCCGTAGAAGAAGAGAATGTATTGTGCAGTGGTGGGTTATTTAAACAATTATAATAAAAAAAGTAAAACTTTTTCGAAGTGTCGTTTTTTTGTGTTTCCTAGACACAAACAAATGCGTAAAGTATGGCTCTTCAAGTGTTTTCGGCGGGACAAATTTAATGTAGAAACCGCGAGAATATGATCAAAACATTTTACATAAGCTGACTATTGTATAAAAAAAAACTATTGAGATTGCCTGACAAACAATGGAATATTACTACTAATAGTATAATTAATTATGAAATTGTCACTGAAGAGATCTTTTCCTCGCAAATCTTCCTATTGGCGATACAGAAATTAACCCTGAAGATTTAATTGACAGTCATCAAGATTTTATTAATTCGAATATAAAAGACCTAGAATGTTATGGATTGGAAAATTTAGTCGGTTTCATTGTATTTAAGTTACAAAAAAAAAAAGAAATACTTGGATATATTCCGGACGCTAACGATAAATCGTTTACTTGGGTAAACCATGTTTCTGAGGGTGGTTTACTCAAACCAACACTGGAATTTATAACTAAATGTAGTGAACTGGAACATATTTTTCATTATTAAAATGGCGACACATTAAAAATAACAAAAAATTATTTAAAAATATTAATAGAAGCTGCAAAATATGTATATGTTAGCGAAGATGTAAAATTATTTTTTTTAGATGTAAAATTTATTTTAAATAAAAATATAAGATAATTACAATATCCGCAAGAGAAAAATTACAAAGATTGTAAAATAAATGTCTAAATGATATTCATAAAGTCTCAAGTATGACCCGCTTTTCCTTTATGGTTCAAATTCTTTACATTTTACCGGCCTTTTATATTTAATTTATGTTTTGTAGCAATATTTATTTTGTTTGTAATACACACAATCAAATCGTAAATTCATATATTTCTTTAATTCATTTTATAAATTACTTATTAATTTTCAAACCACGGTTTCACAGAAAGTTACTAGTTATGACTTCTTAGTGCAACGTTTCCATATGATGCATCGTTGAAATAAGATACACGCAAGTCCCCTGGCTTTGTCTCGCTATGACGTCATGCGCGAAGTCGATTAAAATTAGAGCAAGTGAGCATATCTTGTTTGTTATAGTATCATGGACGTTAGACGAGTCTATTTCCTAAAATTGGTCATCCGGGATATACTTCTGCGTCCAGGGCTTCCGTCTTGCACTCAATTTTGTCTTGAATAATCAACTGTAGAAGTCGATATTTATTATTACGGCTACGATATTTATAATATGGCTAAAGTAAGCCAATTTTCTATTCTTTAAGGTGTTAATAATGTCTCTGTCTTTCCTTCCTCTGATAAATAGTTATGTTAATTGTGTGGTGTATATATGAGACCCTTAACATACTTCGGTAGTACCACATTTCAAAATGCCCCTAATCGTGTTATGGCATCTTCTGTAAGACTCCGGCTTTCTACTCCGTAGAGGAAGACACTAAAGACGTAACATCTAAGAGTTCTTATGCGTATATTGATACTTTTACAGATAAGCTGCAGAGAATCTTCCGAAGACCGTTAAAAGAGCTTCTGCCATTTTCAATACGAGTTGTTATTTTGTAGCTTTTATCCCTGTTATCCTTAATATTGCAACCCAGATATTTTCTCTACTCTTTCTAACGGTATATCGTTCATTGTAATTTGTTTATGTTGGTGTTCTCATAGTGTAGTCGGCGGACATAAGCAAACAAGTCAATTTTTGAGAAAATTTTTGTATTTATTAAAATTACCTAAAAAAATATTATCTAACGCTGGAATACAAAAGATAACTGTTATACCGGTGGTTCCCTATCAAATCGTGATCTTTTTATACTGAAAATGTTATCTATTTTAGAGATAAACTTAATCAATCAAGTCCTTTTATCTGGTTTAGGTCGGCGTATACCTAACCAAACGTTTGACCTAACTGATTAGGTACAGTTATCAGAGAAATTGCTGGCTAGTGAAAAGACTGAGGGAGTTATGAAAAAAGGATATTATGTAAATTAGTCAATAAATTTGTAATTTGGGTATTGATTACATTGCGTTTCTTATCACTTTCAATGTTTTCGTTAATATTGTACCGTGTGAAATGTATAAGTATGCACGTATAGAAAAACAAAGCACAAGGAAACGCAAAGCTGAGAAGAAATTACAGCAACATTTAGGAAAAGGTTATCTCACGTTATAAGGAAAACCAATATGTTCACGCGAAGCCAAAATATTAAGCTCATGTCTAATAAAATGTAAAGATCGCTTTAATGCAAACGAGTTAAAAAAATCGGTTGCCTGTAAAGTCGGTTTTACGGGCGAAGATTTTACGTGACAACGTCTTTTTCTCGGTAGAATATTTATTGATATGAATATTATTAAATTGCACAATAGGAACAAGGAATTGAATGAAAATAAGAATTGCACAAATTTTAACTATAGAAATATATTTTGTTTACTAAAACATTGTACATGTAAACTTAAACTTAACTAATTTCCAACGCGCCTAATTCTCTAGTGCTGCGCACGCAGCGGACCGATCATGTTTGAGTGGGAGAGAGACGCAAGGCATTCGCCGGTCCGGCGGGCCTCTCTCTCGTTCGGTGACTCATCGTAACAGACGTGAGCGGGCGTTACACTTTTTCATGAGTGACTCCGAGCCACAACCTAATTTAAGACGTTGTCACGTCAAAAACTGTTTTGATGAATATTGGGGTTTGGGTTCGTAGTCAAAGAGAGTAACATACATGGCATCTCTTATTCAAGTGAAAGAACCTGCTTCACATCGATCAAGAACAATGGATCTGATCAAGGTTAAACTCAGGTCAAGAACTTTGGTTTATTCTCTTTTTATAAACTGAAATAAGGAGCCTATCTATCGTGGTTGTCTTCTTAACGTTTTCGATGAAAGCAAAAACTTTATTTTAACTATCGCCAGTAAGATACAATCTACGATCGCAGGTACTGATGTAGAAGATAAAAGAGGAAAGACACCAAAAACGAAAATTAGTGAAGAAAAACGAATAGAAATAAAAAATCATATACTTTCATTTTCACTGTACGAAAGTCACTATTTACGAAGAGCACACTTCGAAGAAGTACTTACCATCTCACATAACTTTACAAAAAATGTACGAATTGTTCAAACAGTCCACATCTGCGCCCACATCTATCAAAATTTATTCACAGGAATTTAAAAAGCCAAAACTTGATACATGTTTTACCTGCGATAAATTTATTATGCAATTAAAAATTTGTACAGATGACCAGAAAGAAAACTCTCTTCAGACCACAAATCCCACCAAATGGAAGCTGATCAAGCGTATGATGAAAAAAGGAAAGATACCGAAACTGCCAAAACTGTTCCACATTTAAGGACATACACTTTCGACCTACAGTGCTTACCAACACCAGATTTAAAATCATCTGTTGCATTTTATAAGAGACAGCTGTGGACGTTTAATTTGTTTGTTTAATGATAACAGTACAGGGAAAGTTGTTTGTTACATGTGGTATGAATCGGTTGCAGGTAGAGGGACGAATCAGATAACATCTTGTCTGTGCAAACACCTGCAAACTATCGTACCAACTGAGACAGAACATGTATTTTATTTTTCAGACACATGTGGGGGACAAAACCGTAACTCTCATGTATGGGCATTGAATAGATCCTCATCTAATATTAAGCTAATGGATTATAAGTTTATGGTACCAGGTCACACTCACTTGGAAGTAGATACTGATCACAGTATAATTTAGAAAAAAAAAGAAGAATTCCAATATTTCACCCTCATGACTGGATGCAACTTGTACGTTCAAGCAGCTCTAAATTCACTGTTATGGAAATGTCACAAACAGACTTCTTTGATTTCTCATCTTTACTTAAAGGTTGCATGGTACTAATAAATAAAGACACTGATGGTTGTCAATTCCGATGGCTTCGATATACGAAATACTTGGCAATCGTTCAATTCATAGACAGCCTTAATAGAGAAGTCCCATTTAAGACTATTGATTTCAACAAAAGAGGGGATCAAGTACCTTCGGAAGTTCCAATTATAACTAATCAACCCGTCCCTATTTCTAGAGAGAAAAAAGCAGACATTATCTCGCTACTGCCTCTAATCCCTACCTTATTTCACAGTTTTTATCAAGGATTGCATACGAATGCTACAAATCAAAATACTCACCCCGATCTTGTAAGTGATGATGAAGAAATAAATTAATTCACACTCTATGCTTTTGTTCTTTTAAAATTGTATTTTTTAATGTTTATTTCGTAATTATAATAATATAACATTTATGTTTTTTTTTATTTTAAAATTTGCACTTCATTTATACCTTATAAGATAAGTTAATAAAGAAAGACGTACCTAACTGGACAAGTCAATCAAAATCCAAAATTTTTGACATTTATGTTGTTTGTAACTCATTAAATTTGGAAATCCGTGAAAAGTTTACAAGATGTTACGTGTGGTCTGTACTTTTGTATGGATGTGAAACTTGGACTTTAAACGCCGATATCATGAATAAAATCGAGGCGTTTGAGATGTGGTTGTATCGAAGGACACTAAAAATTCCATGGACTAGCCGAACTAGAAACGAAGAAGTTCTTCGAAGAATGGGACATCAACGAACTCTATTAAATATTATTAAGAGGCGTAAACTAGAATATCTTGGACATATAATCAGAGGACCAAGATATGAGTTCCTTCGGCTAATTCTCAACGGTAAAATCGAAGGAAAGAAATGGATAGGACGGAAGAAACTCTCTTGGTTGAGGAATTTGCGGCAGTGGACAGGTTTGACAGCGGACCAATTGCTACACGTAGCGCAAGATCGAGATCAGTATAAAAATATTATAAGCATGGTAGTCGCCGACGTTCCGTAGAGATATGGCACTCTAAGAAGAAGATGTTGTTTTTAATTTGTATTGAAATAGATGTATCCTATGTACATAATTTTAATGATTAAAAGCTACATTTACTCATGCGTTTAATTTTAAAATAGTTTTTATCACTTCCTGAAAAAACTCAAATTTGGACTTGTCTGCTTTTGTCCGCCGACTACGCTATTAATGATCATTATATTTGTCTTCTTACAATTTAGTTTTAGGTCGTATTTGTAACATGTTTCTACAAAATTATCCATCATCCGTTGGAGCCCCTGCGCCTATCTGCCAGCATTACGGTATCGTCTGCATATCTAATATTGTTTATAAGTTGTCCACTTACTGTAATACCATCTTCTGATTCGTCCAGTTTCTTAAAGGATGTTTTCAGAGTATATGTTAAATAGTGCTGGTGACAGTAAACAACCCTGTCGAACTCCTTTTCCGACTATGAAGATCTCAGACAGTTCTTCTTCGCATCTCACTGTTGGAAATATAAGTTTGAGATTAGTCTCATATCTTTACCATCGAGTCCTATTGCTTTTAGGATTTCGATTAGTTTCCCATGTGGTACTTTGTCAAATATCTTCTCGATATCGATGAAATATGCATACACATCCCAGTTGGCATCCCTGGCTCTCTGTGTTAGAACTTGCAAACTGAAAAGTGCTTCCCTCGTTCCGATTCCTGCTTTGAATCCAAATTGAACTTCACTTAGCTGTTCTTTCAATTTGGTGTATATGCTCGAGTAAATAATAGTAAGGAGTACTTAAAGTATATGATTCATCAAACTAATTAATATTATGTTGTTCACCTTTCCTAGCGTTGTCTTTTTTCTAACATGGATTGTATCTGATAGTTCGTTCCGAATTCAAATTTGACACTGTACGTTTAAGTTTTTACTATCGCAATGAGCCGTGTTAGAATATATTAAACACTTTCACTGCCTGGGTCAGAAATTTTTTCTACTAATGTTATCATGTGCACTCTCAAAATCAATGAAAATATGGTATGTGTGTGTTTTTTATACAAAATTCGCTAGTTTTTTCTAGGATTTGTCTTAAGACTGACTAAGTCTATTGTGGATTTCTGCCCACAGAAATCACATTGATGTCCTCCAACTAGTTGTTGAGCATTTGGTCTTAGTCTGTCGTATACGCTATTTGATAGTAGATATCTTGTAGGCTATATTCATCAACATTATTGCCCAATAATTTTTGCATTAAAGTTAATCTCTCTTTTTGTGTAGTGGGATGATCATTACGGCAGTAGTCCCATGATTGTGACAGTTATTTATAATTCCATATGTTCATTACTGATTCAAAAAAACACCTCTAACTATTTGAAAACGGAAGCAATTACGAATCCTATAGAGTTTGGGTTGAGCCACGTGGAAGAGCTTGTCGTAAAGGGTTTTGAGAACTTCACGTAATTTTATTGAACAAACCTTATAACCAACAAACTATAACTGTATAATAACTCAAATGTAATTTAAATGTATCTTCATCGAAGTGGGGGTGTCATCATTCTCCGTTCATCCTGGCGTAAGCATCCTTCTGTCGATGGAGCGCGTTCGGTTTGATCGGGTTGGATCGAGACGCAGTCGCGCAATTGGTAGGATTTAAACTACGATGTGCTCGAGCAGGTCCGTACTTAACACCACGGTAAACTATGGTACCAAGCGTATTGCGCTCCATTGCGACGTTAACAAGCAATTTAAATAGTCCTTAAACTTAAAGATTACTCCTTACATGCGTCGAAAATAAGGCAGAAAGCAAAAAAAATTGGGTTTAATAAAAAATTTAATATATATAGGAAAACAAAATACAAATAAATACATCATATATATTGATACAAATAAATTTTTGCTTTAAACGTTTTTAACAGTCTTTGAACGGTTACGAATAAAATTCTATTTCTCGCTTCTTGACAGCGAATTGATTTATGGACATTATTTCAGACCGTTCTTGTAAGGCAATTTTTACTTCATTAGCGGTAACTTCACTGAAGCCTCCCCTGAAACAAAAAATAAAAAGGCGTTATTTACTATGAACTAATAAAAAATTATGAATTATAATATGGAATCAACAATAAAATCTCAAAAAAAGATTAAATAAGTTAAAATTACAAAATGATTTTGACTATTGTCGTGTTGCTTCGGATAATAAAATATTCGCGCGTCGCGTCTGTTAACGCATTCTGGAAGATAGTGAAGAGTTTGGTTCCAGATTGGCGGTAAGATTGGCGATAAGTAGTCTTTCTCTCTTTTGATAAGATCCGCTTCACTTCCTCATTACAAGATTACAAAGTTGTTTTATGTTATAGTGTACTTAAAAAGTTATAGTCTAACCAAATATCTAAGAGAGTCATGAATATTCAGCTCAGTGGGGTGCTATTGTTCCGAGGGGTGAAATTTCATAAACAAGGAATCGACCTGTTCTATTGAACAGGTAGATGATTTGTTTACGTAATTTCACACCTCTAACAATAGCACCAGGCTGAGCTAAATATTGAGTTTATTAGATATCTTAGACTTTAGAACCAAGTTTCAATTAAAATCGAAACAAGTTCAACGCTCTGGAGTACAAAAGCAACGAACTGTGTAGTATGCAGAAAATTTCTTAAATATCTAATATTCAAGTAATCAAAATTTTCTAGTACGAACCTGGACCGAGCATAAATATTTCCCCAATTCTCTGTTTACATTGTGATGTCCTATGTAACTAGGACGTTAAATATGGTTAAATTTATTTGTATGTGTTAGTTTTGAGATTTTAACTGGGAGTGATTCGAGGTTAAATAGCGTGTTTGACGAGAATTCTGGGTTGTCCCATTGCAAGGATCGGAAGAGAGGTAAGGAGACGGTGGTAGCCGGTACACAGATCGAGGGTCGAGAGAATTTCAGTTTTAGGTTGGAAAGATGGCCCATTGAAAGCAGACGTTTAGTTTAGTCGAAAAAAAAAACCGACAAATTTGTAAAAAAAGGTGATTTTTACTCAAAGTAATGTGTCAATTCTGAACAAGTGATCAATGCGTTTTGTTGTATGCCGTATCTCATATGAGATATTTGTAAAATGTCGTTTTACAACAATTTTGAAGATAACCATTTGTTGCCATTGTGTTCAGTTGTACCTGTTCTGTTTTTTTAAGGAGCCGAGTTTTCCAAGGTTTGCGTTCCATTGCTAGCTTCCATCCTCATTTTGTTATCCCTGGTCGTCATCCCAGTCTATAGATGCAGTTTTTTGTGTGGCATTAAAAGTAAAGAAATTTTAGTGAAATCAAGGAAGGAAGAGTCTTTATCCGTCATCCAGCAGGAAGTTCCTCGAAGTGGCGTCCCATTTTAAATAACTAGAGGTCCTTCTTGTTGTTTTGTTTGCCCATTTGTCCAGGAGATTCATGTAAGTACCCCTTTGTTTCATTTTTGTAGTTCATTCACTTAACCACGACCCAGCTTCTCCGAATAAACCCTGAGCGCCGTTCGCATAAGTTTCGTTTATTTTGCTTGCTCTATATCTGCCCCCAATAATTTCTGTCCCCAATTTTCAACTCCCATAATAATACCCTATGTGGTAGACAAAATAATCGTTACATATATGAGTAAAAAATGATGTTTAATCTTTTGCATATTTTGTTTATTACGTATTGTTATCACCAAATTTATCAAAAGCAATTGTTAGATACCTGTATCAAAGAGTGCCTTGGGAAAATCGGTGCTTCCCTGATCTAATAAAGTACCAAGGATCTCGAAGTCAAAGATATGGTTATGGTGGAAACAACCATAACCATAAAACTAGGCAAACTGGAATACAAAGGCCATATACTGAGCAATTGACAACGATACAACCTGCTTCAAATAATACTAAAAGGCAAGGTATATAAAAAACAGGTACAGGTACAGGAAGAAAAAAAAAAATGAAAATGGTTTAACTCAATTACTACAGATCTTTTCGAGCAAGAGTCAATAAAATCACAATATTCGTGTGTCCTACATCCGTAACGTAAAGGCAAGACAAGAAGAAGACAAATATATCACCAGAAAACTATTATTTACCTGTAATCTTTCCTACAAACTAAATGATGATTGGACCTCCTTATTAAACCCTCCGCCAAACATTTCACAGCCTCCAGCATCATTCTTGCTGCTCCGTTCATAATTACACCATCTGAAATTTCTTCAGATCGTAAAATTATCCCACAATCTAACGCAGTTTCACGAACGAAATCGCACTGGTCCTTAAGAGAACTATCCGATATATCTATGTAAGTCGTCGTTACACTCGCATCTGGTCGTCGCGACGTTGAAGGAGCTGAATTATCTGAAAAAAAAAACTTGATTAATAATAAGTTATTGATGAACATTTAATCGATACGATTTAATAAAAATTACTTTTATATAAAGTTACTATTTCACTAATAGAGTCACCAATCCCTCGCAACTTGCCGAGACCCATTAGTGTAGCCGTGTTCAGAACAACTACGGGGCATGACTACCTGGCCTCCCATCTACATCGCATCGGCGTCCGAGAAAATGACAACTGTCCACTATGTGATCAGCCCCAGATGGATGCTGCTCACCTTCCAGAGTGCCCAGCCCTGAAAACAGACCCACCCGAGGAGGATGAAGATCGCCTACGTGAAACCGCTCGTATATACTGGTCAGCGCGCCACCAAATGGCTAACATGCCAAGGGTGGGCGTTGGCTAGTAAGTAAGTAAGTACTATTTATTAAAGTAAATGTACTAATAACTTGTTTCTATCGTAAGATCATTTCGTAAACTGAATAAATTTAACATGTATAAAACATGTAGGAAGACTATTATTAATGACGAAATAATAAAAAATTGCTTAAAATAAGGTTATACAAAATCAGAGAAATATGTTTTGGAAACAAGCAACAATATTGTTATGCACTAGTTCTAACACCACTTCAATTAAACCACAAAATACTTAATCATAATAATTTCTAATATTCAAACATAACAAAACACAAAAATAGAAAATCACCAAGAGAGGACAGAATACCGAACGACTCCTAAAGTATGCAGGGCCAGATCTGACCAAATAACTATTAAAACTAATCCAAAAAATAATAGAACAAAACAGAATTCCTCAAGAATGGAGATCAAGCATCCTAATACCTCTCTTCAAAAAGGGAGACAAATCGGAACCGGAAAATTACAGAGGAATTAATTTATTAAACACAACACTAAAATTAACAACCAAAGTGATAACAAATAAATTGAATGAAATTATAACACTAGCAGAAGAACAACAAGGTTTTATGTCGGGAATATCATGCAACGACGCTATCGTTAAAACCGGCATATCTATGTTTCGTGGACCTTACAAAGGCAATTGACTGGGTCAAATTAAAAGACGTTATCCACTTACTACATGCAAGAGATATACCTCTAGAAATAATCAAAACGATCTGATCTGATCGATTCAAAATCTGACCCTATAGATGCTCACAGACAGCTGGTAAATGGTATTTTAGAAAAAACCTTTACTGATAAGCCAGTCGCCTGCGCTCGGTCCACAGCGACATTCGACGCTTAAATGTTTCAGTAGAAACCTAAGACTGGTGAACACACTGAGTCTTTCTTTTTGAATACCAGTTATCTTTTTCTCTTCTTTTTATATAGACATGACTCAGGAAAATCTGACAATTTTAAATAACTATTGTTTCCCGAAATTTTTGGGAATTTTTTCACTTTTTTTTTCAAATTTTACTTTTTTTGCTTTTTGCATTAATTAGTCTGTGTCATAACTAACGACATTCCTTTACAGATTCTTAGTTCTAAGACTAATTAACACTTTATTTTCAGATTCTTAGTATTAAGATATCTAACCCCTTCCTTTGCAGATTCTTAGTTATACTACTAATCAACTTTTATTGCAGATTCTTACTTGTAATAAACATTTAATTGTATTTTAATAAAGGTATTTTTCCCGCTAGCTAGTGTCCAGATATAACCTATATGTCCACGGACCGTGATCCCTATATGCTCCGGTCCAACATAGCTATGGATAGTGCAACTGGACCACCTTCCCTCATTCCCGAGGGTCTTATCCAGCGACACTACATCAGTGTCAAACTTAGTACACGGACGGCAATCTAAATTTGCTTTACCAGATGGAACCAGATCCGACAATATTGGCCACATTACAAAAAGAGACGATAGTGCAAGAATGCCGGATGTGTAAAAGTAATACTATTTATTTATGTAAAAGGTGTAGAGTGCATCTACACCCCGAATGTTTCGAAAATTTTCACCTTAAAATTTAATTTACATTTAAGATACGATATGCTCCTTTAATAAAAATTGTACTATTTTTTCTTGAATATGAGAAAAACAATTTTTTTGGTTGTAAATTAGTCTTAATTTATGTGTTTTTAATCCAATCTAATAAATTAATTGTCAAATTTCTCTTTGTTTATTGTATCGGTCGTTAATGGGTTAATACTATAAAAAGAATAAACTTATCTCAAATTTTCTTTACTTACCTCAAAACTATTTTAAAGTTAATAATAAAAGTCTATTTAATAAGTATATTCCCAAGAAATAGAATACACTACCTATGCTCATATAAAACGTGGAACGAATAAACTAAAATATCATAGTTATCTCATTCCCTTTCTTTCTAAGAACGTAAATATATATAGACCAGAGAAATGTTGACAAGTTTACCGATGCTTCAAACTATTCAATGAACTTGTCGAACTATACGCTTGTTAATCGCACCAATTTGTATTGTTACGGGGACAAATTTTTATGGGACTATCATAATTTTTCACTTATTTACATGGGCGAAGCATACACAACAAACATGACCCCGGTAAGAATTTACTTCTGAGATTTTACATGGTTGCCGTTAGCACTTCGTTCAATTTGTAGATTAGTCACCTTTAATTGAAAATTGTCGGACTATAGTCTGAAGTATGCATCAATAACATCGGTAGATGTAGAAACGACATTTTCGAAATATAAATACTTATTATCTGACAGAGAATAGTATTAAAATAAACGACACAATCTCGATGATTACAGTTTTAATTGTCCGGGAACAATATGTCCTCACTCACAAGAGAAACAGCACTCACAAGAGTTTTGGTCCGCAGACGCCAGCCAACTGAGTTCAGATGTCGAAAATTTAAATTAACTTATTAAGTAAAATTACATTCAAGGCATGGTCAATAGTTTGTTTTAAGAACACTAACCTAAGTCAAAGATCCATCTGTCATGTGTTAATCATATAATTTTATGTATTTAATAAGTTTAATATCTAGTTAGGACGACAAGTCACACCGTTTGTCCAGTTAGGTAACTAACTACGCCACCTAGGAAAGAAATCTGAACTACTAACATCTGACATTTCAATCATATTTCGTTCTTGAAACGATACGTTTAATTAATAACACTAATAATATTAATTACACTCGCAACATTGCCAAAAATATTGGTTGCAGTAATTTTAAAATAAGATTTAATAAAAAAATAACAATAAAATTAAAGACAGTCAAGATTTCCTTTCACGCAAAAATAGTCTATGTATCTGTTGATACGTATTTCGCTTTAATAAAGCTCATCAGAACAGTTATTCATAGGCTTTCTCAACGTGAAAATCAATCTTTTCCTGTCTTTGTGAAGCAACGATAAAATGGCTTCGAAACGGACGCAATAGCGACATCTGATATTAAATCCGTAAAATAGTTTCGAAACACAATTCAGATAACTGCCTTAATCTGAACCTTCTATAAATGCAAGGTATAACAGACGCTGATAAAGATGTTAACTGTTCTGATGAGCTTTATTAAAGCGAAATACGTATCAACAGATACATAGACTATTTTTGCGTGAAAGGAAATCTTGACTGTCTTTAATTTTATTTTTATTCGGATCTACTCTGTATGAGTACAAGAAACCAATTCGCTAACGATTTCTGCTTAGCTGAGGAGACATGTCGTGGAATGCAAATTTTAGATTCCCCATGTCTCTATTAACATCTTTATCAGCGTCTGTTATACCTTGCATTTATAGAAGGTTCAGATTAAGGCAGTTATCTGAATTGTGTTTCGAAACTATTTTACGGATTTAATATCAGATGTCGCTATTGCGTCCGTTTCGAAGCCATTTTATCGTTGCTTCACAAAGACAGGAAAAGATTAATTTTCACGTTGAGAAAGCCTATGAATAACTGTTCTGATGAGCTTTATTAAAGCGAAATACGTATCAACAGATACATAGACTATTTTTGCGTGAAAGGAAATCTTGACTGTCTTTAATTTTATTTTTATTCGGATCTACTCTGTATGAGTACAAGAAACCAATTCGCTAACGATTTCTGCTTAGCTGAGGAGACATGTCGTGGAATGCAAATTTTAGATTCCCCATGTCTCTATTAACATCTTTATCAGCGTCTGTTATACCTTGCATTTATAGAAGGTTCAGATTAAGGCAGTTATCTGAATTGTGTTTCGAAACTATTTTAAAAAAATAACAATTTAAAGGTTTATGTTAGTTTAGATTTAAACACCTAGCGGCACCTAGGAGAGAAATCTGAACTACCAACTGACAGAAACTTATCTGACGGCAGAATGTAAAATATTTATTTTCCAAATAAAGCACCGAATAAAAAGTTATCTGGAAAATAAATTGTGTTTATTGTAGTTTGTTATTATGTTGTATGTTCTCGCGAAATCAAAAATATAACCTAAATATTGTTGTTTAATGTGGGTAAGAGACATGGATCCGGTATTAGAAGATTTTATGAAATCGTAGAGTGTGACCAATATGATGTTTAATGTTTATAAACTTAGTGCGAGATTATAATATTTGAAGCAGAATCGAACATTTCAATTTTTGTAATGATAGACTTTTTTAAAAGGTTTAAGTAAACCGACAGTGATCCATATTCTGAAAAAATATTGTAAAAAATTGTTAATAAAAGATTATAAAAGAAGGCGTATAACTCTTTTTCTTTATTTAGTTTATGTATTCAATGTTTTCATAATTTTGATAATTAAAAAATTTGATTAAATAACGAGATATTGGTGCCAAGGATTAAATAATAGCAGTATAGGATTCCAAAATGAAAAATATGCACATAGTATATTATAATACATAATTATAAAATACATTTATATATAAAAAAATATCCAGATGTATACAAAATATCCAGAGTGTAGTACGAAATTTTCAAAACTTTCAATAAATCTTCTATAGAAGAAATTCTGACAATTTCGTGATACTTCTTGGATATGTTTTTCTAGGTACCTATCAGGTAGGTATAAATAATTCTGTATTCTTGATAAGAAGTTTAAATAGAGATAATAGAAATGGGTTATTACTTAGAGATTCTGATTATACAGTGAAGCCATTTTTAAGGACTCCACTAAACAGTCCATGAAAAAATTTCTATAATGAATTCCATATTAAAAACAGATATGTAACAGAACTTTTTATGTATGGAAGTGAAGGTTTAGATTTCATCCAATAGAAGTGGCTGTAAAGTTGAAAAGATTCAACCGTTCTAATCTACAGCAACATTCTACGAGTATAACCTAGCGAAAGATCAAAATGAAGACAATTTTGAAGATGAATTGCTAAATGAAGACATTATTGAACTTTCTGAAGTTGAAGATGTTTAAGCTAACGTTATATAATATTTTAGTGTTATGGAGAAACCTCGGAAGGTTCATTAATATACATGTCAGTGAAAAGACAGGTACATTTTATTTTATGAATAAATGTCTATTCTCCAGATAACTATCTGTCAGATAGGACAATATTTATCAGGCGGTTAAAAGACCATCCCTTTCATACAAGAAGTTTATTATTTTACAAATTTAATATTATTATTTTGAAAATTTGTTGATCCTAAAAGTTGGCTGTGAATTTGGTGATCGATAAAAAAATATAATACAAAACTCGAGTTTTCCCAACAAATGAATTGCCAAACTAGAATTACGCTGGTTTTTATAGGTAGATCGATTTCATAAGACGACTTTACGCAAAAGTTCAGCAATTCTCCAAAAGTGAGTTATTTGTTATGAAAGTTGTACAACAGATTAAAATACTATTTTGTTGTCGTCCTGGTCTTAAATAGAAGAAAGACAGAAAAAATTGAGTGGAGTGATGGTAAATGGCAATTGATTGGATCCCCCGTCGCATGTTGACGGGCAAAATCACTAGTAATTGGATAAAAGATTTATAACCTCGAAATAAGAGAATTACTGAGAATTTTATGGAAGGGTGCTCCTTGTTTGGCAAAGAAATTAGAAAATTGTTTAAGATTATTTTTCATTTTGGAAATACTTACTTACTTAATCAGTAGACTCATTTGTACCTTTCGGTGTTGGACCGTTTAAAATACAATTCATTAAATTACAATATTTGACAGTCTTCTGAGGTGTCCTAGCTCTTAACGAATTTTCTCCATTCCTTCCTATTGGATGCCATCTGTGTTGCTTCCTGCCAAGTCTTACCCTTACTCTGCAGTATCTGCGAGATGTCACTGTTCCATTCTTTAATGGGTCTTCCTCTTCTGTTCTTCCCTATTGGTTTGGCGTCCCACACTCTTTTTACTTGTCTATTATTGTCCATCCGGGTTAGATGTCCGAACCATGCCAATTTTTTCTCCTTGATTGACTCGAGTATCGGTTTGATTTTGAGTCTTTCTCTTATTTTTTCATTTCTGATTCTATCAGTTCTTTTTACTCCTATCGTTGTTCTGAGGTATTTCATCTCTGCTGCCTGAATTCTGCTCTGATGTCTTTTGTTTAATATCCAATTTTCTGCTCCATATGTCACTGTAGGTCTATATATTGTTTTGTATATTGTCATCTTGGCCTTTGTTGATATTTATTTGTTATTAAGGAATCCTCTATTTAGTGCTTGGAATAGTTTTCCTGTGTTTTCCATTCTGTTGATAAGATCGTCCTCGATGTCTCCTTTGTTGTTGATTACTGTTCCTAAGTATTTGTATGAATTTGTCTGTATTATTTTTTGTTGGTCATTTTGGAAATAAACTGACTTAAAAGGATCAACTGGGAGAAAAGTGAAGTTATTGGTATGTGTCGTACGACATACGACAGTATGCCAGTAGATGTCGTACGAGCACGGTTTGTCAGTCTCTGCGTTGGGATTGGTAAAGAACACCGCGTGATGACGTCATTTCGGCCACCCGTGGTCTCATCAGACTCACGGGCTGAATATAAAATCAAGCAGGAAATACCAACAAACCTTTCCTAACTGTTTTTCACTCAAGTGGTAAGTCTACAAAGGTTCCATTTACTTTGATTCCAAGAGTTACTCCAATCTGAATAGTTCAACTGTAGGTAATTTTGTTTGCCAAAATAGAAAAATGCCACAATAAACCAAACTGAAGTTATTCTTACCTCCTTCTGTTTCAATGTCGACCTTGACATCAATTTCCAATGATTTATTAATATTGATCGCACCTGCTTCAACCTCTGAAAAACAATCATTAATAAGTCTAAGATCCTCCGACGAACGTTTGAAGAATGCAGCAGAACTAAGCACAGGTGAATACTTATGGGATCGGGCGTACATAAAAATGGCTCTTGTACTCCATTTTCGTAAACTTGGAAACCTCGCAGACAAGATTTTCTTAATTTCTTTAGCTCGATTCCACTGCAAATAAAAAAAATATATTAATAAATATCAGTGATTCTAAGATTTTCTACGAGGCTATTCAAAGCATTTTTACATATGAATCAGCAAAATTGTATGAAATTAAAATTAATATTGACGAAGAAGTGGTAGAGATCAAAGATAAAACTACTATGAAGTTAGACAAAAAATATCAGGAATAGATCGGAGCCAAATAACTACTCAAAATATAAATATAAGATGGGAACAAATCAAATACATTCTGGTCAATAGTACAAGGGAAAAAATTCCAAAACCACGATCAAGGGCAACAAAAGATTGGGTGACATCACACTTTTTATATATGAGGAATAAAAAAGGAAAATATAAAAATAAGAACACAATCGAATAAGGAAATTGAATAAGGAAATATGAGGGCAAGTAAAAGAAGCAAAAGAGAAATGGCTAGAAGAAAAATGTAAAGAAATGGAAGAATTAGAAAAGAGGTATGATTATTTTAATATGTATAAGAAAGTGAAAGAATTTTCATATATCAATAAAACAATATTGCCCTATCGTAACAAGAACTGTTCAGAGAGACAAAAGTGTAAACAAGAGATTTTGGTGCCGACCGTAAAGTTTGGTTATATCTTTATAGAATTAAGCGGCATGTATCATCTGGAAATATCCACGATTTCGTAAAAAATCAAGAACAATTCTCCGACGCGGATGTTATTGTAAAGGAATTCCCGACTGAGGAAAACCGTAATAAGTGTTTTATGTTTGGGATTACCGAAATCTAGCAACAATCTAATTGACCCAAAGGAATCGGTTTCAAACATTTCGACTTCAGTAAATTCCACAACTATCAAAGTAACAATAAGGATTTTTGAAGGCCTTTCCGAATAAGAAAGGAGTTAGTATTTCCCAACCAAGATCAAATATATAATATTTGACAATATAGGGCACAGGCATAACAAAAATAATATTGTCAGTGCGGTAGGTGATAAACTGGATAACAGTATATCTAAATCTAATATCAGTAATAAATGTTCTATTATTTTATACAACATATGTTCTGTATGCAATAAAGTTGAGGAACTGGAAGTGTTTCTTAGCGAAAATGATTGGCCAGGTCTTGTACTTTTAACTGAGGTTATATGCTCTAGAAACACTTTGTACTTATTACTCCTTAATTTATAAATTTTGCAGATCTGAAAACTTCCATGGAGGAACATTGATTCTAATTAATACGATATTTCAGTATAATTTCAATTTTGTTGACTACAATAAATTTAACCACCTCTGCATTTAATCTGAATTTGAAATCTCTATTACTTTCAGTAAGAAGTTTAGTACTTTTCTCTAAGTCTATTATTCAGTTATTCTTTCGTAGATTGGAATCCTTCCTTGAAAAAATTCCACAAAATGCTTTTATTATTTAGCAGGTGACTTTAATATTGATTATCTGGATTCATCACACAGCCATGTTATTACCATTATAAATTTACTTAATAGTTTTAATATGAGAATGCTGGTTACCGAACCACCCAGAGATAACAGCATATTGGATTATATTTGTACTAATCTTCATCTGGATCTGGTGGTGTGCAGGGTGATTCCTTATTTTTCATCGGATCATGATCCCGTTTTGAATCTCCCCTTATGAATCCATCTTACTCAGCAAGGTAGGGTAGGATTTTCAGAAAATGTAATTTTGACAAGTTTATAATTATGTACTCAGGAATAATGGCATAATATTTTTTGCTCTCCTATTTAGCTCTATCAATTTCATCACACGCTCATTTTCAATTTGGCATTTCAAAAAAGAATTCTTAAATCGAAAAATAAAAAAACTTGAATTACTAAGGGAATCAGAATTTCCAGCATTACAATCGTAAAACTACATTGTGGCATGTTAAAAACATATAACATGTAATAATGAAGTTTTTATGCATTTCTATAAATATAGGTTCACCTGTAGGAAGGTTTAAAGCTAGAATGGAAAATGATAATAACAAACAAAAGGAATCTTGGCGTATAGTTAATAATTTTAGAGCTAAAGTTTCCCAAACTACTGATATAGCCCTTAGACCCTAGTGAGCCGAATAAATATTAATGCTAGGTAGGTCCAGAACTCGCTGGAATTATTAATTCTTCTTCTGATCCAATGCATTTTTTAAATGGAATAAACATTAGAAATTCCTTTTATTTTCTTCCTACTAACTCAGCTGAAATAAAAAATATTATACAAAGCATTAAAAATTCTATGGCTGCAGACTGGGATCATATCGCATCTAAAGTTTTATCTTATCTTCCTGATAATGTTCTGAGAGTTTTAGGTAATTAACACGTCTTTTTCAACAGGCACTTTAGTGATTGTTTAAAATTTGCTAAGGTTATTCCTATGCATAAAGGTGGTGACCACGATTTACCTGATAATTATCATCCCATCTCTTTGTTATTATCACTTTCAAAGGTTGTAGAAAAATTTGTAAAAATCGGAATGACTTTCTTAAAACACATAATTTCGTTTCTTCCTTTCAATTCGGTTTCCAGTCATTAAAAAGTACATACATATGATGCCATCTTCGAATTCATGGAAAACCTATACTTGGACTTAAATGAAGATATGTATGTAAATATATGTAGCAATATGTTGCTGCTGCGGTTTTCTGTGATCTATCTAAAGCTTTTGACTGTGTCAATCACAAAATACTTCTTAATAAACTGGAAAGATATGGTTTTAGAGGCACTACTCAAAAGTGGTTCAGTTCTTACTTGGAAGACAGATGCCAGTATGTATCAATCAATGAGCGCAACTCTAGTAATACTTTTATTGGTTGTGACGTACCTCAAAGCTTTGTCTTGGGTCCTATCTTTTTCTTGATATATTTTAATGACATAATCAACTTCGACATTAATGGCCGGTTTACTATGTTTGCAGATGGCACCACAATTTTATGGCAAAACAAGGACTCTAAGGTACTGAATGAACTTATTAGTATTGATCTGCCAAAAATCTTTAGAGTGGTGCAAAGCTAATCACTTGACATTTTATATTTCAAAAACCAAATTAATTTTTTTTAGAATGATCTAAACAACATTACTCTGGGCAAAAAGGCATTATTCTGACACCGTAAACAAATTTTTAGGTCTCTAAATTGATAATAAACTTAAATTTGAGCAACACACTGTATATTTAAGCAAAAAGATATCATGGGGTTGCTTTGCTGTCAAATCAGTTGCACACCGCTTAGATTTCAAGATTGCAAAAATGTTTATGTGACCTTGATTGAATCTAATTTGAGATACGGTATTGCCTTTTGGGGTAGCTGTGCTCTTCATCATTTCAGCAGACTTTTTATACTTTAAAAGAGAACACTCATATTTATGTAAGATCAAGTTTGGTACATCATGCAGACCTACATTCCGGAAATATGGTATCTTGACACTTCTTTGCATATATATCCTTGAAATAGCGTGCTTTTTTTATTTTAATTTTTAAAAAAGATAAAGATATTCGGAAAGGTTCCTTTTATAACACTCGTCTAACTTATGTTATTCCACTTCCCTCTTCTACATTAATTAAAAAATCATTTATTTATACTGGAAAGCAAGATTTATTTAATCACCTACCACTCGATATAAGATCCTCAAGCAATATCTTTGTATTCCGTAGAGTAATCAAGAAGTTTGTTCGGACTTAATCCAACCTGGCAACAGCGCTCCTACACCTTTCCTCTCGCTGCAACACTGTGCTGTCCAAAATTCGACTCTGCGAAAGATTGCACACAAAAATCTCTCTTACGTTTCAACTGCTGACCGAAGCAGCCACACCGGACGTGAATTATCCGATCACGTATTAACAATTGTAAGT
Source organism: Diabrotica undecimpunctata (assembly GCF_040954645.1). Lineage (NCBI taxonomy): Eukaryota > Metazoa > Arthropoda > Insecta > Coleoptera > Chrysomelidae > Diabrotica > Diabrotica undecimpunctata. The sequence continues at coordinate 41,879,660 of NC_092804.1, read as the reverse complement.
CATATTTTTTATACAAAAGCAGACAGCAAATAAATGGTAATTGTATCATCTATCGAACAATTTAAAATATACTGGTTATAATTGTAATACATTTCTACTGAGTAAGAAGTAGTTTATTCAATCCCATACAACAAAAGAAACACCGCTAAATGCAAATACACCAAAAGTCGAAGGAATATACTGAAGTAATTATACCTAATTACTTGTGCCCAGCCGAAATAATTATTCAGCTACACTTGGACGGTGTTAGAGAAACCCTTTCCGTTCCAAAGTTAGTATTATCTAAGTGTTATTATAGTATCGAGGAATTTTTTGAGGACAGTTGCGCCAATTGGTAGCTTTGTTATTATGGAAATTTTATAATTAGTATTTTAATGTATGTTGTACTTTGGTAGTACTGTGTAATGTTGGGTTTTATAAATGTAACTCATTTTAGAAACAATAACTTTCTCTTCCCCTCTCTCATGCGGTATGATCTTAGTTCTGTATATATCATTAAGCAGGTCTAGCAAAACAGAGATTTCATCAAACAATTGTACAAGCTCAAATTGTACCTAGTTCGGTTCATCTGCTTTATCGGATTTTTCTATTTCAATAGCATCTTTAATTAAGATGAAGACTCCTGACTACTCGTTATGTTACAATTATCAGGTATTTTGTCAATGAAGAGTTGTGATATGTATTATACCCAATAATTTAGTTTAGTTTAGCAGAAATCTATATACATGGAAGTAACCGGTCGACAATTCGAACCAAATTGTAAGAAATCCGACAGATTATTTGTAGATTGTTACTGTTACCAGGAATAAACTAAAACCAAATACAATAAACAGCAAAAATGGATAAATGACAAAAATCTGCAGCTAATAGAAGAGAGATGAACAAATAAGAAAAAAATTCCACAAACTACAAACAAACATCAATTAATACTAAATAAGATAAAAGAAACAAAAAGGATATGTAAATAGGAGAGGTAAACATGTAAGAAGAAGACTATGTACTTACCTCTGCATTCAACATTTTGCCAAAAGGCCACATATCGAATTCTTCCTTTGAGGAGGCTATAAACGGATACAAGGCCTTAAAACTCGAATTCGTCCGTTTTTCGTTCCACAATGAGAATCTTCTTAGCAAATATGGTAACGCTTCGCCTATATTTTTGAATCGGTTTGGAGGCAGCGATATACCAAATTTAGATTTCAAGATTTTTCTAGCTTCAACCAAACCGTTCTGCTGACACAACTGGACATAATCCAGGGATTTTGTAGCCACCACTTTGTTAGGTACCTAAAATTTAAAATATATTAAAGGTAGGTAATCTAGGTAATCAATTTTCATAAAGAATTAAAATACCTAATGCCATTTCAAGCGACATTTCCACTAATTTACTTAAAAATGCAAAGACTACCCTAAAATGACCACGAACATTAACTGTTTCAAGCAGAATATATGAATCAGTGGCGGCTGGTGAGGTAGTACCTTGCTAATTATACAAAAACAATTTTTTTATCTTTACAACATCTTAATGCCCGTTAATTATTTTGTGTGTATTTCTTTTTATCTTCTATTTTTTTTTTCTAGCAACCCACTGCGGACCGGATAATCTGCTGGTGCCAATATCATAGTGGCTCCTATGAAAAGAGAAAGATTTTACGAGCATCCTATGTGAGTGACAGAGATAGAGCTATACTATATATTTAATAATACGTTTAAATGGGACTACTTGAGGCACGAGATCTTGAGATGGAAGTTTTATTAGATCTTATCTATTTCGAGTTTAATTACGCCTTCGTTTGCTGCTATTGTGTTTATTATCTAAAATAATATTTTGATTATTTCGTACGTTTAATATTTATTGACAATGAATCAAATTAATATCCTAAAAAACCCTTTTGGTCGTTATTCGTTAAAAAAAAACTACAAATTAAAGAGCTCGGTCGGCCTTTACCCGATTTAAAAATTGAAAAACAAAGTGGAAGTGGATAAAAACTTCGCTGTCGTAAGTTTAATAAAACTATTTATGATAAAAATAGCTGGTTGTGTCGTTGCGAACAAATTCATAAACTGTTTTGTTTTGTATGCGTTTTGTTTGGACATGACGAGGCTTATTCAAACAAAGGCACCGATGATCTTGTTCATATATGGAAGAAAAGGAAATCCCATGAAAAATCTAAAGTGCACATGAATGTTTTTAGCTTTTCAATGCTTGGTAAGTTAAATATATAAACTCAATTAAATTCAGCCAATCGTGATACTCTAATTAAACACAATGAACAGGTGGATAAGAATCGATATGTCTTGAATCAAATCATAAATTGTATAAGGTTTTGTGGAGTTTTCCAAAAATTCAGAAATCAGAGGCATATTCAAGGAGCTGGTCAATTTTAGCGCCGAACTGGACAACGACTTAAAGGTTCATATTCAACCTTCCAAATCTTTTACAGGTACCTCAAAAACAACTCTAAATGAACTCATTGAGTGCATGTTGGATGTTTACCATGAACATTCTCCTTATGTTGCAGTGATTGCCGATAAAACGACAGACGTACTGGTGAATTTCAATTAGTTATAGTTTTCCGATATTTGTGTAAAAGACGACCAGTTGAGAAATTTTGGAGATTTTATGTGGACGGACACGATGCTAGTCCATCGCTAAATGCATTTTAAATCTTTAAATCCCTTATTAAAACATACTCCGAACAAATTAATTGCTCAAAGTTATGATGACGCGATCTGTTATGAGTGGTGGATTAAATGGCATGCAAAAAATGATTAAGGAGACTCTTGCAAATTACGTTCATTGCTATGCACACCAAATGAATTTAATTATGAGAAGTGCATGTTCTATTTATAAGCAGGCTTGGATATATTTTTTTAATTATTTGGTTTGTGCTCATTCTTTTTGTATATCTCCACAAAGAACAACAATTTGGGATGAAGAGGTTAATCGCAAGTTGCCAAAATCTTCCCAAACACGTTAGAGTTTTCAATCACAGGGTGTTCATACTATCCATGAAAATAGAAAAGACCTCATTGCAGTTATGGGCATTATACAAAGTACTTCACGTGATTTGTCATCCATTAATCAAGCAAATGGTTATAAATTAATGCTCGAGGATAAACATTTTGTATTTTGGTTATTTATTGAAGTTATACTTCTATACGCGCGCTCCACGTTGGAAATTTGTATGGGAGTGAATCTGTGAAATCATTACATATGTAAGATAATGAGTAAGAGTTTTTTTTAATAAAATAATGCCTCACGTTAAAATAATTTTTCATCAATTACAAAAAGTATGCACTGATCCTGTTAACGTGAAAAAAGATTTGGAGAATTTTGAAGCAGCAATTCAAGGTATAAGGGAGCAATTGGATGTCATTATTGATAACATCCAAGAAGAAATAAACACGTCACAGAGACAAACGGATAATAAACCAATAAAAAAAGGCGCGAATTGAAGAGGAGAGGCCCAGCAGAAAACGGGAAGCATTAGAGATATGAGATGCAGTTTTGTTACAAATAAAAACAAGGTTTACCTTCTCTGGACATTTAGTTGCTTCTAATTTATTTATGTCGAAGAAGTTTTCTGCTTATCAGCATCAGTTTCCCGAATCATTTCTTAATGAAAAATGCAGACAATTTTTATTTTTAAACAAAACTCGGCTTAAAACTGAATTACAGGTACTGTATCAGCGAGACGAAAAAAGTACTACCTCTGGGGCTGTTCCGCTATCAGTTTTATTAAATGATGAAGGTTTAACATGTACATTTGAAGAAACTATTAAACTATTAAGTATATTAATTACCATTCCTATGTCAACATCTGAAGCAGAACGTTGTTTTTCGATGCTAAAACGGAATTGAAAAATTCCTTAGAAATACCAGGAAGAACGACTTGGTGCTTTAGGTATGCTATCTTCAGAAAAACATTTTTGTAAATAGACTTTGGGACTAAATCGTAATAACAAACTTCAAGCAGTAAATACTGGTGGTAAGTTGAGTTTTTTTATTATTAATTAATTTACAGAACTGTTTTGATAAATTTTGGTCAATTTCTTGGCACCCCAGAAATAGTAGATACATAATAAGATAAAAGTATCTGCGCTTATTTTTTTTTAAATTTCTGTTTTATACCTTTTTGACAATATCATGAACCCGTCACTAAAAATTTAGACATTTGCCCGAATTCTGGCACTACCTTCTTAAAGTGATACGAGCCGCCACTGATATGAAGTGATTATTATTAAGAATTATTGTGATATATTAAGGTTATTATAGTGATAGAAAGATCACTTGAAGAAAAAAAATTTGCTCAGCATTATTTGTATGCAGGATGTAAAACAGGCCTTCGACAAGGTCTGACACGAAGGATTGGAGCATAAGATAAAAATGGCCCTTTCTGTCCAATATTCAAAGATCCTAATTTCATATCTGTCACAGAGATACTTCAGGATTAAGCAGGAAGATGCTTATTCTGAACTAAGGAAAATTAGTGCAGAGGTCCAAAGAAGTGTACTGGTACACGTCCTACATCTCCTGTACACTAAACCTGCCAGTTTCAGAGCAAAATGTTCAAATGTTCTGGTGACAACGTAATTGAATCAACAGATAAGTTATAGAATGCTTTATGGAAGTGGACGAACAAATGAAGTATTAAATTAAATGATATAAAATAAGAAAATCAGCACTTTATATAGCACAAATATAGATTTTACCAACAAAAAGATTGAGCATAAACCCATATATATATATATATATATATATATATATATATATATATATATATATATATATATATATATATATATATATATATATATATATATAATTATCATACAGTGATCTTCAAAAAATACAACTAATATTTTAACTTACCGTATTATAAACAACTGAAGTACTTCCCCTGAGGTAATTCTCCCCCAATCCAAAGATCAGTTTGTTGTCTGAATCCTGGTCAACAACCACATTCTCTCTTTTTACTATATACTCATTTACAGTACTAACATCTGGACTGTCTGTCAGACTAAGACAAGAATAGGAATGTTCGAGATTAAAAATATTAAGAAAATAGTCCTCCTTCATCTCGACCTCATTATCGACGAATTGTTCCTCTATGACATCGCAGTAATCGTGCTCGAAACTCATAGACGCAGTATCGGAACATCCGTATGCTGAATCGGATCTGGTTGATATAATATCCACATTACTTGTCGTTGGATCCGCGATTTCTGGAAGTTCGTCTTTGATGATGACGTCTTCAGATTTGACAAACTGGTCATAATTTAAAGGTTCTTTGTATAGGTCAAGTGGAGTGTAGTCGTATTCGAAAGGTTCTTTCTTTATAAACATTTTATCTAAAGGTGTGAAATCTGATTCCAGGTTGTTGCCCTGTAGAAAATTAAATTATTAAATAATGTTTATAGAATATTGTTTAAGAGTATTTATTTTTCAGAAAAAGTCTGCTATAGTTTATCCCATGACCTTTTTTCATTTGTTTCTAATACGCGAATTAGATGGAGACAAAAAACTTGTGTCGGTGATTATTTCTTAGAGAAAATCAACAGAGTTCATTAATAAGATATATTTAGAATACATATTTATGTAGATATGTTATTGGTTGGCATTTAGATTGGTCTCTAACCAATCGAATTAATGTCAACGATCATTCATGAAGTCTAGCCATGAAATAAACAGTCGTATAGGCTACATTAAACAGATTCTTCTTATTGTACATATTTTATATACGTTCATTATAACGTGGAAATATTTTTGAGTATATTTATTTTTTTAACAAATAAAATATTTCAAATATGGTAAGGTATTGCGAAAAAGAATAATAATTCGTGTTAAAGGTGCTGAAGCATTTTCAGAGAAATAATTTCTGCTGAAAATATCGGAGCACACTATTTCGCCCCCCAAATAACCCTTTTATTTATATACTAGTTCGCTCCAAAGACTGTATACTAGTTCGTTCCCTTGGTTAAGCGGATTAATTATTTATCTACTAAGTTCTAGGAAAATGAATATCGGCAAAAGCGGTACTGTGACTTTTTTATTTTATATAGAAATTATATAAAATATTGGTTGTTACATATTTATATACGAGACTGTGGAATTATATTATTTAGATTATATTCGCATTGTTGCTGTACCTATTTTAAAAAACAATGTTAGTGATTGATTTCAAAATTTTATTAGAAATTTTGATTTGGTTTAGGAATTTTTAAATAAACTACTTTAACTCTAAAAATTCTTTTTTTTTACTCATATCACATTATCAAATAACATTGATCCCAAGTACAACACTAATGTAAATAAAAATTAAAATCCTATATACAAATAAGCAAAAATTACAATACCTGAAGATGTAAATCGAGATTTTGGAAAATATTATTGTACGAGGTACTTGGACTTTCATTATCAACTGGTTCACTTGGAGGTCTCGTAATGGTTTCTGGTTTTATGCTAATGTCATGTAGATATACATCTACCAAAGTTTCATTTCCTATAATCGAAAATATTCCGTTAGTATATATTGTTAAACAAATAATGTAAGTCGGTGGAGCCCAGCATTAATCTTAGCTTAAGAATCAGGAATCTATTAATAATCCAAGCTAGTTCAGTGATAATTTTTCTCGAATAATATTTACCAGAAGACTGTCCCCGAAGTTATTGATTCCTAACAATATTAGCTTAAGAGTCCAGGTCCAGACAATATACCAGCTGAGTTAATTAAATACAACACAACACACATTGTACGACAGTGTAACGAAACCATTCCAGAACTGCAGAACAGATATACCAGAAGAATGAAAGACATGCTTCATTTCTACTATACATAAAAAAGGTAGACGTGACGAGACGAATGTAACAACTATGCATTATGCATTGCAAGGACAAACTCGGTTAGCAGAATATATGGAAAACTAACCAAATATAAGGTAAAAAACCAATACAAATATTTAGAAGCTGAAGAACAAGCTGGATTTAGGGCAGGAATGGTCGACGGCCTTCTTCAGCTACTGCCCGAACACGGAATAAGCACAAGTCTACGCCGATGACGTAGTTACATTGGTTGAGGGACTCTTCCCGGCAATAGTGCACAAGGTCGCTCAGGTGGACCTCGGGCTCGTTGAAGAATAGTGCGGGTAGCAGGCATTCGGGGTAAATCCTGAGAAGACTGCCATGGTCCCGTTTACTCGTAGAAGGGCCATCGGATCGACCAGGCAGCTTGTCTTCTATGATATAGCTCCATCGGTTCCCAAGTCAGTGAAATACCTAGGAGTGATTGTGGATTTTAAACTTTTGATGGAAAGAATATCTAGACGCCAAGATGAAGAAGACCGCTTCAGCTTTATGGGCGTGCAGAAGATCTTTCGTAGCCAAACGGGGTTTGCAGCCAAAAATCCTATATTCTATACATACCAATCAACTCTCAATGCAGCTCTTGAGGCTCTGTTGAGTTTAACTCCTCTACATCTTAGTGTAGGGTATGAAGCCATTCCGACAACCTATCGGCTCAATTGTTATGGATACTGGTTGCGAACGACTAGTCGGACGGGTGATTGTGACATTTGGTACAAGCCATCAAGTGTTGTTCTATGCTTCCTATGGTACAGGACAGCATGGTCCCTCGATTTGAGTTCTCATCCTCCTTCTTGGTTGAATTTCCTGACCGGGATGAGTGGATGAAAAGAGAACCTGCACTGATCCGTCGTAGATCAGATTAGTCCAGAGTGGAGGAGCAGGCAGGTGCTGAAATATATGGTAGTGGGATCGGATGTGAGTAGCCAGGCACTCGAATCCCATGCATCAATCTTTCAGGCCATGATATTTGCGATCCTGATTTGTGCTCAGGGCTAAGGGCTCTGGAAGCACCCAAAATCAGCTCTAAACTGGTTCTTGGGTGCAAGAGAGCACTGGTTGATGTTGCTCTGACCAATAAGATCAACTTGATATGGGTACCGGGGCACACAGGTATGAAAAGGAACAAACGGGCTGACGCTCTGGCAAGACAGGTCTCATCCGCTCTGCCTGTGGGACCCAAACCTGTGATTGGAGTGATGGAGGTAATTTCCTGGGCTAGTGATGGAGGTATGCTAGGTTCCAAAAGTCTGTACAGTCCAACTTCTCCTTCTAAACCTGAGAAGATACTCTCTGGTGGTCAGTATGCTTACCAGCCACAGCCGAATCAGGCGGCATCTACTCTGCTTGGATTGGCAGATGGCCCACGGTGCCGTCTATGTGATGAGGAGGAGGAAACCTCCACACCTGTCCTCTGGAAAATCAGAGGTGGCAGATCCTGGGTTCGGCTTTTATGCAACCGATCTAAATGAAGGAGGTACCTATAAAGACACTTGTAGTTTTTATAAAGACACTTGTAGTTTTTATGCGGCCATAAGGATGCTAAAGGATTAGACGTTCGGAACAGCAGCAAGAGCTCATATTTGGAGTCCCTGCTAATTCTAGAAGATATTGGAGCAACAATAGCCTGAGCCCCAGAAACGCCGAAGACCTGGTCCTTATGGGCATAGTGCGTATGATAGGAGTGATAAAATGGACTCGCCTTAGGAGGTCCAAGTGTCTGAAAGCCTGCCCCGATCTAGCATGATCATGACCAGCGCAGGAATATTAATAGTTGATCACCTGCTCTGCATTACACAAATTATTGAAAACATTAAAAAAAAAGATTATCGTTAGGTTAGATTAGTAGTTTGATTATATATATACTTCCAATTATTTTCTTGTCCACTAAAAACAAGGACAAAATTCTGAATGAGCAACCAGACACAAAGTGTGTTTTCCTCCTCCAAATGGCGATGCTGCCTTTACAAGGTCAATAACATGAAACCGAACTTTTATTGAGAGCGCTAATAGCTATAAGATCCATAATTTTAAAAAATTAAAATATTTTTAGTTTAAATGATACATACCTAGAGTCTGACGACCAGAAAATGTTTTTTCTAATTTAAGATTATGTACAATACTGACAGGTTTGTTTAGTGGACATTTGAAGAAAATCTGGACTTTAAGGGGAAACTCTCCCCAACCTCGTCTAGATAGATGAAATGGGGATTCCCTAAAATATAAGATAAATATATATACTGGTCGGTTGGTTTTTTATACTCTTTACTTAATATTCAATATATATATATATATATATATATATATATATATATATATATATATATATATTTTTGCCTCTGGTGCAGTAATTACCTTTTTTTTTGGCTAATGTATTTTTTATTTGTCATCAATGTTTGTTTTGAAAGAAAAAAAAATGGTTTTTTATTGTTTTTATTGAAAAAACAGAAAACAAATCAAATTGTTGATAAAACAGACATACGAAAAAAAATGGAAAATACAGAACGTGGTAAAAAATCAGTGAAATTTCAATGACCAATATCGTGTATTGCCTCCCCTTGCTCTAATAACCTCTTGCAGACGACGGGGCATACTCTCAATTTTTCTCCGGATTACATGTTGTGGTATGTTATTCCACTCTCTCACTAACAGATCCTTAAGCTCCTGTGCGTTGTTAGGAGGAGGTGTATGGGTTTGAATACGTTTTTTTAAATCGTCCCAGAAATGTTCAATGGGATTCAGGTCCGGAGACCTAACTGGCCAGGGTACCCTCGTAATTCCAACTTCGTCCAAGTATTACATACTGATCCTGGCAACGTGCGGTCGCACGTTGTCGTGCATAAAAACGGCGTTTTCTCCAAGCCCTGCCATGTTGGGCATAACATGTTCTTCAGCAATCTCCGTAATGTACCTTCGTGCAGTTAGGGACCCATTTTCGATGAAGGGTGATTCTGTGTGGAAGTCGGAAGATATACCTCCCCAAGCCATGACCGAGCCTCCACCAAATGGCATTCTTGGAGCAATGCAAGCTTGTGAAAATCGTTCACCGGTTCTCCTCCAAACTCTTACACGTCCATCGGATCCAGTTAGGCAGAAACGGGATTCATCTGAGAATAACACTTTGCTACAATCGTTAATTCCCCAATGCGCGTATGTCGAGCAAAAGCTAGTCGTGCAACTCGAGGCACCCGGCGAAGTGGCGGTTCTCTAGCCATTACCCGAGAAGATAGTCAAGAAGAACGAAATCTTCTTCTGACTGTTGCAACACTAAAATTGCGATTTCGTACTTCCTCTAGACGATTTTGATGCATAACCGCAGTTGAGGTCCGGTTTCGTAAAGCCTGAAACACAAGGAAACGGTCATCTAGTGCCTTGGTCGTTCTTCTTCGTCCAGATCCAGGTCGCCTGGTTAGCAAACTTGCCTCCTGAAATGGTTGAAGCACTCGCTGAACCGTAGAAAGGCTTACGCCAACAGTTCTTGCGACTTGCCGTTGAGTGTGACCGTCTTCCACAAGTGCAACAATTTGTGCCGTTTCAACAACAGTCAAAGGCATTTTTGTCAAAAAATAAACACTAATAATGGCACTAATAAACACTAATGGTGGCAATAATAAACGTTTGTCCGTTGCATTTGAACAGAAAGTCGAAGTACAAACGAGACATTTAAAACAAGCGGAGTTACAGGTAGCGTTCATTTTGGGAAGTGTGCACTTTACCGCGAAATCGGCACTATTGGAATTCTTTGTTACAAAGGAAACCGCAACAATTCTCAGAAACATGCATTAGTTTGTATTTGTGTTATTATTATTTACGATAAAGCTCGTTAAAAATGAAATATCGGTGATTTTCAAGGTGATCCGGATTTTATGATCGCGAGTGTATATATATGAAGGCTGTCGGAAACAAACGACGAATTTTGCTTTACCAATATAAATACCCACAAAGGAAAATCCAGAAATCGCATATCGAATCTTACCGGTAACACGAGTTTTATTCAGTGTAGTTTCTGATAATTTCTAATACAATGTGTGAATCAATCAAAAACCTTAAAAAGGAATTCGAGAATGGTTTGAATAAACTTTATGTGGAGTCGAGTATTAGGTCTACGCTACTTTTAGAAGGCGACTATAATGAACTAATTTAAAGAAGCACAAGGATTGCGAAGATTTGGCAAAGGACTATTATCTAAACATTATCGAAGACTCAATCGATATGAATTATTAAACACTGGAGAAAATGAACATCTGATAGCCAAAAGACACACTAACGAAGAGGAAATTAAATTTTTTGATCATCGTGAGCAATTATTTGATATTGTGCATACAGCCCACATAAATATAGGACATAAGAGAAAAAGGTAGGTACATATTTTTTTGAAGTTATACTTCTATACGCGCGTTCGACGTTGGAAGTAAGCGAATATTGAATGAGAGAGAAGAATCAGATAAAATGATGAGAGTTCAGACATAAAAGATGATATATGTGAGTCAAATAAAAGATTTGCTCCTTTAAAAAAAGCTACCCATGTTTTGATTCGAGTGCCGGATGTTGATAGAGGTCGATTAACTGTAAAGTGTAATTCAAAGTATCATGGATCACTGACATGCAAAAATAAATGAAGAAATTTGGTTCTAAAAATTTTTGTGTTTAAAACTTATTTTTATCTGCATTTTTTAAATAAAATTAGTTTCGTTATGTGGGTATTTGTATTTATATCATTTAGCATTATTTACTTCTTTTATAGCCATCATTTTTATTAAAGTATTTTTATTTACATTTTTTAAATAAAATTAGAAGTTTCGCTTTGTGTGTATTTGTATTGCCCATAACGCGAAAAATTGTCGTGTGTGTCCGGCCGGTCTTCGTAATTTCGCATTGTGGGTCTTCGCATTATATCCACACCGCGTTCTGTGCACGTCAAAAATACCCGACACGCGATGTGAGAAATAAACGAAATTGACAACGCATTGAAAAACTATTAATTTGTAAGATAACCATGACATTAAAAGTTATTATCTCTAGATGGTTTTAAAACCGTTTAATGCATTTAATGAAGATGAATTGTATTGATGAATATTGTAAAGTAATCCAGTTTATTGCTTACCTAACTTCAACAATATCATGCGGCTTATAAGATGGATGCAAGTGAAACACTACTTTATCTACAATGTGTGATATATCAGGATTGTCTTTCTCTCCTCTTACATACATCATCCACTTATGTGTCGTGTTATCTTCTAGAGACTGAATCCACTTGGACACATTACCGATCACTAATCTATGCCTCGTCTTCTTTCTATTCTTTACGAAGGTCTGGTCACTATCACTGTTATTGTGTGGATTCGGGGCTAAAGTTTTAACATCTAATTTAGGTCTTTTAGCTTCTGACGTCTGAGACTTAGAACCTATTTTATCACAGCTTTTTGAGGCAACTCTACGTTTGCCTTTTCCGGAACAGAGTATATCCAAACTTGGATTGCTTCCCAGCAGTTTTTTAATTGCAGGGTGAATTCTGTTTTGTTTGTCGAAACCTGAAAATAAGTAACCAAATTAACAAATAAATACAATGAATTTGGTTTCGAAAATTAGTCTACGATTATAAAATAAAATCCCTCGTTATGGGCGATTGTAATGCAAATTTTGGCCAAAAAGGTAGTAAAAAGATCTCGCACAGAGATTTTTGTCTGTTTTGATCAACAACAAACTAACTAAATCCTTACTAAAATTATTGTACTTGTACATAAATTCTTTCCTAAACATTGATAACATAGAAGATTAAAAGAGGACGAAGAGGACTAATTCCGAAATAAAACAGCAAAGGCTAGGTCCTTTAAGGCATGTTCAATGTCGAAATGACAATTAACCAATCGCTCAGTTAAAGAATCTGAGAGGAAGGCCAAAAATGTATGATCGGGAACAGATAGACATACGCGTCAGACAAAAAAAGGTTGGTGATAAAAAAAATAACATCAACAGGCAAAAAAAAGATATATTACATAACATCTATCTATATAGATATGTTTAATTAATAATACTGTATTAAATATATATTAATCTTCTTCTTCTTTTGGTGCCTATCCTCTGTGGATGTTGGCAATCACGTTGGTCCATACAACTTTGTTGACAGCTGCTCTAAATAGATGTATGGTAGTCATTCCTGCCCACTGTCTGATGTTCTTCAACCATGATGTCCTTCTGCGCCCTCGAGATCTTTTGCCTTCTATCTTGCCTTGTAAAATTAGTTGATACTTCTCATTGCGCATCACATGCCCTAAGTATGTCATTTTTCTGATTTTCACGATACGCATAATTTCCAGATCTTTATTCATACGTTGGATCACGGTGTTGTTTGTAACATGATAGATATAGGAAATTCTGAGCATGCGGCGGTAACATTTCGAAGGCTTCTAATCGTTTGGATGTTGACTCCGTCAAGGTCCAGGCTTCGACTCCATATAAAAGGGTAGAAAATACATAGCATCTCAAGATTCGTGTTCTTATATCAATGTTCAGGTGCATATTACATAAAATCTTCCTGAGGCGATTGAAGACAGTTCTCGGCTTTTCTATACGACATCTTATTTCCTGTGAGTGGTCCCATTCCTTATTTAGGCTGCATCCAAGATATGTAATTTTGTCGATTATTTTCAAGGGTTCATTATAAGCTGTGAATTGGTGCTGTATTACTTCGTTTTTACTTACTACAAGAATTTTAGTCTTCTTACAGTTTAATTTCATGCCGTATCTGTCACAGGCTTCCACTACACGGTCTATTAATGGTTTCAGATCCTCCGCATTATCAGCAATCAAAACCGTATCGTCCGCATATCTTAAATTGTTTATGATTTCACCATTGATTTTTATACCTTCTCTTAAACCATCAATAGCTTCCCTGAACAGCATTTCCGAGTAAGTATTGAACAACGTCGGTGATAAAATGCAGCCCTGACGTACTCCCCGTTTTATTCTTCAATTCTTGTGAGGTTTCGTTGTCTACTCGTACAGTTGCCCTTTGCTGTAAGTATAAATTTTTAATTAAGCGTAAATCTTTGTCATCGATACTAGATTCTTTCAGTATCTGAAATAATTTTTGATGTTGCACCTTGTCAAATGCTTTTTCAAAGTATATAAAGCATGCGTAGACTTCGCAATTTACGTCTCGAATATTAATATAATTAATAATTAATTTTAATAATATTTTTAAAGTAGAATTTAATACAAAATAATTTAAAGCTTTATGTTAGTTTAGATATACAATCCTAACGTCATCTGAACAAAGAAATCTGAAATAATTTTTTTCAAAAATTGCTAAAACTATAGATTACTGTAACGTTGACGTTTAACAAACGTCAACGCTTTACCAAAATAAAATAAAATAAAAACTAAATAAGTTTAAATAAAGGTAAATAGAATTAAATAAAATTAAATCAAGCTAAACAGAATTATGTAGAATTAAATAATTTTTTGAAAGCTTTCTGGTGTGAGTACAATAGTTCGTCGGATTGTGACGTATGATACATCATTGGAAAGGAGAGGCGGTAGCGAATATGTTAAGACAGAAAAAACACACATTGTGGCATTGCTAAGAGGGCATTACATCATATCTCCTTTATGTTTGGCCCGATTGGAGCGTGTGATGTGGAGGTGTGTGAAAAAAAAAAAAAAAACAAACAAAGCGACTACCAAAAGTGCACTACACAGTGTCTTCATTATTAATGCACGTATAGTTACATATGAGGTGTCATAAGGCACTAGGCATAAAAATAGTTTAACTAAAAGACAAATTTTGATTTATTGACAGAAGACCTCTGTCTGAGTACAAAATAAACAAATGAACGAATCCTAACACGCGACATAGTAAATGAAAGGGGAGGATATAACGAATATAATCAGATAGAAAAACCAAACAAGGCGACTACCAAAAGGGCACTACACAGTATCTTCATTACAAAGAACGTATAGCGACATAAGAGGTATCATAGGGCACTATAGATATAACTGATCGAAAACTATCATGCGACATAGCAAATGAAAGAAGAAGATATAACGAATATATTCAGATAGAAAATTCAAACAAGGCGACTACCAAAAGGGCACTACACAGTATCTTCATTATTAATGAACATAAAGCAACATACGAGATATCATAGGGCACTATAGATTAAAATAGATTTACTATAAGACAAATTTTGATTTATTGACGTAAAGAAGGCCTCTCACTTTATACAAAATAAACAAGTAATCGAATCCTATATATATATAATAACGGATTTATTACGGCTGTCGCCGCTTCTCCGCCCCCAATTTCCATCTTTTTCTGTCATATGCAGTTGCCTCTTCTAAGTCTCTTGCCGCCATTGCTTCATCAATATCGTTGCGCCAACTTCTCCGTGGTCGTCCTCTCTTTCTTCTTTCAGGAGGGATCCATTCCAGTACTCTCCTAGGCCATCTGTACTCTGGCATTCTTTTAACATGTCCGAACCAGATTAATTGTTTTCTTTCTATGTCATCATTGATGTTTCTCTCCATTTTCATTTCGTTTCTTATTTGTTCGTTTCTAACTCTCTCCAGTTTCGATCTACCGCAGCTTCGTCTCAGATAATCCATTTCTGTCGTCATAAGTTTGTTTTTATTAGCTTTGGTGACGTCCCATACTTCCGAACCGTAAAGTGTAATACTTTGAACTATACTACCGTAAATGTGTTTTTTGGTTTCTCGTCGAATTGTTTTTTGCCAGAGAAGAGAGTTTAAGGCACGGGTCGCTGCTCTGCCCTTGTTTATTCTTTCCCTGATTTCATCTGCGCTATTTCCCTTCTTGTTGAAAATGACCCCCAAATATTTGCAGGATTGCACGCCTTTGATTTTGTCGTCTTCCAAGACTAGGTCACATATTTCATCTGTTCCCACTGAGAGATATTCACATTTTGTCATATTCATGTTTAGACCTGCCACCTCATATTCTTCTTGCAGTTTTCTTACCATATAGCTAAGATCGTAGCTGTCTTCGGCAATTACTACCTGGTCATCCGCAAAGAAAAGTGTATATAGCTTGTTTTCTTCCACCGTTATTCCCATGTTTCTACATTTTTTTACCCATTTCACTAAGGATCTGTCCAAATAGATTTTAAATAAGGTGGGTGACAGACAGCAGCCTTGTCGTAGTCCTTTTGTTGTTTCGAATCCTAACATCGCAAAAAAAAAACAAGGCCACTATTAAAAGGACACTACACAGTATCTTCATTATTAATGAATGTATAGCGACATACGAGATATCATAGGGCACTATGAATAAAAATAGATTGACCATAAGATAAATTTTTATTTATTGACTTACAGAAGGCCTCAGGCTGAGTACAAAATAAACAAATGATCGAATTCTAACATGCGACATAGCAAATCAAAGGGGGAGGATATAACGAATATATTTAGATAGAACAAACAAAGAGACTATCAAAAGAGCACACTACACATCGTCTTCGCTATTATTGAACATATAGCGACATAGGACATAGCACAGGACACAATGGATGATAATAGACATATTTGCTTTATACATAAAGCATAAGGTAAATTCGCTTTATTGGCCTGAAAAGGGCCTTTGACTGGTTACAAAATAAACAACTAGCCTAATACTAGCATATGACACATCAAATCAAACGACGTGAGACATATAGTACATATAATGCATATAGCGTGTCATCAATATATATATATATATATATATATATATATATATATATATATATATATATATATATATATATATATACATAGGGCATAATAAAAAAGCCATGATGTCAAGTCAGAAGTGCACCAGATCATACTTTATATTTACTTGGATTATATGCAAAAAGTTTATTACTTTACAAATTTAATGACTGACTGTAGATGCCAATTGATTGGATCCCGAGTCACATGCGACGGGCAGATTTACTAGTACAAATATAAATAAAAAACTACAATAAAATGATGACAAAATACATAAAACGTGGCAAACGGTACAAGTTATGTCACTGTTTAAAAAAGGCGAATATTAGTAATGGGATTTATATATAAAAATAATCACAGTGAACGATGAATTCATAATTTCAAGAGATACTATAGTAAAAGAGATACTATAATAATAAAATCTGAAGATTACCTGCAGTTACAGTTTCGTCATCAGGAGATATTTCTAAATTATTTTTCTTGTAGTAAGAGTTTACTAAAGCATAACGTACTACGTGTAACAACTTTTGCGCTCTGAAAATTTTTTCTTCAAGTTCTTCTAACTGTTTTTCCCTAGCTGATAATTCCTCATCAAATATATCATTGAGGGTCTTGGTAAGTATTTCCTCTGTCAGTTGCGTTTCTGAAAAAAGCAAAAGAAATAAATCATACATAAGTGTTCTCTTTGCTTTAATTTTCTAATAATGGGAAAATATTTTAGGAATCTAGTACAGAACTATTATGCATTCCCAGTCTCACATAAATTGTACCAGCCTCTCTTACGTCAAAAAAGCAAAAGAAATAAATCATACATAAGTGTTATCTTTGCTTTACTTTTCTAATAATGGGAATATATTTTAGGAACCTAGTACAGAACTATTATGCATTCCCAGTCTCACATAAATTGTACCAGCCTCTTTTACGTCGGTCATAATACTAGTTGTTACATCATCGTACATATTTCACAATTTTAACATAATCACTTTCCATAATTTTTAACAATTACTTAATAATAGTGAAAATGTGTTTATTTTTTCCTATACTTTTCCATTAGCTGCATTATTCCCTATTGAGGAAGGACTTATCAGTGAAATTCATTATCTTTCACCATAGGTATTTCGGACCATGTAGTTCTTCAGACACAAGCTCAATTGGACAATACTGGAGCAGTCAATGAAAAAATAGTCAACGAATTTAGTAAAATATATTATATTAAATTAGATCAGTATTTTAGCGAAGTAATTTGGCCAGATTTAGATGGTTATTTATGTAATGATTTTTAAAATAAATATAAAGAAATTATATATAAAGGAATAGATACATGTTCTTCAAGGTACACTTTTAGGACTAATTCCAGAAGCCCTTGGATCGATAATCGACTGATCGGAATGAGTAAAGAAAAAACATTTTATGGAAATGGGTAAGGAAAACTCAATCTGAGGAAAATATAGGTATTCATCGACAATTTTGCAATATGCTGACAAAAGAGTTAAGATTGAGTTAAGAAGTAACTAGGGAAACAGAGTTAGTTCCAGAGGTCTCAAAGCGTTTTACAAATACGTGAGATCAAAATTCTGTAAGAAAACTGGTATACCGTTATTAGAAAAATCTAATGGTGAAATATATTTAAAAGAAGAGGTTTGTGGATTATTTGCCGAAACATTTTCCAGTGCATTTACAGTTGACACGGATGCTATTTTTTCAGATGTTCCTCCTACTGACAGAATAATGGAAAGTTTATCAACAATTGACATCTCTACTGAATCGGTTAAAGAGGTATTAAGTTCTCTAAAGACTACTGACTCTTCTGGATCGGAAAATATTTCACCATCATTATATCATAATTGTGCAGATAAGATAGTTTAGCATCTTTACTGACCAAATCTTTGCAAACAAATTCGATCACAACTTCATGGAAATCTGGTATAGTAATACCGATATATAAAAGTAGAAATAAACTCCTTTCGACTAATTATCGACCGGTAACAGTTCCAAAAAGACTTAAGAATAATAACTCATCTCTACTTTAACCAAACAGCAAAAGTCAGAGTAGGCAAAGAACTTTCGGAGGAAGTAGAGATAAAAAGAGGCGTAAGGCAAGGTTGCATACACTCCCCCTTATTGTTCAATCTATATTCGGAAGAAATAATTAAAAATCACTCGAAAATGTAACAATTGGAATAAGAGTCAAAGGCAGACCCATCAACAATATCAGATATGCCGATGATACTATACTAATTGCAAAGAATATACAAGATCTACAGACACTTTTAGATAATGTAGTAAATGCTAGTGAGGAAAGCAGACTAATGCTTAATGCTAATAAAACAAAATTTATGACAATTTCCAAAATTTCAATTTCCAAAAAATCAGGAAATTGGAATACCTGGGGCACATCATGAGAGGTGAAAAATACGAACTACTAAGGAATATAATGCAGGAAAAAATCAAAGGCAGAAGAAGCGTAGGAAGACGTAAAATCTCGTGGCTACGCGATCTCCGTGAATGGTTTGGATGCAGTTCAATTGAACTATTCAGGCGCGTAACCAACAAAATTATAATTGCCAGAATGATTTCCAATCTCCAATAGGAGCGGAACTTGAAGAAGAAGAAGCACCTAGCAGTACATGCATTGGTAACGAAGATATGGAATAAAGAAAAAATTCCTAGTCATTTGATGGACAAGGGACAAGCTTGAATGTGAAAATTATCATGCTATAAATCTCTTCTGCTCAACTTATAAAATCTTTACTTCTATCCCCAATAAGTGGTTCCCAGTGGTGAAAATATTGTAGGTGAATATCAAATAGGCTTTCAACAAGGAATGTTGTTTCTAATGAGCATATGAATGAAATAAGTGAAAGCTTTCGAATAGTGTAAGAACTAAAACAGAAGAAATGGGCTGAACCTGGATTTGTTCAACCTGGCTCTTGAATATATCATTATATAAGACAACTGAAATCAGACTGGTCAATTTCCTAACAAAAAAATCAATACAACTTGTCACCACACCTGCTATCATGGAACATGGTATTAATGGCATGCTCATGACATTAATACTATGTTTCAAAGAGGAGAGCCACAAGGATACCAATCACCACTACTGGTCCTTTTAACAGAAGATAATTAAAAACTTTAAATATAAGGTATAATAAAAAGAAAAAATGATAAAGTTATATTCAAATTAAGTTTACTAATTCACTCATTCTTTCTGTAGTATTTTATGAAATATTCATCATCATCATAATAGTGCTACAGCCTTTAAAGAGCCTCAACCTTCTAAAGCTTTCTGTGCCATTCTGCTCTGTCCCTTGCTTGGATTTTCCAGTTGGCAATAGCGAACTTCTCAGCATCCTGCGTTATCCTATCTATCCATCTCAGCTTTGGTCTACCCATCTTCTCATTCCTGACGGTTGTGCTGTTAGAATCTTTTTGATCATGTTCGATTTCGGGCCCGGGCTGTCTGAGCCACTGTAGACGGTTTCACTTGGTTATAGTGGTAGTATCTTTTCCACCAAACTTATGCTTGTAAATATTCTACGCCTCCATATTCATTTCTCACAGACTGCTCTTGTGTAGTACTGTCCTTTCAAATATCGATAGAGGGTTCTATAGACTTAAATGAGTTTGAGACAGATGTTTGTTAGCTAAGTACTTTGAGAGACCATGATAGGCCTGCTTCATGAACTATTATTACAAAATAATAAAAGGCAAAATGACAGTGATTGGTGTATAATTATTGTAACATATGTAAGATCAGTAAATTTTCTATTTTCAGGCAATTTTTAGAAGTTTCCATAGAATATATATGTTTATTTATGTTTCAAAAACATAGAAAATCCCAATATAAAAAAACATAATTGTGAAAATCTATTTTACGGTACATTTTCAGAAAAAGAAAAATGTATAATATGCTACTGAGATATTAAAAAAAATATGATACCAAACTTTTGAAAGATTTAACCATTAGTAGTCATTCCTAACTATTAAAGAAACTAGGAAGGAAGTGAAGAACCATCAGAACAAACTTAGAGAGAAAACACTTATCAAAACAACAAAATGACTTATTATTTTTAGTAATAGCAAAGAATATAGACGCTTAAGCGTCTATATTCTTTGGTAATAGAAACATATTTTAAAAAAAGTAAATAAATAAGTAAGTATATGGCAATAAGGTATATAAATTTTATAGAAACATTTTAACTATATTTAAAAAGTAAGTAATAGACTAATAAAGATAGATTAACAATAAATAATTTAACAAAAACTAGGAAAAGTAGAGGAAATCTAGAATTATTAATGAATGAATTTGATAGGATATGAAGGGATAGAAACATTGAGAAAAATATATGAAGTGAATTATATGCAAAATAAAAATTTAAATGCATGGATAAAACACATGGATGGTTTTTTTTTTAAATAATAAATTTACTAGCAAGAAAATAAAATAAACATAAAATAATAAAAACATTTTATTACGGCTGTATACATATAGTATTTTATTAGAATGACAATAGATTCAAAGGAGGCTGTTAAATTTCAAAAAGATCTTTTAAAAATAATTTGAAACAAAAAAGCTTAAGTTGCCAATAAACGTTAAGTTTACTGTAATTAAGTATTGACACCCGGATTAAAAATTAAAACAAATGACAAATTTCGAGTAAATTGCAAAGAATAAATCCGATTTCTTACATGAAAATACTAATAATTTTACCAAAACATTGTCCTAAATACAATCATGTATACAAATATTGAATAATTCCGACTTTATGGCAACAAATACACAAAAAATTAGACGTAGCTTAAAGTTAAAAATTAAATTTTACAATGCACATACCTTCTTTATTTTTCTCTTCTTTAGTTCGCAAAGCTTTGCTATTGGCTGCATAGTCGGGATCTATCTCCATTTTTTCTTTCTTATATTCAATTTTTAAAAATTAAAAAACCTTAATACACATTTTACCTAACCTCAAAAATAAAAATCAATGATGTATGTCTGATAAGTTGGTTTTTGTTTGTTCGTTTAAATCATCCATCCCATATAGTCAACCAGTTGGTTTACCAATATGATGTGTTGTACTTAGCTGCGCACTATTTAGCAGGTCGTGTATTTATTAACAGTTCTTAAGTCGAGTTTAAAATACAAAGTAATTTTGTAATGAGTAACTTTCACTATATAAAATAATACTGTTATGTAAAGTAAAACAAAAGTATCCCTTCTTGAATTGAAATACCCATTATATACCGATTTTGTCTTCTACCTGCTTTGATTACCGTAAATTTTGTTAATTTTCAGATTTCAATTGTCAAACGGCATTATAAATTCTACCTGTAAAAAGTCGTTAGACCATTTGGAAAAATTCCAGAACACAAATTGAAATATTGATAGAAAATTTATTCCTAATTAACAGAAAATCTTACAATTGTATAATAATTATGAGTAGGTATGTACCTACTTTGTCTGTGCCTTACCCTTAATAATTACTAATATTTTAATAACGTACCTACCTACATAATGACGAATGCCTAACCAGGTTTTAATTTAAATTGTGTAAGAAAAAACATGATTGGAATAAGGTTTTGTATCATTGAATGAACACTGAATAAAAAACTATTTGAAATATATCGTTTAAGATCCTTACATACATAGTGACAAATACCGATATGGATAGCAGCTTGAAAAACCATTCAATATTTTACAGAGGACTATCAGACATTTGCTGCAACTAAACGTCAGTATCGGTATGACTCAGTATGCAAGAAACTCATCAAAAGTCTGATTTATTATAAGAGAAATCGAATCTGGAAATATACCTTTATAAATGATCTGTGATTTAGACCTGAATTATACATACAGTATAAAACACTGTCGATACGTCACCACTTCACTAAAATTATGTAGAACGCCTTCTCTTCGACTTTTAATCGAGTCTATTGCCGATTCTATAACCGAAATAAACTACTTAATGAATTCTTCTATTGTTTATCTGAATTATCGAA
Source organism: Diabrotica undecimpunctata (assembly GCF_040954645.1). Classification (NCBI taxonomy): domain Eukaryota; kingdom Metazoa; phylum Arthropoda; class Insecta; order Coleoptera; family Chrysomelidae; genus Diabrotica; species Diabrotica undecimpunctata. The sequence continues at coordinate 41,857,087 of NC_092804.1, read as the reverse complement.
TATCTTTAATTGTCCACCTTTTATCGACTTTGTCTTTGAAATGTTATTTTTAAGGCCTCTCCGATAACTTGCTTCATTGACTAAATTCAGTAAAATGTCTGGAGATCTTTTAAATTTTCTGCAATAACGGCTGTATCATCAGCGTATTTGATATTGTTGATTACTTCTCCGCCTAGGCTTACTCCCTCTTATCTGTCATCTAAAACCTCTTTAAAGATTTCTTAAGACTATATATTAAAAAGGCTGGCTGACAAAACACAACCCTGTCGTAGGTACTTCACGTGTGATGGGTAGTTTTTCAGTACGACTGTCTCCAATTGGACAATTGGGATAGAGGCTACTTGATTGTAATATAAGTATTTTAGTAGTCTTATATCATAGAGGTCACGACCTTCTGCCAGCAGCCAATCGACAAGTGCATCGTGTTGAATACGGTCCAATGCCTTCTCGAAGTCGATGAAACAAATATAAATGTTCTTTCGGAACTCACAACTTTTTGTAAGAAAACTTTTTCGTGTTCTTTCAAAGCCTCGTTAGTCCTTGGGGGGTTACTTTAAAACACCTTCGACTTTAGATACCCCAAAGAAGGTTGTCGCAGAAGGACAGCTCCGGACTACGAGGTGGCCAGGGAATATCACCGTTTTTACTCATCAGACGACCGGGGAACGATCTTCTTATCAAATCCATTGCCACTCGTGGTATGTGACATGTTGCACCATCCCGTTGACAGGTCGTGTGTTCATCTCTGTAATTCTTGATTGCCGGAAGAAGAAAATTATTTAACATGTGCACGTAGCGATCAGAGTTGAGTGTTACTGAGTGCCCATCCTTAACAAAGAAATTGTACACCATAAGGTTCTTCTTCTTCTTCTTAGCCTTCTGTCGTCCATGTTTGTACATAGGCCTCTCCCAACTCCTTCCATCGGTCTCTATCCTGAGCAACATATTTCCAATTTCTTCCGGCTATTCTTTTAATATCATCAACCCATCTCATCTGTGGTCTTCCTCTTGGTCGTTTACTTTCGTAAGGTCTCCAATGTTGTATTGTAGTATTCCAACGTTGGTCTTTTTGTCTAACAGTGTGGCCCGCGAAGCTCCATTTAATTTTGGCAATTTTTGTTGCTATGTCCTCGACTTTTTTTTGAATCTTACCCAGTCGTTCCTCTTTTTATCTGACAATCGTATACCTAACATTGCTCTTTCCATTGTTCTTTCTGTTGTGGCTAGTTTATTCATGTTTGCCTTGGTTAGGGTCCAGGTTTGACATCCATATGTCATGATAGGAAGGATGCATTGGTTGAACACTTTGCTCCTCAAGTATTGGGGTATTTTGCGGTTTTTAAGTATACAACTAAGTTTTCCAAATCCTGCCCATGCTATAGAAAATGTCACACTGAGAGTGCAGTACGGGCACAGTATATTGCTTAAAAAGAATTCTTTTTAAGCAATATACTTTGGTACGGGTAAGATACGGCAATGCTTTTCTTATGGAGAATAAACGCGCAGGGTTGTCGGTTTTCTCCAGCTGTTGATTGCTCATTGTCTCACAGGGCCGGCTTGGATAAAATGCATCTGCCGGCAGTACGAGTAAAATATTTTATATCATGTATACGTATACAGTAGAATAAAAAGGCATTGATGAGTTATTGACCACGAAAACTATGAATTTTGCATATAAAACGTCAACATGAGATATACAATTGAATCATATTCATAAGAGTAACATTTGAACACCTCTTTACAAGAACAACATACAATAACTGTAGTTTTAATGTTTTACATAAAATAGAAAAAACCTACATAATTTCTAGGAAAGAATTTGGAAACTTGGAAATGATATTATTTATAGATATTATATATAATATTCAAATTTCCAATTCTTTCATAGAAATTAGATTTTTTCTATTGTATGTAAAATATTAAAAATACAGTTATGTTGTTTCTATAAATAGGTCTTCATTTCTTTTGTAAAACTTCTGCTACAAATTACCATCATTAACATAATCACCTAAATATGGCCATAAACCTGTTTGTCATAATTAGTCATAATTTGTTTGTCATAATTGCCTATTTCACCCCCTACCCATCCTAAGGGGTGAAAGTGCTTTTGGAAAACGAAACTACACTTCAAAATTTAGTCCGAGTTTCAACAGAGAGCATGGAGTCCCATAAGTTTAAATCCGGTGAATTATTTAACGGTTGCGCTAAACTCGTAGTGTTAAATACCACCGACGTAGACCAATTCGCGTATACACGCGAACACATGGGAGAGTAGCGAAAGCGAATCTGACATCTCGGATGTAGAGGACGACTTTAGTATAATTAATTGAATATCTGTGAGTAACCTCGATTATTTTAAACTGTATAACCAATAAAATGCATTTACCAGTCCAATCAGAGTATGGGCTTTTCGGATATTGGGCTGGGTGCACGGAAATCGAGTTCCCGGAGGTTCCACCCTGTATATTTATAGCTATCAAGAAATGTAATTTAAAATATATTTGTTAGTTTAATAAAGTATAAATATAATATAATGTTAAATAACTAACACTATAAACCTTATACCTGCTCATCTGGTCAAGTGTGGGCAAGGAAAACCATTATCCCATATGGAATAACACAAGGTTTCGCTGAAAACTACCAGGTTGCTATGCCAAGGAACTAGGTAAACTTATGTTGTGTGTAAAAAATGCGAGACTGCATTATGTTTTAACAAGGACAAAAACTGCACTTCAGATTTCCACAAAAAAAAATTTCACAGTAGGTGTTAAAATTTCGCAGTGATTCAAGTGCGCAACTTGTTTTTTTAATTACATCGCCGGGATTAAAAAATGTACAAAGCTTTTTCGATATTCCCGTTCCTGATAATTTTTCACATATTTACAAAACAAAAAGTTTTTCTTGGATATTGGGCTGGGTGCACGGAAATCGAGTTACCGGAGGTTCCACCCGGTATATTTATAACTATCAAGAAATGTAATTTAAAATACATTTGTTAGTTTAATAAAGTATACAAGTAGTTTTATAATAAAATTCTCGCTAAAAACTTAAGGTCTTTTTATTCAAATTCATGCCTCTTATTTGGCTACTTGAAGGCAATTATTTTATCAAAATATTATTTTATAATAAATAACAGAGCCCGGCGTAGAGATCTGGGTACGGTTCTGTGACTACCACTTGGACCTGTTTGTATCGCCAAGCACAAGGCGTGAAATCCGGCAATTGTGCATTCCTATATTAGCCGTACTGCACTCTCGGTGTGACATTTTCTATAGTCTTGCTCTTCTAGTAATTTCACCATAAGGTTATCTTTTCTAAATATAGGGTACCTTTTGTGTAATTGCCGCGGATTAATTTCGGACCAATAGCGGAAATTTTGTTTGTTTACATACCCACTTAGATGAAAGTAGGCTTGATCACACATCCAAAGATTATGCAGCAAGTTGTTGTTTTCATTAATACGTTCCAACATATTGTAGCGTTTTACCAATAAAAGAGCGGTTCTAATCCATATAAATATATTTATTTATAAGTTTACAGCACAATGATATCTTATCAACTAAACTCAACTAATATTAGCGCTGTTCATGCATTCTCGCTACATGGAATGCCCAATTGCATTTAAGTTCCTTAAGACGTTAGTCCAAGACTCATTACATTATCCTTCTTCCTCAATGTTTTCATTTGCCTGAGGTACTTATATCTCTAGGATATGATCTCTTTTCTTTGAATCATTATCGAATCTCGACGTCTTTTACTATATTCAAAACCCATGTCATTTAGTAGAATATGAAATGTGGTTTTTGAAAAAGCTGGTAGGTCCTTATCATCATTCACTCACATTATGCTGTCGACGGTTGGTGGTATGTTTTTCAAAAAAAAAAAAATCAAATCATGGACAATTGTCCTTATTCGAGATTTCACTCCCTCATCGTAAGTATTCTCATGAGAATTGGACTTTAAAGAGTTTTTCTTCCTTTTTTGTACTGCTTCATAAATTTGTCAAAAATTTTGAGAACACTCACACCGCACATTTTCGAAACTTTTTCCACAATAATAGTCAAGCTGTCACCATTTTTTTAAGTTCAGATGATAGTTCAATACATTTAACACCACACGTTTTACTTGCACACTAAGAGTCATACCCTGTTTGAAATTTACAACAGATACTGGCAACGGCTTCATGATGTAGGTACTTTCATCCGTTCCTGCGAAAATAAAATAGAACTGAGCTTTCATATATTTTGCCAACAAGTTTTTGGTCTAATGGTCAGTACCCAAATCGACAAAGAAACATGTATGCTTTGCGTGGACATTGGGGATTAAAACTGATTTGCTTCTCCTAATGACTTTTCTAATGATATTTATTTCCCAAAGAATGTGGGTTTACAATGGAAGCTATTGAAAATTGATAAATATAGATAAGCTATCGACAATGAGTTTTTGATATATTTCACTTTTTTTTATAGTATTTTTCTCAATGTTGTTGTTTAATTCGACAATGTAACTCTCTTATTTGTACATCGATGATTCAATCATGATTTAGTTGAAACAATAATGATAGTCTTTTATACAACCGTTGAGAATTGTTGTGTGCGCGTATATTCCATGCGCCGCACGGGGCAAACCGGCAACGTGGTCGGCCGTTCTCCCATAAGGCTCCTTTCACACACTAACGCTCCTTTCACACACTAAGAATTTGAACGTTCGGTGGTTTTGACGTTCGGTAGTTTTCACGCACGTTCAGAATTGATTGTGCTTTCACACAAGGCGTCACTGCTGCCGTACTTCAGTTTCAACCGAGTCGTTTACCTTATAACCATGGACGTATAAATCCATGCTTATAACACTAAATATAATTTCGTAAAATAAAAGGTGTAGTGTAGATATGGAGCGAAATCAAATTATAGCGTTGTGGTTACTCTATCGTCGCAAAAAGAGAAATAAGAGGGACCTAATTCATTGGATCCATCCTATTAACGCAAAAAGATACGATGTTGGGATTTTTGTCACATTATTTGTGGATTTAAGGAAAGATGAATTAAAATTTTTCAATTATTTCCGTATGTCAATTTCATTATTTGACGAACTACATGGTCGACTGAAAGAAGTCATTCAGCGTCAAAATACAAAAATGAGAAACTGTATTCAACCAGTAGAAATGTTGGCTGTTACTTTAAGGTAAATGTTAGATGTTTTAAAATAAGTTGATTGTAATTCGTGGTGTTTCAATGGTTTTAATGTTAAAATGAAACAGTTATATCGAAAATTATTAAAATTATTTAATTATTTATTTATTAAATTATTGGACTTATAAAAGGCACAAAAAAATTACCATAAATGAAAAAAAGAAATGACCATTACGAAAATAAATACATAACTATAATATGCAACATAAACATAAAACATAACTATAATATAAAAATATATGAACGACTAATTATTTGTTTATTTATTTTGAAAAATCAACACTAGATGGAGACGAAGGCGTTGACATCGGTGAGCTTGTTGCTTCAGCTTCAGATCCAAAACACTGTGAACTTGCATGATAATCGTTATCTGAAGCTAAAGAAGTGAGTGAATGTTGCTGAGAGGATACCGAGCAATGAGCGAGTGGTACATGTTGTGAGGGGGTGTTCGTAAGGGGCTGATTCGTTGTAAGGGTGCTAGATGGTACTGGAGGAAATGGAGAAAATTGTTGTAAGTTTCTGTGTTGATTATACGGTTGAGGTATAGTGTTTGTTGGTTGAAAATATTGTTGGGCTTGATGTTGTGAAAAGGAATGGTTGTGAAAGGATGGTTGTGAATAGGAAGAGTAACTGGGATGGGAACGCCAGTAGTTAGTGTCTACATTGGATTGTAGAGGATGGCCAGTGGCCCTTTTTTTGTTGTTTATATTTGATATGGTTTGAAGAACCGCCATCTGGAACTCAAGTATTTCTTCCCCACTAAACTTGCTCAAATGGGGTAGCAAACTTTGAAAAAATGCCATGTTCGGGTCAGGTTTTTCAGGGGCTTTCGGTTCCAACGCCTTTAAAATTTTTAACTCTACTTCATCCACTTGTTTGCGCCGCCTGGTTGCCGTCGGTTTTTTTAAAAATTGAAGTGTCAGCTTCTTTCAATATTTTGTCTTTCGGTTAGTTCAACTTCTTCAATTTCAATACCTCCTTCATTGTCATCGCTAGTAAAACTGTCAGAAGTCTCTCTTTCCATATACAGTTTCTTTAAAAATAGTAATGAATCGTGGTATACATATGTCCGTTGTCTCTTTGCTGAAGAACCGCTTGACTTACCTTCTTTTGTCTTTTTTAACGATTTAGCAAAGGAATCTCTAATGTGACTCCATCGTCGAATTACTTCTTTACCTCAAAAAAAGGTATAAACTTAAACTATGTGTAATATTACAATTAGGAAAGAGCGAACAATTTTTTTCATAATCTAATTGGTCATACATATAGAGAGAAATGATTCGAGGTAGTAAAGGATCAACATTACGAACTACTCTACTTTGTCTATAACTTTTGTTCATTTTTGATTGATAAAATAAATTTCATAAATTAGTTTTGCCATTTTAAAACCAGATGTTATTTCAGGTATTTAGCAAGTGGCTGCACATTCACGGATTGACACTATACATACAGATTGGGTATTTCTACTATCAGCAAGATAATAAAAGAGGTAAGTTAAGCTATTTGGTCAACTATGCATTTAGAATGTATTTCGATACCAACAATAGAAGAAATGTGGGAATCTATTGCGTCGGGTTTTGAAAATACTGCCAATTTCCCTCACTGTATTGGGGCTGTAGACGGGAAGCACTGCCGTATCGTGTGCCCTTTTGAAAGTGGTTCTATGTACTACAATTACAAGGAGTATTATTCAGTGGTTCTGATGGCTGTTGCAGATTCAAAATACCGTTTCACATTTGTGCAAGTTGGAAATTACGGTAAAAACTGTGATTCGTCTATTTTTAAGCAATCCAGTTTATGGGAATCTATTGCAACAGGATCCCAACAATTGCCTGACGAAAACTGTTTAGCAGGTACAGAAAGCCCAATGGTACCATATTTCTTAATTGGCGATGCAGCTTTTGCTTTACATAAACATTTATTGCGCCCGTTTGCAGGTACACATTTAACGGTGAAGAAGAAAGTGTACAACTACCAGTTGTCTCGAGCCAGAAGATATGTTGAATGTGCTTTAGGAATACTTAGTAATAAATGGCGAGTATTCCATCGACAACTGAATGTTCAGCCAGAGTTTGCAACTGATATATTAAAAGCATGTACAGTATTGCATAACTACGTTAGGGACAGAGACATATACTTGGTTGAAGATACCACATCGGACGTGAAGACATTCCTACGACCCTACAACACGAGGAGGTCTCGCAGCTAACAACCTACGACACATTCTGTGCCAGTATTTTATGTCAAGCGTTGGAAGCATTCCTTGGCAAATGGGTAAAATATAATTTATCTAAAACCTACATATTACTACAATTTAGTCAGCCATATTATAGACTATAGCATTTACAGGGTGTTTCGTTTTTGTGTGCAATTTTTAATATTTAGGTTTATATCTAAAAAAAAAATCGGTTGCCTGTAAAGTCGGTTTTACGGGCGAAGATTTTACGTGACAACGTCTTTTTCTCGGTAGAATATTTATTGATATGAATATTATTAAATTGCACAATAGGAACAAGGAATTGAATGAAAATAAGAATTGCACAAATTTTAACTATAGAAATATATTTTGTTTACTAAAACATTGTACATGTAAACTTAAACTTAAATAATTTCTATTTGAGTGATTTTGTTGAGGATAGGACGATGATAGGAGAAATATGAAATGAAAGGAAGTGTTTATGCTGTAATGTGTCTTGCTAAAGTCAAGTCGATGGTTGTTCCTTTTAACGTAGTTGACTTAGAAACGTTTGATACGCAATCAAGATTATACGTACATTTCATGAAATTTAGAAACGAGTTGTCTGACTTTATAAACTCAGTTTCTCAACTTTTGTGTCAATCTAACAATTAATCAGTTGAACATTTGAAAATATATTAATTTCTAAAACTTGTAAATTAAAATAATTCATTTTAAATTAAAAATGATAATAATATCATTAATATTAATTTAATATTTTTTATTTTATTTAATATTTATTTTATATATTATTTTATATTTTTTATATATTATTTTATATATTATATATTATTATTTTATATATTATTTATATTTTATATATTATATTTTTATATATTATTTTATATATTATTTATTTTATATTATATTATTGATCTTATTATTTTCTACAAAATTTATTTGAAAATTTTTTCGATATATCAATAAGTTGCGGAGATATCGATCATTGAAGTTATTGTTTGCTACCAGTATTTTATATATTTATTTTTTTCAGTTATAAAAAATTACTATTGCCAATTGTGTCTACCAAGTATGGTCACATGTATTTGCCTACATATTAAATAATAATAAGTACAGATAATGTTATGTGACGTTCACTTCTGATTATATATATTTTAATATTTTTAATTTTAAAGAATCAATTTGAAAATCAAAACACTTATTCAGATCGAAGGTTCAAATTTTTGCTAAATAAATTTGAAATTAATTAAAATTTGTAAATGTAAATGGTAAAGTTGAAAATTAAAACATTTACTAAAATTGGAATTTGAAATTCTTGCTAAACACAGTTAAATTCTAACTCCGCGCGTGGTGATTGGTCGGTTTAGTTCGTTTGTTTGGTCGCCCTGTTTTGACAGGTTAGAAGTTATAATTTGTTATTTTAAATGTTTGACTAGCAATACGCGCTGTTTCTTCTTAATCGACTGAATTACGATTGATTGCAGAGTGATTTAAACTAATAATTTACTTAACACTATCAACATTTGTCAATAGTATGACATAACCTATAAACTCAGTTTCTCAACTTTTGTGTCAATCTAACAATTAATCAATCAATCATAGTTTACGATAATGAAATATTAGTGTACAATTATTTACCTTTATTGTTGTAGTTGTTGTAAATGACGAATCTAAGCACTCCACATTTTCACTACAGACACAGCTGACGATACTTTTAACGATTTTCAACTTTAGCGATTCAACGCGCCTAATTCTCTAGTGCCGCGCGCAGCGGACCGATCATGTTTGAGTGGGAGAGAGACGCAAGGCATTCGCCGGTCCGGCGGGCCTCCCTCTCGTTCGGCGACTCACTGTAACAGACGTGAGCGGGCGTTACACTTTTTCTTAAATGACTCCGAGCCACAACCTAATTTAAGACGTTGTCACGTCAAAAGGGTTATGAACTGAATAACAAGAATTGTATTTATTTCTTAACATTGAATCTGTAACTATATAAAGAGGAAATGTTTTGTGTATATTCGTTTGACTTTCGAACACTAAGCACAATATTCACACATATTATGGAACACCCTGTATATTCAACGTTAATTGCAACTATGTAAAATAAAATTTATTATAATATAGAATTTTAATTCACAAGGAAACAAAGTTCCTGTATTTGGCTGTATACCATATATTAAAAAATTTTGAATAAAATCCTTTATAAAAAGGTATATAAAAAACCCAGTTGGGCTATGTTGAATTGACAACTGGGTTTTTTTTATATACCTTTTTATAAAGGATTTTATTCAAAATTTTTTAGAATTTTAATTGTTGTTGTTATCAGTAATAAATAATTTTGCTGTACTTACCAAATGCGTTTTTTTCATTATCACCTAGTTCCTCAAATTCGCTGTAAAGTGCACTACACATATCATTCCAAGCATTTCTCGTCAAGTTTCTATCTTTATATATTTCTATTGTTTTGTCCCAAAGAACAGGTCTCGCTTCAACCAATGTTGAACCTACCTACCTACCTTCGTTTCGTGTGACTGAATGACCGTATCATGTAAAATGTTTTCGTAAAAAGTCACGTTTTCGTAAACACGGCACGGCGCGTCGGCGCAGTCTGTAGTGGCAGTGGAGTGGACGGCCTGCGCACTTGACGACTTCACCGAACCGGTGACCGAACGTCTCAACCGCCGTGTAATATGAAAGGTAAACTCGGTTCGCTAATCCCAGTCCGAACTGTCTAGTGAATTTAGTAATTATTTTTTTGCGAAGTTAGTTACTTTTTGACAGACTAAAAGTGGCTGGAAATTACTATACAACCAAGCACCCGTACTCATAGCCAATATTAATAGTAAACAAACTAAATAGTAAATAAAATAGAACATAGCGAATTACCGACAAGTAATATTTATTTATCTGCACCATATAATAAATAGTTATGTTAAATTATAACAACTAAATATATATTTTTTAAATATATACTACCCAAAATTTGATGAGTTTAGTATACACTTCGACTATTTAGAATAATTCTTCTTTTTTTAAAGTAAGAAATCTGTAATAGCAGGATACTTGAGCTATTAATACTGAGAAGTAGGAATTGTTGTGTTGTAGGTTTCCAACAATGAATCTGTCAAAATATGCCCGAGCTAAGCGAATGGAGTTTACCATGGGATCGCTTGAGTCACTGTTGGAATGCCATCGTGCGTTCAAAGCATCGCACGTTCAAATTCTTAGTGTGTGAAAGGAAAAAGAGCCTAACTGTGGCTTCTACTCTAGATGGACAGACGTTCTGATGCTTTTTTTTTGTTTTAAAAGTTCGGTTTTGTTGGTCCAAAACGCGCTAACGAAAATGATTCTCTTAAATTGTTAATCAGATAAGAGAAATAAGATTGAGAATTATAATTTTATTATGTTAGGTATTGGTTTTTCACTGCAAAATTCTACAAATTGTCAATTCAGCCTCTAAAGCGCTTCGAAAGCAAGCAAGTCGAAAACCACTGATCTTTAAAATGTCTTAAAACGTTTGGAAGAATTGGAAAGGTATCGACATGAATTTGAAAATTTAAATAAGGAAGCAAATAGTGTCGTAGAAAAGTGGTGCATCAACCCTGAGTTTACTAAAACTCTTCAGAGGGAGGTGAAACCCCGATTTGACGAACTTTGCGGAGATGACCGTTTTCAAGATCAGTAAGGTTTGTTGAAGGCGAGCATATTTTATCGAGTATTGGGCATCATTATTAATCAACTGAAATCGCCTTTCCTTCCAATGAACGAAATTGTTTTAAATTTCAGTGTTTTGCAACCTGTCACTTTTTGCAAAATTTAAGTGATGCTATTAAATAAAGAACTAGAATTTGTTGAAGTATATAAAAAATTAGTTATTTTTAATAAATATTTATTAATAATAAAGAAATATTTTATGTCATAAAGCTTTTCTGAGGTATGTATTGCATTAATGTTATTTGTTACAATGCCTGTGACTATAGCTAGCGTTAAAAGATCATTTTTGAAACTAAAACTAATAAAAATCCATTTAACCCTTTGAAGCCCGATTTTTAATAAATTTAAAAAACAGGATTTTTGTGAAATTTATTTATTTTAGTATAATCTTAAAACAAATTCAGTCAAAATAAACAATGCTGATCCGGAAGTATATTCTGCAGGATGTGGTATTTTCAAGATACTAGCAGGAATATAGCGTAACAAAAAATTAAATATGAAATAAAAACCAGGTAGCACTTCTTTCTTTCTATTCTTAATATTGTTTTGAATGGACCGTTACAAAACAATTTTTGCCGTGTTCTGCTAACATTTGCTGTCGTGCTGCAGTTGGCACATCTCAACGAAGTAGTTCTTTGGGGCATATGAGAAGACTTTGAATGGCCCAGTTCCAAGAGAATATGCCTTTTGAATTTACTCACTGGTTTTTCTGCTGGTAGTCTTTCTCTTTCTAATTGTTCTGGAGCTCCAATAAAGACTCTAATCACAGAGAACCGGAATTCTTTCAATGATATTCTTTTGGTTTGGCTCCTAAGTTGAAATAGAATGACTGCGTTTACGACGCAAACATCCACAAAATAAAAAATTATTCTATGCCACCACTTGTGTGATTTACGATTCACCTCATAAAGACTTTTCAGTATGTCAAATTTGCCAACAATATAATATGTGAGTTGTAGAGCGCTACCATTTGTGGACATAAAACCTCATTCAGAATAGCGTCTTTTTGTCTTCTTTATACAACTTCGTTTGTTGCTGGATTTTGGTGTTTTTCTAAAAGAATCACACTTCTGCGATCCATCCACTTCAACCCAGATAGTCCATCTGTTGAAATACGGTAATCTGAATCTCCTCGATTCATTTGTTTGTCAGTTTTGAACTCTGGTAAATCCTTTCTTTTTTTTGAACGGTTCCACTTGCGTAAATTCCGTCCGACAATAAATATCTCTGAAGACCAATACAGTTGAAATAGTTGTCAAAGAACATTCGGTGGTGTTTATTTACTAAGAACCTTGTTAGATCTTGTACGATTCGTTGTCCTAAGTTTTTTTCGGTGGAATTTTCCACTTTATCGGTATATATTTGGAACTCGCACATAAATCCCCTTTAATCTGCTCTAACCAGTCTAACCCTTACTTTGTAGCCACGTTTTATAGGTTTATTGGGCATGTAATGTCGGATACTGCTTCGACCTTTGAACCGTATTATAGACTCATCAATCGCTTGAAACTCATGCTGATTCAGTGCACTAAGAAACGTTTCCGTGAGTTTGGCCAGTAGAGGTCTCACTTTGTAAAGATTGTCAAATCCGGGATCAGTTTTTTTGCTGAATTGTATTATCAATCAGATGTAAATTACCTAGTAACCAAGCCAATATGTTACGTGACATAATAGCCGAACTTATAAAAGGGTCTCGTAATCCATCACGTGACAACCAATAATCTGTAACTGGGCATTTCCTTTATTCCCAATAATAAATTTACTCCAAGAATTAATTTGACTTCGTCTTCAGTGGTAGGTGTAAATCCATTTCCTCCTCCGTGTTTTTGAACGTAATATATAATGTTTCGTAATATAGAATCGTAAGCGAAATACAATCAGGTGAATTAGATCCTCAAATAGTTACAAAAACACATCTGTGGGGTTCTCTGCAGAATTTGGAATGTTTGGGCCTGTAGTTTCAATAAATTGATTTGGTTTGTGTTATATAACTTTCATTTTGGGTCCAAGAGTTATCTCGCTTTGCTAGCCGTACTGCTAGCAGTACATCGTCTTCACTATCCGATTCCGATTCTTGATTATTTGGAGTATTGGTTGTTTCATTTTGATTGTTAATTTGGTCTTCAAACACGATGTCCATATTTATAATATTAAAGACATCCTCTTTATTTGGTCGCCGAAATTCATCAACATCCAATTCATCTTCCAAGAGGCTTTCAATATCAGAGAAAATTGACTCCTGATCACTTGGAATTTCATCCAATAAGGCGTCAACCTCGTTTTGGGACATATTTTCCAAATGACTGAAGCTCCACTTTTGATTTTGCATATTGTCAGAATTCATATAGGAACCGCCCTGTGGTCATGCCAGAATAGGTACCACATAAAAGACAGTGATCCACAGAAAAATTGAAATGTATTTACGCAAATAACAGTATTTAGTGGGAAAAAGACTTCAAAAATATGACTTACCCGTAATTTTTGTAATTAATAATAATTGAATAAACAAGAAAACAATTAAAATATGTCACTCTGTCAACACCTTAGGTCAACACCAAACGTCCGCTTCAAATGTGTGCTTGACTAATTATGTTATCCAATACCTACACTCAATGTGATTCAATCAAATCGGTTCTAAACTAATTAGACACTTAGAATATAATATAGGCAAGCAATTTTACACACTGGTATGACTGTAAAGAGGAAGTCCGCTGGGAAGTTTAAAAGAAATGTTTGTAAAGGTAAATCTCAGCATACCGACAGTCGTCAAAAGGTTAAGCAACTCTATGTAATGGGACAAAACAGGCTATGTAACTTAGCTATTCCGTTTGTTGAAAATTCTATGCCCCTATCTTTAAACTTTGATCATTTTATTGATAATTTTGAGAAACAGAACGATCGGAGAAAGGAATTTTATTAATAAATATCTTGTTAAAATTAAACTATTATTTTATTAAATAAATATAAGGTTGAATGCTCGAATAAATGAACTTTGATCAGATAAAAGGCATATATCGAGCACAGTTTAATTTAATCTTGCCCAAGTACTTTCGATCCCTAGATCATCTTCAGGGGCATTTCGTCAATTGCGGCCTATCCGGCAAGAACAAAATGTCATAAACATATAAATGTACATCACACTACACTACAAAAATAATTTTAAAGTGTTTGTTTGTCCTTTTGTAGTGTAGTGTGATGTACATTTATATGTTTATGACATTTTGTTCTTGACGGATAGGCCGCAATTGACGAAATGCCCCTGAAGATGATCTAGAGATCGAAAGTACTTGGGCAAGATTAAATTAAACTGTGCTCGATATATGCCTTTTATCTGATCAAAGTTTATTATTTTATTACAAATAGGTATGTTATATCTATGCTTTTGAAAATTAAATATTTAACTGAAATGAACACAATACCAGGAACCAGATATCATAAAACACATAAAGATAGGACGTCTAAGGTGGGTAGGCCATGTTATGCGGATGGAGCAAACCGACCCAGCTAGAAAAACGCTCCTTGATAGACCTATTGGTCAAAGAAGAAGAGGAAGACCCAGAACAAGATTCCTAGATAACATCGATGAAGACATGAGAAATATGGAAATACGTGCTTGGCGGAGGAAGGCGATGGATAGGGACGACTGGAGAAAAATTCTTGGGGAGGCTAGGACCCACACAGGGTTGTAAAGCCAAAATGATGATGATGAACACAATATTACTGTTGGGTAACTATCTAAGTGATTCATTAAAATTAATTTACAATGTAACGATTCTTCTCATGAATTTGCCACGGACCTCGGATGGTATGGTTACGCCACTGGGTCCATCCCTACTTTGAACAGAAAGCAAACTCTCGCCTATTCCTAGCAATAAAGAGCTTTAATAGAAAGTTCATTGTTTTTCATTTTATTTTGATATTTTGTATAATGTTAAAAGAATCTTTCTTGGAGTTGACAAGAATGGTATGTCCATTTATCAAAAAGATTAATATAAATATGAGGGAAAGTGTTAATGCAGAGGAAAGAATATTAATCATTATGAGGTAAGTTAAAAAAATTTATTTCTTCCAATTATAAAAAACTGATTATGTTTATTTCACATCTGTTGAGAATAATTTTGATAAACTTCGGTTGCTGGTGACTGTGAAGACATATGCGACATTTGAGAAGAATCAGACCGAGGTGAGGATAATTCTTGGTATGTAGGAATTAGTGGCTGGTGTTGGGATGTAGCTGTTATCTCATCAAGAATAGAGAAAACTCGTCTTTTGAATATCTTAATTTGATTGTTATTGAGCTCTTCTAATTCTGGTAGCAAGCTGAACAAAAACATTTTGAGACTCTCTTGGTTGTCAATTTTTGTAGAAGTAGTATCAGTGATCTTTGTTTTTTTAGCTTGGAAATATTCAGCCACACTTCGATCTACTTCTGCCGCTAATCTTTTTTTTGAAATCAAATTTGTCTCGGCTCGAGAGGGCACGATAGGTGTTGAACTTATATTTACGCACGGCAATTGGGTGGCTTGGGGAGGAGGCAACGGAAAGATGAAATCTGCTATCTCAGTATTATCTTGCGGCGTTTCTTCATCACCAACATCTTCGTTCGTACTAGCAGAGCATAGGTGTGCTACTGATGGAAAATTCTTAGAAGAAGAAGGAGCCGATGTTTTGATGAATGGCAAACAAAACTTCATAGCTTCTTCTAAATAATATGCCTTTCTTTTTGCCCCAGATCCACTCGGCAGAGGTTTAATTTTACGCATAAAAACTGTTCGTAGGTTACGCCACTTCTCTTTACAGTCAGCAACTAAAATGAAACAAAATAAAAAAAATAGAACAAAAAAATAGTATCAATAGAGCGTGATTAGTTTATGGCGTGACAATTTTTTTGGATTTTAATACAATGATAATGTTGCAAAATTGTAGGCCTAAGAAAGTTATTTTCAGTTTTTCTTAAAAAAAAACAGTGTTTTTGTTCACAAATATACTTCTCGGCTGACAGTAATTATTCAGATTTTTCATTAAATTTTCAATCTAAAAAAGTCAAAGTTGATCGAATTTTGCAAAACAAAAAAAAAATGTGCCACACCAAAAGCCAGACACTCTGTATATGTTTTTTAAATTTAGATAACGAATATTTAGTATCTTCGCATTATTACACGTACTTTGGTGCTGATGAAACTCTTACTGTACTGTAGAAGAGGTGAGGCAACTATCAAACGAATAAAAATAGAAACTACAGAAATAATGTGGAATGTACTGAAGCCCAAGTATATGCCTACACCTACGAGAAATGATTTTAAAAATATCGCTGATCGTTTTGAACTGATGAGAAACCTTCCCAATTGCATTAGGGAATTGGACGGTAAACTAAACAGAATTGAAAAATGCCCAAATACAATTTTTGAAAACTTCAATTACAAGCACTCAACCGTACTACTAACTTGCTGTGATGCACATGGCCTTTTCACCATGATTGAACCAGGTTTCGCTGGCACTAACAGCTATGGAGGCATTTACAAAGCCTGCGCAATTAACTACTGTATCACTCACGGGGATATGTCTACAGCTGCACTGGAAAAAACACTGCGTTTTCTTATTATTTTGTGGCAGAGAAGCGTTTCCATTTTCACGAAATTTAATGAGGACCTATTCAAAAGTAAAACCTCGATAATATTAAGAGGATATTTAACTTTAGATTAAGCCGAGAGTGAAAAACAATATAATTGCAGTATTGAATGGGCCCACATGATCCGTGATTCAGTAACAACGAATAATATAACAAAAGCAGGTCGCATCCTTCACAACTTCGTAAGCAAAAGAGAAGAGACGGAGAACAAGCTTCAAGACATTCCAACTAACGAAACAGTGGTGGACGTGGACGTACTATCTGGCATAGAAGAAGTATGAAATTTGGTGATAAAAAGGCTCTTAACCGATCAATGTCAGGAATTATTTGGTAAACTACTTCCTTTCCCCTTGTGCTTCATTACCTTGGTAGTGGAAAGGTGCAGTACCAAAGCGAAAAATAGAGTAATTTTATATAGTGTGACCATTGTTCTATTTATTGACAACCTGATGGTTAGGACTTGTTTTTATTGGTTGTATATATAAACATTTTGTAAATTGTAAATAGATAATACCGTGGATAATACCCGACTTTACATATATGATATTATACTAAACACTAAACAAATAATACCTGACATATTTACTTCAGCTGCCACCTTTAGCCATGCTTTCTCAGTCACGTCTTTTCTTGAGTAATCAGAAAGTTTATAATTATATAACGCTTCATGTTTTTCAACCTCTCTGACGAATTTCAGATTTAATTCTTGGTCACACATTTTACTACTTATAGATAAATTTAATAAAATAGTTGAACATAAATACACAGTTACTATCGTGCGAAAAACATTAAAACACTGCCACTGCTGAGTTATAACGTGCTACAACAAACTGCAACGCAACTGTCACCACGGACAAAGAGTCGAATAAAATCGATTTTAGACTGATTAAAAACCAGTTTCAGCCGGATCGCCTCGTGGGCAAATCTCCATTCCTCTACGCCGCCAAGGTCACAATACAGTTGCGAGATGCGAGCCTTTCGGTTTAAAATCGTAGTTTTAAAACAGTTGCGCCGTTACTCCAGGGAAATAATCAAAATTTAAGGGGATTCACGACATCTCAATACCAAGACATTTGATGACTTTTTCGTTAATATAATATAACCATAATAATATGTCTTATAGTAACTTTAATATCTAATATAATAAACATAATAAATAAGTAAACCTATACGTTTTCTGCAGCAATTTCGACGTGGTTTTTAATTATTAATACTTTAGTGCGGAAAAAGATTTTTCGAATTTTTGCTGAACATTAATATGGTGTCTATTTATCAGTGGCGGCTTGTGGTTTTAGAGACAGGGTCGGCAAGGATTTTTTGTCTCCTCAGATAGGTATACTCTTTAATAAAATGGCTTCATTCATCATAGGAGATTTTTTGTTTTTTTTGTTTTGTTTTTTCTTATAAATTTAGAACCTAAACATGTTTATATTTTAACTCTAATCTACGTCGTTTGGAAGTAGCAAAATGGATTATAACGTCATCGTAAAATTTATTAGAGTTTTGGAAAGATTTTAAAAGTTTTTTTCTAACGACATTTGAGACAAGCTTGACATTTTCTCTTGTTTCATGGTGTTTAGACTAACTAATACGTTTCGATTCTTTTGAGACGAGAGAAATCCCGTTCATTTGAGGCAGAAGTTGGTGATAACGAGAGAATTAATGACAATAATTTATTAATTTCGGGAATTCGGGAACAGTTTGTTGTAATGACTTGCAGTATATAAAATTATACATATCTTGTAACTTATCCCACCTTCCAAAAATATTTGGATCAGCATAAGTATAAAACTTTTAATTCATTTTCTAATTTTATTTAATTAAAAATTGATGAATAATTTTTAATCAACTTGTCTAATAGATATTTTGGAAATTCTTTGGCGTAACTTCTAAATTTTGAATCGTCAAGGAGGTCAAAAATTTGCAAATCTTTAAAATTCGAAAAACAAATCTCTATTTGCATAATAATAGTATCCAAAATTTCAAAATACACTCTTTTTTCGAGATCTGTGTCTGTGTCATGCCTTTGTCTTTTTTTGGGAGGTTCGGAAATATCAAGCGAATCCAAAACGTCACTGCGTATATATTGGAAATCACTATCATTACGAAAATCTGTGAGATTTTGCACCAGCTTTATTATTCTATTTTTGGAATAAATAATGTCACTTGACTGATTTTGAATAACATTGAGTAATCATTTAATAAAGTTTTCAAACCGATTGTATCACGGATCGAGATATCGTAACTTTCAAAATCTTCGCCTTCAATAATAAAATCAAAAACTTCCAAAGGCTGTTCACGAAAATCTGCTACAGTGAAAACTACCCGAGATTTAAAATTCCATCGCGTCTGGCAAACTGTTGGCATTTTTTTCGAAACAAATTGTTCTAAAAAATTCGTCTGTTTAGGCGAGTTTGAGAAAAATGTATGAAAAATCTTGAGTGACTAAATAAAGCTTGCGGTGCAATAGTTTTAACTTTTACCTGGAGACCATTCAATTCACCAGACATCACAGTAGAGCCGTCATAAGTTTGTCTTACCAATTTATTTTTAATATCAAAAAATATAATCTGTCCTTTAAAATACCAAAAATATATTCTACCTTATAGCTTTTACTCACGTTTGTAAAACCTAAAAACCTCTCATAAAAAATATTACCACGTAACACGTATCGAACAACAATTGATAATTGTGAATTATATGATATATCAATAGTTTCATCTACTTCTAGCGATAAGCAAATGGTTTCCTGAATCTCAGATTCAATAACGTTATTCAAAATGTTAATTGATTCTGTTTTTTATCATTAATTCTGAATTTAATCTGGCTGTATGTATGATCTTCCGAAATATCATGTTTCTGTAAAGCCCTAAATAATTCCTTTAAATTATCGTAACCAGATTCACACCACGGATTTTGATGTTTGCTCTTATTTGTCGAAAATAATATGCAAGGCCAACAGAAAAGTTTGTTTTTTATATCACTCCCGGTAAGCCATGAGTACTTGCTGTACCAATTATTCGAAAATAATCTATTATTTCCCATACCCCTGCACTAATATTTATAAGCCGGGACATTTTAGGCAGTGCTTAATTTCTAAAATTTTAGGTGTGGGAACTCTTAAAGCGGGAAGCTCAGACCGGTGGGTTTGGAATACACCCCAGGAAGGAGGGGGGCCCTCACCCAGGAAAACTTTTGAAAATTATAACTGTAAACCTTTGTTTTTAGGCCACCCAGACATAATAATACATTCATTTTTATAAAATACCAAGTGATATTTTAATGCTGTTTATTTTCTTTAAGGTGCTTGATTAGGATGTAAGAAAATAAAAATATTGAGTTTACTCTCTACTCTACTCTACTCCATTAACACCTTGTTGCCTACTTTAAATTTCCCAGAAATATTTGGTTTGATTTCATTGACCATTTTGTTTGAATCAATGAAGCTCGCCAATATTAATTTTTTAAGAATGGTAAAGTAAAAAGGGGGTGGGGTGGGTATTGCTTTGTTATTGAGAGGCGCAGCCGCGCAGGCGCGAACTAGGATGACTCGCCCGTCACCTTCCTCCTGCCTGATTCCGTGCAAGACTCATCACAGCACAGCTCACAAGTCACAACTGCTTGTACGGGCGCTTACTATCTGCTTACGTACGAGTCACTCGCAAACAAAGCATAGCATAATATTGATCCTACCTACAATTTTTTTTAACTAAAACTTGTAGTTTTAAAAGCGTTCCCTTGCGTTCCGGCACTCTTGGGAGGTAAGGGAACGCCGTTCCCTTGCGTTCCCACTGAAATTAACCACTGATTTTAGGCAAAGGACGCCCCTTATTTTTAATATCAATTTATTTTTGTATGGAATAGACGAAAACCAATTTTGCAAAATATAATTTACAATATCAAATTTATCAGTACTTAAAGTTGCTCCCATAGCTTGCATTTTTAGGTTGATTTGCCTGAATTTATTTACACTTTAATCTTATAAAAGAAAAAACTTCAAATATATCAAAAAACCCTTTAATTATTTACGGCAGCGATAACTTATCACAATATTACTTTAAAAAATCAAAACAAATCAAAACAAAACGAGTCGATCGATATAATACCAGGAAACTAAGTTCATTAAACATACTAGTTGTTCTTGAAGGCATTCCTAGACCCTCTACAGAAATATTCGAGGAACTATTAGTTTCGGAGGTATTTTGATTATTTCTTGACTCTTCGGCAACTGGTGGTTTATCCGTAACATATGAACTGAGAAATTCGTGCTCCTCGAAAATGTTTCTGTTGAATGAAAAAATTCCAGAAACGGTAAAAGCAGACTGGATATTTTTCTGTGTAAATGCCTGTGGATATGCATTCCCAACACACTCAGCAATATCATAGATTGTCATCGTTTTTGCAGGATTTGCAATTAGCCAGTCGGAACAAGCTGTATTATAATATTTCTTTAGAGGCCCGAAAACCGACCTGTCTAACGGTTGTAGCTTGTGGCTGGTGTGGGGTGGAAAGGTAAGCATGACGACTCCCGATGATTTTGCTAAATTTAAAGCTTCCACTGAAATGTGGCCCTCATGATTGTCGACAATCAGTAGTGATTTGTTGTCAGTACTTGAATTTGTATGTTTTATATAGTGGTTTAAATACTCAACAAAAATCGTAGAGTTAGACCATCCACTAGGATTCGCGCTCCCAACACTACCTATTGGAGACCCTTTCAACATGTGTTCCTTAAAAAACACACGCGGAAATACGAATAAAGGAGGTACACAATTACCAATAGCATTGATACAACAAATTAGAGTCACATTTATACCTCTTTCAGCTGATGTGATGCTGCCGACTTGTTTAACTCCTTTCGTTGCAATAACACGAACCGGGGTATGCACCGTGGTTAGTCCGGTTTCGTCTAAATTATAAATTATATCCGGACTAAATGTGTATCTTACCATAAGTTCCTCCAGTTTATCAAAAAATAAATTAACATTAAAAATGCAAAACTTTTTTACCTGTACCACTCCTTTCCTGTTTTTTGGTTTGTATCCCAGGAAGAGAGACAATCAATATTAGTTACACGTGCGTAATTATATGTTAACTTTCTTAATTCGATAGTTGAGAGGCCGTAATACGTCTTGGCACAAATGATAACAAACTGTAGTAGCTATTCCTCTTGCTGTTTCGTAAAGACTAACTTAACGTCTTGTGATGCACTATATACAAAATGTTGTGGTCCATATTCTCTGTGTTTCTTGAGATGTCTGCATAAGGTTGCTTTAGATACAGCATTAGCAGCATTTTCGATGTTTTCGGCTACAGGTTTTATTCTTTTAACGTCTGTTTCGCTTCTCGGCATCTGTAAGCCAAAAAATAGGCATTTAATTTTTTATAACCGTCTACAGTCCATACAACTTGTATTTTAGACCACGTCCGTGTACTTTGGAACTGTATAGAAAGACTATATATACCAGTGTTTATAAAATGTGTTTAAAATATCTTTTTTAGGTGTATTAATGTATTTACTGTTAATACTTAATCAAAAATATTTCCATACACAATAATTTGATTTATACATTTTATTTTGTTAAATATATGAATAAAACAATTATAAATTTTCATAAATTTATAAAGGCAAAGACTTTCGAGTATGATAAAATAAAGTTACCGATTTTTAAATACTTGGTAACGTGGACTAATATTTTGTTATTCATCAATACTTTAATCACCCCTTTATTTGTTGTCTACCGATACTCACCTTCCTTTGTTGGATCTGGTTTATCATTTGTTCTCCCCTCCCCTTCTACTACTGTAGATATGCATATATATATATATATATATATATATATATATATATATATATATATATATATATATATATATATATATATATATATATATATAGGGGAGGGTGTTCCACAGCGAAACATGTTCCACACTGAAACAAAGAGATTTTAAAATTCAAATACCGCGCCAAATCAACGCAACCTTCGCTTCAGAGAAGTTCCCGCCGTCCTCTACTTGTTATCTTAACCTCAGTGTGTGTAAATCCGCCGTTCTGTTGCGACGAAAAAAATATTGTTTTTCTGATTCCAAGTAAATTTTAAGTGATATATTTTCAACCCGGTAAGTCTCCAATTATTTAATTAATATTTGCTAAGAACGTCGCGGAGTAAGATACATAATTGATTGATGATTTCTAAAATTTGCGGCATTTTGAATGTTTTAGGTTAGGTTGTTAAGTTAATTGTTGGGAAAAGTGCTTAATGGTCCAGATTGAAACAAGTCCATGTGGGGCACAGTGAAACATGTTTCACTGTACCCCATGACACATGCAACAATGTTTTAATTATTTATTTTTTAGTTGTCATCCAAGTTTAAGATGGCTCGTAACCGTAAGCGCAAAACAAAAATTGGCACTTTCAGTCAAGAGCAGATGAAAGCAGCTGTGCGTCTCGTTGTTCAAGAAAATCTGCCTAAGACGAGCAGCCGAATTACAAGGTGTTGCCTATGTTACTTTGTTTAGGTAAGAAATCAGATGCATTTAAGTAACTTTTTCTGTTGTATGATGCACTATTTTTCATTTCTAAAAATAGTTTTTCTTTTATTTTAGGTATGTATGCAAAGTTAAAGCGAACCCCGATTCAACCACTGTTTTTCGTCCCAAATATGATGTGAGGTTAATTTTTACACATGATGAAGAGAAAACCTTAGTTGACTATATTTTGACCTCTGCAAAGATGTGCTACGGACTTACTCCACTGGAATGCCGCAAGCTTGCGTTTGAGTCAGCAATAAAAAACAATAAGGAAATCCCTAATAATTGGAAAGAACAAAAAATGGCAGGTCCATCCATCCAATGGCGCTACAGCCCAAATCGGGCCTTGGCCTCCTTCAACAGGCTTCTCCAACCATCTCTATTTACCGCTGTTCTTTTCCATGAACGCGTTCCCAGGCAGTTCCTGGCATCCTCATCGACTTCATCTTCCCATCTCTTTTTAGGTCTTCCAACAGGTCTTTTTCCCTACATTCTTGCATTTAATAATTTTCTGGGGATTCTATTCTCATGCATGCGGACCACGTGCCCTGCCCATCGTAATCTCTGCAGTTTAGTATGTTGTGCTAGAGGTGGTTCGCTATATTGCTCGTATATTTCTCTATTGTACCTAATTCGCCAGTTGTTGTTTTCACTTATTGGGCCCAGGATCCTACGTAATATTTTTCTTTCAAACACATCTAATGCATTGGCAGATTTCTGTGTCACCACCCATGTTTCGCAACCATAACTTACTATGGGCCTGATTATTGTTTTATAGACCCGGAGTTTTGTTTTCCGGTGTACGTCTCGCGATTTGAATATGTGGCCCATCGCGAAATAGGCTTTATTTGCCAGCACAAGCCTTCTATTTATTTCCGGTTCTTCTTCATTGCTTGCGACCAGATCCATTCCTAGGTATGTGAATCTATTTACATGTTCTATATCGTCAATAAAGTGTTGTTGCACCGGTCTATTTGATCTGGTTTGTATGAGTAGTTTTGTTTTATTTGTATTTATTGCTAGCCCTACTGCTTCTGCACTCTGTTTCAACTCAACGTAGGTTTCTTCCGCTGCATTCATTGTTCTGCTCATTATGTTTATGTCATCTGCGTATGCTGCTAATTGGGTAGACTTGTTTGTAAGTATGTTATTTCCGCTCACCGTCAACCGTCTAATTACATATTCCAGAACAAGATTAAAGAGCGTTGGAGCTAGTCCGTCGCCTTGTTTCAGTCCTTGCGTTATCGTAAACGCATCAGTGATCTGTCCCTGAATACATACCTGTGCTTCTGTTTCTGTCATTGTCATTTGCACTAGTCGTATTAATTTTGATGGTATGCCAAATTCTTTCAGTATATTAGGTAGAATTGTTCTATCTATTGAATCATAGGCTTGTTTAAAATCTACAAAGAGATTGTAAACGTCCATGTCATATTCCCATGCTTTGGCTAGTATTTGTTTAACTGTAAATAGTTGGTCAATGGTAGATCTATTTTGCCTAAACCCTGCTTGATATTACCCGATGATTTTTTCCGTGAGAGGTTGTAGTCTTCGATTAATGATGTTTGTGAGTATTTTGTATCCCGAACAAAGTAAAGAGATGCCTCTATAATTCTGACACAACAGTTTGTCTCCTTTTTTATGAATAGGGCAGATTATACTTTTCTTCCATTGTTGGGGAATTTCTTCTTCTATCCATATCTCTCGTATTAGCTGGTACATCTGTTGTGTCAAATTCCTTCCTCCTTGCTTGAGTAGTTCTGCCGGTATTTTATCTATTCCCGGTGCTTTATGGCTTTTTTGTATGTGGATTGCCGTTTGGACCTCCTCTAGCGTTGGGGGTCTAGTTAATTCATTTTCTTCTCCATCTTTCCCCAGTTCTTGTTGTTGTACCTCCTGTCGTGCCTGCTGCTGCCACTGTTGTTGTAATGGTAGTTGTGTCCCTTTGTTTAGTAATTCCTTAAAATATGTCATCCAGGTTCTCTTAATTTCGTCCATATCGCTAATGATTTCACCTTTCTTATTTTTGCAGAGGCTAGTCCTCGGTTTGTATCCTTGTCTTAGATGTTTGATTAATTGGTATGCGCTACGTGTTTCGTTTTCCTTAAACTCTCTCTCTATGTTTAGTATCCGTTGGTTTTCATACTTTCTCTTTTTCTGCCTGCACAGTTTATCTGCTCTTCGTCTTTTGTTCTCATGTTCTGTTTTTCTCTCTCTAGTACGTCTGAGTATGTAATTCTTATGCGCTTCATTTCTTTCCTGTATAGCTTGTTTGCATTCTTCATCGAACCATGTTTCTTCTCTCCGTTGTGTCTTTGTTCCTAAGACTTCTTTCGCTGTGTTGAGTATGATACTGCTTATTGTGTTCCATTGGTTTTCTATTGTAGAGTCTGCTCTGTTTTCTTCTAGTGACTGGACAAAAAATGGCAGGTAGAGAGTAGTATTTTGGCTTCAGGAGAAGGCATCCAGAATTAAGTTGTCGAAAACCAGAAGCTTGTAGTTTATCCCGTTCTACTACGTTTAACAGGCACAATGTTTCAACTTTTTTCAAAAATCTTGAAACAGTTCTTAAGCGTGAGTCTCGTTTTAGTGATGGCAGGATCTTTAATTTAGACGAAACTGGAACCACCACAGTTCATGCTCCTCCTGAAATTCTTGCCAAAAAAGGTATGAAACAGGTCTCTCAGTGTACTAGTGGGGATAGAGGGGTTCTTGTAATGACCTGCAGTATCATTTGTGCTGGTGGTTATGCCTTACCTCCGGCCATGGTATTTCCCAGAGTTCATTTCAAGGAAATGATGATACAAGATGCTCCAGCTGGTACGTTGGGATTGGCTGCTTCTTCTGGATGGATGAACAGGGAATTATTTCCGCAAGTAATGGAACATTTTATAAGAATTCTTCTAGTTCTTGTAACAACCCCAGCCTTCTCATCATGGATAATCACGAGAGCCATTTGTCAATGGAAACCTTGGATCTTGCAAAGTCGAATGGGGTCACAATATTGACACTACCTCCACACTGCTCAAACAAAATGCAGCCCTTAGATGTAGCAGTATTTTCATCGTTCAAGGCGCATTATAACAATGCCATGCAAGGTTGACTTCTTAATCACCCTGGTATTCCAGTAAATATTTTTAATGTCGGAAGTTTTGTTAAAGTTGCGCATGAAAGATAAATGACACCTACGAACATCAGTTCAGGATTTAAGAAAACTGGCATCTTCCCTTATGATCCAGAAATATTTTCAGATGACGATTTCCTCATGTCGGCTGTAACAGACAGACCCGAAAATCATTCTGAACCATCAGTTATTCAACAGCCTGAGCAAGAAACAGAAAAACAGCAAGGCATCGAGGGAACTGATGAAACGCCAGCAGAAAATAAAACCAATAATAAATCTTCTTTTGTTTCTCCACAAATCTTTCGAGGATTTCCAAACGCACAAAAAAGAAAGATTCAGAAATCTAGAAGGCAAGAAAAAACAATTATTGCGACTGACACTCGTGAAAAAGACGAACTAGCTTAAAGGGAATTGAGTAGAAAAAAAGTAAACCAAAAAGCTGTTAAAAAGGTGACAAGAAAAATTACAGATGATGATGATGACGAAGAACAAGAATGGCAGGAATCATCAAGTGAAAGCGATTGGACACCGGAAGATCCAATTCCAGATCTTACTGAGGAATTAACCAGACCTCCAACTAAAAATAACTTCGTTTTGGTACAGTTTACGACCAAGAATTTGATTTACTTTGTTGGGAAAATATTGAACGTTTTGGAAAAAGATGAATTTGAAATTTCCTTTATGAGTAAAAGCGCAAAAGTAACTGGCAAATTCTTGTTTCCTACAAATCCAGATATTTCAGTTGTTCGGTTAGAAGATATTAAAATGCTTTTACCCCAACCGATTCTTTCTGGCTCAACGTCAAGACAAAATGCCTACATGAGTTTTGAAATAAATTTTAACAATCATGACGTTCGGTAAAATATATTTATTAATAAGTTCATTTAGGTCCTAGTGAGTAAAACTTTTATGACACTACATATTTTACATTAAACATATTTTTGTTTAGAAAGTGTTTCATTGTACCCCACCGATAGTTTCAGTGTGCCCCATATTTGGGGCACACTGAAACAAATGACATGGTAATAAAAAAATAATAAAAGATAGGTAATATTATTAGGTAATTCAAACCAATCGCTGCTATAATGACATGTAATGTCTAATATTTGCGATATTACAAACAAATTATACAAAAATCTAATTTTCCTAAAAAAAAAATGTCATTTGAAAAAAAAATGATCCACTGTGGAACACTCTCCCGTATGCGTCTATATCCTTTGATATAAAATATAGGCACAGTTTAATCAGAGCACACTCCCACCGGTTTAATTTATCTGTGAGTTTAATGCTTAAAACAATTCTTTAGCTACAACTACATATATATTGTGATATAGCTAAAATAATTTCAAGCAACTGATTAAGTCGTGGTTTCCGAAAATGAGATTAAACGAGCTATTGTTGCGAACCGATTACAGCTAGAAAGCGTGCGTTTTATGACCGAAGTGAACAATAATTGAAGGAACCGATGCCTAAAAGACGGTGTAATTTAATTCGCGATCCACAGTTATCTACTAACAAATGTTGTATTTTTGGACTGCAATAAAGTATCATATTTCTGGGGCACGATACACAAATACCGGTATGCTACTCAAGGAATAGAAATATGTACTACGATGCGCATGACGTCATCTGCGAAGCAACAGTACAGGGCACTACGATGTTCGAGATGTAGGATTCCCTGTCCCGGTAGATGTATTTGTTTATCGTGCGGTAGATGAATTGTTTTTACAAATTAATCACCCCTGTGATAAATCTTTAAATATTTTTGTTTTTGCAGATCCTTCACATTTGATTAAACTTGCCCGAAACCATGTAATTGATCATGGTTTTATTATTGACATTAAAATAATCAACAAGGATTACTTTGAAGCGCTACATATATTAACTTCAGAATTGACAATTGCGCATAAATTGACACTACATCATCTCTGTTTAAAAGGCTCTATGAGGCAAAGAGTGAGACTTGCAGTTCAATTATTGTCAAATTATGTGGCAAAAGCTAGTAGTTATGCTGGAGAAAATGGACTTATGGAGAAAAGATAGTTACTGGAAAGAAGCTGCTGTAATTGTTCAGCTATTTAATGATTGGTTTGATCTATTAAATTCTCGATGTTTGGTTGCTAATTCTCTAACACGAAATGCATATGGTACAGATTTAGATAAGCAGTGACGTCTACTGGATAAAATGTCAGAAATGGTCAATTCAATGCGGGTTGGTAAACATAAAGGACTTATTCCATTTCAAAAAGGAATATTGTCTGCTACTAGATCTCTGAAACAGTTACTTTCTTACCAACAAGCAAAATACAACGTTGACTATATTTTAACTTCCGAGGTTGAATCAAGACGTGCTAGAGAACTTTTTTTCTTATATTCGAGAAATGGGTGGTGCAAATGATCATCCTTCGCAAATAGATTTTAAATATAGATTAAGGTGGTATATTTTAGGAAAACATTCGGCGGCGATCTTTACAGAATGTCGCAATACTATTGAAACTAGTGAATGCTGCGTAAGTAACAGCTCAATAGAAATAGAAAGTCCTCAATTGCCAAGCGATATTTCGGCGTCAGAAGATATTTGCATGACACAAAAAATGCTGTCTAATTTGGTAGAAAAAACTGAAGGTTCGAAAGAATGTCAGTCTGAAGAGGTCAAAATACTTCAAAATACATTTATAGAAGCTCACTACTTGGAGGAGGATCATATAATTGACGATGACGTTTTGAAAGTCGCACACAATTATGAGGTGAAAAAAAAAAATTCATCGGGACTCTTTGAAGTATGTTGCTGGTTTTGTGGCATACAAATTCAAACATAAATATAGTTTAGTAAACCCTACAAAAACTTATGAAACATATATGGAACCAGATACAGACAGTCTCAAGAGGTTCTCTTTTGTACCCAAACGAAGAATTGCGGGAAGCTACACTAAAAATGGAATCATTGTTTTGTACAATCCATGAAAGCTCTTTATCAAAAAAATATAAAATCTTTTAACAGCTGGCACAGAACACTTTAGCTCAGCTTGAAAATACCACGATACGATTTGAGGTACTCCTATGTCTCAGTAGGACACGCACATATATAGATTAACAGAAATGAACAGACAGATTAGTTTCATAACTATTAAAGAAAACTCGACAAAAATATGTCAAAGTCAAAGAAATAAATCTTTATTATGAATTGTCGGCCGGATTCATTACTGAAACATTGTAAATTAAGCTAATGTTGGAAAATGCAAGTCAAAGTTCGAAGATATTTGGTAACACATTAATTTAAAACAATTTTCTCTAACTTTAAATATTAATTAAGTGATTCAGAAAGTGTTTTAAATATTTAACCATTCTACATACTTTGTTCAAAATACACGATTTTGGAAATATTCCAGTAATGAATCCGACCATCAAAATATGTATAAAATAGACTTAATTTTTATGCTTATTAATTGAAAAGACATTATTATATTCCTACATTAATATGAATATACACACTTTATGTAGCGAATCGTCGAAAAAAGTTTTTTTATTTTTCAAAAATCAGAAAACCTATACTTACCCAAGAAAAAATAAAAACATTGTAAACTATACATCTTATAATATAAAGTGCCAAATATGCATGCTTATATATATATTTGATTGCCTATATATTTGATAATAACTGACTAACAGGGCAAGCGTTAGTACTTTAATAGAAATTTTGCTTTTTGCTTCGCACGTGACGTCACACAGTGCGGGAGAGATAGAGCTAGCGTGCGCAATAGCATACCGGTATTTGTGCATCGTGTTCTGGGCATTAATAACATTAGACCTATCGAGAGTCGTCAACGTGAGGCACAACGTTCCGTGTTAAAAATTATTAAAAATAAAAAACTGTCGCCGCAAACTTTTGATGTACCGACGACGGCCATGGTGCACATGGAAGCTTATTTGGATGAGACAGACACATACTTCGAAGAGAAAATTCAAGTACTATGTATAGAGCAAGAAGAGATTCGTATAGTACCAGATGTAGATGCACCCACGACTGAGGAAGAAGTCTTCAGAAACCAATTTATGTCGATCGGGAAGCTGTCATTGGATTCGGTGGTCACAGACAACTTGAAAGATATTAGAGATGTACGATACTGTAATAAGAAATTAGAAGATAAATTTTAATCAAGTATAGCCGTTGTTCTTCAAAGACACATCGACAAACTACGTCAAAAATTGACTGGTATTTAATCGCCATCAGACTGATCTTCTCAAATGTGTGGTGAAGAATATCTTTGTTTGCTTGAAGAAAGTAGAAAACATAATCGATGAAAAGGGAAAACAATTAGTTGTGTCACAACTAATTGTTTTAGAGCTTCTGAAACGAAATATTTTGGGAATTGGTTGTAATGCTCACATTATATCAAATGCCATCAATACAGCATCAAGTTCAATGTCAATAGATGTGGAAGTAATTATTACAAATATATATTTATATTTCAATCAGTTTACAGTACGGGTAGCAAGTTTATAAGAATTTTGTGCAGAGGCTGGTGTTCAATACAAAAAACTGCTTGGTTATTCCAAAGACAGATGGCTTGCTTTAAGAAAATAGTAGATACGAAAAATTTAGGAATTTATCATTATCGATTTAATTCTTAATAAATGAAACGCAGTAATGTAGATATTTGATATTTTCTTATGTTTCTTATTTTAATTTCAGATGAATATTTAGGATTTGATAGATTAAGAAGAATTTACGAAGAAGAATATTTAAGAATATAAGAAATTCTTTATAAAATAGAAATATAAAAGATTATAAAATAAAATCTTTAAAAAATTTATAAAATTATTATAAAAATTACACTTTTAAATACAGTTACAGTGTAATCTAAATTACCATTTCAGACAAAAGTTCAAGGCTGGTCACTGCACTAAAAATGTATCCTGCTTTGCTACACCTCCTATTCCTCGACTAATTTTAGCATTAAAATATTTAACAGCAGTCACTTCATTAAGTTTACAATTTTAAATTATAATTTTTATTGATAATATTTATAATATTCATTAGAGTTGTAATTATCATTTATTTACATTTTCTTAAACCAATATAGGCACACACCATTTTACTTATCTCGTTAATCTATAATTTATCTAAAGCCCTTTTAGATTTAAGTTCGGATATAGACCTCCCCCTCTGAC
The DNA here is from genome assembly GCF_040954645.1 of Diabrotica undecimpunctata. Lineage (NCBI taxonomy): Eukaryota > Metazoa > Arthropoda > Insecta > Coleoptera > Chrysomelidae > Diabrotica > Diabrotica undecimpunctata. The sequence goes on along the minus strand of NC_092804.1, from coordinate 41,825,530 downwards.
TTCCATTTTTCTCTGTGTCCATTGCGATTTTGATCCATCTTGGACTGGGAGGTCTCTTTGAATCATCTTCCTCCTCATCTGTGGTCCTTCTTTGGATCGTTTTAGTGCAGCACTTGTTTGTTATCGTCTTCTCCCTGATGTTATGGCCTGCAAATTTCCACTTTATTTCTGTTGCTTTTTTAATGACATCTTTCACCTTCGTAACATTCCGTATCCACTGGTTACGTTTTCTGTTTTTCAAACCAATTCATCACTCTCTTATCCGCTCTAGTTTCCTGTCCTACAAGCCTATTTCCAAGATTCGCCGTTCCGTCACTCTCTGGGTTCGCTAATTTATCCATGTTTGACCTTGTCATTGTTCGTGTTTGGCATCGTATATTATCACTGGTAGCATTGATCGAAGAGTTTTAAGGTATTGCGAATATTTATGATTCGTTAAAACGATAGCTTTTTTTTTTCTAAATGCTATGCTAATCTTTTTCGACTTTTTATCCACACTGAGTTTTTTTGTTAAATTTTATGATTTGTCCCAAATATATGTAGCTTGAGATATATTCTATCTTCACTAAACATTAAGAAAACAAAATGTATGATGATCTCTAAAAGAAGAAACAGCAAATTGAAAGATTCAGTGTGAATGGCCAACCAATAGAAAGAGTAAAAATATACACCTACCTTGGTAGGAACGGCATTGAAAATTGGGACCATTCCCTAGAAATAAAATCTAGGATAGAGAAAGTAAGATCTGCATTTCAAAAAATGGCTAAGCTGTTCAAATGCCACGATTTATCAGTACCCATAAAAATCAGGTCACTAGGATGATATATCTTTCCTATACTATTGTACGGAGTTGAGTCGTGGACTCTCACAGACGCTACCTGTAAGAAAATTGAGGCTTCGAAATGTGGCTTTATCGTAGAATCCTGAAGATATCCTATACCGACCACGTTACTAACCAGTGTGATTTATTATATATAATATAACAAGCGAGTCTTCTACAGCTGGCGCCGCTTCTCGCATCCTAATTTCCAGCGTTTTCTGTCGAAGCAATCTTCAGTTGTTAGATCTCTGGCGGTTATTGCATCGTCGACATCGTCTCTCCAGGATCGTCTTGGTTTACCTCGTTTTCTTCTAGTTGGCAGAGTCCATTCTTCTATTTTTTTTGGCCATCTATTTTCAGGCATTCTCCGAAGGTGTCCATACCAGTTAAGTCTTTTGGCTTCGATTGTGTCTATTATGTCTAGATCGATTTCCATTTCTCTCCGAATATCTTCGTTTTTCACCCTATCAAGTCTAGTGAGCTGGCAACATCGTCTCCAGTAGTTCATTTCCATGGCCTTAATTTTTGATTTGTTTCTTTGGTTTATTTCCCAGAGTTCGGCGCCGTACAGCCCAATACTTTCTATTATTGTTTTATAAATTCTTCTTTTATTTTCTTTTGTTATTTTTTTATTCCATAATAGTCCGTGTAGCTGTCTGGTGGCTGATCTTGCTTGGCCAATCCTGGAGTGTATTTCTTCGCCACTTCCTGTTTTTGATGTTATTTGGACTCCCAAGTATTTAAAATTGTCTTTTGGTTCTATAGTTCCCATTTCGATTTGTAGGCTTTCTGGTTTTTCTCCTACAACTAAGTACTCAGTTTTTTGTATATTAATTGTGAGGCCCCATTTGGTATACTCATCTTCCAGTTTTCTAAGCATGTAGCCTACATCACTCTCGTCTTCAGCTAGAATGGCTTGGTCGTCTGCGAAGTGTATCGTGTACAATCTATCATCTCCGATTGGGATGCCCATATTGCAGAACTTTCTTCTACACACTGAGAGTGTCTCATTTAGATATATTTTGGACAGTGTAGGTGCTATGCAGCAGCCTTGCTTTAGGCCCTTACTAATAGGAATTTCTCTAGTTAATCAGTTAATCATTTCCAGTTTTAATGTTTGCCGTCATATTTTTGTAGAGCTGTTGTACTGCTTGTATATTTTTTTTGCTTATTCCTTGTTTTTCCATTGCAACCCAAAGCATTGAAAGTGGTACACTATCGTATGCCTTTGTCAGATCTATATGTGTGATTTATTAAGAATGCAAAAATGAAAAGAGTTGTTAACGACAATAAAAACAGCCAAAATTGAATACATCGGTCACATCATGAGGAAAAGCGAGAGATATGGGTTGCTGCAACTAATTTTTCAGGGAAAAGTAGAAGGAAAACGTGGACCAAGAAGGTGAAGAATTTCCTGGCTGAAAAATCTACGTACTTGGTTCAACACAACAACCACAAATCTTTTCAGAGCCGCAGTTTGCAAAATGCAGATTGCCATGATGGTCGCCAACATCCGAAACCGATAGGCACTATAAGAAGAAGAAGATAGTTCATTTTAAGACCAATCCTTCGTGATTCTCTATCTAGTTCCAGAAGCATACCCTTTATCTTCTCTTCATCATTTCCTAACAGGATGACATCACCGACGTAATTAATTCTTATTCCTTTCTCTTGCCAATATAGTTTCTTAAACTCAGCATGAACCACAGCTTAAACCAAGCCTCATTTTGCCACCCTGCCCTATTCCTCTATTCAGTACTATTGAGTCTTGTTATTGAGCATTTTCTTGCCCGGTATTCCAAACTGTCTAAAAGATTTTTTAAGTCTACAAAAGCTGCATATGCCGGGATGTAATATTCATTAGCTTTTTCGATTAGGATTTCCTCAGTTAACAAGTGATCACTGATACCAAATCCTGTTATCTTCGGGATTTTCTTTTCTCGTAATATTTTATTTAGCAGTGTGTGGAGTGTATTGATAACGGAATTTTCTCCATTCTTTAACATTTTTGTATTGACTGCATTTTTTCCTGATGATTTGTTATTTTTCATTTGCTTTTGTTATTTATTTAGTGCCTATCTTATTAAAATGTTTAATTTTAGAGTTCAATAATCTATTTAGTTATTCTGATGGTTTTTCCTACTGTTGTAAAGTCCTTGATAATCTTCTTGTGTAACTGTAAGGATCTCATTCCTGCTGCTTGTAACTTCCCCATTAATAATTTAAAATACTAAGCTTGATTTTTTGTTCTTTGTATATTAACCATTTGTAATTTTACGACTTTAAATTTAAAAGGAAATAAACTAGAAATCCACAATTTTGTTTTGGTCCATGAAAATGCTTTACAAATCTGACGCTGGAACTGCATCATCAATGACCATGAAAGATAAGGCATTGACCGGTATAAATCTTATAATTTTACCTCCTGGTGTAAAGGTAAAAGAAGCAAAACTTAAAGATGTAAGTAAGCTGTTAAACAAAACTTTCCTTCGCAGATTGAGCTTGAATTCTATGAGAATGCCTTAAAGCATAAACAGGATTTTAATGACCAATCTTTGAACACACTGAATGTATTCCTAGTGTTCCTATGATAATATATATTTTGTATAAAATAAAAGCTTTGTTCTAAATGAGTATGCGTAATATTTTCATTAATTTTATTAACCAGATAGGTACCTGCTACAATCACATATAGATATATAGAGACAAACTAAAAATGTTCATTTTTGAATATAGCCCCCACATATAAGATTCACATATTATAGTAAGTAAGCATTTATTTTCAAACAAGTCATGATTTTTATGATGTAATAATTTACCCTTCTATAAGTATATGTATTCAACAGTTTTCGTGTAAAATAACCTCTGTAGAAAAATGTTTAAAGTAACTTCTGTCTATAAACATCGTTTTCAATTATGGAAAGTATAATTTTGAACTTTCGGAAATATATAACTAAAATATGTACGCGCTCCTGCCTAGAAGAAATACAGTAGCGCACCTAGAATTTGCCTCTGAGGTGTTTGGTTGGTCACCGAAATTTTTTTTTATGTTACCTCCATTTTGAGTCCTTAAAATGTGTGAGTAACAGTGTCGGAAAAGGGTCCTGGGGGAGGGTTTAACTTACAAAACCCCCCTGGGTGCGCCACTGATTCATTATTTGAAACATTTGTATTGTTACTAAAAACTTCTCTGATTTTAAATTAAGACCTTTGTTAAAAAGCTATAATAAACAAGAAGTAGAAATAATTGCTTATTTGTTTTCATACTAATTTACAGATGAGTAATAAATCCTAGTTCTACTTTATTACACCATAAGAAATTAGTAGGTAAGTATCTATTTTTAACCCGACTATTAACCTGGTTTAAATACTTTACTTGCACAATAATTTTTAAGAGACGCCGCTGTGAAGTCGGTGTGGTAGAGCACAGCACATTGATTGTCAACCGGTATAGAATTTTTCATATAAAAATGATTGCACGTCATTTAAGATTTACTACGTCAGAATCCTACAGCGTTACCAAAATATCAGAATAGTTAGTAAGTGAGGAAATTTTAAAATGTCAACTATTTGTCAAACTGTTCTATTTACAGTAAATACACTTAGTTTTAAGACTACTGCAACACACTAAAATACATAAGAAAACATTTTAATACAAAATTATATATTCTAAATTTTAAACTTACCTCTTTTGGAGCATTAATAGTAAAAACGTCCCGCCATTATTTCTTGTTCAAAATAATCTATCTTACATGAAAGCTTATCAGCTTTCTACAGACTATTTAGTTGTTTTGGGAGAGCACAATCACAATACACAACAATAATTAGTTTTTAAAGCTATTAATCTAAATTTAATATGTATTTATAAATACAATTTATTAATGTATAATATATTATGATCAAATTGTGTAAGAAATCAAAACATAAATAAAATTATTACACTAAAAAAGCGGCAACACTTTATACAATTTTGCCACACGCTGAACTGTCATTAAAATTTGAAGTATTCCCGTATCAGTTGCGTACAATTGTCTAATCTATTTAATTAAAATTAATATTTTGTGAAATATTAGACTTAAAGAGTTATTTCATAAAATTTATATTATAATAATAACAAATGTTTTTGGTTATTTAATCAATATAATTCTAAAATTCCTAATATAATGATGATTACATTTTTCTGATTATTATACCAAGGAAAATTTGAATTCTAAGGTTGACGTTCTGGAAATTTTAAATATAAGTGACGTCACTTTATATAACTTGTGACGTGCAACGTTTTTATAGAATTTCTCATATAAAAATGATTGCACGTCATTCAAGATTTACGACGCCAGAACCCCACAGAAATGCCAAAACATCAGAATAGTTAGCAAGTGAGGAATTTTTAAAATGTCAACTATTTGTCAAACTGTTATATTAACGGTAAATACACTTAGTTTTAAGACTACTGCAACACACTAAAATACATAAGAAAACATTTTAATACAAAATTATATATTCTAAATTTTAAACTTACCTCTTTTAGAGCATTAATAGTAAAAAGTCCCGCCATTATTTCTTGTTCAAAATAATCTATCTTATTTGAAAGCTTATCAGCTTTCTACAGACTATTTAGTTGTTTTGGCATAGCACAATCACAATACACAACAATAATTAGTTTTTAAAGCTATTAATCTAAATTTAATATGTATTTATAAATACAATTTATTAATATATAATATATTATGATCAAATTATGTAAGAAATGATGATAGATGATAGTTCAATACATTTGCACACTAAGAGTCATTTCCTGTTTTAATTTCACGACAGATACTGGCAACGGCTCTATGATGTAGATACTTTCATCCTCTTGCGAAAACGAAATAGAACTGAGCTTTCATAGTTTTTGCCAACAAGTTTTTGGTCTAATGGCCAGTACCCAAATCGAAATGTTTGCTTTGCGTGGACAATGGGGATTAAAACTGATTCGCTTCTCCTAACGACTTTATAATGATCTTTATTTCCCAAAGAATGTGTTTACAATGAAAGCTATTTATTTCTATTTAAGCTATTTAAAGCTCTCTTATTTATACATCGATGATTGTATCATGCTTTAGTTGAAACAATAATGATAGTCTCTTACTCTATGATTCTTAAATCCGGTCCTGATGCGCCGCTCGGGGCAAACCGGCAACGTGGTGGGCCATTCTTCCGTAAGAAATACATTCCCTATCTTACCTGCACTGCATTCTAACTGGCTTCTACATAGCAACAACGTAAGATGTGGATATTGAAGATTCGGGGTTACTGCATGTAGGCATAGCTGCCTGAAACACGTTGCATGCAGCAATGAAGAAAATATCACCAATCTGTACACAAATGTTTGTTTACCACTATTTATAATTAAATACTAATAAAACTGAGAACACTTAGAAAAATTGATGGTAAATCACTATAGGACAGAGCTAGAAGTACAGCTATACGACGTAGATGCAAGTTGAAGAACATCAAGGACTGGGTAAGAAATAGAAAAGTAGAATGGAAAGAATATATAAGCCGAATAACAACAAATAGAGTAGTAAAGATGGCAAGAGACGGTTCCCCAATAGGAAGACGATCAGTAGGAAAACCACGAAAATTATGAAACGACAACTTACTGGAGGTACATTGAAAAACAGAGAGAGTTATGTCTACATAAAAAGAAGAAGATGAAAACTGGCATTTAAATTATTAAATTGCAAAAATCGACACTAATTTACAGAGCGATACGTACACGTACACTCTTTATATGCCAGTCAGAATATATTTTTGCAACAAAGATTCTACAAAATATATTCCATGCTACAAAACAAGATTTTAGTAGGACCTTAGAACAAAAAACAAATAAAAAGCTTAAAATAAAGATATAAATTTATTATCTAAAATTAAATAAAAAGCTATTACATCTAGTTAAATGCACTTCAACCATCTTTAATCGCTTTTCTCTGATTTTATCTTCCACGCTCCGATGGTGTATCTTAACCAAATCAGTCCTAAATCCATTCCCATTTGGATCCAACTCCATACCGGGGTAACTTTGGATCCGTCGATTTCAGTCCATCTCACAGCCACTTCGGCAATAGGAATTTTCAAAGTTTGTGCAATATACAACATCTCAACGTCAAACGCCCTAAAAATGAAATATTTTACGAAATCGTTCTGTAACATTCATTTGCTAACATTCTCTGTTATCGCAATAAAATTAATTTTTTTATAAGACTGCTAAACAAAAGAAAAAACAGTATATTTTTCGTCAAAATCCTTAAACACTGCCACGATGAACTCAAATTAAAACCCTGGAAAATTTTCCAAACGAACAAATATTCCCACGTAAAATACAAAAGCACGTGCAGTGAAGATACTGAATATCTACTACTGATGTTTTTTATTTCCTTGCCTGACACAGCATCCTCTAACTAAACCGAATATGGTACGTCTTCCATAATTTGGCCTTACAATAAAACATACTATTTAAATTGATTAAATCCATATCTTTTTTTCCTTTTTATTTCAATGCGGTTTTCATAGCGTCTTACGCCTAACCGTTTCCATTCTCGCCTATCGTTCCAAACTAGCGCCCGAAGATTCCTCTCCGACATTGCACTTTGAACAAATTTGAATGATATCTATTTTTTCTTCCTCTCTTCCTTCTTTCAATTGATACCCACTTTATTATTTGCTTCGAATATTGGCGATCAATCTATCTATAATTAATTTATTAACTGACGCTTTAAATAGATTAGTTATTATTGTGGAGAACCATTTCCTCACGTTTTTTAACCATGGTATTCTTCCTTTCTCAATTCCTCGCTTTCCGAATACTTTGCCGTGAAGGATTATTTTCAGTAATCTGTATTTAGTGCTGTTTCTCATTATGTGTCCGAGATATTCTAACTTTCTCCTTTTAATCGTATACATCACTTCCCTTTCTTTCCCCATTCTTCGTAGTACAGTCTCGATGGTTATCTTGTCCGTCCATGATATCCTTAGGATTCTTCTGTATAGCCACATCTCGAAAGCTTTAAGTTTTTTCTCCATCGCTTCAGTGAGTGTCCAGCATTGAACTCCGTAGTATAATATCGAGAAGATATAACATCGTAGGAGCTTTACTTTTATCTCCAGATTAAGGTTGTGGCTTTTAAAGAGTTTGGCCATTGTGGTATTATCCCTAAAATATTACAATTCATATAAAGAATAAGTTAAAAGAAACGTGTAACACATTTTACATTTGTTTATATAAAATATGTTTTTAATAAATCAAATCGATGACATACACAAGAAACAGCCTCGGTTGGAATGTGCGAGTCAGCAGAATCGTGGATCGCGACCTTGTTGTTGTCGTAGACTGATAAAACAAACTTGACCCACTTATGAACGACTGCTGATATAGCAAGGACTATTATAAACGAGACAACAATTATTATCTCAAAGATCAGAACTAAATTAACGTCAAGATGGCAAGTCGATATACCACGTAAGAGTGAACAGTAGTGTTTTAAATAAATGTACCATACGATACCATAAGCGAAGCTTTATTTATTACATGGCGATCCTGCTTTTTGAATTAGGAGTCTTCTGATCCGAATGCACTCCTAGCCTTCTCTACTCTACATTTTCCTTCTTGTGAGTGAATCCCATACTATTGTTCCAAGATAGGTAAACTGTTTTACTCGGTCCACTGGTGTATTCTTGATAAGCAGTTGGATGTCTCTAATTTTATTTTTGCTGATGACCATAAATTAATTTTTGATATGTTTACTTGTAGTCCAAATCTTTCACTTACTTCATTTACTTTGTTTATTAGTTGCTGTAAACTGTTTAAACTATGCAAAAATAACGGTGTCATCTGCATAGCGGATGTTGTTTAGGCGTTCTTAATTTAAAAGGATTCCATGTCCGCAATTTTCCAAGGCTTCACTAAATATTTCCTCTGAATATAGTTTGAATAATATAGGTGAAAGTATACATCCTTATCTAACGCCTCGCAGAATCTTTCCGTCGGTTCATCTCCAAGATTTGTTCTTATTGTGGCTGATTGGTTCCAGTATAAATTTTGTATTATACGCCGGTCTTTATAATCTATTTGGGCTTTTGTTAGAACATCCATCATTTTTCGGTGTTGAACTATGTCAAATGCTTTTTGGTAGTCCAGAAAGCAGGTGTAGATATCGCAAGTCATATCTCTGCATCTTTGGAATAATACCTTTAGACTAAACAGTGCATCTCTCGTACCTACGCCTTTCATGAATCCAAATTGTGTGTCTTGTATTCTCTCTTCGCATAGCTTGTATATTATGGCTCATTAGACTTACTAGCCTATATTCTCCGCAATTTTTCGCTCCGTTTCTTTGGTAACGTAATAAATTCTGAAACTAGCCAATCTTTTGGAATATTGCCTGTGTCATAGATATTATTGAAGATTTTACATAGTATTCTTAAAGATTCATCACCAAGAAGATTAAGAAATTCAGACTGTACTCCGTCTGGTCCTGGAGCTCTCCCTTCTTTTAGTGATATTATGGCTGCTTTTATTTCTGCGACTAGTATGGTTGGTCCTGTTTCCGTAGATATTTCGGACTGGTTCTTCCTCTCACCAAAAAAAAATTCGTATGTAATTTTTCCAAGTATTATCAATATTCTCTTTGTCCACGATTACCTCTCCGTTGTCATTAACAAGTTTACTTACTCTTCTATTTTTACATTTGCCTGTAATTTCTCTTACCTTTTTATGCACGTTGAACTCGTCGTATTTACTTTGTAGATTTTCGATTTCTTGTCATTTTTTCTCCAGTTCTTTCTGTTTGGCTTCTCTGATCTTTCTCTGTATATCTCGTTATGTTTTATACATAGAATTATTGTTCTTGTTTTTCCTTCTTTCTTCCATCAGCTGCAGAAACTCTGTCGTCATCCATGTCTTATTCTTACCTTCTTCGTTCTCTCTCCTAATCGATAAGGACCAATATGTTGCCCTTCTTTTCCGTTACCTATTTTAGCATTGAAATCTCCCATGGCTATAAGAAGTTCATGTGTCGGTATATCTCTTATAAGGTTGCTTATTTGTTTGTAAAATTCTGATATTTCCTCATGACTGTGATCTGCTGTGGGTGTAGAGACTTGTATAATGTTAGTGTTCATCGGTGACATATTTATTTGTAACAAGAGGATTCTATCGTTCACTGGTATAAAGTTGTTTACATGTTTGGCTATACTTTTATGTATGATAATTCCGACTCCATTTTCATATTTACCATTTTCTGATCCTGAATAGTATACTCTGTATTCTTCTATGTCACAATAACTTGAGTCAGGCCACCTCATTTCGCTTGTGACCATTATTGCTATTTTCATGCGTTCCATTTCTTTGATTGCGCATTGGATTTTTCCTGATTGAGTAATAGTTCTAACGTTCCAAGTGGATATTCTCTTCAGACAACTCGTGTGGATTTTTCTTATAGGTGTGTTATTTCGCATTTCACAGGGATTTTGCATATTAACGACCCGGGAGGCCCTGTGGTCATGGGAATCACCTCTCTTGCCGGACCTTGGTCTCCGATGTCCATGATCAGTAAGCGAGTTTGTGTTGTACAGCCATTACGATCGTACTAGAGATATCCATAGGGATCTTTAATATAGTGGTTTCTCGTTGCTTTCTATATTCTTATGCCGGTGACCAAACCACTGAGTCTACCGCTTTTGGGGCCGGTTTCCCAGCCCCAGGAGAAAAGAGTGCCGTATCACCTACCAACTCGTCCGCCCGAAGCCGTTGGTCAGCAAATGTGGGATTGCTTATACCGGCAATCATTTGGTGAATTACCTGTTGCTCCACGGGAGATATTTTATTTCTCTCCTACCCACTGGTAAATCGGGTCGGGCTATCCGCCACCTGAAGACGCGCTCTCTAGGAGTCTGTACCCAGTCTACGCATGTTTCCTTCTGAATGTGTTTCGTTTTTATTAGTTCGTTCATCTCTTTTCTTTGTCCTTTGATCATTCTCCATATTTCTTTTTGTGTTCCGTAGAAATCGTGTTCCATCTGTTTTGAGAAACTCTGCCAGTGTTCCTTTTTTATTTGTCTAAACTAAAGTATTCGTTTCATTTCTGATTCGTTTATAGTGGTTGTATGCCTGTTGTGTTTGTGTTCTGTATTGTAAAAAGGCTTTCTTCTTTTCTTCACATTTTGTCTTCACTTCCTCTCTAAACCATGGTGTTTTCTTTTTTGATATGTTAGTGTTCGCTACTTTCCTCTCTCCAAGTGATTCTGTTGCTGCGTTAATTATGTTATTTTTGGGTTTTTTCCAGCTTTCATTGATGTTATCGTTTTCTAATATTTCATTCCCAGCGATCTTCTCTGATATTCTTTTTCTGTATAAGTATTCCGTGGAGTCCGTATTTAGTCCTTCGACTTTGATTTTTGTTTGTGTTGGCGCCGCTCTCTTCGGTGGGAAGTATTTCAGGATGATTCTTATTTTACATCATACTAGGCTATCGTCACTACCTACATCTGCTGAGTTGGGGCATCTTACGTCGATTATTTTCGATGGATGTATATCTCTGTTGGTTATAACATAATCTATCATAGATCTTTGTCCACGGGTGTTATTAGATGTATATTTGTGTTGGTCTTTATGGTCAAAAAATGTGTTGTTTATTCTTAGTTCGTTATTCGTGCAGAAGTTCATCGTCAGTTCTCCATTTTCGTTTTTAACATTCTCGTTATGTTTTTGTTTAATGCCGGGTATTACTTGATTGCCTATTCGAGCGTTTCTTCTTCTGTTTTTATGGCTTCGCTGCGAGGCGATTCGCCAGCACTATTTGTTGGCGACCGTGATGTAATCTGGTTCTAAACCATATCAGAGCCGCTGACATTTGCGTAAGGTGGTAGTAGATTTTTCTGAATTTTTAAATTTGAGGTTAGGTAGTTATAAACACATACTGTAAACAAATGGCAATGGAAGGATTACATATTAGACAATAAACAGGACGCCACAAAGGAGAAACCAGACAAGTCAATTTGGGTATGTTAGTAGAAACAAAAAATATTGTTGTAATTGGTCATAAAACGCTTCCCTTGTTGTTTGAGGGTTGATATTTTCTGGGCTGAATACTCCGATTATGTTCAGGTCTTCCTTCTCAGGAGAAGTAGATCATCTCTTCTTGATGTATGTAATAAAAGAGGTGCAGAGATCGTAAGTGACCATCATCTCGTAATCGGTACCATTAAAATCAAGATGGCAAAAAATAAAATCACCAGAAACACCAACACACCAACATACAATCTATACAAATTAAAAACGGCCCCAGGACGACACATACGGTGCACTTGACCCAAGAGTTGAGTCATCGGCCTGTAAGTAGAAACCGTCATGACTCAACTGTTGAGTCATCGGCAGTTAACGAGTTAAAGTTATAAGCAAGGAAAGTAGAAAAAACAAATGTTTTTAGTAATTTTTAAATATTTTAATTGTTTTATTAATGTTCCCCACCTATTTTAGAGGGAAGATAAGTCAATTATTATTACTGAAGTTATCATGTAACTATTTCTGCAAAAATCCGAATACCACCTCTCACATCCAAATTTAGTTGGTTCTTCACAGATCCGTCCTGGTCTAATTATTGTATTTGTAATTATAATTGGTTTCAAATGAGTGTAGAGTAATAAATCATGAAGTGTCATAAAATTTGCCTGAATTTCGGTGTCGTCATGGGCGTAGGCAAATGGACGGATGTCAACTTCGTCGTCAAAAATTGATGTACCTCAAAATATCATATTTTGGATATTTTGTGATAACCAATTTTATTTAATTTTTCGATTAACTTATTCTTCAAACTCGTATTCCATTATATGGTCATTAAAGCTAATTACATTTTTTTTATAAAAACAAATTCACTTCCTTACTGAACGAATAAAAGCATTAGAAGAAACTGATAAGGGTATGATGCACCTCCTAATATTACTAAGAACTAAAATAAATCAACATGAAGACTAATAACGCGTAATGAGGTTTTACTTACACTTTCATTATAATCCCTCTTTTATTTTATTATTATCATTCGACATTCGAGTTAGTAATTGTTACTACACCAATTAAACGTACAGTAATATTGTGATATAGAAATAGTGAAAAAGTTATAAAATGGCGACATTTACTCCAAAGAAAAGAGGTGTAAAAAATTCTCCGCTATCTGTTAGTGAAAAAGTTATAATTTTAAATGTATATGATTGCATAAAACACGATCACCCTAGTTTGTCTGTGCAAGAAAGTGTTGAGCGATGTGCCCGAATGACTGGAATTGGACAGTCCACGATTTTTAAATTATTGCGAGAAAGAAAGATATCAGGCCAGTTAAGTCCATGCAAGAGAAAATCAGGAAGACCAATAAAAATCTTAGGTGAAGACACCAAACGTGACATTCGAAGAAAAGTTCATTCGTTTTATTTTAAAAAGGAAATACCCACCCTTGACAAAATACTAATGGAGATAAGCCAAGATAACGATATTCCTTTGATATCCAGAAAACTTTTATGGAAAACTTTAAAAAGTATGAATTTTTCCTGGGAAAAACACAATCGAAAGGCACTATTACTGGAAAGTGATGAAATCATTTGCTGGAGACGAAAATATTTGAGAACTATAAAACAGTACCGCAGAGAGCACAAGAAAATTTTTTATCTTGATGAGACGTGGATAAACGAAGGTTATATAGTCCAAAAAATGTTGCAAGATAAAAATGTAACAAGTGCTCGCCAAGCTTTCATAGAAGGCCTTTCGACGGGTATTAAAGTGCCTTCGGGAAAAGGGAAGAGGCTTATAATTGCTCACATTGGAAGCGAAGAAGGATTTTTAAAAGAAGGTTTGTTAAGCTTTGAGTCGTGTCGGACGGGAGATTATCATGAGGACATGAATTCGGATGTCTTCGAAGACTACTTCGGGGAAATGTTAAAATTTCTTCCAGCTGATTCGGTCGTGGTTATGGATAATGCAAGCTACCATTCAAGGCGCATAGAGAAGGTACCAACTTCAGCTTGGAGAAAGCAAGAAATTATTAACTGGCTGTCAAATAAAGGTATTCAGTTTGAGACGAATTCAATAAAGAAGGAACTACTAGCCGTAGTAAAACAACATAAATCTCGCTTCATAAAATATGCCGTAGAAGATGTAGCAGAAAAGTATAAAGTAACTGTGCTACGCCTACCGCCATATCATTGCGAATTAAATCCCATAGAACTTATATGGGCACAAGTTAAAGAATATGTTGCAAGGCACAATACCACATTTAAAATGAAAGATGTCAAGGTATTGTTTGATCAAGCCATTATGGAAATCACATCAGAAAACTGGCAAAAAGCAATCCAGCATGTTTTAAAAGAGGAAGATAAAATGTGGGAACTGGACAACTTGGTCGATCAGGTGGTTGACCCTATAATTATAACACCAGGGGATGATGACAGTTCTTCGGATGAAGACTATAGTGATGTAGAATTGTAATAACGTATCCAGTAAAGTTTTTGTAGTTTTTGTGAATAAATTGATTTAAACTCCCCACAAGTGTTTCAATATGTAAAGTTCATTTGTGTGTGTTTGTGAGTATTTCCCGATTTCGGTTCGTATATATTTTATTGTTACATTTTATATTTTTTTAATAACACTGTTCTGCTGTATTACATTTTTATTTCCTTTAATATGATTTTTAAGAATGCATATTCTTTTGTCAATTAACCCACTAGCGCGCCTCTGGCTCAGTGTTTATCTGTCGATAACAATGGACTAATCCCTTAAAACAGGGTGATACCTACCTGCTCTTTATGAAACGACAGAATTTTGCAATGCGGACGGAATTTATTGACGGATTATTGACGGATTACCCTGTAGCGCTTTTGAATACTTCATGAGATTTTATTACTCTACACTCATTAGAAATAGATTATAGGATTATTGGCAAAGTATTTATTTCTTTCAAATTAAATTACTTTTTAATTTGTTATTACTTAATGCCATTTTTCTATCAATATACTATTTCTACAGATCTAAGCTATAGAGGACATAAGAAAACAGCAAAATACATCTTACCATCTTTCAACATGTAAACTTTCAAAACAAATTCTTGCGGCTTCTCTAGTAAGCAACTTGAAACCGCATTGAGTATCTCTCAAACCCCTCACAGCAAACAACCACACAAGAAAGTGAAAACCATGCATCAGTATTGTCCTGAAGAAGCTCCTAGAAGCAACCGCTTCTTCTTCAAGGTGAGCTCTGGAACCCATTGAGATTGCCAGTTTTTCTTCTACTTTTGAAGGGTCTTTTTGATAATCGCCTTAAAGAAAAACAGAAGGTTAAAAATATACTATTACAGAATTATGAAAATATGAAGCATGTTGGCAACAATTCAGTTTATTTAGTGTATGGCTTAATATATGAAACAAATATGAAAGGTTACATCTTTAGCTCACGTTGAGCTATCTATTCAAGGCTTGAAGGTGTAGTTGTGAAGAAGTCTTTTGGGTCCACTCAGAATCTTCTTCCCAAAGGTGCATATCTTCTTGTGATGTTGGCGACCCATCATGTTGGGTCTATTCACAGCAGCTCAAAATAGATCAATTGACGTTAGACCAGTCCATTTCCTAAGATTGGCCAGCCAGGATATACATTTATATCCAGAGCTTCTGGGTCTAATCCCATACAAAACAATATTTAATCTAAACATGCCACAAGGAAATAGTTTCATAACCTCCTTAATCCAGTAATTCTAGTACATTCCTGTATATAACACTTAGATAAATATCTAAGCCATTTTTATGGTTTAAAATTTCTATTTGGATCATATATGGAAATGTAATTTGTAAAGAACTTGTTATTTATAAAGTGCTATGTATTTTCTGTGCTTATTTAAAGTGCAGAAGTATGTACAACAATAGATGCCATGCTTAAAATACTAAAGCTACTTTAAGCCTGGGCGTAAATTATGTAGAAGAAGAGGAAGGCCCAGAACAAGGTACCATGATAACATATATGAAGACAGGAGAAATATGGGAATACATGCTTAGCAGAGGAAGGCGATAGATAGGGATGACTGGAGAGAAATTCTTGAGGAGGCTAGGCTAGGTTGTAAGGCAAGAATGATGATAATGTAAATTATGTAGGTTTTGATCACATCAGATATGTTTTACTTACAATTAACCAAACTAAAAAGACCATCTTCAACTTTTGTTATGTCTGCAAAAGTGGTGGCTCCATCTGCATCTGCAAACAATAGTACAGACCCTCTTGCACTTTGCATTCCCTAAAAAAGAAAATTCTCCCAATAATCATATTTCAGTTATCAAGCTCAAATTTTCTTAGGAAACAACAAGTTAACCAAACTCATCAAAAAAATAATAGAAACAAATGATTCCCGTTTTTTTAATTCTTTATAGAGCTGTAAATAGCTTTGAAGAAGATCCAGGAATACCTTCTTCATGCGGCTTTATACTACAGTAGTCTGGTCTAGTCACTTATGCTTTAATAAAACGGTGGAACCAAATTGAGAACAAAATCCCCCAGACATCCTCAGATGATAAAGAAAATACAATTAATTGCATACCCATGCATGACTCCTATAACCTACTATCAGAAAAATAGTGGAAAGGAAATCTCTACTTAGAAGGGAGTTTATGACTGGAATGCTTTATGTGGAATGTATATATATATAAATATATATATATATATATATATATATATATATATATATATATATATATATATATATATATATATATATATATATATAACACAAAATATATCAGCAATATGTAATTTTTTTTCAATATCACATTTTCTTCAAAGCACACAAAGTGGCAATATACTGACAAAGAACCACTTTACAAACTCAGGACTGATTTTAGAAAAAATTCTTGCAGATATATATTTATATATAAAGACTATTTTGATGATGGCCCATATGTGAAAATATTTACATATAACTACATAATGAGCACCTTCAGCCTTTGTATAAAGATTAAAAATACATATAGATAAAGTGGTTTGATAGGAACATAGGTTATACAGAAAAACAAGGTGATATTTAATGAAAACTTTAAAAATACTAACCAATCTTACAGCTCCACCCTTTCCTCTATTTTGTTCAAGGTTTAACACTCTCAGCTTCTCAACTCCTAGTTTTTTTGCATACCTCTGAGCTACTTCAACAGTCTTATCTCTACTGCCATCACTTACTACTATAATTTCATATTTATAATTTGGTAAATTTTTACATCTATTTTCTAAGAAATCAACACACTCATCTAACATAAGAGGAACTGTAAAAGAAAAACAAGTAGATATGTTAATGTTTGTCATACAAAACAAAGATTCATGTTTATGTATATCAACCTACTAATATAAGTAAAAAGTACTACTTAGATAAGAGTTTCATCAGTTAAATCACTCCTACTGAGACTTGATTTGGAAGTTTAAATTTTTTGGATATATCTTCATTTGAATGGTAAAAAGCACATCCAGTACTTAGTCTCATCAAATTTTTATTTTTTGAATAAATACAATCTGACTGGGAACATCTTTATTAACTTAGTGATATGTAATTCTAATAGTTTATAATGATACCACAGAAGGATGTCATTAAAGTAAAATGTGCTATTAATTTGAATTAGTCAAATGAACTATTTATTTTTGAGTTAAGCTCCTGTATTTTTCAGTTTGTTTGTATGCTAGAAGTTTTCACATAAAAACATCACACAAATACTGTCATCTAAGATACAATGGAGGCTTGGTTGCTTTTATTTCTAGAAAATTGGTAGGTGTACTTTTTAAATATCCAAAAATCTAATATAAGATGCAGCCATAAACTATCACTGAACATATTACCAAAGAATATAGATGCATATATGCCTCACATTTTTTCCAGGAGAGTTTTTGGTTTAAAAATATGCCAATCCAATTGTACAATCCTAACAAATCCATCAAGTATCTTTCACTGAAAAATATACTTAAGCAAGCCTAAAATATTTTTAGAAACAAACTAATTTAGAATTTCTTTCTCTATTATTCTCTTCCTTCATACCTATTTATATGCGTCTATATTTTTTGCTATTAGTATAAGATACCAGTCTGTTATATATATAAATTAAATTTTCTTACGCCTTTCTTCCTCATTATAAGCAGGTACTATTACACTCAAGTGAATTGAAGATTTTTCATTAATTGAAGGAAATGGTACTTGTTTTCCTGTTACTCCATCAATGAAATATTTCTCATTCTCATTTCTAATTACTATTGGATAGGTACTTGATGTAGCTACCATCAAAATACAAATCTGCAATAAAACATATTTCTTATCAATAATGTACATATAGTAAAGAACAAACTTACAAATAGAAGGATGGAAACTGCAAAAGCAGATCCTACAAATATTACAATTCCAATATCCATCCCGAGTAATTCATATGTTCATCAAATTTCAGAGTATTTATTTAAAATATACAAAATTATCTTTTATTTTCGTGCATGGTTGGCAACTCAATAAGACGAGGTTACGTATGTGTTTCATAGTATATACCCCCCTAGTAAGGTAAGTGCCGGAGAAAAAGTGGGGAGAGAGTTTCTAGCGCCAAATAAGTTCGGAATCGGGAACTAAAAATTTAGCGGCAAATTCAAAATGTAGGTTCTGAATTTAAGGCGGGAAATTCAAAAAGGATATACTGAATTTTAGGCGGGAAATTCAAAATGTTCCGAATATTATATAGAAAACAAATATAGTCATAAAATAATAAATAAAAACTTATTCTATGCCAAAATATATTCTCTGTCCAAAAATGTAGTATACACTTATGCAATTTTGTATACCATAAATGTATAACATATCAGATAGAGACATGTTTTGGCACAGGAAAAGTTTTTATTTATTATTTTGTGACTATATCTGTTTTCCATTACATTAAAACATCAACATAAAAAACAGATATTCTTAAAAATTTATTTATTTCTGTAATTTATAAAATTTGAGAAATCACAGAGATATAATAAATTATAAAGATCGTCATCACTGCCATTGTGGTGGTCTTCACCTGTATCCACGAAACTAGGCTCCATTCTGAACTTAACCATCTATTCACTGCAACCTGCAAAATGATATATGGAATTACACACAAGCAGCAACCGAAATAAGTAAGCCCTACCTGCGGAGACTTGCATACCCATATGGACATTCAGGCATACAATTCATTGAGGTGAGAAAGATTGGTCCTAGTAAATTAGGGACCACTCCTTCGAGCCCCAATGCTCCCCAGGCTTTCCTCACCCTCCCCCCCATACCACGCTGATGTGCTATGGGAGGCTAGTTTCATCTATATATTTACTGAATAGTGCAGAGCAGCATGAGGCTCTTTAGTCTTGCTATGCTATTTGTATGTTTGTGTATATATATATATATATATATATATATATATATATATATATATAATATATGTGTGTGTGTGTGTGTGTATATGTTAGAGATTTATTATGTATCTAATGTATTTTACACACAAACATATATAAATAAAAAATAAACTATGTTTATGAGTAAAATATGTGCCCATGTATAATTAAAGTAAAATATGTACCTATGTACTACAATGGCGAGTGAAATATCTCATTCATTTACAATTAAAATGTTTTGAAAACCTTTGTAAACAAAGAGTAAGTAACATTCTTTCCAGAACTTACATCAAAGGAGAATTTTTAAATACACAGTGTTCACAAATTATATGCAATTTCTTTGAATTTCATGAATTTGTAACTAAGTATAATTAAAGTAAAATATGTAACTATGTATAATAAAAGGAAAATATGTGATTATGTATAATTAAAGTAAAATATGTAACTATGTACTACAATGGGGAGCGAGACAAGGACATAGCATTTCTCCCAAACTGTTCACCCTTGTTCTATAAGACAAGGTAGATACAGATGAAAGCAATTGTGAAAGACCTAGATTCAGGAGCAGATGGAAAATGTTTGATGATGAAGATATATGTAAAACAATAAAAAGAATTTTAAAGATTCCATATGAGTCCAGTAAATAGAAAACACAATTTTATTTGTTTACAACAAAATGGAAATATGAAACTGTAAACAAGAATGAATAACATACAAATTGTACAATTTTATACTGGAAATAATTTAATTACACTTATGACCTGTACTTACAAAATTGTTTTCTCCTACTTTCATATTTTCTGTGAGCTACTAATTTCATAGGATCTATCATAGTGTAGTCTGGTTTATTTTTAAGTAAGTTAATAAACTTCTGGTCTCTGCCATTTACAATTGCATTTACACTTTTACACCACATATACAGAGAAAGTCTAACAATAAATTTACATATATTTATACCTGTATTTGAATGGATTTTACAGTTGAATGGTGAAAAATTTAAACAATTCAATTTCAATGAAATCTGTATCCTCTTTCTTTACTCTAAATAACATATTATATTTACATTGCTCACAGGAAACCTTCAATACTTTCTTTGCTACATATCCTGCAACATAGGTTACAGTACACCTTCCCACCTGAGTTCTCATAACATTTGAAACTGAAAGAGGAAGTGAAACATTCACTTCAGGTGCCAAAGGTTTACAACCTGGTAATACCTCACCTGTTAAAAAAAACCTAATGCATCTAATGCTCCCTCACTAACATCATTTTCACAATTGCTTTCAGGTGGATGAAAAGCTAAAATTATTTATAAGCAAAGCTTTGAAAGTGGTTATAGCATCTGGCACACTTACTGAATGAAAAATGTAAAGACATATTTTTATAATATATTACCAAAGAATATAGAATATTTGATATTACCATGTACGTCAATAAACCTTATAGTTTGAGTTTCTTCTTCTTCAATATCTACTGCATTCTGAGAGCCTGAAATTTAAATACAATATTTTAACAGAACATAACCAATAAATAAATCTGTTGGACTAATAAATAAACAAGTACTAGATATCTTGATCTTTATCATCATCAGAAATGAACCCAAATAATATGTTGCCCAGAAGGCCCATCAAAATTTATAATAATTAACTACAATTAATATTCATAATACTTATATTAAAAATCAAAGTCATATTTGCGGAATACAATTAAGTACAATTAGATTTATAAGTTTTGATGATTTTAAAATATATAAGTAAGATTCATATGATAGGATTAACATTAATTTAAACAATAACAGTTTAAACATACAAAATATTATTTAATTTAAGTTTGCTAACAAACATTTGCTATGAGGTACAGTGCTTACCTATTGCTGGTAAAAATCCACTTTATCTTCGTCTGTAAAATGTCTAGAGCAAACACGAAATTTATTGTAAACAGTAAGAGGTGTATAATTGTTTAATACTCCTCTCTTAATTACTTTCAACCATTCCAACGTGTCCATTTCATTTTTCGGATTTGGAAAACGAAATCTACTGCTTGTGTGGTCCTTACAACCAGGAACACAACATGGTTGGCTTTTTCTTTTCTTTTATTTTGTTCCATTTTAACGATCAACAATCAATAAGATGATTACAACAAAGACAAAACAAAACAAAATTCAACTTGCAATATTTCAATGGCGTACAATACAAATAATACAATACCAACAGACCAACACAACAACAACCTTCATTCTTCAACTTCAATTCTTCCACGGTTCCACGTTCCACGGCACATGCGTCTCATACCCCCACCTAGAGTGACTGTAGCGCCGCCGCCATTACGTACGACTGGAATCGTCCAAACAAACTTCCCCGCTGCCCTATCTCTCTTGCACTACTATTTCTTTTTATGTACTATGATGTGTTTTGTGTTTTTACTCTTTATGACGTTCTTATTTTTACGTCGTTTTTACTTCGAAATCTGAGCCAAACTTAGACAGAGTGTTATTCAGCAACACGGAAGAAAATATGCCTTTTCGCATACTGTAGACAAGGCCAATCATCTGTCTGTGTGTGTTCTGTGTCATATTTGCTTATGATTTTGACATTAGTGGTTTTATTTAAAACTTATGCTTATGACAAAAAATCTAATAAAAGCTTTTAAAGTTTTTATTAGATTTTAAAAGTCTCTTCTTTTCTTTTCTCTCTTTTTAAAGTCTCTTCAGTTTTGTGGATTTAAATTTTAATAGCAGCCGTACTATATAAAAATGTGCTATATGTAACAAGTAACTATATTTTGTGTTTACATTTTTTTAAATTTTGTTCTATAAAATGGATTTAAGTTTTATAGATGAACTTCAAAATAAAAATATACTAAACCGATTTGAAAAACATACTGGAGTCAATACAAGTAATACACTTACTATAAAAAGTTCTTTAATGTTATATAAGGAAGAGCTTCTAAGTGGCTATCTTTTCAGTTATATTGAAAATTTGGACAGAATTCTTAAGAATGTTTTAATACCTCAAAGAATTGTTGAATTTACAGGTCATTTTTCATGTACTACTCCTATTTGGTAAGTTTAATTTTGTGTGCAATTGTTTAAAAAATATAATATTTCAACTACAAAAATGTAATCTGTAGATTATTAAATAATATGTGTTAGCATAACATAATGTATAGATTTAGTTTAGTATGATTTACGAAATGTATTACACACCTCTATGCCTGTTAGTTCTTGATGAATTTTGAGATTAATGTTACAGTAGCTTTTTTGACCATATTTCCTTTAACAAGCTTAGGATCTTGTATGGCTTGGATTGATTAGGATCATGATCATGTACTTCTATTAACTACTTACTATATGTAAAAAAAATGAGACTAAGGTTATAGAGGTTATAAGTCTGTTGTTAATAAACAAGTGGAATAAATTTGGTTATAGCCTGTCACAAAGATAGCTATCTTATATCTTGTTGGAAAGTGAAATTATTTTTTTAATCCACGAGTACTTTTATCGCATGCCATAACCCTACAGTTGTTTAAGTTTTGTTCTTTAATAATTATTCTTTGTTAACATTTGTCCAACTATATATTTTTCTTATTATTTTAGTTTGCAATTATGTTTATCCATACAGTTACCAAAAAATCAAGGAGGATTTGAAAGCGAGGCTTTCTATATAAGTACAAATGGAAATTTTTCTATAGAGAAGTTAAGAGGTGTGCATGTTTTTTTATTTTACACATTATTTGCCAATGTTTTTGTCTACATGGAAAACATTCTTAGACTATACCTAATAAGAAAACTAATTGACCAAAGAAGAATGGATCAAAAGTAAATTTCTGAACCAATATAATTGTTATTTCAGTGATATATGGATATAACTACAATTTTATAATAAAACAAGTTTTTTCTGTCCATGAATCTCAAAAAGTATCTCAGGTAGATATGGCAAATATGTTAATCAAATAAAAACAATATCTAACCAAATACCTATTTACATTAAGATTATGTATCAACTTTTTGTTTTCCTTACTTTGTTATTTGTGATCAACAATATGAAATAGTAATCTAAAATTATCATAAGTAATAATAAAAATCAAAAGTAACATTAAAAGTGTTATAATTAAAAAATAGACAATCTAGTTTGATCAATATTTTTCTAGTTTGCATCTTCTGTATATGTTCTTCCAAACTAACATTATGTATCATCACTTACATTCAGTGGATTCCTGGACTTAATAGCTAATGTTTATGCTGACAGATTCCACCATTTGATTAAGGTGGCTGGAATGGGACATGATCATAACACCACTGGTGTGTCATCCATACAGAAACTAGCTAACTTATCTCACATGTTGTAACTAAACTGGACCTAGAAGGGTAGTGAGGATGCCCAGAAGTTGGGTATAACTTTGGGTAGTTGACCCAAGGGGACATTTAGTCTTGGAATGAATAGAGAAATGAAGAATTCTAGGTCCAAGTATGTTCACGGTGCAAACAGGCACCCACATGTTTTAAAGGACATAGCAGCAAGCTTTGGGACATGGGTTTATAAATCTAGCATGGGGGATATATTGAGTTCAAAAAGAATTGAGAAATAGACAGAATTTGGTACTAAATGAACAGGAAAATAAAGGTTGTTTCAATTTAACTTTAAAGTAGACATGTGCTTCGTGTTTGGTGTCATTACTTGTATTTTAAATTTTCAAATAATTGCCAGGCAGCTTATTTCCAAGTTTCATTTAGCATTTAAGGCTATTTTTACACTTTAACTATACTTGTTTAAATTTGTTATATATGGATTAAGTAAATTATTGTAATCCTGCTAATTCGATTATACTATGTGAGTTTTTGACTTTATGACCAATTCGTTGTAATACCAGTATATGTAATTACCATCAATATTGTATTGCTTCACATGTAAGTCACATTTTACAATATTATCGCTTTTTAAAATTCTTTTAATTCAAAGAGCTTTACAAATCCTTCTAAAAGAGTGTTATTCTTGCAGATATGGATTGATGCTGTTTTGTAAGTATAAAATGAAACATTTCCTCTAATATATGGAATAGTTAGCATCTAACTTGTTTCTTTTCTCCTCTTATCTGACTGAGATCTTGAAGAGTTACAAGAGTGATTCCAGCCCTTTCCATTGTTTTATCACTGCTTATATATATATATATATATATATATATATATATATATATATATATATGTATATATATATATATATATACATATATTTATATCTATCTATATATCAAATTCCGTTTTAGAAATGGCGCTTTCTTTTGTTGGAGAGTATTCTAAAGATGAAGATAATTTTAATGTGGAGACTTTATTGAGTCATATATATTATACAAGAGTTTATGATTTGGATCAATTGGTGGCTTGTCTTTTTGAAACGGAGTTAATAATTCAGCAAAATAATGTTAGTATCTATAGACAATTTTTATTTATTTAAATATATCTTTTATTACCGAACTTTTTATTATTGTTGTTTTTCAATAAAAGCAGTATTTTTCGTCACTGCAATGCAGTGCAGCAAATATGTAGTAACGAATAGTATGGAACATTAATATCTGCTTTACATTTTTGAAGTTGAAGCTGTTAATAGTTTAAAGTACAAAAAATAGTAGAAAAAAGTTTTATGTGTTAAATGGTTAAGTGGTTATGGTTAAATGGTGAAACTATTTTAAAGTTAAACTATCTTGTTATCAGTTGTGTATTGTGTCCATTACTTCCATTTTTTTTCAGGTGCGTTTACTGATCCTTGATAGCATAACAATACCATTAAGATCATTGCAATCATCAGAAAAGTTTAAAACTGTTAGTGCCGTCATTCGGATATTAAGAAATCTTGCTGATAAGTATAATATTATAGTAAGTATTTAGAGCATTTGTATGTAGTGCCAAATATCGTATTTAGCTAAAAGCCTAAAAGGCAAAAAGTGAAGAACATTCACTGCTATTATGACCAGAAGTGTATCTAGAAGAGCGTTTTTAAGAAGCGCTCCGCCGCAGATAAGTAAGTATCATAAGATTTAGGCCAATGTAGTAAATGAAAATATTTATTTTCATTTTACTAAATCAATGACTCTTTGTTTCAGCTAAAGTTGTTTTAATTTTACTTATTAAAATTTGTTTAAATTTACCTGAACTTGAGAGCCTTACTATGTTTGAACTGTGTGCAAAAGATGGACCCGATTGGTTAAATAGTTTTTGTGAAATTAATTTGTTTATCAGATTTTTTGCAAAAAGAGTTAATATCTAAGGCTGATCCATAAAATTGGACTGCTAATTGTAATTGTATATAATCTTATAAACAATTACAACAACGCCGTAAAATTTAGTTCAAATTAAATGGTGCAAAATTTAAACAAAACACAATTTCAAAATGGTGTGCTCGGAAGAAAATGACACATTTCCGTTTCTACTGGAGCAAGTGTGTGTATTCTTTTTTTTTTAAACTGGGTTAAAACGTTAAAATAATGACTTTTATCCAATTTTCATTGTAAAATTATCCAAAACAGAGCAGCCAATGACTACCGGGATGTACAAATCTTTTCTTTAGTCGCCTTTTTATTGTTATATTTTTATTTATTTGTTAAAAATATAATTATATTAAATATATGTTATTTTTAAATATTATTAAATTTTTATTTATAAACAATTTTTCCATATACTTACTCTTGTTAAATTTGAAGAAATCAGTTTTTTAGTGTTAAATAATTTTTTTGTAGAACACGTATATGTATATGTAGCAGTCGCGGAACTCTGCGCGGCCCGAAATTAAATAATTAATAGCTTTTGGTTTAATTTGGTGATTGATTAACTTAAAAATATTTAAATCCACAAGGAGATTGAATTCCTGTAGTTGGCTGTATACCATAAATCACATTTTTTTTTAAATTCGTTTATAAAAGGTATATTTATACAAAAAAAACTACATCGGGCTACATCACAGAACGTTTTCGGAATAAATATTCTATCATCAGTGCTATCTGAAGTTACATTTTGGAAGCCACTAAATACATGGGTAAAAATCCTTTAATTGTAGTTGGATTAATTTTAGATTTCATTTTTGTTCTTAAAAAACTAGGATGTTTAAGTTACAAACGCAAATAGTTACATGGTAACGTACGGCTCCACTGGAGTTGCTAGTCTTTAGATGAAGTGTCTGTGAGGACTTGTTGCTATCGAGATAAAGAGATAAGGGGATTCTCTGAGCCCTCTATTGTACAACCTGATCATGTAAAAAATAATAAAAAAAAGTAAGACGAAGAAAGGATACCAAAATGAGAGAAAAACGACTTAAAATAATCTGTTATGCAGACTACGCAATATTAATCTCTTAAAGTGAAGATGATTTATACTGTATGCTTCATCAATTTAATATAACCGCCAGAAAATTTAACATGATAATTTCACCAAAAAAGACAAAATGCATGGTTTTAACACAAATCTACTAAGATGTAAATTGGAGATCGAGGGACAGATAATAGAACAAATGATGGAGTTTAAATATCTGGACACCATACTGTCTAGTTATGGAAAGCTCAAATCAGAAGTGGAAGATCAAGTGAATCGAGCAAACAGAGACGCAGGATGCCTGAATGAATCAATATGGAGGAATAAAAATATCGGCAAAGATTTGAAAGGCAAAATTTACAAAACAGTCATCAGACCAATAATGACATACGTGTGAGAAACACGACCCGACACAGAGAGAACAAAAAGAATGCTAGAAACAACAGAAATGAAAACCCCTTAGAAAAATTGATGGTAAGACAATATGGGTATAAGTACGACTGTACGTGAACAAAAGTCAAGTCGACGGACATTTCTTTGCAGCCATATCTCTATGTCGTGTAAGATATATAAGTTGAGAGGGTGTAACCTCAGGTTTGAACTCTAACCAGTTTATTGCAATTTAAAAAGCATTGTAGGCGTCCGCATGTGAAGGACAAGTAGCTCCTTGGTCATTCCTTACTTTATCATCACTGTCTCCTGCTGGCTTTGGATACAATGTCCATGTCCTCAAGTACTTGGTTCACTATTGTGTCATCATTGAAATACTAATAACCGAGGTCATTAGTACTATAATTTTCAAACCATTCTCTTGCAATCGAGTTCATCGAATTGTTCAAATCCAGACAATAATTGAAATAGAGGCACGGCTTCATCTTTGGTAACAGTGTTATCTTCGTCCGTACTTTTAGTGCTGGTCTCTTCTGGTCATTCGTTTGAAGCTGGAGCTGCCAGCCACAATGTTTTCCACGCTGTTTTCAAGTTGTTTTCAGTAAAAGTCTCTGATGCATCTTCTAGTGAGTAAATTGAGTCCTTCAGGTTTTTTTACAAATTGCACTACGCTTTGTTTATTCCTCTCAGTTAACAAGAGTTGTCGAAGCATATGTTTTCTGTATATTTTTGTTATTGTTTATATAACACCCTGGTCTATTGGTTGCAGTATGGAGGAACATTACTTGAATCTCATCATATTTGTTTAAAAATTTAAATCTGCTATGCTGGCCGCGATCCGGATTTGCGATGCTCCGTATGTTTGACGTCCGGATTACTGACGCTCTACTGTATTTTAAAATAATCTAAAAGTATATATGTATATATTGTACTTTGTCAGACATATTGCTCATCCTGTATATCTGCTATTGTTATGTATTATTTAAATAGTTGGTTGGACTTTGACAACATGGAAATATCATTCAGACAAGCAATGAATTTTAATAGAAATAATGTATAGCATATTTGTACAGTTTTTTGGAATACATTAGCTTTTTTCATTTTTTGTATGTATGTTCGTTAGATTTTAATTCTCATATGTCAATTAGAGCATATATTGTTTGTATCTGATAGTTAAATAGACTGTTAAATGTATTATTAACCATTACATTATAATTTTAGGTAGTCGTCACAAATTTTTGTACAACTAGGATCAATGAAACTGAAGCATACACCGTAGCATCTTTAGGAGATAGTTTTTACCACATGGTTAATTCTAGGATAAGTTTTACAAAGACTGAAACATTTTTCAAAGCTAAATTATTGAAACATGTGATGTACGAAGAGAAAGAAGTGATCTTTTAATATTTTAATAAAGAAATTAAAAAACTAAATCGTTTATATGTACTAACCCATACCCATACCATATACAAAATGTTCAGCTTATTTACACACAACCTTTAAATCGATGCGATGTAGCGTATGTACCTATGCTAAGTTTAAATATTTATATTGAGTTTGTTTGCCAAATTCGCAACCTGTAAAACTAATGAGGTTGTTAATACAGTTTTAAATTTTTAAACGGACCTGATTGCTTGCCAGGAATCGTGGTTAAATCGAATTCATTGAATTAAGGATTGAAACCAGAGGGTTCTGTTTTAATGGCATAGTACTTTGGTTATAAATTATATATACGAGGGTAGCTTGATATAAAACTAGCCTTAGAAAAACAAGTTTTATGGAATTAAATCGATTTATTTCTCAACATAGTCCCCTTTTAGCTCGATACACTTAGTAAGACGATGTTCCAATTTTTTTATCCCACCCGAATAGTACTTTTGCTCGAGCTCTTCAAAATAGCTTCGTTTCAGTGACGACTTTATCATTTGTTGCCAAACGGCTTCCTCCGAGCCATTTTTTTTAGGTTTGGAAACAGAAAAAAATCGCTGGCGGCAAGATCTGGGTAATACGGTGGGTGTTCAGCAATTCATAGCCCAATTCGTGTAATTTTGCCATGGCGACGGCCGATCGGTGAGCCGGTGCATTGTCTTGGTGAAAGAGCACTTTTTTGCGTTCCAAACCGGGGCGTTTTCGACGCAATTCGGCATCGAATCGATCCAATAATGCTGCGTAGTACTCACCATTGATTGTATTTCTTTTTCCAAGTAGTCGATGTGGATGATGCCCTTCGCATCCCAGAAAATAGTCGCCATTACTTTGCCGGCCGAATGTGCACTCTTTGCCTTCTTCGGCGGTCTTTCGCCGCGTTTGCGCGACTGTTTCGACTGTTCTTTGGTTTCTGGTGTGTAATAATGCACCCAGGTTTCATCAGCGGTGATAAATCGGCGAAAAAAATCCTTCGGATCGCGCCGTATCATCGCCAAAAACGTCTCCGAAGTGGTCACATGTTTTTGCATTTGATCGATTATCAGCAAACGCGGCACCCATCGCGCGGATAAGTTTTTCATGTCCAAATGATGGTGAATGATGTTGTGTAATCGTTCGTAGGAAATGGTTAAGACTTCTATTAACTCGCGGAGCTTAATTCGACGATCTGCCATAATCATGTCATGGACTTTGTTGATAATTTCCGGCGTGGTAACTTCATTTGGCCTATAGGGACGCTAATCATCAAAAACATTCGTACGACCACGAACAAATTCAGCTTCCCAAAATTTTACTGTTGCTAACGAAGGTACAACCTCACCATAAACTTTGTCCAGGTTGGCTTTGATTTGCACATTCGTTTTACCCTTTTTTGTGTAGGAACTTAATCACCGAACGATACTCGACTTTTTCCATTTCTCCGAAAACACAAAATTTGCTTTCTTTTGACGGCTGTAAAAACCAAACTAATTGTTTTTAAAACTTAAAATTTTGACAGACGTCATGTCATGAATGGCAAATATCAACACCTAAACCAATTCGGTATCAAGTAGTGCCATCTATCAAAAGGCTAGTTTAATATCAATCTATTCTCGTATATATATATATATATATATATATATATATATATATATATATATATATATATATATATATATAAATATGTTGGAAATATCAGGTATGTGGTCTATATTAAATAAAAATCTTTGTTTTTATACATATTTATAAATTGTTTTTTGTCGAATATTGTATAATATTCGACAGTATTGTATAATTGTCGAAATAATCACGTTAAATATATATATATAAATATATATATATATATATATATATATATATATATATATATATATATATATATATATATATATATATATATATATATAAATGTACTAGTGATTTTGCTCGTCACTATGCGACGGGGGATCCAATAATTTGCCGTTTACAGTCTGTTTTGTATAAAACTTAATGAGGTCGCTGGTTAAATGATATTCGATAAATAATAATAACGAAAAAATGTAATAATTTGTTTGTAAATCAATTAGCGAAAAATAGCAAATATAACTGTCAATAAATTAGGAAAGAAACTGGTCTTACTCATTATTGTTGTCTGTACAAAGAATATAGACTTACCTTTTGAAATATTGATGTCGTAGCCAAGGAAATCTCGTTGGTACCGTCGGGGCGTCGGCCGACGCTCGATAGCGAAGAACCTATCACGCACTAGGTCTGTTTCGTTCGCTGTCTGTTGATGAAGTGCCTTGAGTTGAGACTTAAAACGGTCAGAAAAGAACCTCCTAACCGTTGCGTGTGGTCTGTATACCAAGAGGGTACACCAATAAATCACTCTATTGTGTTGCGATAATTGTTCTGGTAATACGAACCGTACACTTGTTTCTATATTGGCGACACAAAAGAAGTCAAATTCTTCGTACTTCAAACATAATACATGAGACAACCAGTTTAGCAATTTTATGAAATAACCGGAAACAATATGTTTTACCAAACTCGTTAGAATAGTATTGAATTCAGATCACATTACAGTACCGTAACAGAAATATTAATAGTAAAAATATGAAAAGAAATAGTATATACTTTCCCAAACATTCTCCCGCGCCAAAAACGAATGTTTTTAAGAACAGCTGAAAATATAAGTGTAAAGAATAGACATGAAAGATCGATATACTAATAAAGAACAAAGTAAGAATAAAATATGAATTGACAAATAAGCGGCGGTCATATTTTGACCACAGAACATTGTTGGATGTCATCTGACCCTGTGCTCAGATTAACAACGCGTACAATGCCCTCAATTAGAAAAGAATAGCGTCGAATCAGTAGAATTTTTCGACCGACTAAACTAGAAAGATTGTGTCATACACAATACCGTTGGCCCCTTTTCCTAGAAAAATTCCGTGGGGTGCGAAAAGACAAGAAGAAGAATAGCGTCGAAATCTCGGCGTAATGATATTTCGACGAGCTCCACGGTAGGAAAATGCCAGTTTGGTGAAAATTCTAATAATTGTGCCAGTGATAAAACACGACTAACACAATCAGAGAGGTGTTGATTAGAAGGCATTTGATGCCGAGTAAAGTGTGGTATCAGTTCTTGTATGTGTTAATTACGATTGCCAATTTGGGGTAGAAAAATTAGCTCAAGAGAGCGCAATCGTCGATATCGGAATCGAAATATCGGAAGATCGGACGAACAACCCTTTGACAAAAGTGACTTGATCAGCCAGCAATATGGCTGCCAGGAGTTCCAATCTTGTCGAGACAGAGCGAGCATGAAAATTGGACTAGACTCGTTGACAAAAGTGACTAGATCCGTCAGCAGTATAGCTGCCAAGAGCTCCGATCTCGCGATAGATGTTCCTGTATAGAAATAACACCAGAAATGTAACACATACAAGTACAGAGGTCAGATGTATCTGTTCAGATGTTTCATCATCCCAGGATACATTGAAGTACCACAACGATTTTAGAATACGTTTGACTTGCAAAAAGACATGGAAAATGAATAAAAACAAGAGGATAGCAACAAAAATACGACTGATTTACAAACGAATGGCCCGCTTTGTGAACGGTTTGTCAAAGGGACAAGAAGAATGAGAAAAGAAATCAGTCGTAGGATTCCATTTTAGGCCCAGTACCGTAAAAATGAAAGGTTCCTCTTTGCCAACGAACAACATGTCAAAATGCGTAAGCCAAAGCCTGAAAATAATTAGAGATGGTTGCTGACGTTGTCGATTTGTCTAGCGTAAAACCATCGAGCTTTAAAAGCTAAGCGAGTGCTCACTGCAGAAGGTGAGTAGTATCAAAGAGAATCACTTGTAGCGTGATTCTGACGTAAGTGCGTCGAGATGGCTGCTGGCCCACTGCCTAGCGGAAAACCATCGAGCATTAAAAACTAAGCGTTACTCTTGTAGAGTTTATGAGCGAAAGAAAACGAAGAAGTACCGTTAGTAACGATACGTAGTAAAAACTCTTGGAGAGGTTTAAAAAAGTCCGATCTCCAGAGAACCCCTTTTATAGTTCCAAAATTCCTTATTTACTTTAGTTTGTCGATACGTTTGCTCTATATCGCAAATAAAACAACAACGAAGATATCGAAAATTAAGCAAAGAACGAGATGCCCTTTTAGGACCGGTATGAAAAGCGTCGATTAGCGACACACCTCGAACGTCATATAGATTGGCGTCGAAGCTAGTACGAATTTTGGATAAAAGAAGCGAAATAAAATTTGTTTTTTGAAAACTGTGTGAAAGTTATAAGAAATAATCGATTTAAAATCGGATTCAGAAACCGGCATCATATGTTGAGAAGTAACAAAATCTTCCATGAATGCAACATATATGTCTCTTTGAGATTCGGAAGTTTCCTGAAGCGATTCTCTAGCATACAAAATGAAGATATGCATAAGAATAAAGAATAAGTAGCGAATATAAACAAGAGAAAAAGATAAATAAAGGGGATTGGGTTGTAAAAACGGTGGAATAACAGAAAATCGGCTTGTTAATTTTCGAAAAATTAACAACTGAGAAATATCCTTCACGAGCTTCGTCGTGTTGGGACAAAACTAACAGGTGCCTACTCTTTCCGACTTCCCAAAACCTTTGTAGAAAAGATCTATGTTTGTATACATAGAAGTAATGAAAGAGGTGAAATAAAATATAGAATAAGTCGTAGAAACTCGCCCTTATAGAACATCATTGAAACTGATTTCTAAGACCACAGGATGATTTGGTTCGCCAAGAATTTTGACCAGAATTTACGAAACGAAAAACCAATTCAACCCCTATGAGTATTTCTATAAGATCTGATTACTAAAATGTGTGATTTGGTTGATCACGGAAATAAAATTGGCTGTGGAGCCTGTATCTAGCAGGATACGAATTATAAGAAAGATGCAAAAACGTATTTGATCTGTATCAACTATGTGGAAAGAAATAGACGAGGACATTAAATGTGGTTGTGTAGCAAAATAGAAATGTTAGTATTTGAAGAAGTGATTGTCTAAAGGAACAAGATAAATTCGAGCGTTGGTTAACAAACGAAGCAAAACTCGAGACCGTGATTCGCTAACCGTGCAATTCGTCGTTTCGAATGAGGTGGAATCAGGTCACGTACACAAGAAGTATGTGGATTAACCAACGAGAAAATTTCCTGAAGCCGTTTAGTCCCAAAAAATACAAACATTTACATGAATAATGAGAACCAGAACACAAAGCACGAAATAGACGAGGACATTAAATGTGTTTGTGAAGCAACTTAGAAATGTTGGTATTTTAAAAAGTGATTGTCTAAAAGAACAAGATGAATTTGAGCGTTGGTTAACAAACGAAGCAAAAGCGAGACCGTGATTCGCAAACCGTGCAATTCGTCGTTTCGAATGAGGTGGAATCAGGCCACGTACACAAGAAGTATGTGGATTAACCAACGAAAAAAGTTCTTGAAGCCGTTTAGTCACAAAAAATACAAACATTTATATGACTCATAAGAACCGGAACACAAGACACATTTAACACCTTGATTAGTTACCTTAGGGTGCTTTGTGGCACTAATGAAACCACAACTAACGGAGATTTGATCGAAAAATATTGAAATAAGACAGCGATAATCGAAAGCGAGTAGAAGAAGACAATAGAATCAATCGAAACAAGGTTGTGAGATTTATGAAAATCTACCCGGCTGCGAATAATCATGAAGGCGTGTGGTTTTGATACTTGAATGCGTTTCATAGGCCTCCTTGAATCTAGAGAATGCCGAGTATAGCGCGAAAAGTTGGATTTGTTCATTTTGTTGAGCATTGTAAGATACAAGCACGAAAGAGAGGACAATGCAAACATAAATTAACAAATCAACACGAAGAGAATATCTAGATTTAAAGAAGTGAACGGTTTTAAACAAAATCAATTGCAAACAAGTGAGAATATCGATAAAAGGTAAGTAACGAAAGATAAGTATTACAAAGAAAATCGAAAGAAATGTGTTTAAGTTAACAAATAAGACGTACAGAATGAGTTGGAAAGTATTGTACAAGTAGAACAAAAATAATTCGTAAAAATCAACACAAAAATAATGTAAATATGTAAATAAATCACAATAAAACACAATAAATCGTAAATGTAATATATATGTATAATTAATGTATGATATTAATCAAAATATATATAAAAGTATTTTACCTACTGAAATTATGAATTATAAAAATAGAAATAAATTTAAAAATTGCTGTGTAAATATGATCCAATTTAATTATGTAAATTAAGTTTAAAAATAATTAGGAAGGACCGATTTAAAGTTAAATTGAAAAGAAAAAAAAAACCAATTAAAATGAATTAATTTAAACACAATGAAATTAATTGAATCAAAGTCAAAAAAAAATTATTATTTATCATCCGAGCTCGAAGTGGCCAAATGTTTTGTATAAAACTTAATGAGGTCGCTGGTTAAATGATATTCGATAAATAATAATAACGAAAAAATGTAATAATTTGTTTGTAAATCAATTAGCGAAAAATAGCAAATATAACTGTCAATAAATTAGCAAAGAAACTGGTCTTACTCATTATTGTTGTCTGTACAAAGAATATAGACTTACCTTTTGAAATATTGATGTCGTAGCCAAGGAAATCTCGTTGGTACCGTCGGGGCGTCGGCCGACGCTCGATAGCGAAGAACCTATCACGCACTAGGTCTGTTTCGTTCGCTGTCTGTTGATGAAGTGCCTTGAGTTGAGACTTAAAACGGTCAGAAAAGAACCTCCTAACCGTTGCGTGTGGTCTGTATACCAAGAGGGTACACCAATAAATCACTCTATTGTGTTGCGATAATTGTTCTGGTAATACGAACCGTACACTTGTTTCTATATTGGCGACACAAAAGAAGTCAAATTCTTCGTACTTCAAACATAATACATGAGACAACCAGTTTAGCAATTTTATGAAATAACCGGAAACAATATGTTTTACCAAACTCGTTAGAATAGTATTGAATTTAGATCACATTACAGTACCGTAACAGAAATATTAATAGTAAAAATATGAAAAGAAATAGTATATACTTTCCCAAACACAGTTATTCCACTCAATTTTGTCTGTCTTTCTCCTATCATTCATAACAAATAAGTCACTTTTGTAGAATTGCTAAAATTTTACGTAAAGTCGTCTTAGGAGATCTATACCTATGTAAAAATCAACGTAATTCTAATTTGGCAATTCATTTGTTGGGAAAGTTCGAGTTTTGTATTATATTTTTTACCGATCACCAATCAGGTGGCCAACAGGATAGAAATTTATTCATATAATAAATTATAACTGTCTTTTCACTGTCTATTTCTGTAAGATAAACGTAAAATTTATTTTGGAACACCAATATTTAATTAATTGTCACTAATGTTTTAAAATCTCTTTTAATTATACAATTTGTGGTGGCAGCAATAAATTAAATAACGCAAAGAAAAATTTAATAACGAATATAAAAACAATACATGTTTAATGATTCTTTTGAGGTTTCTCCATAACACTAAAATATATAAAGGTAGCTCAAACATCTTCAACTTCATCTTCAAAATTGTCTTCATTTTGATCTCTCGCTAGTTTATACTCGTAGAATGTTGCTGTACATTAGAACGGTTGAATCTTTTTAACTTTACAGCCACTTCCATTGGGTGACATAGTACCAAAACATCTTCCATGCATAAAAAGTTCTGTTAGATATCTGGTTTTAATATGGAATTCATTATAGAAATTTTCTTTATGGATTGTTTATTGGACTCCTTAAAAAGGCTTTACTGTATAATCAAAATATCTAAGCAACAACCCATTTTTATTATCTCCATTTATACCTCTTATCAAGAATAAGGAATTATTTATACCTACCTGGTAGGTACCTAGAGAAACATATCTAAGAAGTATCCCGAAATTCTCAAAATTTAAAATCAATATTCCATAATATTATATAGAAGATTTATTGAAAGTTTTGAAAATTTCGTACTACACTTTGGATATTTTGTATACTTACTCTTTTTTTTTATATATAATTTAATGTATTGTATAATTATTAAAAGGAAAATATATGGAGGAGTCCAAGAACAGGGTTTGTGGCGTAGGCGCTACAACTTTGAGTTATATAGAAGTTTTGGGGAACCTGACGTTGTAAAATGTATTAAATTAGCACATGGTAATAGGACATGTAATTAGGCGAGATGAAGATGCAACGATCACAAAAATTTCGACCGAAGAGGACCAGTGGGAAGACGAGCCAGAGGAAGACCAAAACTTTGGTATCAAGATAACATAGAGGATGATCTAAAATCCATCGGAGTTAAAGCATGGAGAAGAGATGCCAGAGACAGGGGCGAATGGAAGATTGTTCTGAAGAAGGCTTTGACTCATAACGAGCTGTAATGCCACTGATGATGATGATAATTATTAAAAGAATCTGACAAACTAGGTACTCTGTGCATATTTTTCATTTTGTAATTCTATTCTATTCTAGTATTTAATCAATAGCACCAATATCTCTTGAAGAAAAGTTAATTATTCCATTTTTTTAATCATCAAGATTATGGAAACATTGAATGCCTAAACTAAGTAAAGAAAAAGAGGTATACACTTACTTTTATAATCTTTTTTATTAACAACTATTTACAATATTTTCTCAAAATATATAGGTATCTAATAAATTCTTTATCATTACAAAGATTACAATGTTTGATTTTGCTTCAAATATTATATTCTAGCACTAAGTTTATAAACATTAAACATCATACTGACCATACTCTCCGATTTAATTAAATCTTCTAATACCAGACCTATGATCCATGTCTCTCACCCACAATATACAAAAATATTTAGGTTGTATTTGTTATTTCGCAATAACCTACAACATAATAACAAACTACAATAAACACAATTTATTTTTCAGATAACTTTTTATTCGGTACTTTATTTGGCAAATAAATATTTTACATTTTATCTGTCAGATAAACTTAATTTATTTTATCGGCCAGTTGGTAGTTCAGATTTCTTTCCGTAATGGCGTTAGGTGTTGTAATCTAAACCAATATAAAGCTTAAATTATTTTGTTTATTAAATCTTATTTTAAAATTATTGCAACCAATATTTTTGGCAATTTTGCAAAAAAATTAATCGTAATATGAATTATATTAAAATGTAATATTATTAGTGTTATTAATTTAATCGTAATAATACCGAAACAAGAACGAACGTTCTTCTTTCGGTATGATTAGATTATGCTTTCTACGTTCATGAAGTATATTTAAAAAGTTTATAAAGTACAAGTAAGTATAATTTATAAGGAGCAACTGATAAAACACAAATACAGTCTCTATTAAATGTCTACGTCTAAAGGTATGCCTACGATTCATCTCCTAGCAAGGGAGTGGAAGAAGATGTACAACAGAAACAGTGACCCGCAAGTGGTAATAGCGAATGCACGTGAAGAAATGTTGAACATGTGGCTACAAGAATGGGACATAGAAAACATAAAGTTACAATGGACGAAGAACTTGATTTCTAATATGAAAATATGATATAAGTGTACATTCAAAAGAACTAATAGAGATGACGCGGAACATTGTATCTTTGCATGCTTTGTAAAATTTTATACTTTTTTTAACTATTTATTTATTTACTGGTCTTAAATATACGCGTGTGAATGTCATTATTTTATCGCTCAGATGATTGCTAGCTTTTTACCCTCTTTACACTAAGAAGCTGAAGATGTTTAGACAGGAAGTCAAAGTTGATTTACAATTTTAATTTTTATTTGTTTTGACCTATATACTTTTGTGGATATTTTATCTTTTTGGTTATATTTTATTTATTGGATACATTTTAGTAAGAAATTAAAAATGTCCTTTGTCACAGTAATTGTGATGCTCATATGCCCTTGTCCCTTCACTGCAAAGTTTCAGTGATTGTTTTATTCTGTATGCTCCCAATCTTGCTTCTCCTTGTATTATCAAATGTTCGTAGAGCCTCCATATCTGCTGTTGAGGTAGTACTCATGACACCAGTTACTCCCATACACGCAAGTCTTTGCACCTTATTGAGTTATTCTTTTGCAGCTGTTTGAAGTGTCTTGGTCCACCACATCGTCGCTACATAGGTAATTGAGGGTTTGATCACCATGGTATACACCCAGTGCACCATGTCCGGTTTTAATCCCCATTTCTTCCCATATATACGCCTGGCCCTCATAAGTGTTGTAACTGCACGGCTTGTTATATATTTCTAATTGCCGGTTGCAGGTATTTCGAGTAGTATAACCTCGAGATACCTTACCTTTCCCTTTGGCTGAATTAGTTGTCCCTGCAGCTTTAGAGAACCTAACTCCTCTAGTTTCCATCTGCGTGTGAAGGCGACCATGATGGATTTGTGCAGATTTATCTTTAGCCCCCCCCATTAAGTCCCACTAGTTCTAGGGCTTCTTTCATGCGATATCTGAGTACCGTATTGTACTTTCCTTGCGAGATGATTACCAAATCATCTGCATAATCAATTGTTTTGTGACCATTTGTCTTTAAAGTTCCTATTAGTCCGTTCATCAACACATTCCATAGCAGTCGGGACAGAACTCCCTTCTGTGGATATCCTCTGTCGACCCGGATCAACACGATCTCTCCAAGAATAGTGGTATTTACCATTCTATTCCTGACCGTAGATTCTATATAGTTCAAATATATGTCCTCAACTGCTTCGTCTCTCAGGAAATTGGTTATTGATATTATAAAGTGTTGAGTGTTGAGTAGAGTGCTGTCTCGGTTGGATTCCCTGCTTTATAGGCATGTTGTTCCTGATGTAGTGTGTACCAATGTTTCATCCCTAATATAACTGTCGAGGAGTTTCTCTAATATCTTCTGTAGGAATTACATTAGACTTATTGATTTTAGAGACTTTGCCTTTTCCCGTTCTCTTGTCCCCGGTTTAGGGATGAAAGTTGCTCTAATCTATTTCCATGCTTTAGATATGTACCCAAAGGCTACACTAATTCTGAGTACATTGCATATTCTGCTGTATAAAAGTTCCGATCCCTTTTGTAATAACACTGGATATGTACCATCCGTTCCTGGTGATTTATTGCCCATGCTACTTTTTCATAGTTTACAATCTTTCTGACTGTCTCTCAGTTAGTTCTTGAGGACCTCTGCAGAGCCTTGTTACCTACTAATTCCCAGTTAATTGGTGATTCAACTATTTGTAAATCAGGAAGTGCACCCTGAAGAGCTCTTTAGCCGTGTCTCTTCCTGTATTGTAATTGTCGTTGTAATTTAGGAGTCAGTTAATTGGTTGCGTTTTTTCTTTAAGAGTACCGTTTGAAGTATAATACAAGCATGAATGCTTTCATTTACTCACAGTGCTTCCTCCATGTGTCTCTCTTGGCTTCTCTTATAGCTGTACGAGTATAGTATTCCGTCTGGAATTCCGTCCCATTCCTCAGTTACTTTGGCTTTGTTGAATAGCTTCCTTATTCTTTTCCTTAGCAGATACAATTCTTTATCGAGTCCCACTATGGCGTATCCCTGGTGGAACTCCTCTCCGTTAGAGGGCAGGTTTCTTAGAATGCTGAAATGACTGCGTTATTTTGATTATTCACTGCCATTTCTAGATCTGTGGTGCCATTTATCGCTCTCATCATCTTCTTCATTACAAGCCTCCCAGTTGGTTAAAGGTGGGTTCCTAGAAGTGACTTTTGCTGCTCTCATCTCTAAGATGTATCTAATGTGTCTATGATCTGAGCAGCTGTCTTCCTCAGATACATGCCATTCTGATATAAAATTGCTCAGGAAATTTGAAGCTATTGTAATGTATATTACTTACTTTTGACTTTTGGTTACGCAAGTTGGTTTTTTTGTTTAAATTTAATATATCCAAATTATTTGTCACAACAAATTGAATTAATGCCTCACCCCTTTTGTTGGTGTTTCTGCTCTCCCAGGTCCTGTGGTATGCGTTGGGTCGCAGCCGATGAGCAGCAGCATCAATGTTTTCATGCAGTGGCTCACTAGTTCCACCACTTTATTGGTCGGTGTCTCTGCTTGATCGTTCTAAGGAAGATAGGCAGAGCCCAGAATAATCTCACTCGGCCCCCTTCCTTCTTCTATCTTGACTCTTACTGTCGTCCGATTTCGGAAACAGAATTTGTAGCGGCAGTATCTCTAACCCCTTGCTAGTAATCACATAGGTCCGGGGAACTTCAGTAGATCTACTGTGGTTCACTACTCCATTTAACACTAAACCTTTGACCTCCCTTTGGTTTACAAAAGACTCTTAAACACGGGCAATATCAAACGTCCTCCCAAGCGCTACCAGAACTGCTGAGGCTTTGTAGTGTTGAAGGTTAATCTGAACTACCCTTAGGCCTATCTTTCTTGGCTTGCAGATCTCTAAAAGTTACCCTACCAAGTCCACAGTAAGCTTTGTAGTTCTCCTTCAGATTTCTACAGGATTCTTTATATATATAGAAAAATACTTAGGTATACTAATCACCTCTAAAACTTTCAGTCATAGCATGTAGGTAAAGGATTATTTTGGTTTTAAACGTTTTTTAAAATTATTAAAAAATGTATCCTACAAGCAGCGGAAGAAGCTTTAAGTAAAAGAAAAGTTAACAGAAATAAACGGGAATACAAAACGCCATGGTACGACGAAAGGGTGAAAGCACTAGCAAATGAAAAGAAACAAGCTTTCCTAATATACAAAGAAGTGAAGACACCGGAGGCACGAGAAGACTACGTGAGAATCAGGAATAGAGTAAACCAAGAAATAGATAACATCAAAAAAGAACACTGGGAGAAATTTACCAAAGACATGGAATAGGACCTCTATAGATGCCAGAAAAAGGTATGGAAGATGCTAAGGAGACAAAAAACAGAAATGAATGAATTTGTACGCATAGATACCATTACGGACGAACAATGGACTGAGAATTTTACGAAATTATATGGAGAAGGAGAAGAAGAGAACAGAGAAAGAATCATTAACGAAACTTACGATAGAGTACTAATATCAGAAGAAGAGCTACAAGGACGAACAAAAAAATTAAAAAACAGAAAAGCACCTGGTCCTGATAAGATAAACCATGAACTGCTAAAATATGGAGGAACAACACTGCGCAAATGGCTTCTAAAATTATTCGTCGATATAATAAATACCGGAGTAGTACCAGCGGAATGGAAGGAAAGTCTCCTGCTACCGATACTTAAAAAAGGAGACTTGAGAAATCCTGAAAATTATAGAGGCATTAGTCTGATGAATAGTACATTAAAATTGTTAACGGCAGTCATAAAAGATAAAATCGAGGAAAAGCGAACATGGCAGATGAACAAAAAGGCTTCCGGAAAAACGCGGGCACAATAGACGCAATTTTTATTATCAGACAAATAACAGAGAAGTCTATTAAATATGGAAAACCAGCATACATGTGCTTTGTAGATTTAAAAAGTGCTTTCGACAGGGTGAAGCGAAATGGCATCTTAAATTTATTACAAGCTGAACAAATAGACCATCAGATAATAAGGACAATTAATGAAATTAACAAGAACAACAAGACCAGAGTTATAATGCCAACAGGGGAAACAGAATGCATAGAACTAAAAGGAGGAATCCGCCAAGAAGACTCGCTCAGCCCATTGTTATTCAATATGGTGATGAATCAAATAATTCACGAAGTAAGAAAACGACACGGATACCACATGGGAGCGCATAAAATCACGATATTTTGATATGCCGATGATGCAGTACTAATTGCTGATAACGAAGATGACCTACAAAGGCAGCTCTTCACCTTCAACATCACAGCAAACAAACTTGATATGAGAATATCAGTAGAAAAACTAAATGTATAGTGATCAGTAAAGAGCCGCGTAGATGCAAACTAGAAATAGACAGCAAAATTGTAGAACAAGTAATGTAATTCAGTTACCTAGGAGTAGAGATCACTAGTGACAGGGATATAAGAACAGAGACCACAAGGAAAGCATCAAAAGCGGCAAGAGTAAGTGGTTGCATCCGAGAAAACATATGAAGAAACAAATATCTGACCACGGAAAGCAAAATGAAAGTATACAAGACAACAGTAAGACCAATCCTAACATATGCAGCGGAGACAAGGAAGACGAAACAACAAATCAACAATATCGAAATGAAAGTATTAAGATCAATAGCGGGCTTATCATTAAGAGACAGACAAAACCAACAGAAGTATATACGACCAATGCAAAATTCAAAATATTAATAGGTGGGTAAAAACAAGAAAAAAAAACTAGAACGAACATGTAAACCGAATGGGACCAGATAGATTAGCGAACATCTGTAAAAACAACAAGCCCTATAGCAGAAGACCCGTTGGAAGGCCACCAAAAAGGTGGAAAGATAATGTACAGTCAACAACGACTGAAACAGAATAAGAGGCAGACAAAAAGGAGTAATCCTAGTCGTGCGAAGAAGAAGAAGAAGAAGACGTTTTTTTTAATTTGCGAATTTGTAACCAAGTATGTGGATTTGTTTTACTAATCACTGTTTTTGGTACTCCAACTTTGCCATAGGATGTAAGTTTAATTTAGTTATGACTGTTTTTGGACTGGACTACCTAAATATTTAGCTAAAGCGTATGTGGTCTTAATTTACTGACTACTGTTTTGGCCCTCTTAAATATGCAGCCATAGGGTATGTGGTTTTACCAATCACTGTTTTTGGAACCCCAAAATTTTCTTCAGTCATAAGACATGTGGGTTTACTAATCACTATTTCTGGATCCCTAAAATTTTCAGCAACAGGGTATGTGGATCTTCCAATCGCTGTTTTTGGATTCCCAAAAGTTTATGTGAGTTAACACTTGTAAGAATGGTGAAAATTGATTTTGAGTGGGACTTACGCCGTAGTCGTTTGTGGAAATTAATTTTATCAATTATTTTGTATATTTTTTAGAAAAAATAATACCTCACTTCAGCGCCCCTTCTAAATGGCGTGTGGGTGTCACTGGACCCACGGTAAATACGCCTATGTTGGCATCGATCGAATTATATTAAGGAATAATAACAAAAATTTGTGTTTTCTGTGACTTCTGTTTTTCTTAGAATATTTATTGTGTATTTAAATATATGAAAACATCAATATTTCGAGTCTTCGAATCTTCAGTTAAAAACAAATAGGTAACCAAAACTTTTTTACGAATTCTGTATCGTTATTTTACAGTTTTAATTGCTTTTTTTTGTAAATAACTTTGTTAAATATCCGATATTGTTTGATCTACCCTAGAATGTAATTCACGAATGAATTACACCCTAACTACCGCAAACTAGCAAAAGTTTTTGTTGTTCCTAGAGGTATTATTGTGGTGAAAGCCAGTTGTGAGTTTATAGCTGTGCGTCCGATTTGAATCAATGTTAGAAAGTTGTTTAAACTATATGGGTCGTGTATAATTAAGTTTGGCAAACAATACAAAAGCATGACTTTTATTGGTGTATGTGGTGATCAAACTAAAGCAGATAATGAAAAATAAACATACGTCTAAATTATGTGCAATGTAATTTTGAGCAACAATTTGAGCAATAACGATTTATGAAAGTCATGATCGTTAGTCATGAGACCTTAAGATATAGAGGTTTACAAAAATATATAATATTATTGAAACAAGTTCTGATGTGAACTTTACTGTGACTCATAATCTAACACGTGGGCTATACGTGACGTCAATCCAAAGGAGTATTACTGTTTATACAGTGAAAAACAGTATGTGAATTTATTTTGTATTTTGTATTTCACAGTATGTGAAAATCAAATTGATGTTTTTACAACTTTACTACTCTACTATTCTCCTTACAATTTTATCATATTTTCTCACCTTTGAAACCTTCTTTGTAAATATTTCAAAATCAAAATTAGTAAAATTGATCCAGTCGTTCTCGAGTTGTTATATAAAAAGTTTAAAAAAAAATACAATGACGTTTGTCAAAAGTCATTTTATTTTATAATAAGTGTATATGTATGTTTATTATCTACCTATGTTACTGTATACCGCAAGGTTACTGCACGCGTCTCGATATTTCGGGCAACGCTAAATATGATTTCGGACCCGTGCAGAAACATATCGAGCGATAAGAAGTATTCACTTCAAAAATCTTATCAAAAATACTACAAAAGCTTCTTAAAGCAAAGCAAGCAAGCAATTTAATTTAACCCAGCTT
The DNA here is from genome assembly GCF_040954645.1 of Diabrotica undecimpunctata. NCBI lineage: Eukaryota > Metazoa > Arthropoda > Insecta > Coleoptera > Chrysomelidae > Diabrotica > Diabrotica undecimpunctata. The sequence continues at coordinate 41,780,949 of NC_092804.1, read as the reverse complement.
GTAAGACTTGTACAATCCTTAGAAAGACACTCGGGTGTTACAATTCATTGGGCGAGGAGTCACTCTTGTATTCAGGAGTCACTTCACCGCGCCCCAATGCTCCAGACCATCCAAGAACTCCAACATGATATCCTATCTCGATCAAAGCAGACGCTATTTTCTGGCTATCTCTTGTGGCTTATCATCGAATCTAAAATCTTGGGGAGATCCCAAGTCTCTGCTCTGTGTTCGGCGACTTGGCGTTCGAGGATGTGGGCCTCTCGTACCCGGGTTTGTGGTTTTCTGTTAATTTTTTTGATGGCTTTCGCCTTTTTGTTAGTAGTTTTGTAATTTTTTTGGTAGCCGAAGCCGTTTTTTTAAGTTATTTTGAGAAATGTCTGAAAAATAGTATCATCAGTCATCTGAGGCTGTTATTACTTGCTGTTTGTATCCTCTTTTTGTTTGATTTTTTGTGTGTCACCACGCGAGAGATGCATATGTTATTATTGAAAGTATGATGCTGTTAAACAGTCTTATTTTCATTTTTAGTGTTAATTTGCTTCTTCTACCTATAAGTCCTCTTATTGCCGCTCTGGATATGGTTGTTTTTTTTATGGTTTGGTCCACATGTTGCGTGAAGGTTAGTCCTTGATCCATTGTGACTCCTAGGTATTTTGCTTCTCTTTTCCATTCGATGGGATTGTTTTGCACTGTAAGCTGTTCGTCTGGGGTTTCCCCTCTCTGTTTAAACATGACTGCTTGCGTTTTTTCTGAGTTGATGACTATTTTTCATTTTATACTCCCTTTTTCTATGTTATCCAATGCTGTCTGTAGGTTGTTTACAGCTAGATCAATATTTCTGTGTTTAGCCGAAATTACTGTGTCATCTGCATAAAGACTGATCAGTGTTCCTGGTGTTCTTGGAACATCGGCAGTGTATATTGTATACAATAGAGGTGACAGGACCGCCCCTGTGACACTCCGGCCACCAGAGCTCCGTGCTCGGACAGGACTTGTCCTATCCGAACCCTAAAGCTCCGGCCGCCCAAGTACAATAAGATTAGTCCTGTCATGGCTCCGCTGTATCCATAGCTTCTCATTTTGTATGGCAGTCCTTCATGCCAGACTTTATCAAAGGCTTTTCTTACGTCCAGGAAGGCTGCTCTTGTGCAATAATTGTCATTAAATCTAGCTGTTACGTACTCTGTTAGTCTGAGTACTTGAAGTTCGGTGGACTGTTCTGCTCGGAATCCAAACTGAGCTTCTAGGACTATTCCTAGCCTGTCTGTTTCTGATTGGAATCTGCTTAGTATGACTCTTTCTACAATCTTGATGCTGCTGAAAGTAATCTTATCGGGCTGTAGTTTTTCGGAAACGTGTGGTTTTTTCCTAGCTTTGGAGTCATAATCACGCGGGCTTCCTTCCATCGGTTTGGGAAGAGCCTGTATCTGGGTATAGCATTTGTCATGTTTGTTAAAAATACAATTGATTTCTCTGGCAGATATTTTAGAGCTCTGTTTAAAATTTTATCTAGTCCAAGTGCCTTTTTCGGTCAACTATTTTTTATTAGTTCGTTTATTTCTTGTGGAGATGTGGGTGTAATTATCTTGTCAGCTTATTCGGGTATTTCTTGGTGCTCTTTGACTTCTTCGATTAAGTCTACGTCTTCGTTTTGTTTATAATTTAGTGTTCATTCTCTCCCTCTCTCTCTCTCTCTCTCTCTCTCTCTCTCTCTCTCTCGAGTGTCCTCCTCATCACCTCGGCTTTTTATTCAGTGGTGTAGACGATGTCAATTTCTCCATATAATGGTGGGATGGGTTTTCTGTTGTTCCTCCATTTCTTGTACCAGTTGTCCCACCTTCGGCTTCTATGCTCTACCCATGGCGTTTTCACTTCTCTGTTTAGCTGGTTTGTTCTGTTTTTGTCTTTCTGGTTTTTTGTTCTTCTGCCTCTCTTTTGGCTCTATTTTTTCCCTAATCATATCTTTTATTTTCTGGTTTGTGTCTCTCTAAACCTTTCCATGTGTATTTCTAGCTCTTCTTCAGTAGTACTGTTTTTTAGAGCTTCTTGGATGATATTTTCGAACTCTAGGACTTTTTCATTTATGTCTTGTGGATTGTTGATCACTGGATGCTGTTGATTTCAATAATCACAAAGTCTTTTGTAGTTTGACTATTTTGTTTTCTTAATTTTTTTTGTTGTTGTGCTGTTTTCTTCCCATGTTCTTATTTCTAGTAACATGGGGTTGTGGTCTGCTGATCATTCGTTTAATGTTCGGATATCTGTCTGTAGACTTAGGTTTTTAGCTACTACTTTATCTAGATGGGTGGGTTGAGCATCTTCTTGGAAATGGGATGGCTTGATGGGTCCAATTACCATGGTATCGTCGTTTTTGCTAGATAGTTGTTTAGTAGTCTTCCATTTCTATTCGTAGCTCTATCCTTCCAGTTTAAGGATCTTGCGTTTAGGTCTCCTATTTTTATGGACGGCTCTTCTATATTCAAGAACGCATTCAGGTCATCGTCGTTTATTGGATCTCCTAGCTTTAAGTATGCAGAGATGATCCTAATTTCTCTTTGCCTCATTTGTACTTTGACTGTTGTTGCTTCCGTAGTGTTTAGTGCTGATGTGCGTATTCTAATATGCTGTATTCCTCTTCTCACTAGGATAGCAGTGCCTCCTGACCTTGCTCTATGGTCGTTCCTGTAGATGTCTTAGTTAGAAAACTTTATGTTTATATTGTTCTTCAGTTTGGTTTCCTGTATTGGCTTCAACGTCATCAACGTTGCACATTAATCTGTCACGGAAATCTAAGAGACTTATTTTTTTTAAGAGACTTAAGTGTACATTTAACAGAATACCTGAGTACAGACTTTAATAATTGCCTTTATTAGACAAGTGGCATTAGTAAGGGCAACACTTGTTGCTAGCAACAAGTGTCTATCACAGCAAATAATTGACGTCAGAACTTTAAATTTACCGAACGTAGGAAGCGACTACAAGATATTATCAAGAAATTAGAGACTACAAGATATTATTAATACAAGACTATAAAACTAGAATGACAACAATACCAACAAAAAATGAACAAAATTACTGAACAGACGAAAAATATAACGTACAGGCTTTATGGAATGAGTCAACAAAAGCCGTGTACCAGAAAAAATTGGAAGAGGAAATAACAAAATATTTGTCAATCTCAAAGACGAATACTATAGATGAGTACCTGACTTATTTATGTAAGATCTAAATATTGTAGCTATATGCATCAAAACAAACCCATGGGTTAGACACGAAGTGAAACAAAAATCCATACAGAGAAAAATAAGATGCATTTTTGAGATTTAGAACAATGAGAATACAAAAAGCATATGATGATTTGTTTACAAAAGAGTAAGGAACGGTAACAATATATTAGTAAATAAGATAAAATGAGAACAATGGGAAATATACTCAAAGCAGTTAGAGAACGCCGTGTATAGGGTGCAGAAGCAAATATGGAGAAGAATAAGAACTCGACGACAATAAGTCAATGCGTTAGTGCAAGTAAAATATGTAAAAAAAAATTTCTAATTCCGAAAAAGTTTTGTGATATAGCCCGATTGGGTTTTTAAATTATATACCTTTTATAAAGGATTTTTAATAAATTTTTTTTATTTAGAAAAAACATATAATCCACATCAACCACGCAGGGTTATTAGTGGAGTAACGTACACAAGAGTTTATTTTATTTACATTAAATACATGTATATAAACGTAAATCTTTTAAATAATTTATTACATGGTCAGTGTTTATGGTTAAAGTAGTTTTGATGTCATCTGAGATTCCATATTTTCTTCTTGCTTCTACGTGGTACTGGCAGTCAATCAGAATATGCTTCACCGTCAATGGGAGAGAACAGTTTCTGCAGGTTGTAGAAGGTTCTTTGTTGATTAAGAATCTATGGGTTAGTGCAGTGTGTCCAATTCTTAGTCGGTTAATTATTACTTGATCCCTTCTATTGGATGGATTATTCAAGATGGTCTTCACAAGGGGATAAATCTCATATAGTTTGGTTCCTGAATCTTTCCAGTAGTCTTGCCATATGTTCATACAGTGGTCTTTAATTAGGTTTTTGAGATCGGAATATGGGTAATTTGTTGATTTGGTTGCGTATTGTGAGTTTATTCGACTTGTGTTTGCTAGGTTATCCACTTTCTCATTTCCAGCTATTCCTACATGCGACGGTACCCAGATAAATGCTACTTCTTTTCGAGTTGATTGAATTACATTTATCTCATTTTTTATAGCCCGTAATATTGGATTTGTAGGGTATATTTGTTTTACACCTAATAGAACATTTAATGAGTCAGTGATGATGACACATTTATTCTCACTACGCGTTTTGAAGAAAATTAAGGCTTCCAAAATGGCTGTGGTCTCGCCTGTGAGGATGCAGCAGTTTGTAGGTATAGATATAGTGTAAGTAGTGTATTTACAGTAGTATGCAGCAGCATGTCCGTCATGAGCTTTAGAGGCATCACTGAAAATTTGGAGATGATTAGGATAATGAGATATCACTTCGGAGTACAAGTGTTTAATGAAAATCGGATTTGTAGTTGATTTGGGGTATTTTGTGAGGGTTAAAATTTTTTGTTATATACGGTATACAGCCAACTACAGGAAATTAGATTCCTTGTGGATTTTAAAATATGTAAGTACAAATATATTCACAGAATACCTAACAGATTTATTTACAGAAGAAGAACAAACGACGCTAAAACCGGAAATACCAGAAATTATTATAAATAAAGAACTTAATATAAATATACAGGGAGTTCGTAAAATACTTGAAAATCTAAAGAGCAGAAAAGCAGCAAGTAAAGATGGAATACTAAACGAATTACTGAAATATTAGTCCAGTCGTCAGATATTTGACTTTTACAAATTATACGAACAAGCCGAATTTTGCTGTGAATGTTACAGAAGTAAGTAAGAAACTTTTTTTCTTCAGAATTAACTCAGCTTTATTTTTTTTTGAAAATAGTTTTTTCTACGGCGTAAAGATTCTTAGAAAATCGATATTTTTAGTTTCCACGAGGGGGTCTAGGGGGAAGCACGGGAGTAGAAGTGGTAAACTTTTTTGCATCTTTTTGGGGTCCCAAAATTAATATTTACACTTCACAGCAAAATTCAGCTTGTTCGTATAATTTGTAGGGGTCAAATATCTGACGACTGGACTAATATTTCAGTAATTCGGTTGGTATTCCGTCCCTACCTGCTGCTTTTCTGCTCAGCTTTTCAAGTATTTTACGAACTACCTGTATACTTATATTAAGTTCTTCATTAATGATAATTTCTAGTATTTCTGGTTCTAGATTCGTTTGTTCTTCCTCTGCATAGAGCTTTTTAGGTAGTCCATCCATGTATCCTTTTCTATGTGCTTTGGTTTTATTAGTTCCTTTAACTTCGTTCTTTGACCTTTTATAAAGCACCATATTTTGTTTTGCAGACCATAAAAATAATTTTCTATTTCTTTCGAAAAGCACTTCCAGTGATCATTTTTTATTTTTCTTACAAGTACATATATTTCGTTTCTTATTGTCTTGTAATTATGGTATACCTCTTGAATTTTAGTCGACATGTATTTCAGGTAAGCCTTTTTTCTTTACATTTTTCCTTCACTTCTGCACCAAACCATGGAGTTCTTTGCCTTGTTAACGATTTATTTTTATTTATATTTTTTTCACCAAGAACTTCCTTGTCCGAGTCTTTTTTGGAATAGGTACCTTGTGGTGTCATCCTGTAAGCTTTCGACTTTTATCTTTGTGGTGTATTCTAGTATTATCTTATCGCATAATGTGTTTTCATTCGGATTTTGTACAATACCGATTTATGATCGCTTTTTATTTCTGCTGTAGTGCTCTTATATCCAAGATTTGAGAGGAGTGTAAATCTCCATTCGACAAAATATAGGCTATTATATCATAGATCTTTGTTCTCTAGATAACATTGCACTCATGACATTTAAATAAATCTGTTGGGTATTCTGTCCATGTATTTGTACTTACATATTTGTTTACTGGCACTAAAACGTTGACTTATTTTCGTGTTGAGTTCTTATTCTTCTCCATATTTGCTTCTGCACCCTATAGAAAGCGTTCTCTAACTGCTTTGAGTATATTTCCCAGTGCTCTCGTTTTATATTATTTACTAATATATTTTAACCGTTCCTTACTCTTTTGTAATCATCATATGCTTTTCGTATTCCCATTGTTCTAATCTCAAAAATGCATCTTGTTTTTTCTGTATTGATTTTTGTTTCACTTTTTGTCTAAACCATAGGTTTATTTTGCTGCATAAAGCTGCCATATGAATAGCTTTTTGTAAATAAGTCTAGTATTCATCTATAGTGTTCCTATTTGAGATTGATGAATATTTTGTTATTTCCTCTTCCAATCTTTTCTGGTACACGGCTTTTGTCGACTCATTCCATAAAGCTTGTACGGTATATTTTTTCGTCTGTTCAGTAATTTTGTTCATTTTTTGTTGGTATTGTCGTCATTCTAATAATTTTACTTCCTACGTTCGGTAAATTTAAAGTACTACTACTACTTGTAGGTTTATAACGTTCTCCGCCGTTTTCCGACTTCCAATCACCACTTAGACCGGTTGTTCCATAGATCTTCTTCTATGGTCCTCTCTCTCAGTTCTTTATTTATTCCTTCGCTCCAACTTTTTCTCGGTCTACCTCGTTTTCTCTTTCCTTCTGGTTGCCACTTTAGTATTTCTTTTGGCATTCGTTGTTCGTCCATTCTTTGTATGTGTCCGAACCAGATAAGTTGTTTTGCTGTTAAGTCATCTGTGATTGTTTGTTTGATTCCCATTATTTCTCTAATGCGTTCATTGGTAATCCTTTCTCTTCTAGATCTTCTTGCGGCTCTTCTCCAAAAATCCATTTCCATCGCTTTCAGCGTTGACAGTGTTCTTTCTTTCAGTGGCCATACCTCACAGCTGTATAAAGTGATACTTTTTACTATAGTCTCATACATCCTCTTTTTATTTTCTTTGCTGATGGATTAGTCCCATAAAATGGTGTTTAACATTGTGATGGCTTTTCTCCCTGACGTATTTCTCTCTCTTATGGCTTTGTCTAATGTTCCATCTTGTGAAATAGTGATACCTAGGTATTTGTAGTCACAGCAGTTCTTTATCGTAGTGTTATCGTCTAATATGAGATCTTTTTGTTCTGCTCCAATGGACAGGTATTCGGTTTTCTTTTTATTTACTTCTAGATCCCATATATCATACTCTTCAATTCATTTTCGTGCCGTATAGTTTAAATCGTCATAATCTTGAGCCATTATTACTTGATCGTCTGCAAAATTAAGCGTATGTACCATAGTATTGGTGAGCGGTATCCCCATTGTCCTGCATTTTTGTTTCCATCTTTTTAAAGCACTTTCGAGGTATATTTTAAATAAAGTGGGAGACAAGCAACATCCTTGCTTTAATCCTTTTGATATTATAAATCCTGTTGTTTTTTGTGTCCCTGCTTTTATCTTTGTTATTGGTTGGTTGTATAGCACTTTGACGGCTTTTATTAATTCTATATTAATATTCGTGCTTTCCATTGATTGCCACAGCTTCTTCAGTGGAACGCTGTCGTAGGCTTTCCGTAGGTCGACGAACGACATATGAATTTTTTGATTCCTTGCCATCTTTTTTCTATTATCTGGGTTAAGTAGAAAATGTGGTCAATAGTGGATCGACCCGTACAAAATCCTGCTTGTTCTTCTGCTTCATAATCTAAGTATTCTCTCTCGATTCGGTTCTTTAACACCTTTCCATATATTCGACTCATAGATCCGGTTACAGCTATTGCTCGGTAATTTTCACAATTATTTTTATCACCCTTTTTATGTATAGTGCTGAGGTATGATATCTTCCATTCCGTAGGGATTTCGCTTGTGTTTATGCATTCTTGAAAAAGTTGTCGAAGACATTCGTACAATTTGTTCGTCCCGTACTTAAACAATTCTCCGGGTATATCTCCTGGTCCGGGTGCTTTGTTCCTCTTCAGCTGTTTACATACATTTTTAATTTCCTCTGTTGTTAATCTTATTGGCGAGCCAACTATTGAAATTCTATCTTGGTTTTGATTTCTTTGTTCCTGAAATTCGACTCTATTCTCTACCAAAAGTCCTTTGAAATACTTTTCCCAGTCTTCAGGTTTTATGCTCTGTATTACTTCTTTATTCTTTTCTTTTATCAATTTTTTTATCAGTTTCCAGCTTTCTGTGCTGGTTCTTTCTAGATAAGTATTTATTCGTTGGCAGTTTCTTTCCCAAGACTCGATCTTCTTCTTAGAGATTTTCCTTCGTACTTCTGCTTGTTTTCCTTATATTTTATTTCGTCTTGTAATGATTTAGAACTTAAATATTGTAGTAGCTTCTTATCCAATCTATTTTTAAATAAGTCTTGGGTACTTTCTTCATCTAGGCTTCTGATGTTGTATCTTCGTTCCTGTATCTTTTTTGTTGTGTTTATGTCTATGCGTGTTTCTCTCTGTTGTCTTCGGATTGGGAAGTGTATTTATGAACGTAATAAATAGTGATCACTACCGCATGTTGCGCTTCTCTGAACTCTTACATCTTGTACTCTTAGTCGGGTTTTTTGTTTTGTTACAATATAATCGATTATTGATTTTATGTTTCGTGTTTACTGAGTTCATTTATAGCTGTGTTTCAGTTTATGTGCAAAGTATCCATTTAAGATTCTGAGTTGATTCTGGTTGCATAAATCTATGAATCTTTCACCATTGTTGTTCGTGGTGTCTTCTCCGTATTTTTTTACTATTTCGTCCGCATCTTTTCTTCCTACTCTACTGTTAATATCCCCCATTAATATTATTTCCCGCGATTGACTTATTAAAGTTCTGACGTCAATTATTTGCTGTGATAGCATTGCCTAATAAAGGCAATTATTAAAGTCTGTACTCAGGTATCCTGTTAAATATACACTTAAGTCTCTTAGATTTCCGTGACAGATTAATGTGCAAGGTTTATATTATTATGAGCAGAAGCTTTAAGAAGCCAATACAGGAAACCACACTGACGAACAATATAAACATAAAAACATCTACAACTAAGACATCTATAAGAACGACCACAGAGCAAAGTCAGGAGGCACTGCTATCCTAGTGAGAAGAGGAATACCGCATATTAGAATACATACATCAGCACTAAACACTATGGAAGCAACTACAATCAAAGTACAAATAAGACAAGAAGAAATTAGGATCATCTCTTCATACGTAAAGCCACGAGATCCAATAAACGACGATGATCTGAATGCGTTCTTGAAATTAGAAGACCGGTCCATAAGAATAGGAGACCTAAATGCAAGATCCTCAAACTGGAAGGATAGAGCTACGAATAGAAGTGTAAGACTACTAAACAACTATGTAGCAAACAACGCAAATACTATGGTAATATGGGAATAAGCCACAATTAAAGGTTAAAGTAAGTTTATTGACGTTTCAATTTTAAAACGGAAATGTTTAAATTTTAAATTTACTAATGTTGTATTCTGAGAACAATTTTCGAAGTGGAAATTTAAACGTTAATAAACTTACTTTAACCTTTAATTGTGGCTTTTTCCCATTTAAATAGTAATTATTGTAGTAGTAATCTTTTCATGACACAAAAAGGTCGCCATAAGCTCGCCGCCGCTGCGAGAATTGCCACTTGCCGTCAGTACTCGACCGAAGCGCATTGTTACCTCTTTTAGAAGGACTTCCTTGAAATTTCAAGACTCGCATTTATCACCATTAATTGACTATATGAAGTCAATAGTAGAAACATTCAACTTCAATTTCCCGTTTCGAACGTCCCAAATTATGGTCGGAATCGAAAGATACATCTTTTTTTTTGTGAAAAATGAGGAAATCGTTATATTTGGCTTTATACTTTAAATAAAAGATTTAAAATTATTTCTTTTCGATTTTACAAGTAAGTATTAAAAACTACACATCCTTAGCTACAAATTCCGTCAATGTAGTCTACTTGGACGTATTTCTCGTGACATGAGACCATTTTTAATGTGAAAGTTTAAATTCAGCGTTTTTTAGGTATATTTCAAATGCCTAATGTTAGTTGCTGAAACTCAAAATCGAAATTTCATGTTACAGGTTTTAAAGAATACACTAATGAAAATTTTATAGCTACCAGTTAATGGAAGTGATAAATTTTATTGATCTTATGAGAATGGCAAAAAATGCCAAAAATCGCGCAACGTTTATTTATTTAACAGCTTTATAAAAACTGACTACATTTGCGGAAAAATACAAAAACTGCGTACAAAAGCAGCACTCTTCACCTTTAAAAGGCATTTTAATTTTCGTCAATAAAACACTCTGATCAAAAGATACTGAATTTTTACAGTCGAGTTGAAACAAATTTTATTTAGAAAGTTGATTTCGCGCGCATAACTGACATTCATAATCACTAGTCCCTTCAAGCCTTGTTTCTGAGAAAACGGTTCGTTCTACACAAAAAAAGTTAAGAGACTTTTTTTTTCGGTATTAACTTAGCTATATGTTTTGTTAAAAATAGTCTTTCTACAACGTATAGATTCTTAGATCTCCGGAGTATAGATCTCCAAATGGGCTCCAAAATGGGTGTCGAAACGTCGAGCTTTCAATTCTCAACGCAGTTCTTCCCGAGAACTCAGTAATTTTTATATATATATATATATATATATATATATATATATATATATATATATATATATATATATATATATTAATGTGATATTAAAAGTCAGAGATGCGCCAAGCAATTAATTAGCTAATTAATTAATCAATTAAACTTATTTAAATGATGCAATTATGATTTTATCACACTATTTAATTCTCTTATCTCAGGGTTATATTCGTTCTTCATTATCTATGCTTTACATATGATAGGTAAGGTCTGAGAAATACCGGAATAATAAACATATATGATACAAAATTATATATTGAAATAAAATTCACACTCAAATATCTTAAACAAAAAATATCTCATACAATGATTATCAAAATTTTGTTCTACGTACGTGAACCTTCAAAAATTAATGTTATATACTATATAAATTAAAATTTCAAATCAAAATTGTTGTTCTATATCTCCTGATAAATATTTCTATCTTTTCTGAAGCAATTAAAAAAAAAACTTTGTTGATAAAGGAAAAACTGACGAATGAGAAAAAAAAAAACTATCTCTCTGATGATGAGTTGTCCAAATCCTTGTTCCTTGTAGCCTACACTATCTATTCTTAGCAGTTCCCTAGGTAATCAGCAATCTTACAACAAATTATTGCGAGCCTCTCGTCTTCAATGATCTCTTTCAGATGCACGTATCGTTCAAAAGATAAACTTCTTCTCCTCTCGATAAACTGAATCTCTCGTTCCGGCCTGAACAGTGACTCTTGGAATATATAAGTAGGAAAGTATGACTTACAATATTTTACTGGATCAGCTTCCGTCAGGATACTACGACTGTTCGCCTTGCACCCTTGGAAAACAACTGATGATCTTTTTTTTCCTCTAAAATCTAGCTAAACTCTCATTCATCTATCTCTCCCACTTTTTTTTACTCTTTGCCAATCAAAGTTCGTCATATTTATCCCCATTTAGATAACAAACAACAACCTTAACTACAATTATAACTTTCCTAAAACTATTAACATGTTAATCGTTTCTACAAATTCTTAAAAACTAACGGAGAAATATAATTTCTAAATTCTACCCTATTGTCTTTATTCACTATACAAGTCCATTTGGAAAACCCGGTCGTATTGTTCAATTCACTACCTTCACTCAAATATATTTTACAAAGAAAATAATTTATGCATATCTTAAATTTTGTTTACTACAGGTAATCCAAAGAAAATGGACTTTCATTTCTTTGAAATATCTTTCATCGTTTATCAGTTGAAATATTTTGAATTATTATGTTTTATAATTTGAAATATATTAAGAGCAAACCAATATTATTTTTAATTTTACATAGTATAACAACTACCCGCCATTTGATTTGCCGAAAACTCTTTGTTAATTTTTTTTAATGACATAAGTTTTCCAGGATCAAATTATTTCACAATGTTATTAAAATCTACTCATGATACTGATATATGTCGTGAATGTTAAAAATACCCCGTACATTGCCTGTCTCTATGTGCGCTAATTCATAACTATTTACCCCATTTTCCGTATTGACCCTATATGGACCTTCAAATACCGGCATCAATTTAGCACAAACACCATTTTGTAAATTCGACACCCTCAGTGCCCTCACTAAGACTTTATCTCGTTTCTGGAATGTGATCAGCCTTCTTCTTCGGTTCCTCTCTTGCCTTTGGAGATATTTCTCTTCACTTCGTCTCAATCTTCTTTGAACCATCTCGATCACTTCTTCGTATTGTCTGGGGGCGGTGTCTTCCCACGGTCTTGTAGGCATTGTTCCTTTCATTATATATAAAGGCGTCTCTTTGGTAACCGTATTTGGTGCACAGTTCAAATACGTCTCGATCTCAAATATTTTTCTGTCCCAATGTCAATGATGTTCTTCAGCAGCAATTCGTAGAAATTTTGTGACTTCTGGTATAAAACGCTCCGAAGGGTTGCTCTGTGGATGGCGGATGCTTATAAATTTTGTATTGATGCCTCTTTCTCTTAACTTCCCTTTAAAGCGTTCGTTCCTAAAGTATGTCGCATTATCCAATAAAATGTTGTCTGGTCTTCCCACTGTTTCTATAAAATCGTCTATCTTCCGAAGTATTTCAATTCCTTTCGTGGTTCGACATGCGTACAATTTAACATATTTTGAGAGAAGATCCACCATAACTAGTATGTGTTTATTCCTCTGTGTTGTTGGTATCAAATCGCTCAACATATCAATGGCGACAATATCCAGTTTCTTCCACGCTACGACGTTTTTTGTGACGTTCTCATTTTTGAAGTTCCTACTTTTATACTTCTGACATGTCACACAATTTCGAGTCACCTCTTTGGCTATTGTATAGTCCTGTCGACAAATGTAGTTCTCCCTGAACATAAGCCACACCTTCCTGCTTCCAATATGTCCGTTGTCACAGGATAACTTTAAAAAAACTTCTTTTGCCATCTGCTCCGTGATTACATATAGTTCTTTACCATCAACCCTCTTAAAATATAAGTTATCTTCTTGTTCAGCCCTTTGCTTTTCTCTTTCATCCAATTCTTCCTGATTTTCCCTGATCTGAGCCAGAAAATAAGCCTGCTTCTTCTCTCATTATGTTCATGCCAACGTAGAGAGTTTTGTGATCCTCTTTGCGGAATTGTTCATCTCTCGTCAACGCATCTGCCAAGATATTGTCAGTTCCTTTGATATATTTAAATTAAAAATCATACTCTTGAAGTAAAAGAATGCCCCTATGAATTCTATTATTTACCAGCCTATTTTTCATTATGTGTACCAACGCTGCATGGTCTGTTTCAATGGTGAATTTTGCCCCAAGTAGGTAAAAACGTAATTTATTTACACAAAATAATACACTGGCAAACTCTAATTCAGTGACGCTATATTTTCTCTCATACGTTTTGGTTACATGGGAGACAAAACAGATTGGCACCTCTATATCGTCTTGGATCTGAGGTAACACCCCTGCGAATTTTTTTATGAAAGCATCGGTCCTGAGAATGAAAGGTTGATCACATCTTGGATGGTGTACTCTTACAGCTGTGGAAAACGCTCCTTTAAACTTTTTGAAAGCTATTTCTTGTTCAGTTCCCCATTTCCACCTGACATTTTTCTTAAGTAATGCTATTAACGGTATTTCTTTTGTGCTGATGTCTGGTATCAGCTTTTTGAAGTAGTTTACCATTCCTAAAAATCCCCGCAAAGTTTTTAAATTGGTTGGCCTAGGGTAGTTATTTATGACTTCGATCCTATCTTCTGCAATACTTATCCCTTTTGTGTCTAATTTGAAACCTAAATACAGTATTTCTTTTTGGAAAAACTGACACTTTTGAATATTTAATTTTAATCCCGCTTGATCAAGTTCTTCGAGAACAGTATGAATATATCGTAGATGGCTTGTTAAATCTGGTGAGAAAATTAATAAATCATCTATGTAATGTACAACAAATTCTTCATGCCTATTTAGGATTGTGTGTAATGCACGAGCCAAAGCAGCGCATGCATACACTGTGTTTCAAGTCGATTTTGGAGAAAATGTGTGATCCTGTGATTCGTCCAAATATGGCTTCGATGTTCAAAGGCGCTTCGTATTGAGCGATTGTGTGCGAATTAATGTTTCTTGCATCTAAACATAATCGCAAATCACCACTCGATTTTTTCACGCATACTATCGGGTTGATATATGGAGAGTCACATCTTTCAATCACCTTGTCTTTTGATTTGATATTTCCTTTTCCATGTTTTCTCCACATTTTATTTTCCTTTCATCCTCATTTTGTTCACATGTGTTCACTGTCCATATTATCTCTTCACAAAATTCTGGATTCTCGTCCATAATTGCCATTTCTTCTCTGTCCTCATCCTTTATTTCTTCTTCTGTTTTTTCTCTATCTTCAATTTCCATTTGGTATTTCGAGCACCACGTTTCTACTCCTTTCATTTCTCTTATGATAACTTCCTTTTCTTCCGGCTTCCTTTCTGTTTTATCGTCGGCTGCCAACAATTCTTCTGTACCTTCTATTTCCTGTTTTCTCTTGTCTTCACTTTGTTTTCCTGCTTTCTTTTCGAACTCTTCTTCTTTTTCTTCCTTCTCTTTTTCTCTTCTGATTGATTTTTCTCTTGTACTTTCAGTTTATCCTCTACAGTCATATTGAAATCTTTATGTTTTTCCTGTTTATTTGTCCTTTCAAAAATTTTTTTTTTATCTGTTTCCTTCACTTCTTCTGTGTTGTCTGGTTCTGCTCTGATTTCCAGTTTATTTTCCGAAAAATTAATGGTGATATGTTTTTTACTTAATTCATCAATTCCCGCTATCATATCATGATTTAAATCTTCGATCACCACACATTGCATAATATAGAATTTGTCTCCCACTCTGATCCGCACTCCCAAACCTTCGTTTACCATCATCAATTTTTTATTGTTAAAAATAATTGTCAAACAGATCTTAACCTTTAAAAACAAACTTAGTAATTCTCTAGTAACAGTACCTATAATTTTATTCCATTCCTAAATATCGGTATTACAATAACTGACTATATACCATCAATTACATTTTATAGATCAATTTATCATGTCTCCACAAGAGGGTTATGCCGCGATAATTTTCGCATTTCAGTTTATCCCCTTTTTTATAGATTGGGTATATAATCCCGGTATTCCAGTCGCTAGGGATCTTTTCCTCATTCCAATAATCCTCCTGGTATTACTCCGCTTAAATATAGGCTATTACCTATTTTTGTTAGGCTTCGAGTACCGTCAGTGTTAAATAGTTTTATGAGTCCAGTATAATGCTTTGTCAGGTCCAGGAGCTTTGCCATCTTTTAGTTGCTTTTGCCTTAGTTGATAGCCTTTTAGTTGATATTGCTTTTTCCACTTCATCTGGGCTTTGATTCTAATTGAGATTTCACGTCACTAATTTTCGATTTATCGAAATTAATTTCAACTTCAAGAAAGTGGTTGAAATTTCATTTCGAGTCGAAATTAATCTGACATGACATGACTGGCTGGACTGGGAGAAGTGAACTTAGGTTCAGTTTAGGTAGGCGGTGTTGTGTTTTGATCCTTGCAAGGAAAACTGAGGCAAAAAGTATTAATATGGCTGTGTTTTACGGACATTTGCTAGTTTTGGAGGAATTAGAGAGGATAGATATCCGACGCTCACAACGGAGGATAAGAAGAATGTTACGGGATACTCAAAATTCTTTTTCACTAAGTCATGCTCAATTTAGGCAGCAATTCCGGCTTAATAAACAAGCTGCAAATTATTTAATAAGGGTATTAGAACCATATTTGGAAGAAGGTGTTTATGCCTCTAGGATACAAAAAATGTTTAGGGTTAGTATTACTAAGCTGAAGTAAATTAAAAAATATATTAGAATATAACCACTAAGTCAAATCTTAGTGGTTATAACTTAAGGGTCTCCAACATTGCCTTTTGTTTTCTTGCCATATTTTCTTTCAATTCAAAATATATAATTGAGAATGTCCACTATTTATGATTTAACAACTCAAACAAGAAAAAAAATTCGTTCACGTAACGTAAACAAAACAAACATTCAACAAGCGTAGTCAGTACTGCAATTGCAGCGTGCAGCCAATAAACAACAGGGCCAACCCAAATTTTCAGCAGTGTCAAAATGATAAAGTAAATATCCCCAGTTTTAACTATAATCGAAATGAATGAGAATCGCTAGCCATTGCGACTGTCATGGCGTAGTCGCTTTTAAATTTCAACATCAAAATGAAATAGAATCAGGGCCCTGATGTAGGGATGGGAAAAACCTACCGGTTTTAACCGAAAACCGGTTTTTTTACTCCGCAATAACCGGTTTTATCGGTTGTTATTTTGTCCCGGTTATAACCGGTTTTTTATTTTTAAAGTAAAAACCGGTTATTAGGTTTTTAGGGGTGATTAGGATTAGGTTCGGTATTATTTTGGATCCCAATCATAATTATTATTCTCAAGTAATTATTCCAAACAAAACTATAATTCACATTTTATTTTATTTTATAAATACACAAGCAAACTGGTAACCTATTGGATTAAAAAAACCGAAAACCGGTTTTTTTGGCCGGTTATAACCGCCAGGTTAAACCGTAAGCAAAAAAAAACCGGTATAACCGAAAACCGGTGTTTTGTCAAAAACCGCCATCCCTACCCTGATGTGGTTGGTAAGCGGTCATTATGTAAAATGGTGAATGCGAGGGTTAAAATCCTATGTTATGAAATCGATCTTCAGAGGCTCTTGCATCGTTTAACACAAACGGGAAAAGTCTAAATATGACAATAGCAACTGAAAAAACTAAATCCATGACCACCAGTAAAGAATCCATACGATGTAAATTAGAAGTTGACGGGAAAGTCATAGAATGAACAATGAGTTTTAATTATCTAACGATATAGCTCAAGCTCGAACACCGAAAATGAAGTAAGACTCCAAAGTGCAAAAGCTAATAAAGTAGTAGGCTATCTAAATGATAGTATCTATATCAAGAAATTAATATGTCGATATAGATATGAGCACTAGGATGTATAAGATAACAATACGCTCCATTGTGACGTACACTACAGAAAGAATGTTTAACACAAGTAGGTTAAACGAATATCCTTGACGGCTAATTCCTTAAAACATAACATAAGTATCAATTAAATAATTTTCACACACCAGTTTTATCGAATAAAAGAAATTATAATATATAAAGTAAATTTATTGAAGAAATTTATGACGAGAATTCAATTTATGGGACCTCGGCAACCGCACGAAGGTTGGCCAAAATCAAACCGAGAAATTAATAGGAAGAGATCCCGAAAATTCCCCAAAAGCGAATGCACAAAACGGAACTCTATTCCCGTTGAGTTTATTACCCAGAAATGTTCATTTCCTGTTTAAGAAATGGCGTACTTATTAACAGAAATAACAGAATGGCCGTTTTCTTATGTTTTCGTTCTTCTATTAAATTTCCAGGCCAATTTCCACTTACCTTCAACACAAGCAAATATTTATCGTCGAAAAGTTTTGGCAAAATTGAATTCTATAGAGGTAATACTACAGTTTTTTATTACTAGAATAGAAAAACTTCATTTAATAAATATTCTGTGAGTATTAAACTACGATGCCGAAAAAAATCCTGAAATAAAATATTAAAACTTTTAAATTAGTAGTGAGTGAGAATTCTCTGTGTCTGCTCTAAACTTGTAAATTCATTCTTATAATATTCATTCTGGTTAATACAATATAAGAATCAAGGTTTTGGTTAAGCGGCTTTAAACATGTCTCATATTATCGCAGAGAGAAATGAATCGGAAAGAAATGGAACCGGACGGAATGGAAATTCTGAATCTCCACATACAGTCACGTAATTTTACAGAAAAATGGATAAATGTATGAGTAATCCATTACTAAATGTAAAATCACAACTTCCCTGATTCCTGGCATAAACAAAAGCAAATGATTGATGACCTTATGTGGAATAACGCAATTTGCTGATGCTTTGTGTAAAACTTATTGAGTTCGCTTGTTAATGATTAGAATAATAACTAAAAAAAAAATGCAATATTTTGATTGTGAATAAAAAAAAAAAAATTTACTTGAAAAATCATGAAAATACCTGGCGTAACTCATTAATGTTATCTGTACAAAAAAAACACCTACCGTTTGAGTATGTTGTATTAATTGTAGCAAGAGGAGTAAAATAGTAACTGAGCCCCTTGGTGGTAGAAAATTGACGCCGGCCTCGCGGCGCAAAAGGACGATACTCCGACTAACTGGAGATGTTTACAGTTCCGTTGTCTCGATGTCTGGTTTCGATCTGTGTTTGTCAGCATTTGTAAGAATAAAAATCCGTACCTAATAATTCTAAGGGGTTTTCCACAGGAAGCGAACCATCATAAATCAGAGTTTTAAAACAGTCGCCCAACCTTGATCGCAAATCGTGTATACAATTTCGCAGAAATTTAATATTCTAACAAGTGAATTTCTTTGAACTTAAAAACAGATTATCAGGTGTTTAAAGAGTTTACTTAATAGAAGAAAATATAAACAAAAAATATTCTCTAATCTTTTAGACTAAATAAGTAATTAGAATATATAATTAAATAAGAGCATATTATAATACAGTAATAAAATGTAAAATGTAAAATATGTAAATAAACACTAAATACTTTCCCAAACATTCTACCCCTCCAAAACTAATGATTTTAAGAACAGCTGAAAGTAGAAGCGTAAATGATGGACATGAAAAGATCGATATACTAATAAAAAACTAAGTAAAAATAAAATATGGATTGACAAGTAAGCCGCGGGCATATTTATATTACAGGACATTGTTGGATGCCATATGAAACTGTGCTCAGATTAACAACGCATACAATGTCGTCAGTTAAAAAGAATAGCGCCGAATCAGTGCAATTTTTCGACCGACCCAACTAGAAAAGTGTTGTGTTAAAGAGAATACCGTTGAACCCTTTTCCTTGACCTTTTTCGGCGTGTCGCGTTTTAGAAAAAAGTCTTTGACGACAGCCGGGTAGTAATGATTTCTACGAGCTCCACGGCTTACTAAATGTTAGTTTGGTGAAGATTGTAACAATTGTGCCGGTGATAAAACACGACTAGCACAATCAAAGGGGTTTTAATTAAAAGGCACATAATGCCGAGTAGAGTATGGTATTAGTTCTTGCATGTGTTGAATACGATTGGTAATTTATGGGTGGAAAAATTAGCTCCAGTAAGCGCAATTCCGAATCACACCAAACATGAAGATCGGATGAAAAACGCTTTGACAGATGTGACTAGATCAGCCAGCAATACGGCTGTCAAGAGCTCCAATCTTGTCCACTCAGAGCGAGCATGAAAATTGGATGAGAGTCGTTGACAAAAGTGACTAGATCAGTCAGCAGTATGGCTTTCAAGAGCTCCGATCTTGCGATAGAGATAACAATAGAAATGTAACACATACAAGTACCGAGGTCTGTTGAATTTGTTCAGATGTTTCATTATCCCAAGATACATTGAAGTACCACAACGTTTGTAGAAGACGTTTGGCTAGCAAAAAAACATAAAAAATAAAACCAAGAGGATAGAAAAAAATACAATTGATTTCCGAGCGAATAGCCTGCATTGTACAAGGTTTGTCAAAGGGATGAGAAAAATAAGAAAAGACGTCAGTCGTAGGGTCCCATTTTAGTTGCGCTTTCATTTTTAAGAAAATAATATACTGTAATCTTTTAGAGTAAATAATTAATTAGAATATATAATTAAATAAGATCATATTAATATAAAGTAACAAAAATATTAAATGTAAAGTATGTAAATAAATACTAAATACTTTCCCAAACTTTCGATAGACAGTATCAATCAGTTGAGAAAATAGTTGCGGCTATTTTCTCGGGATACGGACAGGTATCGTTGAGTATTGATATTGAAAAACCACAAAAAAACAATCCTTCCCTGTCCGGAGTAGGGTAAATAGGTTCGGTAAGCTAGCGGAGATCTAGGTACAGTCGTAACCTCTACTAAATGTTCAAGGAGGCATCTTAGAATTCGTTAAACTTCAGAGACTTCGATGGGCTGGTCATATAGTGAGAATGAAGACTGAAAGATTGAAAAAAGAGCGTAAAATGCAGGGCGCAAGACCAAAAGGAAGGCCTCGAAAAAGGTGGGAGGATAAAGTCGAGGAGGCCATTGGAGAGAGAAGCTAGCGGAGTAGCTTCGAGAATGTCTGCGTTCTCACCCAGGAGTTCGTCAATACAAGCCGACATTAGAATGGACAATAGATAAAGTTTTTGTATTTTGGCTTTTCGGATCCTACGTGATTGTTAAAAGAACAGGAACTTTCTTGGGTATTTGGCCGTTTATGATTTTGGGAGTAAAGTTCCTGTCGAGAGAGTTTATTCTCTCGATAATTATTGCAACGTTGGATATGTTATGGATTTCACGGGATATGAATCTTCAGGGTTTATTGTTTACACTACGCAACGGCTCTACGTTTGGCTGTTAGTAGTTTTCGTTTCGGATGAGCTTTTAGAAGGCAGTATAAGTTTGCCTTATACTGGGCCAAATAAAGGTTTTATAAGTACGTATGTATATATTATATAGTATATATTTTTAAAAATTATACACCGGAGAATACACAACAAACTTGAGCATGACATAAGTGACACACAATTTGGATTTAGAAATGCACTGGTAACGAGCGAAGCCCTGTTCTCTGTTAATGTGCTTGTGCAAAGGTGCATGGATGTTAATCAGCCAGTATATATGTATGTGTTTCTTGGATTACAACAAAGCCTTCGATAAGGTCAGACATAACCGTCTTATCGAATTACTTGAAAAGAAAAACTTAGATATGAGAGACATCAGGATCATTAGCGCTATCTATTATAATCAGATCGCTGTGGTAAAAGAGAACAACATCTTTTCAAATGAAATACAGATTGAGAGGAGCGTCAGACAGGGCTGTGTCCTGTCTCCTACTTTGTTCAATTTGTATTCAGAATGTCTTGAGGATTTACAGCAAATGGTTGACAGAGTCGTAGAAATCAGTGAAGAAAACGGACTGTCCCTAAACACAAAAAAGACACAATTTATGGTAATTACGAAAGCCCAACAGCGCCAAGAAAACATAACGAAAATAATGAGTACACAGAATAAATTAAGGCAAGAATAGGACAGGCAAGAAATTCTTTCAACAAACTGAAAAAAGTACTCTGCCGCAGGGACATTTTAATTTCTTTAAAGATAAGACTTCTGAGATGCTACGTGTTCTCCGTATTATTTTATGGGTTGGGGGCTTGGACTTTAAAGAAAGATGTTTCGGACAGATTGGAAAAGATAAAAAGGTTTTAAATACAATTAAAGTCAGAAAACTGCAATATCTGGGACATGTCATGAGGGGCGAGCTTTATAACTTGTTGCAATTAATAATGAAAGGAAGAATACAGGGTAGAAGGAGTCGCGGAAGAAGACGCATCTCCTGGTTGAATAATTTGAGAGCTTGGTTAACTACACTTCTGCTGACCTCTTTAGAGTAGCGGTGTCGAAAGTGCGAATTGCCATGATGGTTGCCAACCTTCTTAGAGGAGAACGTAAAGAAGAAGAAGTACGTATGAGAGCTTTTGAGTTTGTTCGTCCAATTTTTCCTGTAACTGGTTTAAGGAGTCGAGCCCTATCTAAAGTTGCCTTTTGATCAGGTTCCCAGTTAAGTGTCTTTTTGAAAAGGACCCCCGAATAGAAAGCTGTGGGGTTGATATTGAGCCTTTCTCCCATCAATTCCAGGGGAATCGGTCGTCATAACGAGTGATGACTCTTAGTTAGGTATATATACTGCGAAACGCAATGATTTGTATTTTTGCAGCGTTTAACGACTCTCCACTTATTGCACCATTTTTCTACACCATTTAATAGAGTTTGTGCTTTCCTGAAAGTTCTCTCAGGAAAGTATCCATTCGATGTTGTGAGTGGTTCCAAATCATCTGCATAGAGAAACAATTGTTTACCTGGGATGTTTAGATTTGAGATGTTGATGTTGTATATTATGTACAATAAGAGTGAGTGACTGAGCCTTGGGTGACTCCAGCTCGTGGAGTGAAGGAGGCTGATAATTGATCGCATATTCTTACTCTTACAGTTCTGTTTTTTAGATAAGAGTGTACAATTTTTGTAAATTATAAGGGCAGCCTGATGTCAATCTGTCTCCGAACAAGTCCGTCATGTCAGACTTAATAACCATATGCATAGACACAAAAAATAGAAGAGACATGTAAACCAAAGAGATAAGATTAGAATAAAAGAAAAAAGAAAAGCAAATTAATAAAATGTCGTCAAATATTAAATAATTCTTTTAATTTAATAGTAGCATCATCACAAGGGTAAGCCTGTTAAAGAAACAACAACTTTATTGCATAACGTAGTTTTTTGTTTCCAGTTTTAGGTTGTTTTGAGAAAGAGTTACATTAGAAATAAACTCAAAAGAGTTTTACTTAAAGGCCAGTATTTGACTACAAAACCCAAAATATCCATAATATATATATATATATATATATATATATATATATATATATATATATATATATATATATATATTTTAGTTTTGAGTTTCTTAAACCGTACTATATTTAATATAAATTTAGTATTTCTTGGGTTTAGGTTCAATAAAATATATATTACATATATATTACATGTAGAACTAGACTTTAATTTCCATTGCAATTAACGATTCGGCAGGAAACCCTTGCCTTTGTCAAGATTCTAAAATGTACATGTATAAGACAAAACAGTTATTGTAAAATATGTATATATATGACTTACCAAAACATAAAACGGGACACAGACATTAATGAACTGACAAATAAAAGTTGATATCTAATATCTTATGGTTTACTGTTATTAGTATATAATTATTTTTATATGAGCGCATCATTGATGTTTTCAAAAAAGGTAAAATGGAGATATGTTATGACTTTAAGAGCTTTTTATGGTGTTATATTTATTATTATTTAAATCAGATTGAAATATATTTTATTTAGGTTTTGTGTATCTTTTTTGTCATTTATTGCGTTGGTATTTCTTTTTATTTCTATTGATTCGTATATCTCCCTCTTCTTTTTGTTTTGTTCTGTTTTTAAAACTTTGATTTTTTCAAAATCAAATTGAACCTAAACCCAAGAAATACTAAATTTATATTATATATATATATATATATATATATATATATATATATATATATATATAATATAAATTTATATATATATATATATATGTATATATATATATATATATATATATATATATATATATATATATATATATATATATATATATATTATATATAGGGTGGTCCTTAAGTAATTGTACAAAAAGAAACAGTAGATTCTACACTTTAAAATATTACGATTTAAGCCTAATTGCTTTAATAAAATGTTGATATTAAGAAAGATACAGGGTGTTAAAGTGCAAATATAAAATTTTATTTTTCGCTACAACTTTCATGTTTGTAAACATTTATGTATAAAAATTTTTAAATATGAGAAATTATAATTTGATGCACAGTTTGATGTAGCTGCAGAGGGCGCCACATACGGCACATATGTGGTATAAATTTGCACTTAACTTTTTTGTTCCTTAAGTTACCTATATTTGGGATAAAAAATATTAAAGACACATTATTTTAACAAAAAAAAGGTATATTTGTTAATAACTTCAAAACTCAACAGTTTTCGAGATAATCGCATTTTACAAATCAGCTGCATAATTCTGATTTAAGGCAATTACTTTAGGCAACGAAGAAAAAATAGACAAAAACATTAATACTTTTGAATTTTGGTTTAAAATACCTTTAACTAAAGTTAATAGTTAACGAAATATTAAATAAAATAAATATATCAGCAGGATAATTAATAATAGGATTTGAAAAATAACAGAATAATAGGATTTTACATCAAACATTTTACGTTTAAATTAAAGTTATAATCAAAACATTTTGTCGAAAAACCAAATTAAGAAATAATTAAAATAAATAACATAACTTTTTGTCAAAGTAAGTGTTCGATATGTCCACCATTTTCTTTAATTCATTTGTCAATATATTCCATAAAAATATTTATTTCTTTCCATAGTTCGTTGCGAATGTTTATGGGATTCTATGGTCGTTTAAAGTTATGTATTAAACTGTGATGTATCTCGTTCATTGGTTACTTAAATACACACGGAATAACCTATCGATGACATTACTTATTCATATGATTACGTTACAGCTTACGAGTAACTATAATTACATCTCGAACAAACGGACTATTATGATTTACTAACGAACTAATATTATGCTGAACTAAATTGCCTGTGTGTTTACTATATTTATAACAATATCGGTTATTAGGCCAACGATGATGTTTTTGTAAACATGCTGAGTCTTTAAGGTTAGATTTGTAGCAAAAGTATTATGAAACAAGACACATTATTCAATACTTGTGCTCTAGTTTTTATTTGTCCTAATAAAAATTGAGCCATCTCAACAGTGAGACAGTTTTTTTTATTTTAGTGTAATTTTGTTTTTATCTATCCAAAATGAAAAAATTAAACGCCAGCATAGGCGTTGACATTTATATTAATCACTCTTCAAGTGAAATATTTGTAACTTTGAAGTTTATTATTTTTTTTGCAAGAATATAGATAGGTGCCTTTGTCTAACTGTAGCCCACATATGCCTTACAGTGAGACACTTTAAATCCAACAGTGAGGCAGGGAAAATAAATGAAAATATATAATCGAGCATGTCAAAAAATCTTATTTAGGCTGTTGTGTTTTGAAAAAGTTTATTGAGGATATTATTATTGAGATTAATATATCATTCTCATAACATAATTTTGATACTGATTTTTGCGAACATAGTTTATAAATCATATTTATTGAACACAAAAGACACTTCCAAAATAAACAAAAAAAAAGATGCAGAACATAAAAAAATGAGTAAACATAAAAATATTAGGTATGTATCTACCTAATGTCCATTAATCCAAAATCTATCTCAAACGTAAAAGAAGCCATCTGTCGGCTAGTGTGCCCACAATGAATTGTGAGTGGCATGATAAGCTTAATACCTTTTAAAGCAACAATAGCTTCATCTGGAATATTGGAAAATACAAATTTGCTGGTGCCCTTCGTTTGTTTTTTAAGATACAAAATTTCATACTGTTCTGACTCATTTATTTTCAGGACTTTTCCAACATAATACACCTTCTTCTTCTCCAATTTTTCAGGAAATTCCACGAGCACAAAATCATTTTTTATGGACTTTCTATGAAGCTCATCAAATCCATCTGGATTGATTGTATAGTAGCAGTCATCCCCTGAGGATGAACCAAGTTCAAGTTCCTCCTCTGAGCTTTCAGAACTATCTTCAAATATTTGTTTCTTGACCTTTTCTACTTTTTTCACTTCGATTTTATCAATTTTTCTTTTCTTCGTAATGCTTCGTTCTTCTATGGCATCTTTTAGGGTGTGTCAATAGCTATAATATTTTTCCTGTTCTTCGCTTATTTTTAGTTTTGCGTTCTCCTGCTTTTTTAAAACCCTTAAATTCTTCTAGGTTTTTAAAAACATCTGTGATAGTCTTGCCATTTTTATCGTTCTGTTGATTGAAATTTTCAATACTGGTGTCTAAGGTGGCATCATTTTCTATATCCGATATATTTTCTTGAATATTATCACTCACGCATATTTTATTTGTTGATGTTGATGTACTTGGTAGATCGATGGACTTTTTTTGGCTTACATCAACTTTTAAATCGCGAACGGTAACAGCGCTTAATAGAAAGTCTATATCTGTGAAGACATTGACATCGTATGTATATATACCACACTTTTTGAATGCATTTATAATATTGCTGTGAGAGCTTTTTCATGAGCAAAGCCGACGCACTCAGCTACCTCATATATGGTGAAAGGCTTACCTGGATGTTGCATCATCCAGGTATCTACAGATGCATTATAACATGTTGAGAATGCTTTGAATACCCCCACATCTAGTGGTTGCATCTTATTTGTGGAATGAGGAGGAAATATTACTCCGTTGTCTTTGGCCAAATTAAGAACACGAATATTAAGATGACTTTCATGATTGTCATAAATCAAAAGCAATGGATTTTCTTTAGAGCTGTTAGAATATTTTATAAAATGCTTCATTATTTCTTAAAAAAGATCAGCATTCATACACCCACTTGGAGTAGCAAACCCCAACGTTCCTGATGGGGAGCCTCGTAGCATATGCTCCTTTAGATGCATCCTAGGAAAAACCATTGCTGGTGGTAGGTATTGTCCCGTGGGACTAACGATGCAACAAGTGGTAACCAATATACCTCTCTCCCCACTTGTTACCTTGCTAACTTGCTTCACTCCTTTCTCAGCAACAACTTTTGCTGATTTTTGAACCGTCGTAGTCGCAGTCTCATCCAAATTATAGATTCTTCTTCCGTCAGCAAACACATCAGTTCTTGAATATATGTTCTTCAAATTTTGGTGAAAAATTGAAACATTATGTCTATTAAATGACGTCGCACGGAAAAACTACATCCTTCGGGGGTGCGAAGCGACAGTCGAACATGTCTTTGGCGAAAACCTCTCATCCATTTCAGCCCTGCTATTTTTCTTTCATGCCATTTGACAGGAATTTACTTTTATTTTTGATTGCCATTTCATAGGCAAGTTTTCTACAATCGTCAACAGACAACCCAAAAAACATGCGAGAGCAGCTTATGATATAGTTTTCTAGGGAATCTTCTTCTGCGGGCGTAAATACTTTATTAATACTGTAGTTGGGACTCATCCGTATTTGACTAATGTCGTCAACGTCTCTGGCTTTCTCAACATATCTAGCCAATGTCTGAAATGGTATATCTTTCAAAGCAGCTACTTTTCTCAAAGATCTTCCTTCTCTGACCAGACTTACTGCTTCTCTCATTGTTTCCTCTGCGCAATTTCCATTTTTTCTTTCTTTGGATCCATAATTAGCCTGCAAAAAAAATATTTGGTCACATTTGCCCAACAGTGAGTGTCTCACTGTTGGGCACGTGTAGTCGGCAGCCATTTTGTAACCTCACTTATACAATAAAATTTATAGAGACAAAATGATCCCACTCTTGTAATCTACATAAAAAACACTTTAACCTATGCAGATCACCAAAATATTTTTCTTTACTTCCGAAAACACGAACTGACAAAACTTGAAAATATTTACTTACGCACGTGGAAATTAAATTAATTTAAACGGGGCGCGTGCATCTCTGCCAGCCGCATGTTCAATACTGTCGGCCTGTCGCCTGTCAGCGATTACTTGTTGGTTGGTATGTAAGGTTTCTGCTCACCAATGGAAAACCTAGTCGGTCGCGTGATAAGTAGGAGAGAAACAGTGTCTCACTGTAGGAGCTCTCTCACTGTTGGGCTAGCTCCTCTACGTAACGAGAAGGTTGCCGTTAGGTATACAAAATGTCAAAACTGTTGTTTCATAATTTTTTGTACAGGAAACATAAAAAAGATCTAACTAACGAATGCGTTTAAACATGAAAAAAGGTTATAAATGATACACCTGCAAAAACTGCTGCTGAATAGAAATTTAATTGAAAATATTATAAAATTGTAAAGAGAATAGCAAAAACAGCAATTTTGTTGATTAATATAAAGCTTCTCTTTAGTCTACAGTATCGCCTACTAAACCCCTTTTTTACAAATCGTTGTCATGACTTTAGCTATAAACAATTAATAAGTTAAACGTGTGTGTAATATTATAGGAAGCGCCATATCTTAATTTATAACGCAAATGTCGCCCATTTTTTTGAGCAAATATTTTTATTCTTACATAAAAATATAATCGACAAAGACGAGAATCCGTTTAGAATTAGATCTCGATCTATTTTTTTTTTAAGTTCTGGTCCTGTTAAATTAATAAAAATTTAAGAATTTTTATAAACAAATGAAAGTATCTCGAAAAAGTATTGACCGAACGAAGTCTTATTCGATTTGCAATTACAAGAGCTACAGTATAATGCCTTTTATTATTAAAAATTACAAAAGTTAACAATCGTTAACAAATTTAATTTATAACAGCTCAAATTAAAGCTTTTTTTATTACCTGTCATAATATTGTGCTCATTTTAACCTAAAGTTTATTGATTTGATACAATAAAAATAATCATAAAACACCCATTTTTGAATCTTAAAAGTGCTTTAAAAAAATTATAATTAACGATTTGGAGTTGCACGCACTTTGAGGTTACTCCAGGAATTGCCATTCATCACGCTGTGCTGGTTTCAAAAATTCACTAATTAATGTATTTTCCTCTACAGCTTGGGCTAGATATCATAATCGCCTAATTTAACTGTCCTCAATTTGCTTGGCCATTATTTAACTCTCAAGTTAAATAGCTCTTCGTTAAACGTGACCGTCGTACTTAATTTATATCCACTACCATCAACATCGAATATAATAAAAAATATTAAACATAAAAAGACTTAAGGGACTATGAAACGGAGCTAAATTGATATTAACCATTTAAAGTTAAAAACTTAAATCATCCCTACGCGGGATCGGCTTTCCTAAATTTGTGTCTTGGATCATAACAATCTTAATTCATTTTACATTAATATCTCGTCTGACCATCTTCCACCAGATCTTTTTGAACTTTATTGAGCGATTATTCGTAGATATTTTTTGAGCATCATACAAAAGCGAAGTCTCTATACTGACGTCGTATTACTTTTTCTCTGTAGTAAAATGCTGAGGCAACCATCACGTAACTAGCGCCATAACGTGGTATCGTCACGGAAATCGCGCCACATCGATTCACTACCCTCGATCAATTCTCGATCAATTCGTTTCTAGTTATCATATATTTATTCTAAGCTGGTTTAAATTAACAACTTCATGAAAAATAACCAACAAAATACAGACATTTAAATGGGAAGTAAAACATTAAAAGAATATTTGTCAATAAAAGATTCAATTCGCATCGATTGCCAAAATTTAAAAGTCATAAATGTCATCCGATTAATAACAGTATTGAATCATCTGTTTAAATTTTTGAGACACTTCCTGTTTTAAAATACGAACTAACAACTATATGTTGGAACAAGCAGTAATTTTGCGAATAAAAGTTTTTTTTTTATTTATTTTTTTTTTATTTTTATTTTCATTATTAGCGGAAGTTTATTACAATATATATATATGGTAGTGTACATATTATAAGGTTAAGTAACATAAAAATTTATCAACTAAAAGAAAAATTACATTTTATGAAATAGGTTAATGTCCTTAAGATATTTGATCGTATTGGTTAAGTTACAGTTTAATATATTTTTACGTTGACCTGGTTCTTCAGAAATGTTGTTGGTGCTTCGTTCATATGAGTAAAGTGAACAGTCTGTAAGTATGTGTTGGACTGTTTTTTGGCATCTACAGTATGAGCATTCTGGTGGTAGCTGCTTCGTTAATAAGTGTTGATGGGTTAATGTTGTATGACCAATTCTTAGGCGATTTATAACCACCTGTTCTCTTCTTTTTTCTGGAAGTTGGAGCCGGACACCGATAGAGGGTTTAATTACTTTAAAATTTGAGTTATTTGAATCCCAGCATCGCTGCCAAACTTCTGTACAGTATTGTTTGATATTAAGGTAGATATCTGTGACTGGAATTTGTTTGATAATATCGATGCTTTCATTTGAGGTTGCTTTAATCGCTAAGGCGTCAACCTTTTCATTACCTGAAATACCTATATGTGATGGTATCCAGAGGAAGTGAATGTTTACATTTTTGTTTTGTAAGTAATGAAGCATAGTTTTTATGTTTTGGATGATTTTATGTGTTAGATAGACTTGTTTGATGCTTTGGAGTACAGATAATGAATCTGAGATAAACAGAAGATTAGTATCTGTATATTTTTGACAAAATTCAAGTGCTTTTAAAATTGCAATAGCTTCACCAGTAAATACGCTGCAAAAAGTAGGTATTCGTATAGCATATTCGATATCATCTGTTAAAAAGTCTGCGTCACAGCCATTTTTGGTTTTTGATCCGTCGGTGAAAATCTTAACATAATTGTCATATTTTGATAGAATTTCTTTATATAATGTACGAACGAGGGTAAGATTTGTGGTATTCTTTGGGTAAGCTACTAGAGATGTATTAATAGTAGGAGTATTAATTGTCCAGGTGGGTTCAGTTGGGTATGTAGATAGCGAGTATGTCAACAAATTGGTATTATATCCACAATTCATTACAAGTTCTTTAAAGGTTAAATATCTTGATTGTCTGTTACTTTTGTGAGTGGTGTTATTTGTATGTAGGGGTAGGTAGTTAGGGTTGTTAATATTGCTATATAGTTTAGCAGCATATCTTAGTGTGGTATATTGTCTTCTTATAAACAAAGGTGGTTCATTTAGTGCAGCTTGAAGACTTGCCACCGGACTAGTACGGAAGGTACCCAGCACAAGTCTCAAAGATGCACTTTGGATAACGTCTAAGACTTTAAGAATTTTTTTACTAGCAGTAGAATAGCACATTGCACCGTAATCTAATTTACTACGGATGAGTGATTTATATAAATATAGCAGAGTAGCTGTATCAGCACCCCAATTTCTGTTAGAAAGTATTTTAAGGAGGTTTATTTTTGGCTGACAGGATAAGGCTAATTTTTTAATATGGTCTGTCCATTTCAAATGACTGTCGAATCTCAATCTTAGAAAGTCTGTTGAATCTAATTGTTTTATGTTAATATCATTTAGAATTAGGGTAGGTTTGCTATTGGTTTTATTTTTACTAAAGATAATAAAATAGGTCTTTTCACTTGAAAAGGTAAAACCACTTTTGTGGGACCATATTTCCAGTTTGTGAAGAAATGCCTGAAGGATTTTTGTCGAGAAAGATATTACAACTTCTAGTGTAAACTATTAGATCGTCAGCATACAAATTTGCTTTTAATGGTAACTCTATTTCTTGTGCAATATTATTAATAGCTAATAAGAAAAGTGTAGGGCTTAGAGTGGAACCTTGTGGAATTCCATTTTGTAAATGCTCAGCGAATAAAAGTTATTTTATGTTGATTACTAACTATTTAACTAATTGTTTGATAATCGAAAAATAATGACAACTAAATATTGGAACAAGAGGTTAATAACAAAGGCGTAACATCTCCGTTAGTTTGAATAACAGCATGAACTCGATTAGGCATTGTATCAACTAGGCCTTCATAGAATTCAGGGGTGAATTCATCCCATATATCTTACAATTTAGCACATAGTTGTGGCAAAGTACGCTGAGGGTTATTCCTTGGGCGTCTTTTCATTTTGTGCCAAAATATCTCCGTTGGATTAAGATCCGGGCTGCAAGAAGGATGTGAAAAAACTCTAGTGTTATGTTCTCACATCTATTTTTTGGTCGATTTAGCCGCACGGCATGAGGCTCCGTCCTGTTAAAAAATAAAATCTCCGGATGGATATAACTTTGCCGCACTTGGTAAAAAGGACTGTTTCAGGATTAGACCAGGGAAATAAGCAAAAAAGTACTCTGTTTGTGACACTAAACCGGCCAGGCAAACGATGGTTGTTTTGAGTAGTATGGACCTCTATAACAAGAACCTATATGTTTCCTGCAGTCATTTTTTAGACTTAATTAATTATTACCAAATTAAGGTCAAAACACGGTAAACTTTTGCGTTTTTGTCTATCAGCAAAAAATAAAGCGGTTGAAACAAATTTGAGAAGAGAATAAACTTATAAGTCATATAATAACGTTCAAAATGGCGTTCTCTAAACGTTCCTATCCTTATTTGTTTATTATCCTATTATATTCTATCATTTTACTCGTAATAAAACTGACGCGACGGTTGTTAACTATTCATACTCAAATGACGAGTGAAAATTATTGTTGACAACGCACTACCTACTCGTATGTTTGATTTTAAAGTCTTCTTGCCATCATCCTGATAAAACTTAAGAAACGTGAAGAAAAGCAAACCATGTTCCAATATTTAGTTGTCAGCAGTTAATTAAATAGTAATCACTATAAAATATATAACAAAGCTGTAAAAATATTTCCATACATTGAAAAATTTTGTTAATTTCATATTTACAACTTAAAAAGTTTAAATAAAAGAGTTTCAATAAATTGCTATTTTATTCACAAAATAACTGCTTGTTCCAACATATAGTTGTTAGGGCTCGTAATATCACATAAATACAATTATTATATTATATTTATATATTAATTAAATTTACTATGAAACGATATTTATTTATATTGTATTATAATTTATTATTTCGTTTGAATGTGAATTTTAAAATTATTCAATTTTAAAAATCATTGTCAAATAACTGTCAAAGTTAAACTTGATAATTAAAAGTTCTCCTATTAGTTTTTAATAATTGTGTGTATATTAAACAGTATTTAATAGTTATATTACAATTAATTAGTATTCAAGATTCCCATTGAGGTAGCCAACGAGTAAACATTACCTTGTGATGTGATAATTCGAATTATTTTGTGTGTTATGGAAACAGCAATTATTATTGGACTATACTATTATTATATTCAACTGAAAGAAAACTGCAGATACAGGTAACTGTTATATTCCTATTATTTTATCCACAGTGTCCTAATAGGACGACTGTTGCAATACTAAAAATTAAGTGAAGTGTTTTTGGTGTCCAGGAACACTCACAAAAATGAACTCAAATCAAAACCTCACAACTCCACAAGTCCTCCCCACAAAATCATATGTCGCTGCTACTTTCCCACGTAAGGAGCAAGCCATTTTAATGCACGCTATTCCAAATACTGTTTTATTTGACTATGTTAAAGCTATAGGGGACATTGTTATCCCAAAAAACATTACCTTTGCATCACGTATTCCAAATAACCGCATCTGTATTTATCTTTCCTCGCCTACAGTTGTCGATAACCTTCTAAAAACACATCAAAATATCTCTATCAACTCTACAGTAGTTCCCATCAGAAGACTTATCACCCCAGCTAAACGCCTTCTTATATCTAACGTATCTCCTTCAATTCCACATTCCATAATTGAGAAAGCCCTTAAAGATATTGGATTACAGCTGGTCTCTCCTGTGTCATTTGTGAAATGTGGTGCACTCGGAGAAGGTTATGCACACATAATGAGCTTCCGAAGAGTAACGTATATTATCCCCGATAAAGAGAACTTTTCAGTAGATAGAAACTTCGTTATTACATACGAAAACACACCTTATAGAATATTTATTTCTACGGATAAATTGCATTGTTTTTTATGTAAAGAGGTCGGACATACCGCTGACTCATGTACCAATAATCCAACTACTTTTTCTCAAACTGAACTACCCCATCTAGAGCCCTCTACATCTAAAATTACTGATATAATTTCTGACGTAAATACTCCTGTTCAATCAGACCTAACTACTTTAAATTGCACAGAAACCCACACTGAAATAGATACTGAAACTATACACCCATCAATTTCACCCACACAAGGACAAAAAAGAGCTATATCAACAGACAGCAATTCTGATATTCCTTCTCTATTATCTTCAGCAAGTACACCCGAACCAGCGTCTAACCAAATGCTTCCTCCGTTATCCACAAAAACAAACACTATCTCCAAACCTCACAAGAAAAAAACAAAAACTACAAAATCAGAGGAACATAATCTAACAGCTAGTTCACTACAATCCGTAGCGGCCATTTATAAAAATAATCCATCTGGTCTAACTTTGACCGAGACTCAGTTTATTGCTTTCCTAGAAAATACACATGGTAATCCTAGTCCACTTAATGAAGCTTTTGTTTTTACGTCAAATATTGAAGGACTATTACAAGACATAACAGTTCTCCATTCAAAAACTAAGGAAAGATCCCTTAAAAATCGACTTACGAGACTTCAAAAGAAAATCAAAAGACAGCTAAACCCAGATGACTCTGATAATATCAGCGTCTAATCTGAACTCCTAACCGATGATGAAATCAAAACCCTTCTCTCCCAACAGCCAGAACAACCATCTCAGTTGTCTCTTACCCCTTCAACTCAAGATTCACCTTCAATTTAATCCAATGGAACTGCGATGGGTTCTTTCCCCGTTGGTGAAATTTCATTCCACTCGATATTAATGTTTAACCATGACGATATTGAAATTCTTAGAAGGAATAAAGAAAGATATTTAACGGTACTTTTAGGGGTACGAGCCCTGCACTACCTGCCTACATAATTTGGATATTACCAGTCAGTTCATAACAAGCTATTACCAAAGTCGGTCGCAAAATCTCGTAAGCTAAACTCGCTATATATAGCTCGCAAATACTCTCTTCGATAATATATCATATGTATTTGTAACTAAGTAGTTACACTCGCATCGCATTCATAGAAATTATCAACTAAATCATTTATAGTAACCAGTGTTTTCTAAATCCGCAATTATAGTTTTCCATATGAACAGTTAATCTATTCAAACTAGCAGAGTTGCCAGTAGTTCGCTTTAAACATAGAAACGACATTCCGCTAAGCAATTCTATTTGTAATTATATATAATAGTGAAAATAGCCTTAGTGAAAAGTGTAGTGAGATATCCCATATCACAGTGTTTTCGGACGGTTATCAGAAATTACTATTTAATCTTAGCATTAAAGATAAGTTGGTGTTTAATCTGTTTTTCATTCCAGCCCCTGGGCTGGTGGTCCTTCTGCCTTTAATTCTTTAAACGAGCCTGTTTCCATTCCATTTTTTGGTCCATATTCGAGCTGGATTAACCCAAGTATTATAATTCATATAACTTTTTTCCGAAAAATAGAACTTTAAACACAAACTTTCTGCAAATCTAAGACTTAAGTGCGCGCCGGCAACATTGTGAGACAAGGGTGGCGATCGTGACGTGCAGTTCCAGCTCCAGCCGCCTGTAAGGAGCTTAGCCGATTCTACGAAGGACAAGGAATTTGAAAAGTTGACGACCCCATACCCAGCTTGAGTGGTAAAAAATTCCAAGGAACTATATTTTCGTATTTACATATTTTAAGAAACAATAAGACTTTCTCTATTAATTTCGATAAGACGTTCGCATTTTTCATGTTCGCATTTTAAATATTTACATAGATATTTAATTTAATACTGTCTTAATAATATAACGCCAATAGTGTTATATTTTTTATAGTTTAATTACGCAATTATTTTGGTAAAGAATTTATTTTGATTCATATTTTAATCTGATTAAATAATTTGAAATGGCCACTAATAATACAGTAATTTTAAAAAATCAGCGCAGCAGCTGTAAGGCCCAACTAACACGGATAGAAAAATTTGTAAAGTCGCAAGTAGATAACCCTCATTTAGTTAAAATCAAATATGAAAATTTATCCGAAAACTATAAAAAATATCAACAAATTCAAAGTGAAATAGATATGTTAAAAGATTCAGATTCAGTGACGTCCGATACTGAGGAAGATGAGTCCGTATATGAGAGATTTGAACTCGCGTTAGCCCAATTGCAGGAATTAATTGAAAATTTGTCTACATCTAATAAAATAGTTGATAGTGTTTCAAATGTAAAGTTGCCTGATATTAATATAAGACCGTTTTCTGGGGATCCACAAGAATGGATGTCCTTCTTTGATTTATTTTCTTCGCTTGTATTGAACAATCCCAAATTAAAATCAGATAGTGAAAAGTTCTACTATCTCAAAAGTTTACTTAGAGGGCAACCGCTTAGCTTAATAGAATCTCTACCCGTTACAAATCAGAACTTGGATGTCGCTATTTCAACGCTAAAAAATAATTATGAAGATAAGAATAAGTTATTAAATTCTCTGTATCAGACGTTACTGGATCAAAAGCATATAAATAAATGTAATGCTAGCGAAATACGGAATTTCTATGTTACGAGTAAAAAAACACTGGATTTAATAAAAAATCTTAGACTATCTGCTCAAGTTACCTTTGAGACGCTTCTCGTATTTTTGCTAGAGAAAAAACTGGACTTTCAAAGTCGACGAGCTTTTGAAAGTGAACGAGATTTAACCGCACTCCCCTCGGTTGATATATTTTTTGAATTTTTAAAAAAGCGCTATACAATACTGGAAAACTTAAATATGTTCGATGGTAGCTCAAAACCCGGTAATAGTTTTAGTAGAAACTCACATAAAGATTCTCCCAAGGTAAACTTTCACGCGAAGGTGTCTGATTCGACTACGAGAAACAGTAGTTCCAATGGTAAATATTGTAGTTATTGCAATGAGCGATCGCATTCCACATATGTGTGTACAAAATTCTTAAAATTATCGCCGCAAGAGAGACATCGATTTGTCAAATCAAAATCTCTTTGTTTTAATTGTCTGTCAAATATGCATATCTTGTCGAGTTGCAAATCCTTGTCTAGATGTCAGTCCTGTGGTAGGGATCATCATTCGCTCATTCATTTAGAAACTAATTCGTCGCGAGTTGAAACTCAGCAAAGGGTTCAAAATCTATCACAAAATAGTCAATCTCTGAGACATAATGGGAACAGAATTAACGGTTCTACTAGGGACGCTCATTTGTCCAATCCATCTCTAACACAAAATAGTACTTTTCTTACTCAAAATTCGCCCGCTAATTTATTGGTATCCGACACAAATATTGCTAGTAATCAAGGTTGTTCATCTATAGGTACTACTAATTTATCCGCCCTTAGTAAAAATAATTGCCAAATCCTTTTACCTACCGCTCAGGCAAAAGTATATTCAAGAACGGGTAAACCATTTTCTGTCAAATTAATTTTAGATTCAGGAAGTCAGCAAAGTTTCATATCGAAAGACTTAGCAAATCGATTGCAGTATCTCACTAGAACGCAAAAATTATCCATTTCCGGTCTAGGAAACAATGGCCTTGTTCAATCAAATGAAATTTTAGATATTGTGTTACACTCCAAAATTAATCCTTATCAACAATTTGATGCTTCTTGCTCAGTAATAGATCGAATTACTGAGCGATTACCGCAAATCGCTTTAAACCCTCATGGTTTAAAAATACCCGATCATCTAATACACGAGCTGGCCGATCCTCATTTTTGGGAACCCAGCAATATTGATATATTAATAGGTGCTGATCTTTATTTTAGCATAGTAAAAGGCGACCTTATTTCACTAGGTCATAATCAACCCACGCTTCTAGAAACTGCATTCGGCTATGTAGTTGCAGGGCCAGTTCCTAATTTAAGCCACCAAAAAGGCAATTATCGTGTCCCAACAACACATTCTTTTTTATCTGTTCAGGACGAAAATAATCTAACCGTAGGTTCCGACGGTGGAGAAAAAGATATATGTTCAATTTTGGAAAAATTCTGGGAATTAGAGGAACTTCCCTCGCGATGTTCTCGTTCTGAAGAGGAAGAAATGGCCGAAACGCTCTTCGCCGCTACTACTAAAATTTTAGAGTCAGGTCGATATCAAGTTGAAATGCCGCTTGCTTGCTCAGGAGTAAAACAATTGGGTGATTCATTTACCATCGCAAAAAGACGATTTCTCACACTAGAGAAAAAATTTTTCAAAGACCATAGTTTTTTCAGAGAATACAAAAAGACAATAGAAGAGTATTTATCCTTAGAACACGCAAAGGTCATACCGCTTACACTCACTAATTGTTTAAATGAACATAAATATTTTATCCCCCATAGAGCTGTTATTAAGGAGGGAGTTTCGTCCACTAAATTTCGTGTAGTATTTGATTTTTCCGCAAAATCCAGCTCCGGATTTTCTTTGAACGAGTTGACTCTCAAAGGGTTTCAAGTACAAGACAACCTTTTTGATATATTGTGTCGATTTCGGACTTATAAATTTGTTTTGACCGCTGACATCAATAAGATGTATCGCATGATAGAAATGTCTCCGCATCATCGATATTTACAAAATATTCTCTGGAGGGACTCACCCTCAGAAGATTTCAAGTGTATTGAATTATCTCGCGTTAGTTTCGGTCAAAATTGCTCTCCATTTCTAGCTACTAGAGTTATTAAGGACATAGCCCTTAGGAACTCCCAAGCACCACTCGCATCTAAAGCTTTATTAAAGCAAACATATATGGATGATATCCTAGGAGGAACCGATAAGTTTCACGAACTTAGAC
Source organism: Diabrotica undecimpunctata (assembly GCF_040954645.1). NCBI lineage: Eukaryota > Metazoa > Arthropoda > Insecta > Coleoptera > Chrysomelidae > Diabrotica > Diabrotica undecimpunctata. The sequence goes on along the minus strand of NC_092804.1, from coordinate 41,742,644 downwards.
AGCTTTATTCAGAATTAAATGCTGTTTTAAATAAACACGGATTTTATCTTCACAAGTGGTGCTCGAACATACCATCTTTTTTGCAAGAAATTTCGCAATCTGATACAGCAGAGTTTGATTTGAGTTTAGAGGAAGCGCCATACAAAATTTTAGGATTAAAATGGAACCCAATAGTAGATACGATAAAAATATCCGCGAATACTTCGATTGACCTGGAACCAATAACTAAGCGACGAGTTCTTAGTTGCATTAGCTCCTGTTATGACCCGCTTGGGATAGTTAATCCCATAATTGTTAACGGTAAACTACTCATGCAAGAACTTTGGAAACTAAGGGTAAATTGGGATGACCCAATCACCGATCCAATGATATTTAAACGATGGAAAACGTTCTTAACTACCCTCGCTAAAGTAAATAATATTGAAGTACCTCGTTTTATTTTTGTAAACAAAAAAATCACAAAAATTGATATCCACGGTTTCTGTGATGCAAGCCTAACCGCTTTTGGGGCTTGCATCTATCTTGTTGCCCAATATAGTGACAACTCATTGTCTAGTAATTTAATTACCGCTAAGTCTCGTGTTGCTCCACTCAAAAATAAACTCACTATTCCAAAGTTGGAATTATGTGCAATGGAACTACTTTCCAAACTAGTTCATCAAATGATATCTATTTTAAACGATCGCGTTACAATCGATACGATAAATTATTGGTCCGATTCACAGATTGCACTTAGCTGGATAAAAAATCCCGCAAACAGTTACATGACATTTGTAGCCAATCGCGTCTCTACAATTCAAAGCTTAAGTATGATTTCTATGTGGAGACATATTCGGTCTCATTTGAATCCTGCAGATATGCTAACTCGCGGCAATTTCGACGAAAACATGCTAGATTTTTGGCTACATGGCCCTGAGTTCCTGCGAATGTATAGTTTTGATTTCGATAATTTTAATTCGTTTTCCCCTGTTGAAAATCTTCCCGAAATCAAAAAGATTTCTCTTGTAATCTCAGATAAGGTGGAGAACTCGTGGACAATAATGTTCGCACGCTTTTCCAAATTTTCCAAGCTACAACATTCAGTAGCTTATGTTTTTCGGTTCATTTACAATTTAAAAAATAAACAAACAAAAATGTTAGGTCCTTTAACGGTCGATGAACTCTCGCATGCGCATATGTTCATTGTACGCCAAGTTCAGTCAGAAAACTTTTCTAAAGAATTTTTACTTTTGACAAGCAATAAACCTATAGATAACAAACAATTGCTATCGCTTAATCCCTTCATCGACAAAACTGGTATCTTAAGAGTAGGTGGTAGACTTCAGAATGCAACGATTGATGACAGTCAAAAATTTCCAATTCTCTTGCCCGCTAATAATCATGTAGTTTCTCTCTTAATAAAAAGAGAACATTGCCGACTGGGACATACTGGTCCCCAAAATGTTCTCGGTAATTTAAGACTACGATACTGGCCGCTCAGCGGCCTAAAACAAGTTAAAAGAATTATAAAGCAGTGTTTAACGTGCTACCGGTTTAACGCACATACTGCTTCTCAAATTATGGCTCCGCTTCCTATAGATAGGGTACAGAATACTCGTGTTTTTAGTAAAACCGGTATAGACTTTGCTGGACCCGTGTATATTCGTTCTTCCCGCTTACGCAAAGCTCCAAATTTAAAATGTTATATTGCCTTGTTTGTTTGCATGGCTACCAAAGCCATACATATTGAATTGGTCAGTGATCTGACCACTAATTCATTTCTAGCATCTCTAAAACGGTTTATTTCACGGCGAGGAAATCCGCAAATAATTTTTAGTGATAACGGAACCAATTTCGTTGGCGCTAATAATCAGCTTCGTGACTTATATGATTTTTTTAAGTCTCAATCAAATTTCGATAATATACGCTCCTATTTAGATCAAAACGAAATACGTTGGAAGTTTATTCCACCCCGCTCTCCCCATTGGGGTGGATTGTGGGAATCTGCTATTAAGAGTGCTAAATATCATTTAGTTCGCTTGGTTGGAAACTCACGGTTCACATTCGAAGAGATGTATACTATTCTAACTCAGATAGAAGCTGTGTTAAATTCTCGCCCACTATATCCGCTGTCAAATGATCCTAATGATCTGCAGCCGCTAACCCCAGGACATTTTTTAATAGGCAGTTCTTTGACTGCATATCCCGATTTTGATTTAACGTGTACAAATACCAATCGACTAACTGCTTGGCAACAATGTCAGCAAATCCAACAATCCTTTTGGAAGCGTTGGTCAGTCGATTATCTAAATAATTTGCAAAATCGTCCTAAATGGCTACGTTCATTGCCTAATATTCAGGTTAATGATTTAGTCTTAGTGAAGAGTGAGGACACAATCCCATTGCGCTGGCCTCTTGGACGAGTGATTGCCACTATACCCGGCAAAGACGGTAAAGTAAGAGTTGTACGATTAAAAACTGCTGATGGAGAATATACGCGTTCTATCACCAAAGTTATCGTTTTACCTATAGGCGATAAAGTTAGTTGTTAGACAATAGACTGTTCTTATATATAACTTAGGTTTAGTTAAATATTTAGTTGTTAGCCTATTTGTTCGCCGCCGCCCCCCAGAATGGTGAAATTTCATTCCACTCGATATTAATGTTTAACCATGACGATATTGAAATTCTTAGAAGGAATAAAGAAAGATATTTAACGGTACTTTTAGGGGTACGAGCCCTGCACTACCTGCCTACATAATTTGGATATTACCAGTCAGTTCATAACAAGCTATTACCAAAGTCGGTCGCAAAATCTCGTAAGCTAAACTCGCTATATATAGCTCGCAAATACTCTCTTCGATAATATATCATATGTATTTGTAACTAAGTAGTTATACTCGCATCGCATTCATAGAAATTATCAACTAAATCATTTATAGTAACCAGTGTTTTCTAAATCCGCAATTATAGTTTTCCATATGAACAGTTAATCTATTCAAACTAGCAGAGTTGCCAGTAGTTCGCTTTAAACATAGAAACGACATTCCGCTAAGCAATTCTATTTGTAATTATATATAATAGTGAAAATAGCCTTAGTGAAAAGTGTAGTGAGATATCCCATATCACAGTGTTTTCGGACGGTTATCAGAAATTACTATTTAATCTTAGCATTAAAGATAAGTTGGTGTTTAATCTGTTTTTCATTCCAGCCCCTGGGCTGGTGGTCCTTCTGCCTTTAATTCTTTAAACGAGCCTGTTTCCATTCCACCCGTATTGAAAGAATCCAACAACTAGTGACAGAAAAACAACTCGATATCATATGTCTACAAGAAACGAACTCAAAAATATCTAAGCTTCCCACACTAAAAAAGTTCGAAGGATATCATTATATCAGAACTAATTGTGACAGAGCCAGTGGTGGGATATCTATTTTTATTTCAAGTGAAATATATTCATCCCATCTTCTCATCACCACCGAACTCGAGGCTATCGCCATAACTACTTGGTGTCCTAATAAACTTACGATATGCAGTGTTTACATTCCTCCTAACTACCCCCTTACAGAAATTGAAATTCTAAATCTTATATATCAGCTCCCCGTTCCATATATTCTAGTAGGTGACTTCAATGCTCATAACTTTATGTGGGGGTCAAACCACACTAATGGCAAAGGTAAAACTATAGAAAACGTTATCAATTGCACAGGCTCCTGTCTACTCCTGTACTATACAGGCTCTAATACGCATCTGAACTTTTCCTCTGGCACATTTTCGGCGATAGATCTTAGTTTTAGCGACCCAAAAACATATACTTCACTAACTTGGAAAACTTCCGATGATCTATATGACAGCAACCACTTTCCAATATTTGTATCATCTGATATCTCCAACTATGAACAAACTATAACCAGAAACTTCTGGCGGCTAAAAAATGCCAACTGGATAGACTATACTTCACAAACAGATAACACCTTACCTTCTCTATCCCTATCCGACAATTTAACAATAATCTATTATTAATCACAGATTCCATACTGAAAGCTGCAAATTTGCACATAGGCAAAAATAGTATTTCCCATAAAACAAAGGCAGTACCTTGGTGGAATACATCTTGCCAAACTGCAACAGAACAACAAAAATTAGCTCTTAAAAATTACCGTAAAAACAAAAATCTGAAGGATCTTATTGAACTAAAGACAACCAGAGCCAAAGCCCGATTTATTATAAAACAAAGTAAAAAATCATCTTGGAGAGAATATGTATCCTCTATTAATTCAAGCACCAATCCGGCGGATCTCTGGAAAAAGATTAGGCAAATCCAAGGAAACAACACCAACCTCAAAATCTCTAGTATTGCTGTAAATAACACTACAATCACTGACAATCAAGAAATCGGTGAAACCCTAGCAACGCACTTCGACACTAAATTCAAAAGTAAAATAGATACCTCCTTACGAAAACCATTACCTAACGCCCCACCCTGTTCCTCACCCGAAACAATAATGGACATCACACATCTTAATTCTCCCTTTCTTTTTGAAGAACTAGTATCAGTTATTCAAACTTGTAAAAACAATGCCGCTGGTCCTGACGACATTCCTTACATATTATTCAAAAAGCTCTCAAACTGTAGCCTACTCAAAATACTTGAGATGTATAATTTAATCTGGTCATCTAACCAATTTCCCAATCAATGGCAAACCTCTATCGTAATACCTATTAAAAAGCCTAACCTAGAACGTTCCTTGGCCAACTCTTATAGACCTATATCACTAACTTGTACGATGTGCAAAATATTCGAAAAAATGATTAATAAAAGACTCCTATGGTTCATTGAAAAACATAAGATATTTGCTAGTGAACAGTCAGGATTTCGTCAGAACCGTTCAACCCAAGACAACCTTGTAATCCTCCAAACTCATATATCAGAGGCCTTAAACAAAAGACAAGAAGTCGTAGCTGCCATATTTGATATTGAAGGTGCTTTTGACACTATAAGTAGGCAATGTATATTAAACAAACTTATCCTTCTTAATATTAATGGTAATATATTTAACTTCATACGAAATTTTATATCTTCTAGATCGTTCAGAGTCTCTGTCAACGGTATTTTATCTTCTACTCATACTCAAACTGATGGCGTACCTCAGGGATCGGTACTAAATCCTACACTTTTTAATCTAGCAATAAGTGATTTATGCTCTCACCTCATTTCCCCTATTAAACATATCATGTATGCTGATGATCTAGTAATTTACTGTCATGGACAAAACTCTTCTACCACCTTGAAGCTTATTCAAACTGCTGTTGACACACTTTAAAAAAAACTAGTGACATGGGGTTATCTTTATCCTATGTAAAATCTAAAATTATAAACTTTAGTAGACGTCCCCTTTCTCCATCTCTATCCTATCTTTATCCTATGTAAAATCTAAAATTATAAACTTTAGTAGACGTCCCCTTTCTTCATCTCCACTTATTTTGATCAACAATGTCCCTCCTCCTGTTGTTAAACAATGCAAAATTCTCGGGTTAACGTTTGACTCACGACTAACTTGGAAGCAACATATATTTGCAATAAAAAGAGAAACGAGCATAAGACTAAACATAATAAAAACTCTATCACATCATTATTGGGGATCTGACGAAAACTCACTTCTTAAAATATACAGATCACTAATACGCTCCAAGCTAGATTATGGTTGTCACATATATATATCCGCCTCCAAAACATATATTAACCTTCTAAACTCAATTCACAACACAGCCCTTCGTCTTTGTATTGGCGCTTTTCGATCTAGTACTGTAGATAATCTTTATTGCGAAGCTAACTCCTCTTTGTATAAGACGAAAACAACTGCTACTCTCTTATGCAGCATCGGTATCAGCTAACCCCTTTAATCCAGTGCATCCCTTATTTGTAATGTCTACGTATAATTTACACAATACCAATTTCTTACCACCAATAAAACCTATTCCACTAATTTTAGCATAGACACTTAATGATATCTCTCTTACACATACCCTTCCTCTTTATTTTCCTCCATCTCCTCCTTGGATCATATCCACGCCCAAATTTAACACCTCGCTCACCAACTTCGATAAAAATAAACATCCGAAAGAGATCATTATAAATGCATTTAAAGACATTATAGATACAAATAAATACGACCTAATATTATACACGGATGCCTAAAAAAATGACACAGGAGTAGGCTGCTCCGTTACAACCTCTCATTTACTAATTAAGTCATCACTTATACCAGCCATCAGCAGCGTTCATACTGGCGAATTATTTAGTATATTGCAAGCTTTTAACCATATATCTCCACCTAATAAGCAGGTTGCCATATGCACAGACTCTTTAGCATCAATCTATTCTATCAAAAATATATTTACTGATCATCCAATCGTCCAAAAGATCCTAGACTCTTACCAAATTATCTTGTCCCAAAACATAACAGTTACCATAATCTGGCTGCCATCTCATATTGGTATAGAAGGCAATGAAATTGCAGATCACTATGCTAAACTTGCTACAGCATCACCTGAAATCACCGATAAAATTCAAATTTGTAAGGACCCAAAATCATATATTAAAAGAAGAACCAGACTCCTTTGGCAGTAGCATTGGAACTCTAACCGTTCGATCTTACACGAAATACAACCGTCAATAACCAGTCAGCCTACATTTGACTATTCAGCCCTCTCAAGACGAGATCTCATTGTGATAAGACGACTTCGGATAGGACATTCAAAACTCACACACGGCTACCTAATGTCCTCTAGCATCCGTCCCTCCTGTCAAATCTGCCAATCATATTTGACAATCAAACATATTCTCACTGAATGCCATCAACATTTGGTCAGAAGATTACAATACAAACTCAAAAGTAAAGTACGAGATATCCTAAGCAACCCTTACCAAATAAAAGCTGTGCTACAATTCCTTAGAGATGAACACTTATATCAAAAAATATAATTAGATTTTAATTTAGACATTGTATAACATATTATTATCATTCCGTATTATTGTAAGATATTCTTAATGTAACACTTAATGTTTGTGTAATAAAAATTCATGTTATAGTACCTGTGTAAGTGGCCATAGTAGCCGAGCACGTTAAAGTTGAAATAAAAAAAAAAAAAATTTAAAAATGCTATTTAAATTTTAAAAATATAGAAAAGAGTTTCGCGCTAGTCTCTTGTACCGCCTACTGTAATATCCTTTTTTTGTTTTATTATTTACCATAATTTTATCCTTTTTTGTCACCCCACTCATTTGTGCATTCGTTGTTCTTCGTTTTCTCCAGAAACAGTCCTTATCATACACTGCAGTTCTTTTACAGTTTTATCAAATTTGCCTTTTAGTTTAATTGGAATATTTTTTCTACAAACCCATCACTTGCCTCGTTCTATATCATCTATTGTTCTTTATCTTTACTATCTCTCTGGCCTCCATGAAGTCGAAGAACGTAAATCACGTGAAAAGAGTATTATTATTTATAATGTACAGGTATCCAAATCAAGCACATCTTCAACAAGAATTGAAGAGGACATTTTAACTCGAGTTAAAAAGTCATAAAACCTGGTAGTAATCCGAACATTTTTTCACGCCTGCTTAAAGTAAACTTTAAAAAATAAACATGTTTTGTCCATTTTTAAAAACAAAAGTAAACTTGCTGCGTTTAATATTACAATACAAAAAAGCAAAACTAAATTTAAAAATTGACTGTGTCGGTTTTTTTAATATGTCGATTTTCTGAAATATTGAGGGTGGGTCCTTTTCAAATGAATAAAGTAAATAGCCCAGTATAGAGATGAAAAAATGATTGATTTCATGGGAAAATTTATCGCAAGTAGCTTTAAATCATAGTCGCCAAAGGGGAAACTGCCACTGAATCTCTAAAAATTATACGAACAAGCTAAATTTTGCTGATAATATCAATTTTATGACCTCAAAAAGATGCAAAAAAAGTTTATCACTTTTACCCCCGGGCTTCCCCCTAAAACCCCCCTCGTAATGGGAAAACGGAAAACATCAAAATGTTTTAAACAAGAAATGTAGCTGAGACCGTTTTGAACAATGTTTATCAACACTTTTTGTGTAGAATAACCCGTTCTCTTAGCAACAGTGGTTAAAGCAAGCGTCGGTTTTGAATGACAGATACACGCGCAAAATCAAATTTTTATATAAAATTTGTATGTACTCGACGATAAAAATTCGAAATCTTTTAACCCTACAGCAGGCGCGCCAACTACCGTTTCAGAACCGGGCGCGCTGTGTATTTTGTAAACAAAACACATTTTAGTTGATTTTATTAAATTTAGTGCGTTTTAACAAAATGACAACCACGATTTACAAAAATAGTTTATTGTTACATAAAATAATAAACATAAAACATGTACCTACGGGTTACTTCACTCTATTTCTTCTGATTGCTACCGTTCATTGTTCTTACATTTTACGCGGGTAATTGTGGTTTCTGAATGCATTTTACATACAAATATTCTACATAGCCCACATCTAACTGTTGTGCTGGAATTTTTTAAGCCTGGACATGTTGCTCAATGTCCACGTTTTCTAGAGCTTTGCACTTCTGTTCTAGTAGGTTCTTCACATGATTTAAATTTCATTAGAAAATCTTGAATATCCTGAGGAAGATATCGCATTGTCTCTATTTCTGAAAGATGTACTTTCATTAAACTCAAGCTTAAATTCTTTAGAAAAATTCGGCGACATATTTTGGGATTTGTTTTATTGGCACAAAACAACACCTGCGCGTTGATACCCGCCATATCCATTAGAGAAAAAAAAATAATTAGTGGCCATCTTCTGGTTATTCTTTTTACAGAATATGATGCACACATTTGGTCAATAGTATCCACACCGCCTTTTGTGGCATTATAATCTAGAATAATTTCTGGTTTTTTAGTTTCGACGTCTACGGTGGCAATGTCATGCATCGTGGATAAAAGTATGACCGACTTACTTTTTTTTGGAACAAAAGAAACCAAAGTGACATTTTTCTGGAATCCAAAGAGTGACGTTCCCACTTATTTTTGTTTTTGGGGTAAAAATTCAATAGGTATTTCCCTTTTGTTTTTTCTCAAAGTGCCAATTATTTTAGTTATTTTATTTTCCAAAAGGGAAATAGCTAAAAGATAACTGGTATACCAATTATCGGTTTTCAAATTGCGATTTGAACCTTTTATATAATCAATAAGCCTATCTACGATATCACTGGGAGAGTTTGATACAGCATAAGGCCCTCAGGTTGCCGTCCATAATAAACCTCTAAATTTCCAACAAAGTAAGTTTGTGCATCGCCCAATATGAACTGCTTGATACCGTATTTTGCTGGTTTATTTAGTAAATACTGGATGAAACTACAACGTCCTCTGAGTCCTTCTAGTTTTTCGTCTATTGTAACAAATTCACCAAGATTATAGGAATTTTTACAGTAACTAACAAATGCGTCCAATATTTTTCTAATTGGTGCAAGTTTGTCATATATTTTCCGTTCATGTCTTGTGGTTTTATCATCAAAGCGCATTGAACGTAACAAAAATAAAAGTAACTCATTACAGCTCTAAGAATTTCTATACCTGTTCCATCAGATGTCCAAAGATCAAGTGCGTTAGTATGGTTAGCCTTTTTAGTGCCTAGGAGATAAAGCACTCCCAGTAACGCCATTATTTAACTTTTTGAAGTATGTTTCATATCTCGTTCTCTTTTATATTGAACAGATTCTTTTTTACTATCAATGTACAAATTGGTAAATTGTACGATGTTCTCTAATATATCAGAATCTATAATTTTTTCAAAAGCTGAAAGTTCTGAGGTCACTTTTGAAGCCACTGCCTTTGGTCCTGGAAGTATTTTGATAATATTTTTCTTTTTAATTTTTGATTGCGACGACAGCGGAGTCTTACGCAATGCAGTATTTTTAATCTTTACCTTGAAAATATTCGAAAGCAGTCGTACTTACTGCAGTATTATCCTCGAAGTTACTGGCTCTGTTGTAGTCATTCTGTTCTTGTTCAGATTCAGAATTGTGGTCATCATGGTGTATTATTTCTTCATCTGTCTCAGATTCATCGGAATATTCTATTTCACTAGTTTCTGTTTCTGGGTCTTCATTAAGAATTTTATATAACTCAGCCTCAGTTAAAAACTTCTTTCTAGCCCTGCAAAAATAAAAAAAGTAACACACAAATAATATAACAATGCAATTAAATTCTTACATGATATTCTCTCAGCGTAGCGTTATATTCCTTCTCAATTATGTTACAATATCCTGTTCAACCTAAAATAAAGTAAAACTAAAGTTAATTTGACTTTAATTTCGAATTACAACTTTTTTGTAATTAATGGATAAAATACTTACACTTGTGTATTATGTACACAAAACCGTCACACTCTCGTATTTCTAAGAATTCTCACAAAACTCAGCTGCAACAAAAAATATTACTCAACTATTCGAACGACAGATCTCTACTGGACGAATAGACGCGACGATATCGCCAGATTGACGACACTTCTATTTTTAGACGACTTTTTCTATTGGACGTGTACAAAATACACGGGCGCGCCCGCTCGAGGGTTAATAAGAATCTCCTATCAATAAAAATAAAAATGTGATTTAAACTTGAAGAGTGCAGCTGTCGTATGCAGTTTTTATATTTTGCCGAAAATAAAGTCAGTTTTTTGAAGCTATTAAATAAATAAATGTGCAATTTTTGTCATTTTTTACGATTCTGATAAGATCAATAAAATTAATCACTTTCATTGACCAGTTACTATGGAATTTGCATTATTAGAGCCTAATCTTCAAAACCAATAGTATCAAATTTTTATTTTGAGTTTTGGCAATAAATATGCCTAAAATACACTGAATTTAAACTTCCACATTACAAACGATTTAAAACATTTACAAACGAGACGTGCATAAAAGGACTAATATACTAATCTACAAGACCATAATCCAACTGATAGTGAGCTTTTGATGTGAAACTTGTGTACTAACCCAAAAATCTGTAAACATATTTAAAAGAAAGGTACTAAGACGAATACTAGGACCTGGCGACGAATCAGATACGATTACGAAATATATAATATGTATAAAGAACCACCTGGGGCTGCGTAGCGCAAGCGGTAGGATGCTTGACTCGCAAGCCGGTGGTCCGGGGTTCGAATCCCACCGCCGGCAAGAACATCTAGACATTTTAAAAATGTCTATAGGCCCCAGGTCGACTCAGCCTGAATAAAAATGAGTACCTTGGGTAAAACCAGGGGTAATAATAGACGGTTGAAGCGTAGCACTGGCCATGTTACCTTCCTTGTATACCGTAGGCCCTAGATATAGCAGACTACCCTGCTATACTCCCAAAGCCGCGACAGCGGTAAAAAAATGGGAGACTATTATTATATAAAGAACCACCTTTATCTATATGTCCGCCTACAGCATATTCAATAGGTGGGTCATGTATTTAAGATGGAAGACGACAGGCTTCCACAAAAACTGTTAAGTGCAGGAATACAGGGAAAGAGACCTATTGGAAGACCGAGAAAGCGATGGGAGGATGATGTTTAACGAATTGAGAGCTTTGCAGACTTGAATATTTGGGGCAATAGTTTTTACTATTAAATATCCCAAAAAGAAAAATAGACGGCAATAGGTACAGTTCGCCTAAGAATATCCCGGTTGAAGAATCTGCACCAATGGTCTGAATAGGGCATGATTTATTTTGCTCTTTTGAATGGCTATGGATACAACTCAAATTTAGTTGGTACTCTCCAATGCTCAAAGAAAGTATGGAGTTTAAAAAAGAAGATGAGTATAATCAAATAGTATAAATAACTGGGCACAAGCATAACGCGCTAAGAGATCTTACAAAGACAAGATGTAATAATTAGAGAAGATCCGCTAACTATTACAGAATCTGGATAAATTTCATAGAACTTAATTTGTAATAATATCATATTATGACATACCTAACGATTCTTTGATGAAGGAATCGATCTGCTAGCTTAAACTTGCATTATGTCTATTTATCACTTCCATTTACTTCCCCCCAATAAGAAGGAATCTAAAATCCGTCAACGCGGCGCACATTGAACAATGTTTTACTCTCGTTTCAGTTTTCAACGTTTCAGTATTCGAACCACCCCCGACACGTAATGTCGGTCTTTCTCCCGGCTCACCCTTAAAAGACGCGCCGCCGACGTTATTTCGAATCAAAACAATAACTCTACGATGTAAAGTGCGGATTTTCATCGAAAAAATTTTAATAATTGGTGATAAGACTTATTTATGAACATGGGTTCAGTGAAGTTAGCCGTTTTTTGGTTAATTTTTGTTTTGGTTAATGAAGGTGAGTTATTCGTTTAAAGCTGTTTTGAAATATTATCAGAAAATGCATTGCAATCGATAATATACGCCGGTATGTAGTTTATTTTTACCCCTTTAACGAACTTTACGGCTTAACGATCGCTTGGTTTAAATAATAGTTTTTATTGTTATGTTAGCTCAAAGAAGATTTTTATGAACACAATAGTCAGGGAACGCAACAGATTTTTATAATTAATCTAACCAAGTTTTTTATTATTACCTAATGTATTAATAAATTCACTACAGCTCCTTCGATGCCAAAATACTAACTAATCTGTACTATTTTAATAGGTTTGCTAGTATTTATAGTTTCTTGGTGAACATATTTAGAAGTAAATCATTTCATTATGATTGACCTCTATGATCATTGATTGTGACAAAAAAATTTTTAGATTATTTATTATTATTTTATTTATAATTTTAAGCTCTAAAGCATTTTTTAACCATACTTACTATCTTGTACATTATTATCCATTTATTGATGGTATTACTAGATTGAAGTATAAACGTTTACACAATTCTCATAAGTTCATTTTTTAAGGAATGTTTATTAACTTTTGTTTTGTAATTTTATAAATAGCATCTAAATTGCTCATTTATGAAAAGCCATTCTAATTTGTTTTGTATATGTTATAATTTTGTAAAACCTCATGCTGCTAGTTCGTTGCGCTGTAAAGTTTTCCATATTCGTAACGAAACAAAAGATTTATGTGCCGAGAGTTATTGTAGAGATTGAATTTAGACTAAGTTTTACATCAACAATTATATACAATTGTGTAGTCCGTAACGTTACAGTATTTACTAGAGAAATGTAAAATATTATTAAACACGAAAGAGTAAAGAAAATCTGTAAGATAAAGTTTATATAAAATAGCGCTCAGAGCATTTCCAAGTTATGATGCAAAAACTATAAACATCATACAGTACCTACGTAAAGAAAGGGAGCCAAACAATATTATTACAAGATAATAAGCAATTTTAATAACGACTTTCGTTATTTAGCTACTAATAGGTTAATAATTTCTAATGATTAATTAAACTAGTACTAAAAGCTATTCAAAAATTTATTTAAATAATTATAAATCTCTCTATCAAACCATTTTCTTAAAAAACATTTGAACCTATACACTTTACACTTGAACTATGTGTGAAGAATACAGCATTTGTTTTCTTTTAAAGAACTTGAATAGCAAAAAACGTGCTATTTATTGGTTTGATCGCTAACTGCGAAATTTAAGAAAACAACTTATGCTAACATAATAAACAAATCCACTAACAAAAGTAAGACAATATGGAGTATTGTTAAAAAACAAACCTATAAGGAAAATACTACGTCCAATTTGAACTTAACACCAGAAGAGATTAACGAATACTTTAAGAATATAGCATATATTATATCGAAATCAATGGGAAACTCTGAGCATGACATAAACTACTATCTTAGCAGGCTACCTAGAAGGTCAAGTTCATTCTTTATGGCCCCAATAGTAGCATCTGATGTGAAAGAATGCATATACAGATTAAAAAATTCCTCATGTGTTGACTACTATGGTTTTAACAGTAAAATTATTAAGGCATCTCCAGATATAATTATTGAACCACTCACAATATTATTTAACAAATGTATTAATGAGGGTTACTGGCCTGATGTATTCAAAATATCAAAAGTAATTCCACTTCATAAAAAAGGAAATAAAAATGCTCCAGACCATTACAGACCTATTACCATAGTACCAATAATAAGTAAAATTTTGAAAATCTTAATTACAGATCGTATAACAAATTATTTGGATAACAAATCAATTATATCTAGCTCTCAATTTGGCTTTAGAAAAAAAAAACGGGTGTAGCAGTCCAGTGGAACTGCCGGTAGAAGTTATACTTTTATCCACACGTTCGCTGTTACAAATTTATAGGGGAGTCAATCTGCACAATCATTACATATGTAATGCTATAGGTAAGAGAGAGTAGAAAGAGAAACAGAATTAGGTATATAGGTATATGGTGCATCGTTTGCTGTATATAAACAACATTTGACCTGTAATAGAAGTATAGTAAATGAAGGATTGAATCAATATTTTGATGAAAAGTAATGGAAATAAAATATCATTATTACTAATGTGCAGCTACATTGTGCAGCTATGGAGTCTTGGACAAAGAAGTGAGAAATCAAGTACAAAAAGCAAACAGACTGACAAGATGAATTAATAACACTTTATGGCGAAACAGACACATTAACACTGATATGAAGTCAAGAATTTATAAAGTCAGTGTAAGACCAATAATGCCATATGCCTCAGAAACAAGACCCGTCACAGCCACAACACAAAGGCTACTGGAAACGGCAGACATGAGAATGAGAGTACTGAGAAGAGTTACAGAAAATACGCTGAGAGATCGAAAGAGAAGCGAAGACATTAGAAGAAAATGTACCATACAGTGTATAAGCGAATAAACAATAAATAGAAACAATTAAAATGGAATAACCCCATAAGCAGAATGGGGGAGACCTGTGTCGTCAAAATAACAAGAGGTAAGTCACCAGAAGTATCAGACTGCCGGGCAAAAGACGGATTGACAACCTTCCATATATGTATTAATCCGCCAATTAACAAGCAGAATGGCTTATAAAGAATAAGAATAAGAAGCAGAAATTCAACAGGGTTCGACCTTACACCAAACTATGTATCAAGTATTAAGTATTTTTCCTTTATAGTTATAGCACATAAAGGTGGAAAAACAGACAGACAATAACTATTGAGTCCTTAATAATAAATATTAAAAGGATCAAAAATTTTAGTATATAGTTTGTTCTCATAAATTGTGGAGATAGTTACAACATATTTAACATATATTCTAGCGAAAAT
Source organism: Diabrotica undecimpunctata (assembly GCF_040954645.1). NCBI lineage: Eukaryota > Metazoa > Arthropoda > Insecta > Coleoptera > Chrysomelidae > Diabrotica > Diabrotica undecimpunctata. Next base: position 41,727,401 of record NC_092804.1, on the reverse strand, counting down.
AAATGAATTTATTCAATTTGCTAACGTGGAAAAAAAAACGAAATAACCCAAACAACTCTTTTCTGAACCTTACAACTTGAATTACTAAATTTTTAGGTAACTGAACTAAGCCTCAGTTTTATTAATATCGTCTTGGCGCCATTTTGTAAGATACTCTTGAATGGGACCATGGAGAAATTAATATATTATTTGAAAGCACTTGTATAAATCATTAGGTCCTTGGATTTTTTGATTCTTTGTGGCACCGTTTCAAAATCCACACCAAATTGTGAAAATCTTATTAAATTAACTCTCGGTGAAAGAATAACTCTTTCTTCCCAGATGGATAACGTCACTAGTATCATATATATGCCAAAAAATCTTAATTTAAAAATAAAATCGACCTTTTTGAGATTTATCTCCATACATAGCAATATATTATACATAAAACAAATTTAAAATAACAATCATTATATTTGCCCTTTTATCTCTACGCCCATGACTACTATATATACTAAATATTCAATGATAAATAAAATAGTTTGGAAAATTAAATAATGTATAAAGTTATCGAAACAATATTAAAAATGATATTATGATTTTTTCATTCTTTGATTTTTAAAACCAAAGTGACAAAAATCAGAACATAATAAATAAAAAAATATATTCCCTCATTGGGATCGAACTCGCGACTTCTGGTTCTAAATACCGCGCTTCAACTCATTCGACCAGTAACCTTAAATAAGAAGGTGGCTAATCAATGTCGTTTTAACAAGAAAATTATTAAGATGTCAGTTTTTTGGTTGTATTTTGTGTTTGTGTTTATTTATTTATTGTATTCCAAAAATGGAAAGGTTATTACGAATCATAGAACTTCCAGGAAGAATATTTATTTGTAAAAGACTTTGGCCAAATATATATATATATATATATATATATATATATATATATATATATCTACCGAATTAATATAAAATAATAATAATAATAATACTAAATATTAAGTATATTTTGACAAAAGGAACATTTTTATATTCGAGAGAGGAAGAGAGAGAAAATATATCTTCTGTCTCTCTCTTACCTATATCTTACATATGTAATGATTTTGCCGATTCACTCCCGTACAAATTTCCAACTCCGAACGCGCGTATAGTAGTATAACTTCAATAACTCAAATCAACAACTAAAGCTTTATTATAAGTAATAGAACAAATTGTGCACGGTCTTGATGCAGATGAACCTACTAATGGATTAATGTGTGACCTTACAAAAGCTTTTGCTTGTGTGGACATTCAAACACTATTGATAAAATTGGAGTACTATGGAATAAGTGGTACCATACACGAACTTTTAAAATCATATCTTACAGGAAGAACACATATTGTTGCATTTAAAAATCAAGAATCTAATCTTCTACCAGTTTCAACCGGAGTATCACAAGGATCAGTTTTGGGTCCTCTGCTATTCTTGATATTATATATATATATATATATATATATATATATATATATATATATATATATAAAGGGGGGTTGAGGTTAATTGGGTATGCAGCTGATTGAAAGCCAAGTGTACTCTGTTCAACACTTCATTATATTTCGCTAATTTTCATTGGCATCATCACCTGAGAGTTGATTCAGGTTAACGGCAGTCTGATTTTTTAATAACATCAAGTAATGGTTTGTGGATACAATGTGGGTTGCAGCTATATTCTACATGTAACATTTAGTTGTATAATTTACTTTAACAATTAAAATATAAGTACAAACACAATTCAAATTAAAAACAAAACAAACACAAAAACATTTAGTTGAGTGACTGTCATTAAGGTTAAGTACCAGAAATACCAAATATCGAATCTCTCTCTCTGCTCCTCGCTTATTGATATAAGATTTTTGGGAAAATAGTCAACGTGGGAATCCAAAAAATGAAGTTTGACGCTCATATTGCATTCCAGATTTTATAATTTTCGACTATGTTGGCTACAATTTCTTTATAGGTTGAAGACTTGTTGTTTCAAAGGAAACCATCTATGACTTCTACGAAAGAATTTCATGCTTTAGATTCATCCTGGATCATTGTATTCTGAAACAATCTGTTTGATTTTAAGGTTCGAATTTGAGGGCCTACAAAAATTCCTTCTTTAGGTTTAGCTTCAGAAAGTGCAGAAAATTTGTGACACAGATACTTAAAGCAGTCACCTTGTTTATCTAAAGCTTTGACTAACTGCTTTATAAATCCTAACTGTATGTGAAGAGGAGGCAAAAGAACTAATTTTGGGTCACCTAGTGTATCACGTTGCACATTTTTTTGTCCCGGTACAAGCATTTCTCTGAGTGGCCACTCTTTCTTAACGTAATGTAAATTTCGTGCTCGACTGTTCCACTCGCACAAAAAACATGGATACTTTGTGAATCTAGACTGCTAACCCAAAAGTATGGATATTATTTTGAGACCTCCACAGAGTTGCCAACAATATTCGCTATACTTTATTTTATTTAGCAACAGCTCAAGATTCTCATATATTCCTTTGAGATGCACGGAGTGAGCAACGGGTACTGAGGCATAAGTATTACCATTGAACAACAAGACACCCTTTAAACTTCTCTTAGAAGAATCAATAAATATCTGCCATGATGTGGAATCGTAATTGTCAGCTCCCAGTTTCATGACTACTTCAGGAATATTATGACAATACACCAATGAGCCCTCTTGAGAAAAATATTCCGTGAACTCTTTTTCACGATACCTATACCACGAAAATATGGTTACCTGGAGCCCATAGATTTTTATCTTTCAGTAATGATCCTAAGATTAGACGGCATAGGCAGTATTGCCATTTAAATGAAATTAACATAATGTATTAAAATTTTTTCTTTCGAAATATAAGTATTTTAAAAAAAAATAATTTTAAATGTAATTTACGTAATATCAATAAGGTATTTGTTACGTTACGTTACGCTAGTACATAATATCTCACAAGGTTCTTTTTAATTTTGTAAAAAATTTTGATGTGATGGGCTTAAACCGAATTCATATTGAGAATCAGCGTACCCGTATTAGCTAAGGACACATCTCAAACTCAAAACACCAAAAATCATGTCGGCCTGTGAAGCGATGCAAAGATAAGATATATATTTCTTGTATCTCTTATCTTTGTTTAATAATTGTTTTAATTAGAAGTTTCTAGTTTTCATAATTTGGATTTTTAAAATCTACGGTTTAAAACAGTGGGTACAGTAGATGGTACTCTAGACAAGCAGAAGCTTCATACTATGTTCTCTGTATTTTAAAATTTTAAATAATATTTTTAAAATTGATTCACTAATTTAATTTGATTATTTTTTTAAATTCACTACAGAAAGTTTACCTCAAAATAACAAATTACGACCAGTTTTGATATTTTTTCATAAAAATTATTGAAAATAATCAAAGATATTTACATTTTGGAATCCTGTTTATTTGAATCATCTACAGATAAACCATGTGTTTTTCTAACATCATCATCACTGCTGTATTTATCTTTTACAGGTAAACAATTTTGTTCATTGCACATTTTCAAAATCACAAGAAATTAATATATATATATATATATATATATATATATATATATATATATATATATATATACACAGGGTGGTCCTTAAGTAATTGTACAAACAGAAACCGTAGATTCTGTACTCTAAAATATTATGATTTAAGCCAACTTGCTTTAATAAAATGTTGATATTAAGAAAGATACAGGCTGTTAAATTGGAGATTTAGAATTTTATTTTTTGCTATAATTTTTACGTTTGTAAATATTTTTAGACAAACATTTACAATTGAATGCTTTTGAGTAGGATAAATTATAATTTCATACATACTTTAATTTAGCTCATAGAGGGCGCCACATATGTCACATGTGTGACATAAATTTCCGGTTAACTTTTTTCCTCTTTAAGTTACCTCTATTTGTGTTAAAAAATATTAAAGATACATTATTTCAGAAATGGTATACTTGTTAGTAACCTCAAAATTCAACTGTTTTCGAGATAATCGCATTTTATAAGTCAGCTGCATAATAATATTTGTGCGGTAAAGCACTGAATATCTGTAGATAAGTATAATTCATAGTTTATTCTTATTAAAACAACTCAAAGATGATAATGTTACATCACAAAATGCTTTGTTATGGCTGCTAAATGTCTTATTGGAGAAAAAATTCTTCATCTTCTACTTTAGGTGCCGTGTCCGTATTCAGACGTTGGCCGTCATTATGTTTACAATTTCCCTTTTCTATCGCTTCTTAAGCTTCTATACTGGCGTTGTATTACTTTTTCTCTATTGTAAAATGCTGAAAACCCAAAAATGTGTGGTTTATGCAAGATGGTATACCTCCACATTCTAGAGAGAAGGCAGTGAGAACATACTTAAATACAACTTTTCTGAACGTTGAATTGGTCGTGGTAGTCAATGGCAAGGTATTCCTTGGCAATGTGGTGGGATATTGATATAATTATTTAATTCATAATAAATCCCAAAAGAATACTTATTATTCATTACACAGTAAACACACAGTCAATTTAGTTCACCATAATATTAGTTCGTTAGTAAATCATAATAGTCCATTTGTTCAAGATGTAATTATAGCTACTCGTAAGCTGTAACGTAATCATATAAATAAGTAATGTCATCGATAGGTTATTTCGTATGTATATAAGTAACCAATGAACGAGATACATCACAGTTTAATATATTATTTAACCTCTGCGACAAATAAGATGTAGTTCCACAATATACCATAAGATTTGGATATGTAGCCAGAAGAATATATTCATCCATTATACATTATAGCCACCACGTAGCCCAGAATTTAATCCGCTTGATTTTGGTATATGGAGCGCATTAAATCAACGTGTTTATAAGAATCCCATAAACATTCGCAACCAACTATGGGAAGAAATAACTACTGCAGCAGTTTCTTTAGAACCAATGATGCTATTTCATATGAGACGATCTTTTATGGAATATATTGACAAATGAATTAAAGAAAATGGTGAAAATATCGAACATTTACTTTCACAAAAAGTTATGTTATTTAGTTTAACTATTTCTTAGTTTAGTTTGTAAACAAAATGTTTTGATTATGACTTTAATTTAACATAAAACGTAAAATGTTTGGTGTAAAATCCTATTATTCTGTTATTTTGTCAAATCCTGATATTAATTATCCTGCTGATATATTTATTTTATTTAATATTTTGTTAACTACTAACTTTATTTAAAGGTATTTTATACCAAAATTCAGAAGTATTAATGTTTTTTTTCTATTTTCCTGTATCTGTATCTTTCTTAATATCAACATTTCGTAATATTTTAAAGTGTACAATCTACTGTTTCTTTTCGTACAGTTACTTAAGGACCACCCTATATATATATATATATATATATATATATATATATATATATATTTATATATATATACATATGACGATTCATATATAGTTATTCACAAAATGAAATGTTTACATGTTGTATAACAGACACCCTTGTCGAATTTGACTTTTCCAAATATTTCGTGTCGCTAATTTCGTGACGATCTGCTGTGCATTTTACTATAGAGAAAAATTAATGCAACGCCAGTATGCAAGCTTCGGTTCAAAAATATCAGAAGTAAATACTCATTTGTATATTCATTGTTTCGTATTTATACTACGATAATTACAATTACGTAAACCTGTCTAGGGAAAGTGGAAAACTTTGCTTACCCTTGTCCTAAGCGAATTCCTTCTTTCGTTTGGTAACCAAACATACGTTACTAAGAATTAATTAATTAATAATTAATGTACCACTTGTTTATTAACTGCTCATCTACTTCCTTAATTTCAAAGTTGTTAGAAGTTATTTCTAACTAGTTTACTAGTTAGTGAGTTTTAGTTAAAATAGTTCTGGAACAAAATTTTTTATTACCAAAATTAAATAAAATTAGTCTCAGATACATTACTTTATTACAACAAAAAGTGATATATGAAAATTTAATGACTACAGGAGAATATAGTTGGTTAGACTCAGTCAACAACGCAAGTTACTTGGGATGGGGATGTTGATGGAATTGAGTTGGAACACAAAAAGTAATCCTAATACAATTTTAAGGAAAGATGACAGATATTATTTGAGATACAGCAGTTGAAATTTCTTTTTTAAGATAAAAGCAAGTTACAGTACGATGACCGCTACCATCCAGTAAGTTCCACCACGTGGATTCCAACACGGGGCTACCGCTTGAACATTCTGGACTAAATTGCGACGTATTGAACAGCAAGATCAGCAATTAATAAATTATAAAAACACCATGTTAAAATCAATATTTTTCAGTCTGATTAATTATAAGTCTGATTAATTAAAAGTCTGATTTAAAATAAAGTCTGATTTAAATTATTATTGTTGTTACTAAAATCTTTGTAAGTCGAAATAAAAGTTTTAATTGTGAAGTTCAGTTTTTAAAAAAGTGTTTTTCCCAAGAACATTCATAATTCGCATCAGGAAAAGAATTTGAGAATAAAGAGATATGGTAGAAGTCACACTATATAAAAAAAATAAACGACAAGAGAAAACTGTATAAGGATTGTTAGGAAAATAATATGTCACAAATATTTAAAGTTATAATGTTGCCAAAAATTAACGAAATTATCTGTAGCAGGGGCTAAAGAAGAAGCGTATAAAAATCTATACGACAAAAATTTTTAATAAAAACTTTATAATTAGTAACGATCGTTTCATAAGATATTTACTAAATATCTTATGGGTTAATAATAGGTTCTTCTAATGTTGGAAATTACACTGGCTAGTTGTTTGACAGTCTTCAGCTAATCATAATAGTTGTTCGGCACTGTGTATTCCAGTCTAAAGGTCGCGGCATATTATCGTGCACGTATAGTTTCCGGAACGTAGCGCTTCCATTCCACCAATCGGACTGCGCGTTCACATTTTCATACATAGAACGTTTCAGTTTGGTTTGGTGAAGATATGATATCGCTTTTCTCGACAAAAATTATGTGCAATTGCTCTTCTACTTAACGATGCAGAATGAAAAACTGTGTTAAAAAGAAGGTTTGAAGTACATCCAATGCTAAGAGAAAGGAAGAAGGAAGGTGAATACTGGACTTTATACAGAGAATTAATTGATGACGATGAAAAATATTATGGATATTTTAGAATGAATAGGATTCAGTTTAAATATGTTTTAAATTTAATTACACCTTCAGTTAAAAAACAAAATACTACATTTAACGAAGCCGTACATATCAAACCAAAAAGTATTTTTAAAAAGAAGAGGTATCACTTCCGTACAAAAGTCCTAATTGTTTATCACTTCCGTGATTAATTGTCACAAAGCAATAAAAACACATGCATAAATGACAAAATAGCCTCGAAAATTATTTATTTAAATACTCTGTATCAAAATCAAACAAATACCTAAATAAACAACGAGGGGAAAACGACGAACATCTAATTCACATTATCCTTACCAACCGGTTACGACTCGTTACGTAGCCGTCGGCATCAGTAAAATATTGTTTTCGAATATACTGAACGGAAACGTTAAGTGTCTGAAACGCTACGTTCCGGACAGTGTGAGTTGTTCATATTTAAAACCATTTAAATTATATTTTTCGAAAACTAAACGCTATGTGCTGAAAACGCAACGTGCATGATAATATGCCACGACCTTAATAGTGAATGTTTTTGAGCCATGTTATTTGCTTCCTTCGAATTCGATTTTTTCTTTCACGATAAGCTGAGTGATTCTGTACCGGTCTCCTATAAAAATTCTCCTCCCTCGATATAACATTTTTCTTATTTTAATAGTCTTAAGAACGGCATTTGATATATTTAAGGGGAAGATAGGGTTTATTTTCAATATTTTTAATACATTTTTAAGATTTGTTTTTGAAAAATTGTTTAATATAAATCATTTATAAAATGAGAAAAAAAGTTACTTTACGGTGTTCGTCATAACTTATAACTGGACCATCTATTAACAAAAACAAAAATATTTCATTAGTTTATGAGCTTTCTTAGGTCGTCACGATGAGATATTGTTCATTTTATCGTTTTTTCAAAATTTAGAGCAAAAAAATTTTTTGTTAAAATTTGACTAATAATTTATTTAGTAATTTATCTATAAAAAAGGTGTGCAAAATTGGAGAAGGATCGATCAAGTAGTTTTTGAGAATGAACACCAACTTGAAAAAAAATATTCCAAAAAAAAGACGTTTAAAAAAAAATTATTTTTTTGATACTTACACAGTATCGTCTATTCTATTCTCATATAGCTACGTGCTTTCTGCTGAAATATCTAGAGCACCTTTTGTTTCTACTTTCAACAAACTCTGTCTTTTTTTTTTGTTGCATCTGCAGCCATTTTATCCGCGTTTGTAATTCGATTGTTATCTGCCGCGAGTGCATAATTATGAGAACTTGACACTATACTTACTCCAATTTCTATGTGAGTACTCACTCACCCCACTCATTCACTCATTCATCTCACACACTCACCAAACTCACTCACCCGACTCACTCACCTCACTCAATTAACTCACTCACTCGTAAACGCCTATAACTCCATCAATTTTGTTCCGATCACTCTGAAATTTTAACTGGATACGCTTGAACAGTTATACTATCAAATAAAATAAAATAAAAAAAAAAACGAAAAAAAATACCCAACCCTCCATTAATACAGCTTCGTTGGTCAGCATCGCTGTCCAGAATATTCAGAGTGTTCTTCTTTTCAATCACATCTACACACCGCCTCTAGGCGAATGATCTGGTCCAGGTCTTTATGCCATGAAACAACACTGATCAAATACAGCATTTGATCATTCTTTGACGTTAGTTTAGGTTTAAGCTATGGTTACAGAATAATGATTTAAATTGAGTAACTCTCTCAATATTTTGTTTTTGCCCGCGGTGTCATCGGAATTGCTATAAAAACATACTCAAGCCATTTCTCAGGTATTTCTCCAGTAGTATATACGCGTAACTAGAATACCGATGTGGTCATCTTGTGTCTGGTCTAGTGCTTTCTTGATTTTTGGTGATTTAATTGCATAAAGAACTTTAAAAGATTTTAAAATTTAAGGACTTTTTTGATTTAAATTGTTCTACATTTACTTCATGTTTCAAATATTTCTCGTTCATCAATATAACTTTTCCTGCATTATATACGAGAGTATTAGTATTTTTCTTATCATACAGGTCAGCCACTTAACAAACTTTTTTGTGCATATTGAACATGTCATGTTTCTTTTCTAATTCTTTCTATTGTGTTCTTTGTTCAATAAGGTCTAGTAGTTCTTCTGCCATCGATTGGTGTCTCTTGAATATATTAGTTACACTATGTTTTCCACTACCTTCTTTTATTATCTTGAGAATCTTCACGAAATAATTTCTATGTTTTCTCAACATTTTCGGTTATTCTCATTATTTTCATGTAATCGTTTACATCATTTTAGACTTGACTTTTGTTGACATCTGAAATATTAAAATCCTTTTGCTAATGTTTTTTGTCTATTCGTTTTAGCTTGACTCTTGTATCGGCGACTAAATAGTTGTAATTAGACACAATATCTGCTCCAGGGTATGTCGTAATTCTACTGACGTAGTTCCTAACTCTGTTGTTGATAAGAATGTAATCTATTTGATTTATTATTACACGGGTTGCATTATCTCCAGGGGCTCTCCAGGTATACAGTCTGCGATGATGTATTTCCCTATAAGATCTGATCTACATCCTTCACATATCTATTAGCAGCTTAACTATTTGATTGTTACACTAACAGGAAGGAACATAATCCAATTTCGTTCATTTTTAATAGGTTTATAGCACATTGTGAAAGTGTTTATGGTATTAAACAATCTGTTATTGTGGATGAAATGCTTGTGAGCTGTCGTGGAAGGTGCCCAGTTAAAATATATACATTCCAAATAAATCGACAAAATATGTATATCTACACCGGAAAAGACACAGATGAATTTGTACTAAGCAATGGTGACAAGTTTCTAAACCCCACACAAGTCGAACCAATTTTTAATACCAATCAAAATATTACTGCTGACAATTTGTATTTTTTGACAGGGCTAATCGATATTTTGAGAAAAAAAAATGAACGTATGTAAGTACCATAAAAAAACAATAAATAAGATCGAAATCCAACCGCCTATAAAACTTCATAAAAAAAGTGCAGAAGGATTCACACTTTATAGATTTAGGGAAGAATGTATAATGATTTCCTACATTGGAAAAATTTAAAAAGCTACCGTTTAGTTTCTTCAATGCATAAATACAAATGCATTGGTCTCAATACTAATAAACCATAACAGTTTTTTAATATTGTTCTGAAGAAATTTTTTAAAAAATTTTTAAAAGAAGAATTTTTCACTAAATAACAGAAAACCAAAAATTTGTTTAATTTACTAATATTTGTATTTTGAGAACGATTTCCGAAGTGGAAATTGAAACGTCAATAAACGTAATTTAACCTTTAATTGTGGCTTATTTCCATTTAAACAGTAATTACTAATAAACCAGAAAACATAACCATAATAAAGGAGGCGTGGATTGTTTTGACGAAAAATATCTTAAAAGCACTTCAAATCGCAAAACTCGCAGATGTCCTTTAGGAACTCAAAATGCCTTTGCCTGAATTGCAAAATATAGAACAATTCTTCTCCTTTCACTACCCTGTCTGATTATTGAACGTTGGCGATCATATTGGCAATAATAACTTTGTTTACGGCGGCTCTAAATAAATTAGCGGTGGTTTCTTGATATCATTCTCAGAGATTTCGGAACCAGGATGTTCTTCTTCGGCCTGGGCCCTCCTTCCGGCGATCTTACCCTGTATTATAAGGTGTAGAAGGTTATATTTCTCTGGATGTCTCATTATGACCGAAATATTGTAACTTTCAAATTTTTATCGTTTTTGTTAGTTCTGCGCTTTTTTTCATTCGATGTAAAACTATTTCTTTTCTTATTCGATCAACCCAACTTATTTGCAATACTCGTCGATAACTCCACATCTCAAAGGCCTCCAATTTTTTCATTATTTTCTCTGTAAGGGTCCGGCTCTCCATACCATACAGCAAAGTGGAGAATATGTAGCAGCGTATTAATATGGTTTTAAGATTTAACGTAATATCTCTATTAATTAGAATTTTCTTTAATTTATAGAAGGCGGCTCTTTCTTTATTTATATCCTAGTTATCGTTAACGTTACGCCCAAATAGGTAATATTGTCGACTCTAACTCTATTCTTCTTCTAACTCTATTCCATACGCTCTGATGTTCGTTGGTTGTAACTCCGTTTTGCTGACAACCATACGTTTAGTCTTAGAAGTATTAAGTATTAGTAGCCCAGTCTGGTTAAAAAAAGTTCGAAAAATCTTTCGCAGATATCTGAAGCTTTTAAGACCTAGGTGGGGGTTACTAGATGACGAATAGATGAAAAAGTACTCGTATTTTTACCTTGCATTTTTTTTAAACAATAATTTATGGTCACAATTTGATTTTTTGTCTATAAGTTTTTTCCCTTATATTTTACATAAACAATATTTATATAATTTTTTTATATCAAGAATTTAAAAAGTTTTTTTAATTAAAATTGATAAATAACTTACGGAGATATTTGCAAAAAAGCAGTTTTTTTGCACTAATTTATAAATTTTATTAATTTTTTTATTAGCAAAATAAAATGTTATTATTACACTTGAACATCGAGGAATTAGCGTCTTTTAAATTTGTGCGAAATTTCCCCCCGATCGGTCAAATAGTTTAAAAGTTATTTAATTTATTTATCCCTGAGGCTAAATAATTAAATTATTGAATTTGCTCTATTAATGATGCTGGACACATTTAGCAAATTTCATAGGATTCTTTAAGACTTAAACGATCTCAGAAGTTAAATACATATTGCGTTTTCATCGAAAATATTAACAAAATAAACGTTTGAAAAAGGGGTATGTTTTTTACTTATAAACAATTATAATAACTTCTATATTTTTCAAGCTACAGACTTGTAGTCTTGTACGTACAACCATTTAATAGCTGGTAAAAAAACTTACATTTAAAAAAAGAAACCTTCATACTAAGATATATTACCGGTTTTCTATTATATAGATGACCTTTCTCCTATTCACATGAATACATATAAAATGTAAGGACACAAGGACGGTATACTCTGTGATCTTTGAAAATATTTAGATCTAAAAACATAAATAAATGTGTTTACCGTCCTCGTACTGTACATATACCTATACACATATATAAACATATAGATCGTCAAAGTAGTAAATAATTCTAATTAATATAAGGAATATGGCGAAATAATGTGTAAAACATTACCTGAAATTTAAATTATAAAATATATAAGTATTATTACATCATTGATATAAAATGAAAAAAAAAAAATGTCATCATTATTAATACTGCGACAGACTATTCCAGCCAAATTAAAAAAAAGTAAGTTTTTATGGTGAATTTCAAATGGACTCAATTTTTCCGAGGTTTCCCATATTTCCCGGCCAGTGAAACTATGTAGTTATTCATAATATTGTTTTGAAGCTATTTTCTTGTGGCATTTTAAAGTAATTACTATTTAAATGGGAATAAGCCACAAATAAAGGTTAACGTACGTTTATTGACGTTTCAATTTCCACTTCGGAAATCGTTCTCAAAATACAAACATTAGAAATAATGTTTAAATAAATTTTTACTAATGTTTGTATTTTGAGAACGATTTCCGAAGTGGAAATTGAAACGGCAATAAACGTACTTTAACCTTTAATTGTGGCTTATTCCCATTTAAATAGTAATTATGTAGTTATTCATATTTCGACGACCTACCCCAGATTAAAAAAAAGAGGCTTCTAGCTGCAATGCGAGCCAAGATAATGTAAATTTTTCCTATGTGTTTCAATTTGAAGTTCCGATCTCGAAAAATAAAGCGGAGCTGAAACAGTTATCCCCTCCACTTTACTATGTCGATCTTTCGGAAATACCTTTGTTTCGAAGGACTGTAAGTTTCGAAAAATTGGATGATTTTTATAGCTATAAGTTTTAACATAAAGTTTAGATTTTCATTCAAAATTTGTACAAATTTTATTTCTTAATGTTTATAAACAATGGAGATATGATTTTTTTTTAAAATTAGTCCCTAACTTCGTTCCTATTGTTCATAGAAGGTTTTTTTTCATGTGTTTTTTTACCAGCTATCCGATGGTTGTACGTACAAGTCTGTAGCTTGAAAAATATAAAAGTTATTACAATTGTTTATAAGCAAAAACATACCCCTTTTTCAAACGTTTATTTTGTAAATAATTTCGATGAAAACGCAATATGCATTTAACTTCTGAGATAGTTTAAGTCTTAAAGAATCCTATGAAATTTGCTAAATGTTTCTAGCATCATTAATAGAGCAAATTCAATAGTTTAAATATTTAGCCTCAGGGATAAATAAATTAAATAACTTTTAAACTATTTGTCCGATAGGGGGGAAATTTAGCACACATTTAAAAGACAGTAATTCCTCGATATTCAAATGTAATAATAACATTTTATTTTGCTAATAAAAAAATTAATAAAATTTATAAATTAGTGCAAAAAAACTGCTTTTCTGCAAATATCTCCGTAAGTTATTTATCAATTTTAATTTAAAAAACGGAAAAATAAAGATATTCTTGATATAAAAAAATGATATAAATATTGTTTATGTAAAATACAAAAGAAAAAACTTATAGACAAAAAATCAAACTGCTACCATAAATTATTGTTTAAAAAAACCCAAGGTAAAAATGCGAGTACTTTTTCATGTATTCGTCATCTAGTAACCCCCACCTAAGATACCAGGCAGGGAAGACTGGAATAAAGGTGTACCCATACAAGCTGCTGCTACCTGGTACACGGATGGCTCAAAAACATCGGAGGGTGTGGGAGCCGGCATAGTAGGGACAAATCAAGGGATAGATTTCCCGGTAAGTCTATCTAAGGATGTGACAGTTTTCCAGGCGGAAATAACTGCAATCCATCACTGCGTGGAAGAAATAGAAAGGCAGGAAAGAACGTTCTGTTCAGTTGCTATCTTCACAGATAGTCAGGCAGCGCTTAAGGCACTCAATTCCGTAGAGGTCAATTCTAAGCTAGTATGGGATTGCGTGTGTGCCCTAAATAAACTAGGAGACCGTAGCAAGGTTACGGTAGCCTGGGTACCGGGGCACGAGGGTCATAAGGGCAATGAAAAAGCAGATGAAATGACCAAACAAGGCTCATCATTGCCATTCATTGGACCGGAACCCTTCTGCGGAGTTGCTAAATCAGTAACAAGAACGGCTACAAGGAAGTGGGTAGCTCGCAAATCTCTGGAATGGTGGAAGAATTCACCAGGACAAAGACAGGCGAAACAGTTCATTACAGAACATTCGCCAAAATTTACGGCAGACCTAATAAGCAAAGACAGGAAAACAGTCAAGGTCATAGTAGGTCTTCTAACAGGGCACTGTAAGCTGAATAGGCACTTGAAGCTGATGGGATTATCAGATGATGACCTGTGCAGATTCTGTCACCTCGAAGAAGAAACAGCAGAGCACATTTTATGTCAGTGTGACAGTCTGGCAAATGTGCGGTTCTTTGCATTAGGAGAAGAAAATCCACCGGCATACAGCTACATGGAAGGTACAGTCTCGAAGCTACTAGACTTTATAAAAAGGGAGAGGCTAGAGAATGTTATCTAGGACTAGAGGACCACAATAGATCTGAAAAGGTCGCAGTGGAATAGGCCGAAAGGCCACCTCTCTTAATCTAATCTAATCTAACCCCCACCTATGTCTTAAAAGCTTCAGATATCTGCGAAAAATTTTGCCGTGAAATCGATAATTTTTGCATAACCAGACTGGGCTATAGCCCATATTCATCAAATGCTTCGGCTAATAGGCCAATAAAGAAAAAAAAAAAGCTGAAAAAATGTTATACGGGTTTTTGAAGGCTCTAAAAGGTACACGGGAAATAACTGATGACGAAATCTTAACGACGCGGCGTACAGCTAAATTTCCTTTGTGTTTTTTAAACAATCATGAAAATTGAAAAAATTATTTTGTGCCTTTAAAAAGTTTTTATACATTTAAAGGAAAATGATTCAAATAACAGTTGTAATGTTAAAAAATTCTTTAATTCTGTTTCTAAATAAGTTTCTAGATAATAATTCATAAATTAAGTTTCTAAATAATAATTCATAAATAATTGACCGCGACATAAAACTTTTGAATGTAAGAATTAAAGGGAAAATACTTATTGGGAAATCAAAAAACGATGGGGGGATGATGGGGATGAGGACGTAAGAAATCTCCTTCGTAGTCGATCATGAAGGAGAATAGTTACAGACCGTAACGAATTGAGAGGTTTCCTGAGGAAGGCCAGGGATTTAATTGGGTTGTAGAGCCATGGTGAAGTAGGGGTTCCCGGTGAATATGTGAAGATTCTATGAGTATGATAAAATAGCAACTGGTATTGAGACAGTTATAGAAGAGAGCATAAATTATTCCTATTAATTTTAAATGTGAAATAATATTCACTTAATAGCAAGAATCGTTGTCCAATATTACATTCCTGAAATTAATATGAGAGAAAGACTAAAATTGACATGATAATTGACTATTAAGTGTTAATTTAAGGGGAAATGTAGTTTATTTCATACAATAATGATGAAGTTCTGAAGCAGTGCCTAACTTTTATAATAATAACATTTATTAAAGTTTAAAATATTTTCAGTTATTTTCAAATTCATGTATTAGAGTTACATTGTTCCTTTAAAATTATTATCCAATTTAAATATTTTGAGCATAAAACACAACTTGCATACCAAATTGGAGAAACTGGAAAATCAAACTTTAAGGGTTTTCGCAATGTTCACTTTTGTGCTTCGTATTGATTTGTTTTCCCCGCTTTATAGTTAAAGAAATCCTGCAGAGCTTGTACTTTATGACTAGTTGTAAAGCAGTTCGTTCTGTAAGTATACCATAACTCTAACTATTCCTAATGATTCTTTATAAAATACTAAAGTAGATTTTCATTTATTTGTTCGTTGTAGTATTCAAGATAAGAATTAAATTTACATATAATTTTATCCAAGGTTATTAAAATAACGTAAAGTTTTAGTATAATTCGTTGCAAGTCGTGAACTTTTTTTGTTTTTTTGGACAGAGGTACATTTGTGCTTGGTATTAAAAGGTAAATAAATATTAAAAAGGAAAAGACAGTTAAGATTTGATGTCACGTACAGGGCGCCTGCGCCTCCGCTTATACGTATTTCGGCCTAATAGGCCTAATCAGAACGGCTTTCGCAGTCGCTCTGAATATGAAAATAAATCTTTTCTGTTTTTTCACGTTCCAAGCGACTGCGAAAGCCGTTCTGATGAGGCCTTGCAATTCTTAGAAGGCACAGATTCAAGCGAAATTCTGAATTTGGTTTCGAAAATTAGTTTACGGATTTTATTATCAGATGTCGCTATTTGCGTCTATACGAAGCCATGTTAGAGTTGCTTCCTAAGACAGAAAAGATTTATTTTCACGTTCAGAGCGACTGCGAAAGCCGTTCTGATGAGGTCTATTAGGCCTAAATACGTATAAGCGGATGCGCAGGCGCCCTGTACGTGAAATCAAATCTTAACTGTCTTTTCCTTTTTATTGCGATATACTCTGTACGAGTACAAGAAACCAATTCACTAAGAATTTTGCTTAGTTGAGGAGATATGTTGTGGAATGCAATTTTTAGATTCCCCATGTCTCTAATTACATCTTTATCAACGTCTGTTTTGCCTTGCAATTCTTAGAAGGCACAGATTAAAGCGAAATTCTGAGTTTGGTATTGAAAATTAGTTTACGGATTTTAAATAAATATTATTTCAACGTTCTTAATAAAAGTATTTTATCCAATACTTACTTGTAAACCCATGCAAACGAAACAAACAGTGGGGAAGAAATTTCTCAAAATGGTTCGAAGTAGATGGAAATACTGAACCTCATTACTATAATGAAAAAGAACTAAACACTCAAAGTGCATATATGATTTTTCAAACGAAACAGCACGAGTTAAATAAACCAATAATTACTTTTTTTACCTTTGTGGCTAAACATTTCCCATCTGGAATATTCTCTTCTTCTTTTTCAAGTTCCATCTTCTATGGATAGTTGGAAATCACCATAGCTATGTAGACCCTGTTGATCGTCGCTCTAATCTAAATAGTTATCCACTACTGCATTCAAACCATTTCTTCAGATATCTATCTATCTATATAAGGATTTTTACAGCTGTCGCCGCCTTCCTTCTTTCAGCCAACGTTTCCAGTCCTTTCTGTTCTGCCATTCTCCATCTCTAAGGTCTCGTGTTTCCATGGCCTCGTCCACTTCATCCCTCCATGATCTTCGGGGTCTACCTCTTTTCCTCCTTCCTATTGGGCTCCAATCCGAAATCTTTGCTCTCCACCTTGTATGATCTGTTCTTCTCACATGTCCATACCAAATCAAACGTTTTTCTTCGATGTAGCTTCGTTTTATCTCCTCCTTCAGATATTAAGCCAGGTTATTCTTCGCCTTCCTATATTTTGCTTTCCTTAAATCTTGCCTTACAGAATAAGTTGTAATAATGAGTATTTTGCCCTCTCTACACATGTCCTAAGTACCCAAGATTTTTCTGTAGATATTTAATATGATTTCCGCTTCATTTCCTATTCTTCTAGTTATTTCCATGTTTGACACTCTCTCAATTGAATGTATGATATTCGTAGAATTTTTGTTTAATTTTTGTTATAATTTGTTAGCGGTGAAAATGAGTTGTAACTTACTAAACTGTAAACAACTTACTGTTGTAAACTTATAAATTTCGCGATATCATTATATTTTTAATTTTTTACTTATCATAAGAGAGACACTTTTTGAGATAGACATGTGATCTATGCTTTTACAGTGTGAACAAAAAATCAAATTTGTATCGCATTTGTGTTGACTGTTGCTGTACAATTCAGTACTATAATTATTTTGTAATTGTTGGCAACACGTTTTATTTTAATGATGTCTGATGACTTACTTGTTACTTGTCACCGGTCTCTGTACACCTTACACTTGTACTTGTAAAACAATAAAACTTATTTCTTTTCTAATTAAATATAACAATAGTGTTATTATG
Organism: Diabrotica undecimpunctata; assembly: GCF_040954645.1. Lineage (NCBI taxonomy): Eukaryota > Metazoa > Arthropoda > Insecta > Coleoptera > Chrysomelidae > Diabrotica > Diabrotica undecimpunctata. Next base: position 41,709,204 of record NC_092804.1, on the reverse strand, counting down.
ATTAACCTGCGTAAACACGTGTTTAGTTTGAGTTTGTGTTTCAAACAAAGTAAAATTTGTTCTGCTCAAAGTGTAATTGTGCTGTGTAATTGTAAAATTGTGTTCAAAATTTTTGCACGTGTGTAATTATTTAGTTATGGTTTCGTCCACAATCATTTTTGTATGGCTAATGTAAAACAATTTAATGGAGCCAGTTTTCATTCGTGAAAATTTCGATTGAAAAGAACATTGGAACGACATGGCGTTCTTAACGTCATTTTTTAAGAGAAACCTGCTAGCACTGACGATAAGTACAAAGACTTGTTAAAAGTGATTCTACTGCAAAGGATATTATTGTTCAGTTAGTTGGGGATAATGTTTTGGAGATAATTAAAACCCACGAAACTTCGATGGGAATGATGGAAGCTCTTAAAGTTGTTTACGAAAAGACAGGACTTTAGTCTCGAGTACAAATCCAGAAAAAGTTGCCCAACTTATTACTTAAAGAAGACGGCAACTTGATTGAGTTTTTGGTGGATTTTAATAAAACCTTAAGAATTTTTATCTGCAATGCTTGACAAATTTAGTTTAGTTGTAACATCCATTGATATTTTATTTCGTTCTGATCAATTCAAAGTAACTATAGATTTTATGAAAAATAGTTTAATAGTAAATGATAGTTTAAAAACAAAGGAAGTTACTAGTCTACTAAATCTAATGAATAGTGTACATCTGGTTGTGGATAGTGGTTGTACAAATCACCTGTTTGCATTAAAATATATTAAATTTTTGACTAATTCCAAAGCAATGGATAGACAAATAAATGTAGCAAAGGTTGATGAAACTGTAGCAGCAAAATTTAAAGGTAGCTTCTCAGCTATATCTGAAGAAGGACTTTCAGTTACTTTAAATGATGTTTTTGTTTGTGACCATCTTTGTTCCAATTACTACCAGTAAAACAAAATAAAGGAAAAGGTTTTCGTGTGATTTTTGAAAATAAGGAAGTAAAAATCATGAGGAGTAATACTGCAATTATTACTGGAAAATTGATTAACATTGTTCGTGATACACCTGAGTTGTGGCACAAGCGAATGGGACACTCTTGTAGATTTCCTGTGAGTTCAGAATGTGAGATATGCTTGAAAGGTAAGCAAACACGTTTTCCATTTTTAAAGAGCATCCAAGTGAAAGGAAAGCTCGACGCTTACTTCACTATGTGTCCACAGGTGTCTGTGGAAATTAGCCCTTCTACTCATGATGGTAATAATTATGATGTTTCATTCAGTGATCATTACAGTCATTTTGAAGTGTTATACCTTATTAAAGAAAAGAATAAAGTGGAAACATGCTTAAAAAATTTGGTAGCCTTAACTTAATCAAAATTCAACTTGAAAATAGAGTATTTGAGATGCGATAATGCTGGAAAGAATAGTTCTAAAAGATTTAAAGATTTTTGTACTAGTCAAGGAATAGCTATACAAGATTCTGTACTCCTACAAGTACATTGCCTAATGACTGTACACTGCAAAATTTGATGAAAGATTAAGAAAATTTATTTTTATTGGGTATTTTGACAATGGATACCGCCTCTAAGACCCTCTAAAACGAGCAGTATTTACATTTTGTTCAGTTAGATTTGATGAAACTTGGAGACATACAGATTTGGATGAACATGCTATTACTGAACCTGTTAAAATTGAACCTAAAGTAATACAACCTAATAGTAATTAGGAACATCAGATACGTAGAAGTTAAAGAAATATACGTATGCCTTCTTATCCTGACAACTATGAAGTGACCTTCATGATGCCTTTATCTGCTGACTGTCTACCTACTGAATTACATAAAAACTACACTGAAGCTGTTTTGATGGGGAATTGATGGAAGGAGGCCATATGGAACTTTTGGCGTTAGAAATCAACTATACCTGGACTTTGGTAGAACCTAAGGCTGATGATGTAATCATTGATTCACGATGGATTTTTGTTGAGAAAAATGTTGATGGTCAGTTAGTGAAAAGAGCTTGATTAGTGGCTAGAGGCTATTAGCAGCTAGCATTGGACAACAAAGACGAGTATGCACCAGTAGCTAGATTAACTACCCCGAGGGTGCTGTAACCCATTGCTGTAGATCGTAATATGGATATTCATCAACTTGACGTGAAAAGTGCTTTTTTGAAAAGTCCAATGTCTAGTGATGTGTTTTTAAAGCCACCGAATGACCCAAGTGTTAAGCCTAAATATTGTAATACAACTATTAATAAGCATTTATATAATCTAGGATTCAAAAGATCTAAGGTTGAAACTTGGCTCTATTTCAATGGAAAACTTTATGTTTTGATATGGGTAGATGACATTTTTGTTATTTTAATTTCTGAAGATTTTTGTCAAATTTTTAAAATTAAATTTACAAAAAAAATTAGAATTAAGTGATTTATCAAATAAAACAAAAATTGTCTTTTTAGGATATGAAATTGAAAGGAAATATAAGACTTTAGTTGTTAGCCTGAAAAATTTAGTTAAAAAAATTGTTAATCGTTTTAACATAATAAACTGCAAGATTAGTAAAATTCCAATGGAACCTAAATTAAATTTAGAAAAAGAAGCTCAAACTGATTTTAAAGTCCATTATAAGGAGGTACTTAGTAGCTTGATGTATTTAATGCTTAGCACTAGGCCAGATGTGTGTTTTACAATTTTATTTTGTGGAAGATTTTAAAATAATTGTAATAGTAATCATTGGAAGCATCTAAAAAATGTAATTTGTTCTTTGAGCTATACTAACAAGTTGGGCTTAATATACAATAAATTTACTAAAAATTATCAAGTTTCGGTTCATGCATATACTGACTCAGATTTTGCGAGCGATGCTAATGACAAAGATAGTGGTTCTGGATACATTATTCTTTGTAATAATAAAGTTGTCAACTAGTGTTCTAAAAAGTAAACTGTAATTGTCTTTAGTAGCAGTGAAGCCGAATATTTGGCTCTGTCTGCGTGTATCACTGAGTGTTTGTTTTTAGGTCAAATTTTAAAGGAAATGTTTGATTTTAAATATCCTATTAAAATTTTTTAGGACAACCAAGGTTGCAAAAAAATGGCTCAAACTTATGAGACCAAATGCTCAAAACATATTGATGTAAAACATCATTTCGTAAAAGATATGGTAAATAAAGGACATTTTGTTATTGGATATGTTCCTACAAACAAACAGTTAGCTGATATTATGATTAGTAGCTTACGATTAGCTTAGATACAAAAAATTACCAGAATGACATAATTTCATTGTTATCGTAAAAGAACTTAACATCAGTTAGCAATGCAAGCATACGGTAAGAGGGAGGGTCCCTGTAAGACAAAATGTAAATAAAAAAATAGTCAAAATTAATTTTAGCACATACGATACATGTCCTGCCTTAACGACATATACCTAAGTAATAAATAAATATTTTTAATTACATATTTAATTACTAAAAGAACCAGCCGCTGCACTATATCTTAAAGCAGAATTCTCAAAACCTGCGTTCTACTATATATCTTACCGCAACTATACCAAACCTCTTACGACTATTTAATATTTTTTCTCTTATGCTTTTTATTGTTTATGTATTGTCTTCTTGTAACTAAAGGTTTTTTTATATTTTTGATGCCAAAGATATAATGTTTACAAATAATTGTACAAATTGTTTTGTTTAGTCATAATATCGAGTTATACCGTATTTTAATCACACCTAAGTCATTCTGATTGATAATCCATCGAAACTTTTCCTTTGTTAACTGTTCTCCAGTATAATTCAATAATGAATAACGTTCCCTGATTCTCTATAAGCCTTGTCGAACACACAATTACACTAAGCTCTTGTTCACTTTAAGTATCTCCCCTAAAGCGCTTAATGCATTCTAAGTTTCCAAGGAAAATTATGCGATGGGCTGAAGGATGAGGAGGGGTGCTTAATTGTTTATGTTAAACTTAAAGTTGGTCGGAAAACAGAGGATAGATTATATTTTAATACTTATTAATTCCCATTTGCATACTTTCTTAGAGTTTGTGATTTAATGCAAACAATTTTTCTGAAGCTTACACATTACAGTGCCAGCAAATTACATTTATGATAATAATTAGAGTTCAGATAATTCTGCATTTACATACTTTCATATGCATTTGTTTATTTTCACAACTTTTATAGATAAAAGTACACAAAGGACAACAATGAAAAAAAAGCATTTTTTTATCTAGACATTGGCGGGGTAAAGAAAATAAAAGAGGTGTATAAAGTATAAATTTAAGTACATTATCTCTTACTTACTAAGTAACATTTGTTAAGGAATTGGAAAAGTGGTTTACAGTTGGTTTGAAGATTAAGAATGTCTTTCATATTGTTTGAATATCCAGATATCAAGTGTTTGTATATTCAGGTATCAATTGGTTCACTCAAGACCAGTAGGTCCCCAGGAGTGGATCAGATACCCCCTGAGGTGGTGAAGGGTCTAGGACGGGCAGAGTCTCCCTTGGCTTCTTCTTCTTCATTGCGTGCCATATCAGAATTATCCGACGTTGGCGATCACCATTGCGAAAGCTTCTCGATCTTCTGAAATATGGAATAATTGTCCTGCATTTGATATCTGTGTCCATTCACGAATGTTTTTTAACCAAGAGACTTGTTTTCTTCCTACACCTTTACGGTCCTTTCGCGTGGATTCTGGAACACATGAATGCACTGATGGAAGCACAAACCTTTCCTGAGCCTTGGAGGATATCGATGTTAATACTACTCCCCAAGGCTAGGGAAAAGTATCGCACCATCTGTCTTCTTCCATGCATCAGTAATCTGAACATCACTGGACGGCCATGCTGTTGTTTGATGTTAATTATGCATTCAATACGCTGCAGTGGAACGACGTAACTAAGGCAATGAAGGAGAAAGATTGTCCTGGTTACGCACGGACGGGATTATGCACTGTGAATTCGGAGAGGGTACAACCCTCTTCGCATTCGCGGATGACCTCGCTGTACTGGTAGTGGCCCGGAATGAGCCAGATCTCAAATATCGGGTTCGGAACGCAGGCCGCGTCGTAAAGAAATGGATGTACCATTGGAGCACGTGTGGGCGGTGGTCCGGAAGGCTGCGAATAGTCTGGCTGCGTTGGGGTGAACAGGAAAAAAAAAAGAGGAAGAAAGACAGCTGGACCAACGGCAAGGGTAAGAGTGAAAGATGCTGGAAGTTGAAGCTAGAAAAGTGGGTCAGACTGTATGAGTTAGAATGCGTAAGTCAGACTGTGGGGAAGAAGGAAATGCCCGTCTAGGAATGATGCCATACTAGTAGCGAGGAGAGTCTTATACGCGCTACCTGGAACGAGACAGGGAGACAATTGATGCCGGTCTTACAGCGGCCATTCCGCTTTTGGTTCGCTGGATGACAGATGAGGGTCTGGTTTAGCAGGTAGGCGTTCGGCGTAGACTCGGCGGCGAGGGGGCATTTTAAAGTACCTCGGGAACTATCGCCGGGCGTACGCAGAACGAATCTTGCACTAAGGTCAGTCAGGCGGCGTCCTGAACTGAGATGTCTTTTAAAGATTCCAGAACCCCCCTCTATAAAGACAAAAAAAGGTATCAATTGTTTGTAAGCGTAATTCTATTAGCACGTGTTTAACTATTGCGCTATATTACGCTTAGGTATGCGTATATGAGATGTTCATTAGTGAGTTTGCAGTGTCCTAACCGACGACGAGATATGATTACTTGCTACTTGTTCTGGCAATGAAGATAATTGCACAGCTGTGTAAGCCCAACAATCAGCGTTTTCATTTTCCTCGATTCTAGAGTAAGAGAGAACCCATAGAAAAACTATTTATGATTCTGTTTGACAAATACTGTGTAACGTTTTTTTAATAATATGGCTATAGTTTTGTTTGTGAAGGTTTTCTTATGAGTCTCAGTGAACTGAGTGAGTCAGATATTATTAAAAAGTGTTTGTTTTGTGCTCTATTTCCACATTTCCATATATTTCCAAAAGTTCTTCATTTAAGATACTGTTGAACTGGGAAGCTTAAATAAATATTTGGTATCGTTGTTTATGAATACTGCTGATTTTACGTCTTGGGAAGATTTAGATGAATTTGTGAAGATGTAAGTATAATTTTTGTAATTCGAGAATATTTGTTTATAATTTTGATATATAAGATGTGGATTGGTATCATATTTATTATATTGCGTAAATTGGGTGTTAACACACAAGACATGAGGTTTTTATAAACGACGGAGGAATGCTGTGTCCATTCAGTAACCATGTTCTGGTAAAATTTTGGAGATTAAACGTTGATATGTAGTGGTAAATTCTACTATACAAAGGTGGTGAGAGGTGTTATTTTAAAAACTTGATTTTAAACGATTGCAAAAAGTGTTTTTTGATAAAAGAATTGATAAAAGCGATGCTACTCTATGATAAACTAAGAATTTGTTGCCTGAAAGATAGTGATGGTTCGCCCAGTTCGTAGTATAGGCTTCCTACAGGCGTTGTTCTATAGGCTCCTTGAATTATTCCTAATGCGGTATTGGATATAGTATTTAGGCATTATAATATTGAAGGGCGACAGATGTATATGCAACATATGCGTAATCAATTTTCGAACGAATAGGACTTCAGACCATCAGATCCTCACGACTTATTTGCTAAGCAGCTTAATAAATTTAAGCCCTTTTGGCATGAATCATAACTTTCGATATAATTTTTCTATGATAGATGTTTGTCGAATATCATACCCAAAAAATTTATATGTGAGGTGTAGTTTAGTTTCTGGTTGTATAGAAATATTAATGGTAGTTGTAGTTCTGTTATGTTTACTTTTGGGGATAATATGCAGTTTGTTTTCTTTGGGAAAAAATTGTATCCAGCCAGATATTGTAGATCAACGTTCAAAGGATGCTACGCATTGCTGATTACTTTAAGCTATAGTGCTAAGATATTTTCCTTCGATAAACACATTCATGTCACCTGCGTAAAGTCTAGCTACAACTACTTTCTTTAAGTCTTTTAAGACATCGTTTATAGCAATTAAAAATAATGTTGGGTTTAGAATGGACTCTTGTGGACAGCCAATTAATTATTACTTGGTTGAAACCGGAAATGTGAACCTAAATTCGCTTCGAGATAAAAAATTGCGTAAGAAATTTATTATAGTGCCTTTCAATTCCCATTGATTTAGTTTATTTAGGATGATTTTATGGCATGTAGAATCAAATGCTTTATTAATATTAAAATAAATTGCTAGACATTTACCTTTGGTAGCAAATGCTTCGTAAATATGAATTTCTAGATCAATAATGTCATCAAGTGTGCTTCTGGATGGACGAAATGTGGATTGTTCAGGAATCAATAATTTGTGAGTTCCCAAAAACCATATTAGTCTCTTATTGATTATTATTTCTAATAGTTTGCTGATAGAACAGGTTAGGGATATTGTCTTGTATCATCATGTTGTATCAAATTACTATTCTTCCACATGCGATTAAAAATATCAAGCACGGTTTGTTTTGCCGTTTTTGGAAACTTTTTTAAAAAATTGGTGGGATATCATCAGGACTAGAAGAACTGTCTTTTAGGGATGAGAGGAATTCCCTCATTTCTTCTTTTGTCATTGGTTTGTTTAGGGAGTCAAGGTTTTTTAGCTCTTTTAGTTCCGTAGGGGGAGCAATCTTATTTCTGATTATATTCCTGTTTATGAAAAGCATATAATAATAGTCTGCGAATGCTATTATATACCTATTTCTTTGTTTGGTTTATATGCCTCATACTCTAATGCTTTAATGATATGGTAAGTTTTGTTTCTATAAATACCTTTTATCTTCTTTCATGCTAATGATAGTGTTGTGTTTCTGTTTATGCTTCCGACGAATCTCTTCTATGACCCGTAACGACGTGAATTTTAATTTTAATTTAATGCGAAACATTTTAATGTTTATATTTGTGTTGTATTTTGTATTTCGTTTTTTGATTTTTGTCCCTAGAGTACCAGAATGGCAGAGGTTGTGCTTAAATAACTAGGTAGAATCTATAAAAAAGATTACATTATTAATTTAAATTTGATGTATAGATTACAATTTTACTGATATGTAAGTATTTTTTTATTCATTTATCATACATTATTTTATTTTATTAAAAATAAAAGAGGTTAGTCTTTGTATGTGGGTATATTTTATTTTATAAAAACCCTTAAAAGGGCAACATTAAAAGCACGAACGTTTTCGGAACAACTGTTCCATCATCAGGTTAAAATACAGGTTACCATGCCTGAGCCACCAACTGTTGCCAGCTGAAGTCCGTTTGAAGAGGTTTACTCTCCGGACACTGGAACTCACTTAAGCATGGGTGTATGTTACCTGAAGTAAAATCTAATTAAAATATTAAACATCATATAATATTATCAACATCATGTACAATCTTTGGTAACACATTTCATTTTAAAGGGTTTTTACCCAAATATTTTGGTGGCTCAGGCATGGTAACCTGTATTTTAACCTGATGATGGAACAGTTGTTCCGAAAACGTTCGTGCTTTTAATGTTGCCCTTTTAAGGGTTTTTATAAAATAAAATATACCCACATACAAAGACTAACCTCTTTTGTTATACGTGGTATACAGCCAGCTACAGGAATTATTTTCCTTGTGGATTTTTTATTAAAAATGACTCATACAGTTAATATCCGAGTGAAGCTGATCTATGAAATCTTAATGTCTGATAAATTTAAAGCACACATACATATTTCTATTGTATTTTATTCTATTTACTTGTCATAATTGACTGACTATTTATTAAGTCCTCTGTACTACACAAATAATAATTATTTACTATTAGTTATAGCCGATAGCCAATATCGATCATCAACGATCATCAACTCCTGGTACTGAACGTTCGATTTTGTTTTAAAGTCCCCAGAAGAAGACCCCTAAGAAAAGTCATGTCTTTAAATTCATCAAAAATCAATGACTTTCAACAAAACCTAGAAGAAGCTCTTTCTTTAGACCAAGTAGATAGTGACTCTTAGAGCACTGGGATCTATCTCAAATATAAGGTAATCGAGGCTGCAAAAGACTGTGATTAAGCGGTTTCCACGAGTCGCAAGCCATGAATATCTGATAATACGTGGACTGTAATTCAACGCAAAAAAGAACATAAAACTAAATACGGAAAAAACGATAAATACAGAGCGTTATCGAAAGAAATCAGAAAACAGTACCACAAAGACAAAGCTCATTCATCATCATCATTGGCTCCACAACCCATGGTGGGTCTTGGCCTGCTTAAGGATAAGTCTCCATTCTCTCCTATTTTTCGCCTTGGCTTTCCAGTTTCGTATTCCTAACATTCTCAAGTCCTCCTCCACCTGATCCTTAAACCGTGCTCGGGGTCTGCCTCTCCTTTTCACTCCATCTATTCTTTGACTATAAATATGTTTTGGCGGCTTTGGTCTGTAAGCAGAAAATCAATGACCCTCTGACTACCCTAGAGAACCTACTGTCTTACTCACTGAAGTCAAAAATTCAATAACATCGCCAAAGAGAAATAAATCCACAGGCATTGATTAAATACCAAGTGAAATACTACAGTTACTAGGCAACAAAAGAATACATATCATCCATTCTATCTATGTCGTTTGGAATTCAGGAAAATGGCCATCTGATTGGTGTACCTTAGTTTATATCCCGCTACACAAGAAAGGAACTACTACCAGATGTGAAAACTACCGCACACTGTCACTTATAACACATGCTAGTAAAATCTTGTTCTATATTATCAAAAACATATTCATTAAAAACTCTAGAAAATTTCAAGTACCTATGATTATACGCTTCGTTGACTACTAAAAGGCATTTGATTGTGTAAGCTGGATGAATTTATGGTCCATTTTAATAGAAATGGGCACACCAATGCACCTGGTGACACTTATTAAAAATCTGTACCACTCCAATATAGCAACAGTACGACTAGATCAGAAGTTCTCAAACCAATTTAAAACCGAGGGAGGTGTTCGATAAGGATGCCTGTTGCCACCTGACTTATTCAACATTTATGGTGAACATGCTATGGCTTTAGATGGATGAGCCAGTGGAGTAACAGTGGCTGGTAGGGAAATCTCCAATTTAAGATTTGCTGATGACACTACACATATAGCAGCAAATGAGCAAGAAATGTTTAATCTCCTGCGAAGAGTTAAGAACGAAAGCAATAAAGTTGGTCTGAAAATCAATAAAGCTAAGACAAAAATAATGGTGTTCGACAGATTCCACACTATTCACACACTGTGACACTATTCCACACTGACTAACATTTCTAGTATAACTAACGATGGTACTGTGAAGCAGAAGTTCGTAGACGTATTGGTATGGCAAAAAATGTGATGAGTCGCCTAACTAAAGTTTGGAAAGACAGATCTATCTCTCAAAATATTAAGATGAGACTGGTGCAGAGACTTGAATTCTTCGCGGACGCTAGCACCAAAAATTGATCCATTTGAGATGTGGTGCTGGAGAAAAATGCTGCGCATACTTTGCACAGCTCATGGGACAAACGTTTCCATTCTAAACCAACTCGAGATTAAGAAAAGGCTCTACACAATATGTCTGCAATGTATTCTGCAATTTTTCGGTCACGTGGTTCGCAGAGGTGACGATAGTTTGGAGGGATTAATTGTTTCTGGAAACCTCCCGGATAGAAGATCAAGAGAACGATAACCAACTAGATGGTCCGACCAAATCAAGAATTCAGCTGGAAACTCATTCTGCGAAGCTTTCAGAGCAGCTAAAGATATAGACTAATGGAGAAAAATTGTTAGGAATATTGGAAGAAATCACGATCCTCAGTAATGGGAAAACGACAAGAGAGAGAGATCAACCATCAACTTTTTTTTTGTGTTTCGAGTTTTTTCAAAGTTTGCTACCTTTCCCTAACTTGAAAAAATGTTTCTTGGCTATTTCAGATGCCCCTGAAGATGCTCTGAGAGCCAAAGTACTTAAGCAAATTTAATAAAAAACTGTGCTCGATGTCTGCCTTTTATATGTAAAATAATCGTGTAATGTAAATAGTTCAGTATCCGTAATTTTCTCCTTCATGCCAAGAGAAAATTTGTTAGTTTTCATAATAAGGTTGTGAAAACGAATCATTTTACCTTGAAAAAGTTGAACAAAATTCGATTTTCAGAAAAACTCACCCTGGTTAAACTCTAACTTTCCGTTTTTTTGTTCATCTCATTATGACATTTTCATATATAAATAGGCATGAGGTATACAATCGTGATTCGTGGTTAAACTTAATATCGAAATCCGATGGTCTAACTAGTTTTTTCTTATGTAGATTGACTAGCTCCTGCGCCATATTTTAAATTATTTACAACACTCCAATTTTTAGAAAATATAATGAGATTAGTATTAAGTAATAATACTCGAGTTTAAAGAACTGGTACGAAGGGATTTAACCCATTATATAAAGTACTTAAAGGTTTAGATAATTTAAAAAACCTTTGTTTGGATATCTTCTTATTCCTTAGAATCTGAAATATAGCACATTCAGAAATAATAAAAGTGCGAAAGAATCAACTTTAGTTGTCAGATTAAGATGCAATCAGTGAGTGCTGTGTTAACTTAATTTGTGAAAGATTTTTCAGATTTTAATACCGATGAAAATGTACTATTGTGCAAATATTGTGAAACTCCTGTGAGTGCCCGTAGAAAGTTTCAAGTTTCAACTGACATTGGCAATTGCAAAGCACAAACATACAACAAGCAACAAGGATAAATAAACTCGTTAAAAACAATATGTTTGAATAACAACATCGCTTTTATTAGGACCAAAGTGTACAAAATGTAAGAAAGATTTGAGGAAAGCTTTTATTTGGGCTCATGTTCCGCTGAACAATAATCCGGGACTAACAAGATTATTATGTAACCAATTAATATGGTTAAATACTAAACATACGGCAAGAAAAAAAACAGAAAACAGAAGTTTCTGAATATCGTTAGATGAAACTACTAACGTAGAATAAAGAAGACGAATTTTGTGTTCAGTGTCATCGGAGTTACAGAAAAAGGGATAGATCTTACCTCCTTACTTTAAATAATAAAAGAAGGTAAATTATTTAAGCATAGCAACATTCTTTAATGACTGTCGTAGGCTTTTGTGACCAAGTGGCATTTTCTATGAAAAAGTGTTCACAGTAGTGGTCACAGATGCAGCACCGTATTCGTGTAAAACTATATGTAAGTGGTTTAGAGGTACTGTATCTCAGAATAATACATCTTACTTATTTAGCTCATCATCTCCGTCGTGTTCGTCGTGTCCATTCGCCATCCTTTGATGTTCCAGGTCTTGAACGTGATTTACCTTTCTCTCTGTTTTTGTTTTCGACATTCGTTGAAATTTAAAACTGGGACTCTCTTACTAAAAGCTGAATTACCTCCACTGCATACCATCATGATTTTTCATCCTGCTTCAATGTGCCCGGATACTAAAGCCTGACCCCAACATTCACTTTGGTGGAAATGTAATTTCAGTCGCCCATTTTGGATCCGACACTGTTTGCGGAGGCCCACTCTAGATCAGACGCTGCTTGACTTTATACCAGCTCTAAAGTCTGGGATGCCTTTTCCGTCATTCCTGCAGTCGGAAGATATTGTTCTTCGCCGTGTCTTCTGGTAAATCTATATACATATTTATTTGATGGCATGAATAGTCAAATGGGCCATTGTGACATCTGGAGACAGCCCCTTGATTGTTGTCCTGTGCTTTCTATGGTACAGAACAGCATGGCCCCCCAATTTGAGTTCTCATCCTCCTTCTCGGTTCAATTTTCTTCCACTGATCCGTCAAAGCGGGCTCACCTGGTTCACGGATGGGTCCAGAATGGATGAGAGGGCAGGTGGTAAAGTATATGGGAGCGGAATCGACCCTGGGACGTCTTTCAGTCGTCCCATTCATTTAAATGGGAATAAGCCACAATCAACACTAATATAACAATACAATACATAAAAGGCTTATCAGAAAAACTTAAAAGGATAGGAAATTAATTCAACATTTCAACAACATTTAAAACAACAAACACATTAAGATCTATTATGTCTAAAACCAAACCTAACAATGAACAAGAAAGGACAGAGAACTGTATTTATAAAATACCTTGTAAATGCGATCAGTTTTATTTAGGTGAAACGTCAAGGCCATTAAATATTAGAATAAGTAAACATAAATCTTATATTAAAAATAAAGAATTTGATAGATCTCAAATATGTAAACACGCATGGGATAATGAACATAGGGTTTAGTGGAATGATTCAAATATAGACCCAAAAGAAACGGATTGTAAAAAGAGAAAAATCAAAGAAGCGGTTCTAATTATGCCAAATGAGACCAATTGTGTCGCAAATTCCTCGGCTAAATGTAGTAGGATCTGGTTACCCATATTAAAACAGGAAGTGATTAAAAGGAAAATACCAATTTAGTAAGTCAGTAACATATAGAGGATACATCATTTATGTTTTTTAAATAACAAACATATTAAATCAGAATTTGGTGTTTATTAAAAGTAAACTCAAGATGTTCTGCTGAAGATGAGGAAGGAATGCAAAGTCATAAAAACCATACAAAGAACCACGTAGTGTTAGAAAGCAATACTCTAACACTCCGACATCGAGGCCTTCTGCAGACCTGACGCCTTCGACGTGCAGACACCTTTGACGAGCCAGGCTTATTCGAAGTTAGAAGCCACAGATGCCGATGTCCCGGAGTAGACCCAGTCATCGCCCCCCTACCGAAAGTGGTTGGACGACCACGTAGGCTTCGGCACACTGGTACTCTAAGAAACCCCGTTGGAGATGGCAGATGGGATCCGGATGACCGAGAAGAAGACGAGCCCGTTGAAGGAGTTGGCACACCGACCGAGGATGGACCTGTAGGAGCTTGAGATGCCGTCATCACCACCGATCTCCCCCTGTAAGTAGTGCATTCCCCCGAGGTGACAACGGTACGGCAAGAAGAAGAAGAAAAGTAAACTAAATGTACGACCAAATACTTGCTTGTCGGGATAGTATTATGAAGTTTTTTTCCTGGGTTTTCCCTGATAATGTACTAGTTTTAGTAAGTCAGTTAGTCAGTCAGTCAGTTAGCCAACCTCCGATAGGAGACGGTACTGCAAGAAGAAGAAGAAAAGTAAACTAAATGTACGACCAAATACTTGCTTGTCGGGATAGTATTATGAAGTTTTTTTCCTTGTATTTTCCCTGATAATGTACTATGGAATCATTAACAGGAGAATTTTACTGTCACCATGGCATGTGTTTGTATTTTTAAAAACAAATTACATGCTATGATTTTTTCTGACTATGGATATTCTCAAGTTAAAGTTGATTTCATGTAATCGAATAAAGTATCTTATAAGTAAAGTCGTCCCAGGAAAGCAACAATATTGGCAATATCATTTTAAAGTAGGCGACCGTATAATGTATGTCTGAATTGTCAATATAAATACGTCAGATAAAATTAAATTATTAGAAGAATTTTTCACCAGATAATAAAAAAATAAATTTTTTTTAATTTACTAATGTTTGTATTTTGAGAACGATTTCCGTGGAAGTGGAAATTGAAACGTCAATAATCGTACTTTGACCTTTAATTGTGGCTTATTCCCATTTAAATAGTAATATTTGATATTATTAAGTATTGATTAATCTTTCTAATATAATATAACAATCTTAATTACGCTTATTACACCACACTACTTATTTACTAAGACCGACGTTAATATTCTCCTATCTCCTACATGGGGATGCGCCTGATAGAAGACAGACAAACTCCACAAGGGTAATATACATACACACATTTAATACAATCTTAATAAATTATATATTATATATTGTACCTACATTGTATTATTACTAAATAAAAAATGAAAAACGGTAGTAAATTATAGTTAAAATACAGAATTTTCTAAATAACTTACCACAATTATGGAAAATGTAGTGCAGAAAAACTTTTAATTAAAAGCATCCTAAAAAATGTATGCTGTATTTATGTCGATTCAAAGCTCAACAACAAAAAATATTTAGCAGACAAAACTGCATTGTTTTACAATTGTGCACTAGAAGGGAATTAATTTTAAAAATACCACATTCCTATTCAAATGAGAATAACTTGAAAAATATTAAAACAGTTAGAGGGAATTTTAAATCATTTTAATAATAGGCATTTGCAAATGGTATATTGTAATGGTACTCTTTCATTTTTTTACAGTTTTTAGACCGTAGTTTTGTGCATTTATCTGGGTTATTTAGTTACCTAAGTTACTTAAGTTGATCAGGTGATCTTATATTTCGATGTAGTCCTTAAAAATCCATGGACAGAAGTGTGATAGTTTACTAAATACCTAAGTTTACATTAACTTTAAGGAATCAGATTCGTCAATTTTTATTATGCTTAAGAAAGCTTTAACCTTCGGTTCATGTTAGTCAGTATTGCAGTTGACTCATTTTGAACCTATATATGTATATATATATATATATATATTATATACATATATATATTATATATATATATATATATATATATATATATATATATATATATATATATATATATATATATATATATATATATATATATATATATATATATAGTAAACTCTTAAATATTGGGGAAATCTGCAAGAAACACTCTAATGAGTATCATCAATTGTTTCGCCGAACGTTTTCGCCAAAGAAAATTCATTTGGCTTCTTCAGGGCTGAAAGAGAATAAATTATAATTAGCTACCATATATTATCTATTAAAACATTATTGATCTTACCGTAACTTAGAATTGTAGACTTAGAATATTAAAAAACTTTGCTAGTAACATAGTGGTGTTTTTTTGTTACTATGTGCAAAAAAAGTTTTTTTTAACGTTTGAAATGTATGGTAGCTTTGAACTTAACACGCAAAGGTTTACCCAAGGTTAATCGAAAAACCTTTGCGTGTTAAGTTCAAAGCTACAATTCATTGCAGCTTCATTGCAGATTTCCCCAATATTTAAGAATTTACTATTTAACTTATCTGCAAAGATTAAATTTCTTTTCTATATATATATATATATATATATATATATATATATATATATATATATCTCGTTGTATGATCATTTCTTTTCTTTAGGTTGGTAAGTCGAGTTGTTGTTTAAGTAATTGCATTTGCATTAATATGTGCAATATATTTACGCTACAAAACTGCTTTGTTATGCATTTGATCTACTAATCATGGTCATGGCATCTAACCTTCTAGTGCAGTAATTTCAATCCTTTACAGATTCTTGCCTCATTTGTGGAGAAGTTAGATGGGGATGCATTTTATCGCCACTTTTGTTTATCTTATGTTCTTAAGAACCTTTCAAAAGTACGCTTAATAATATCAAAGCGGGAGATATCGTTAACGGATAAATAATAACCATTTTTCAAACGAGAATAAAAGACCTATAACATATAATCGAAAGTTTAAGTATGAACAGTGCTGAGATAGGAATTACTATAAACACAAAAAAAAACGAAATATATGTAGTTACAAAAAAAAACTACAAAATATACTCCACATATTGACAATAAATGGTAAAGTGATAGAACAAGTAGAAATATATCAGTACTTAGAAACTTTGATCACGGACTAATGGGATTACAGATAAAGAAGTAATGGAGAGGGTTGGTAAAGAAATAACTAATCACCACTATACAAACAAGAAAACTAAAATATCTAGGCCAGGTGATGAGAGGACAAAAATATAAAATTTTGAGGCTTATAATTAGAATTACAATTAAAAAAACCAACTCTGCAACAATACCACTTTTTCTACAAAAAGAAATATCAAAATGTTTTCTTCCTTCGTCTGTTCCTAGCCATAAATTATTACTTTTTTTATCCAATACTGCACAATATATGCTCAAGAGGGAACAAAATTTAAAAATATTCTATACCAACTTAATAAATGTTACTTGTTTAGTACATGGAATGAACAGAGTTGCGGAAGAAATTAGAAAAAGTTTTCTTTTAAAAACTCCTTGATATTAAGCATAAAAAATTATTCCTCAAATCTCCTATAAGAATTCAACTTTACAAAGAAATGCTTCCAAATATTACACTTTCACCAGAACCCGTTCTAACACGATGGGTAACATGTTTGGAAGCCGGTTTTTTCTATTAAGACTAATGATAACAGATGGTTAAACCAATTTTTAAAAACAGCGTTCTTCAGCAGCTACTTTCATTTATTAAATCAAATTATAAAAACTACTACTCAATTAGAATCATCAAAATCGTCCTTGGTAGAAAGCATAGCCCTAATAAAAGAAAGTAAATCAGGTTGTCAAAATGTTAAACATAACCATGGAAAAGATATTTTTCAAAAATTTTAAAGAATAGTTCTAAAAAACAATTGTTTTCAGAAACTTACTAAGGTAGCTGACGTTGTTCTTGGTAATTTTTGCGAAGAAATAGATTTAGAAATAAAAATTTTTGTGCATTTAAAATATGCTCTCATTACATTCGTTGATGTGTAAAAAAGTATCTCAATTTATAAATATATGTACAAACATAGAAGCCATAAGTTTTTATTAGAAAATTTTGAAAATCATTTGGTCATTTATTGTTTCCATAATTCTAAGGAATAGTATTTTACTTTTTTACTACTTTCATTATAATTAATTAGTAGATTACAATTCCCTACTTAGTTTTTAAATTCATTTATATTCTTTTCTAATTATTAAAATAAACATTAATTAATATACCATATTTATATATTAATATATGCATATATGCATATTTTCTAGAAGAAAATATTTGGGTATAACATACACATAATATGTCGGTGTGCAGCTAAAAGTAATATTAAAATAATACAAATATTCCAAAACAAGATTTTAATGTATATTGTAAATGTACTACAGTTCTTTCAAAGAGTATCTTCGTAAATAAAAGGTCTTCAAAAGGGTCTTAATTTTAATAACAAACTCAACTCTAGGATAAAGTAATATTGTGTTGATAAACATTCTGAATGTTGTATTACTTTTTTCGAAGACAATAAAAATAACTCATCTGTTATATTAAATTGTTACAGATCACCGTCTGGTGATTTAAGTATTTTTTTGAATAACCTCGAAGGTATTTTAAATTATTTATATAAACCAAATATACGTTTTGCAATATGTGGTAATTTTAATGTAGATACCAGAAATACGACTAACGACCATGTTAATCTACTCAATGTTTTACTGAATTTTAATATTAATTTTAATCCTGTTAACTGACCAACTAGGGTCACGGATACCAGCGTTACAACGTTAGATAATGTATTTGTAAATTTCTCGAACTCCAGTATGTCATGTGTCAGGGAAATAATGGAGAGGGGTGGCATATCCGACCGGCAGTATGGGTTCAGGAAAGGGAAATCTGCGGTAGAGGCTATAAGCAGGATCAAGAGGGAGATATCCATATGTAGGAGCAGATGGATGGTGGCTTTCTTCCTTGATATAAGAAATGCTTTTAATAGCGCTAGCTGGGAAATTATCGTCAGACTACTGGGCGACTTGGGGATATCTTCCTATTTGCAGAATTTGGTTAGGAACTACTTCACAGATAGATGCATCAACATTGCGAGAGGTAACTCTATGAGAACCACGACAGGAGTGCCGCAAGGCTCCGTACTGGGGCCATTGCTTTGGAATGTTCTTTACAACGAGATTTTGGAGACCGACCTGGGCACCGGCGTACAGGCAATAGCATATGCGGATGATCTGGTGGTGCTGGTGGAACACGATGAAAACTGGTCAATCATGCAGAGAGGGAATCGAGCCCTCAACAAAGTGAAGACGTGGATGGGAAGCAGAGATCTCATGTTAGCGGCCGAGAAAACTGAAGCTATGATTCTCAAGGGTCCGAGGGCCAGAGACCATATAGTTTTTGTCCTGGAGGGAGAAAGGATCGTACCTGCCAAAAAAGTGAAGTACTTGGGAGTGGTCCTAGATACGAGGCGAACTTTTGGCGAGCACGTGAAATATGTCGTTAGCAAGGCAGAGGTGAGGACTGCGGCGCTGACAAGGATTATGCCCAATGTGGGGGGTCCGGGGACCGCCAAAAGGAGAATTCTAATGGAAGTGGTCCACTCTACTATACTTTACGCGGCACCGGTATGGCAACAAGTGCTTAACATCAAGAAATATAGACGAATGCTAGAGAACGCCCAAAGGAAAGCACTACTAAGGGTAGCACGTGCATACAGAACAACATCAACGGTGGCCATACAAGTGATCGCGGGTGTGTTACCCATCCACTTGATGGTGAAAGAAAGGGCAGAAACCTACGGGAAGGATGAGCAGGAGAAAATATTAGCCAGGAATAGGAGCATAACGGAATGGCAGGAAGAATGGACAAATGAGCATAGAGCGGCCTGGACGAGGGTATTAATTCCAAATATCGCAGACTGGATGAAGTGCGGGGACAGAGACACCAATTACTTTTTCACCCAGTTCCTAACAGGGCACGGCTCCTTCAGGGCCTATCTAGAAAGGATAGGGAAGGTTGCGGATGGAAATTGCACAGACTGTGGAGTGGCTGACACGGCCGAGCACTGTGTATTCGAGTGCAGAAGATTTGATGAGGACAGAAACGAATTGTACAGAAAGCTAGGTAGGGTAAGTACAAATACCATAATGCAGGTAGCAATGAGAGGAGAGACTGAGTACAAGGCAATATTGGAGGCAGTAACTCAAATTGTCAGAAAGAAGGAGATATTGGAGAGGAATCTACAGCAAAGGTAGGTAAGAGAGTGAGAGAGAGGGCGAAAGAGAGAGAGAGAGAGAGAGAGAGAGAGAGAGAGAGAGAGAGAGAGAGAGAGAGAGAGAGAGAGAGAGAGAGAGAGAGAGGAGATGGGCTATTCATGCGATGCACCGGTCTGAAGAGGACCTACCGCATGAGTAGCCTGTATAAAAGGGGGTGGACTTTAGTTGGCAGGCAGGGAGCTATGGGTGTATCTGTGAGCACGACTCCTCTGGGGGGACTGCGTGCGGATGGATCCTTCCACCCTGAATCCAACTCACGCCAGGTCATCCTTAACGGGGACACGGCCTGGTACGGTCTTTAGAAGATTTACCACCAAAAAAAAAAAAAAGTATGTCATGTGTACTTGGTAACACTGTATCAGATCACAGAACAGTTGTAGTGGAACTTGACTTTGAAACGGAATTGTTATACTTTATACAAAAAAGACAATTTGGCGAGGAATCACTTTATCGTTAACTTCATTAACGAGAACTGGAATAATGTTTATGGAATCTTAGACACTAATCTAGCATTTCAAGCTTTTATAAATATTTTTTTGTATCATTTTAATAATAGGTTTCCATTAACAAGGAAAAAAATCAAAACAACTTAAAATAAATGGATTAATAGTGAAGTGCAAAAGTCGAGTTTTTAATTAAAAAATTTACACGCTTTATCAAGGGCAGTACCAATTCTTAGAGATTTTTATCAACAACAAAGAATAAAACATAGAAAACTTTTGACCAAAACAAGAAAAGATTATTACCAGAAAATTATTACTTCGTCTGATAATCCCAATAAAATCACGTGGAAAATTGTCAATGATTTTTCAAAAATGCTAATAACAATGCTAATACTTATTTATTGTATGATGACAATAATATAATAACAGATCCACAAGAGGTAGCATGCACTTTTAACACATTTTTTACAAATGCACCCATTGATATCTTGTCGAAAATTCCATGTAATACAGTAGACAAAGATTAATTATTACAGATCATGAAAATTTCTTTCAGTTGTACCCATTTACTGGGCAGGAACTAATCGAACTCCTGCATAGTAAACTTAAAAACAAATCTTCTAGTGGTTTTGACGAGATACCTGCATTTTTGGTGAAAAAAGTGTTACCTTTTATAATCAATCCTTTAACTTATCTCACCAATTTGTCTTTTTGCAATGGAGATTTCCTAATTACTTAAAGATAGGCAAAGTAGTTCCCATTTTTAAACAAGGAGATCCAAAACTGGTCAGCAATTATAGGCCTATAAAAATTCCCAGCATATTTTCTAAGGTATTTGAGTATGGATATTTAAAGAGATTAAATGGTTATCTAAAAAATAATAGTATCATAACTATAAATCAACATGGATTTCAAGAAAATAAATCTACTAATACGGCAGTCCATGCATTTTATGCTCATTTAACCAATTTGATTGATGCACGCGAATGTCCTATTGGATAATTTTGTGATCTTAGTAGGGCATTTGACTGTGTCAGCCATGAAATATTATTTAAAAAACTAAAACAGATAGGTATTACAGGAAATTCTTTACAGTGGATTATGTCATTTCTAAACAATAGACAACAATATGTGAGCCTGCAGATGGGGATCGAGGATTGTGTGACCAGTTGTAGATCTAGTCTTGTTACTACAAACATGGGTGTTCCCCAAGGATCTAGAATAGGCCCAATTCTCTTTGTAGTCTACATTAACGACATCGTACAACTGGACAGAGCAGTAAATTTTACTATATACGCGGATAATACGTCAATTATTCTATCTAACAAATCCAACGTAATCCTACAACATCAATGTAATGATTTTCTTTTATCTTTATATTCTTGGTTTTGCGATAACTCGTTGCATCTTAATGCAGAAAAAACGCAAGTTACACATTTTCACAATAAACAAAAATACCTGGAAAATCTTCAGATTATTTTTAACAACATGCAAATAGCTACGGGGTCGTCAGGCAAGTTTTTGGGAATAACGATTGACGAAAGTTTGGATTGGAAGTTGCATTGTGGAGCGGTTGTTTCGAAGTTGAGTTCCATTAACTATCTAATTAAAAATTTAAAATATGTTCTTACGGAAAATCAGCTAATTATGATTTATTATGCACTCGTAGAGTCCAGGCTAAGATACGGGATATGTTTTTGGGGTATGTTTGGTTATGCAAATGGTATTTTCTTTATACAAAAGAAAATATTGCTTTGTGTCGCTGGTGTCTCCCGACTAACTAGTTGCAGAGAATATTTTAAAAAATATAAAATTTTAACATTGGCGTGTCTATACATTTTTGAATTATGTGTTTTCATTTTTAATAACTTCAGTTTAAAATGAGTGGTGATATGCATAATTTAAATACTAGATATTGTAATAAACTTTATATACCATTTTCAAAAGGTAACATTAAATTTAAATCGCCCAGGGTATACGGACTACAGGTGTTTAATCATTTGCCCACACTTTTAAAGTCCAGCAGTTCAATAAATGTATTTAAGATGAATCTTAGGCAATTTTTATGTGAAAAAGTATTTTATACAGTCGAAGAATTTTTTAGATCTTAGATATTAGCTGTATTTCATTTAGCTTTTAAATTCATTTCATGTCTTGTTTAGTCTAGTTTAGTGTTTAGTTTTTAGCAATGTATAATCTATGACTAATTCTATACAAACTATGTTTGTCAGAAAGAAAATAACGAATTTGATTTGATTTTGAAATATTTGAACGTACCAACAGTTAAAGAAGAGATCGGAAGTTACGCACTAAAGCACAAGAAGCCACACTCCACCTCATTGAAAATAATCTAAAGCTCCTTGATAATGCAGTAGAAGCAAAGAAAAACGCTTAAAAGAAAGAAACCATTCGAATTGGTGCTTTAAGTAAGTAATATTAAAAAAAGTGGTATAGTAGGCGGTCCTGTAGACTAGTGCGAATCTTCATACTGTTTATTTATTTTTAAATAAAAAAAAAATATTATAAAACATTTCAAAAAGCAAAATAACAAATTATGGTCAGGTTCGTTGTGTATACCTAACGGCCAATCCTTCGTTAGGTACACAAATGGACCCTTCCGATGTGACTGTATAAATTTGAACATTTTTAAAATGTTTTACTAATTCTACTTATATAAAATTATGAAAATATATATAAACATCATTTGATAACAAATTTAAATATTATATAAACTAAAAGATGTTTAAAAATAAAAAGTTATATTAAAAAAGTGGAACAGTAGACGGTAGTGTTAGACTAGCGCGGAGCTTTGTACTATGTGTTCTGTATTTTCAAAATTTAAATAATACATTTAAAATTAAATAAAGTAATTTTATTATTTATTTATTTTTTATATTTTAAATAAATTCAATAAATTATTATGTTCACTCCGAACGTCATGTGGTAACGTATTAACAAAGCATAGAGGCATACGACGTAAGAATAACACGTCAGAAAATATGTCAAACAATGATCAATGAACATAAAAATTTACATATTAACCCATAAGCTGAAAGAGATTATAATATATTCTACAAAAAAATTCAAATAATTTATATCGTCCCTACAAAACTAAAACAATAAATCTCGAACAATTGTTTATTACTACTCAAAAAAATTATATACAAATGCATGCTAATATCAAAACTTAGTACACCTGTATTTATTAAATACTCAAAAAAAAACATTTTAAATATGACTATATTGTCATCAGTAAACATAAATAAACAGATCACAGCTCTGGGAATAAAAAAACTCAATTGAACATTAGTTAATTTAATAATCTTTTAAAGTGTTTTAAAAATTAATCAATGAAAATAAATATGAACTATAATCTCATAAAAACGTAAAGCTTTTCATTTCTGCCTAAAATATCGTACATAAAAGAATGACACATAACATTCTATTAACGTAATATATAGATACATGTGCAAATAACTATAAAAAAATAAGAATAGTTAATTAATTAGTCAACACTCACATTATGAAAAAGTCACTGGCCTCTTAAGGGAACATATGCTTAACCCAAAGAAAGGTATCGGTCGTTGTCTCCCACATCTCTGAAAACAGGTGGGCGCTCTAGATGTAGGCGATAAAAGAAAAAAGGTATCTTTGCCATCTTCAGCTAAAATATTGATAAAGGTGGTTGGCCTCAACATTGTCAAAAAGGGATGGTCTGTTAAAATGAATTGCTAGTGGGACTCTAATAAATATTCGAAAAAAAAAGGATCTCTTAATATTGTTATTAATTTAAAACAAATAGTGACCTACCACTTATGTGAGTAAACAAAACATTAAACAACGTAAATATCAACGTGTGGATGCATATTGATATACAAATAAACATAATTTATTACGAAAAGGGAACTTTTAAGTACACACGCTGGACGTATTCGAAGCGATAGAAATAATAATTTCTAGATAGAGCTAAATGAAAACATAGTCTCGTAAAAAGTTTTAAATCCAAGAGAAATTAACATGCCACAGTAGTAATTGCAAACCTCTAAACCTCGCAAAGGAAGAAACTAACAACGGTTGTCAGTGACGACTTAATGACGAAGAAGACTTGAAAAGGCCGAGGCTCTACTTTATAGTTGCAATCTTGATGATGCCGATTTATAAAGTTTTTAAACTAATTTTTGCTACTTATTTTATTTTTGTGTCATTTTTCAAAACTTGCTATATAAGCTCTTATAACACTTTTTTATGCAAAATGAAGTTTTAATAATATTATTTACTTAATTAGAACCTTCACTCCGTTAAACCTGACTCATCCTGTATATACCGTCTAAAACGGTCCAATACATGATTTAACAGTAGCAAACACAAAGTAACATTGTTAAATTAAACATAAATGCAAACGCTTGTTTGTTATCTATTCAAGTATTTATTTTCCTGAAATGAAATTAATTGTGTGCAGTAGACGACAATCGGACGCCCTCGGGAATAGAGGCCTTTGGAAAATATTCCCGAGGATATATATCTGATTAATATCTACACGCTTACTGGATATAATTTGCGCGAAATAATGGCTCGAACGGGTTTAGTAAAACGAAGAAATTATGACGGCCTTTGATCTTTGTATGTGGACTTGTGTTTCCACGAAAATTTCTCGATTTAAGCGTAAAACCCGAAAGAATCCCATTAAAATTAACAAGGGATAACGCGTAGCTGACAAAAATCTTTGTGGGAACGACGTTAAAGTCGTCACAAAACATTACAGTAAATTGCGTAAAGAGGGTTGTTCCGTTATTCTGTGATTCCCTGCCACAATGAATTTTGTTCGAATTTGTTGTATCTTAATAAAGTGAACAAAGATTGTATGTATAACTCTATATAAATCAAACGTTATAACATTCTGTCTAAACAATGCCACATACAAAGAAAAAAGGAGAAAAGCAAAAGAAGATATACAAGGTATACATAAAATATAAGGTTCTCAAACTATTTTTAAATTATACATAAATACGTATTATGATTATTGTATATAATTTTTTTAAGCCCTTTTCTCTATTCGGATTTCCGAATATAGGCCTCTCTTAATTTTCTCTCACCTAGTACTACATCGTCTGCGTATCTAAGATGGTATCCAGTATCTTCCGTTAATAGGGTTTTCCTTATTTTCCCAGTCTATTGACTTAAATATATCTTCTAGTGCAGCTGTAAATAATTTTGGAGATATTGTGTCTTTTTGTCTTACTCCTCATTTTATTTTTACTTTCTTTGTCTGTCTTTTTTTCTATTCCATTACCCAACGTCACTATCATTTCAGCTTGTTCGTAAATATTATGAATTAATATTCTGTACCTGGAGTCGATCCTGTTGTTTACTAATACTTTTTCTATTGCCCACAGTTCTACAATATCAAAAGCTTTTTCATAATCTATAAAAGCCAGACATAATGGGAGATTGTATTCGTTCTTCTTCTTCTTCTTCAGCCTTCATTCATCCATTGTTGGACATAGGCCTCCTCCAATTGTTTCCACGCTTCCCTATCTTTTGCAATTCTCATCCACTGCTTTCCAGCTACAGCTGTTATATCGTCTATCCATCTCTTTTTGGGTCTTCCCACGCTTCTTTTTGTTTCTCGAGGTCTCCAGAATGTCACTTTATGAGACCATCTGTTGGTGTCTTGTCTTGCTACATGTGCTAGCCATTGCCATCTCAATGTCGCTATTTTTTCCATGATGTCGGTTACTTTAGTTCTTCGACGTATTTCGGTGTTAGGAATTTTGTCTCTGAGGCTTATATTTAACATGGCCCTCTCCATGGCCCGTTGAGTTACTCTTAATTGTTCTGCCATTTTTCTTGTTATTGCCATAGTTTCCAATCCATAAGTTGCAACTGGTAGTATACAAGTGTCATAGGTTTTTCGTTTTAAGTGCATTGGGATTTTTCTGTCTTTTAAAATGAAGCTCAACTTCCCAAAAGCAGCCCATGATAATTGTGTCCTTCTTTTAATTTCTAGGGTTTGATTTTCCTTTTCGTTTTTAATTGCATGTCCTAGATATATATATTGTTCTACCTTTTCTACATTGATGTTATCTATCGTGATGTTTTCTAGGCTGTTGCTTAATATCTTTGTTTTGTCAAGATTCATTTTTAATCCTATTTGATTTGATTTGTGATTTAAATCTTGTAGCATTGATTTTAGTTCATGGATATCTGTGCTTATTAGTACTATGTCGTCTGCGAAACGCAAATGGTTAAGATATACTCTATCTATTTTTAATCCCTTTTCGACCCAATTTAGTTTTTTGAAGACATTTTCTAATGCCAGAGTAAATAACTTGAGTGAGATGGTGTCACCCTGTCTCACGCCTTTGCCAAGGTCTATTTTCATAGTTTTCAGATCATCATCTATTTTTACGTGAAAAGTAGCATCATCGTATATATTCTTAAGGAGGGCAGCATATCTTGAATCTACTCTGGCGTCGTCCAGTGCTGTTAAGAAAGCCCATTTCTCGATACTGTCGAATGCTTTGTGATAGTCGACAAATGCCAGATGTAGTGGTATGTTGTACTCTATTGTTTTTTCAATAACTGTCCGGATTGTTTGCAAGTGATCGATAGTGCTAAAACCCTTACGAAAGCCTGCTTGCTCCACCGGTTGGTATGCATCTAGCTTAGCTGTCAATCTATTTGTTATTATTCGAGTTAGTAGTTTGTAAAGGTGTGACAACAAGCTTATTGGTCGGTAGTTTTCTATATTTGCGGCGTCTCCTTTTTTATGGAGTAGAATGACTTCCGCATTTTTCCATGCTTTTGGTATTTGTCCTTCCAATAGGCATTTATTCAGTAATGCTCTCATTGCCTCTTCTAATGCAGTGCCTCCCATTTTTAGCATCTCTGAAGTAATTTTATCTTCTCCTGATGTTTTCCCATTTTTCATTTGTTTTGTATTCGTTAGTCTTTTCTATTAGGATTTTTAAAGTATATAGATGGTCACAGGTGCTGTACCCTTTTCTAAATCCGGCTTGTTCTACTAATTGATATCCTTTAAATTTAATTGTTAACCTGTTTGTAATAATCTTTGTAAAGTTGTGAAAGAAGTGAAATTTGTCGATAATTTTTCAGGTCTGTAGTGTCTCCCTTTTTGTGTATTAGTATTGTTTTAGCAGTATTCCATTGTTCGGGTATGTTGCCTTCGAATAGACATTCGTAAATAGTATTTTTAGATATGTGATGGCTTCTTCTCCGCCTTCCTTCAGCATTTTTCCTAGGATTTCATCGCTTCCAGGAGATTTATTCCTTTTTATTTCTTTTACTGTTATATATTTAATATAAAATTTAATACTTTGTATATGGGATATATAAATTTAGAGAAACCACATAAATACAATTATAAATTTGTATACATTATTTTTGAATATTTTGTGGCATTTCTTATAAACAATAGGAATTTTTCGATAAGCGACAAGAAATTAATTTGTTATCGTACTGATTTAAACAACGAGGACAATTTTACATTAAAAAGTTTTGATTTCAGAATTTTTAAGTGAACTAAAATGACTTTAACATCAATGGATGCTGCAAGAGCCGTCACTAATTAATACATGTATTATTGATCAGTGTAGTAGTGTCTGGAGGCTAAGGAGACTGAGACCTCTAAAGCCCTGAAGAAGATATCAAAGTGGATGTTGAAAGTTCGGCGGAATATGTATATATATATATATATATATATATATATATATATAAATATGTATATATATATATATGTATATATTTATATATATATATATATATATATATATATATATATATATATATATATATATATATATATATATATACATATATAGACTCAGAAGCACAAATTATTGCATCTCATTTCCGAACAAATTCCAAAAACCTCAACGCTGGAACCCACTACAGTGGTTCATAACTTTTCTGATACCCCTATTTCTGCCATTGCCACTCAAGCTTTAGCAAAAGGTTTCAATTACTCTGTTACTCCAAGTCACATTCCAATTGAGACAATCATCTGTCAAACTGAAGAAGCCATCTCCAGTTTATCTTCCGAAGATGCTGAAATAACCAGACAAGACATCTCTAGAGTTGTTAGAAACTCAAAGCCTCCTGCTCAGAACATTAGCCAATCCGAGAAAAAAGCCCTGAAAGAACTTCGGTCAAATCCAGATCTAGTCATTCTTCCCGCCGATAAAGGAAACGCCACCGTCATCCTAAACACTTCTTCTTACATCAATAAACTTTCAAATCTCGTTAACACTCCAGACTACAAACCAATTCCTAATAATCCAACAACCTATCTGGAGAAATCAACAAAAGCCATTATCAATAAAACCTCTCTTCCTGTTGACATCAAAAAATCTCTAATTCCTCGTGAAAAGTCTTCAAGAACACCTCGAATATATGGCCTCCCCAAAATTCACAAACCCGATATTCCTCTACGTCCCATTGTCAGTGCATACAACTGCCCTACACAACCATTGGCCAAGTATTTGGCCAAAACTCTACAACCTTTCGCCGAAAGTGCTTCATCCTTCGTCAAAAACTCTTTTCATTTTATCGAACTTCTTAAACAATACCCTATATCACCGTCAGACATTCTAGTAAGTTTCGATATTGTCTCACTTTTTACAAACATTCCTATAGATGAAACTCTAAACATTCTGAAAACTAAGTACAGTATCCAACAAGACCACTTATCTCTCATTAAACATTGTATGTCCAACACCTATTTCATCTTCCAAAATCAATTTTACAGACAAATAAATGGTGCCCCAATGGGCTCCCCTCTATCTCCAGTGATTGCCAATATCTTTATGGAAGACTTCGAGACCCGAGCACTATCCACATCAATGCTCAAACCCACATGTTGGCTACGATATGTTGACGATACATTCGTCATTTGGCCCCATGGCAGGGATGCTTTGG
Source organism: Diabrotica undecimpunctata (assembly GCF_040954645.1). Classification (NCBI taxonomy): domain Eukaryota; kingdom Metazoa; phylum Arthropoda; class Insecta; order Coleoptera; family Chrysomelidae; genus Diabrotica; species Diabrotica undecimpunctata. The sequence goes on along the minus strand of NC_092804.1, from coordinate 41,680,006 downwards.
TGTCTTTCCAAACCCATCTGAATGGTATACATCCTAGTATCCAGTTCACGATGGAGGTAGAAACTGATTCATCCCTACCGTTTCTCGATGTTTTCATAAAGAAACACCAATCCCAAGGTTTTCATTACTCTGTCTATCGAAAACCCACACATACCAATCGTTACTTGCATGCCAACTCTCACCAGGCACCTTCACAAATTAATTCAGTCATTAATACTCTTGTATCCAGATCAATACGCCTTTCCGATGATGCAAGTAGATCCGCTGAGCTTTCTTGTTTAAAACAAGCCCTCATCCAAAATGGTTACCGCGAAAATCACATCAATAGGAGCATCCACAGACATCAATCTCCCACTCAATCTCAATCCAAAGACTCAGACCCTTATCATACGAAAGCGTTTCTTCCTTACATCAAAGGTGTCACTGACAAAATCGACAAAATTCTTAAACCAAGAGGAATAAAAACAATATTTACCCCCCAACAAAAACTTTCATCTCTTGTTCGATCAATCAAAGACAATATTCCAAACGAACAGCACGGAGTTTATGAAATTCCTTGTGCAGACTGTCCCCGATCCTATATAGGCCAAACAAATCGTAGAATTCAAAATAGGATTTATGAACATTCCATTTCTGTTCGCAATTCCGATTCAATTTCAGCTCTCGGTCAACACCATCTTCATACAGGTCACAAAATTGATTTCGAAAACTCCAGAACCATAGCCCCCATCCGCTTTTATAAACCAAGAATTATCCGAGAAGCCATAAAAATAGAAAAAAGACCAAATTGCCTTAATAAAAGAGATGACGCCATACGGTTACCTTCTACATGGAGACCTCTCATAAACAAAATATCGCCCCCTCCATCTTCGAATCAAAATCCCACTGTCGGAAATGTTCGCGCCAACTCTCGCGCCAATCCCCACCCTAACCCCCACCTAGGCCACGTCACCATCGACGGTATAAATGAACCGTCCCCTGGTCCCAGTCGTAGTAGTGAACTAGTGAGTGAACTAGAAGTGACTAGTGAGTGTAGTAGTGTCTGGGGGCTCGGGAGACTGAGACCTCGGAAGCCCTGAAGAAGACATCAGAGAGGATGTCGAAAGCTCGGCAAAATGGATATCGACGCGGTTCAACCCGGAAGACTGGTGAGTTTAATATTAATTTTTATAATAATATTAATCTTAGCTCTAAGTTTAATATATATATACATATATATATATATTTATATATACATATATATATATATTTATATATACATATATATATACATATATATATATATATATATATATATATATATATATATATATGTATATATATATATATGTATATATATATATATATATGTATATATATATATAGATCTAGCGGTTAATGAGAGCTCCGTACTAAAACGGTATTATACTAACTCCAGGCGAATATACACCGTGTATATTATTATCTGGGTAGCGCTTTATGTGGACTCCGACCAACACGTCGGATTAAGTGGACTCTGTAATACGTTAAAACACTTTTGGGATCCGTATACATTTCTTTGCGTACCCAACTAAACTCCTCCGATGTTGCCAATAATTTGATTAGTCGTAGATTTTTAAATTTTACAGCAGGTACGTTTTGGAACTTCAAATTTATTTAAATATCAATCAATTTAGTCATCGAGAAATTTCACAAATACGTACTTGGTTAATGTAGTTAAATATTTTAATAATTATAATTTATATTACTTACTTTAATTATAGATAAACTGAAATTAGTGTCTATTATAAACTTTGAATAAGCAAGTGTCCATGTTTATGTACTAGAATTTTTTTTAATACATTGGCACTGAAATATTTATTATATTATAAATGTACTTTCCGATGTTTCGATTGCTATAGTGTATGACTTACAATATTTGTTTCATCAAGCAGTAAAATTTAAATTATAATAATTTATAAATCAATCTTAAAATTATAATTTTTTACTGTCTAATTTAAATATTTCGATTTTTTAATGTAGGGAATTCAATATACTACTATACTTTAGATACACATAAACACATAGATATAATATTTCGGTGTCTTATGGTATAATTTTAGCCAACATATCTATTACAATTACATATAATATGTTCGGCCTTATCGTTTTAAATACTTTGTCGCTTGTGCAAGCTATCATTGTTTTCAATGTTAAATCATTGTTTTTTGTATCTTGCGTTGTCAGGCATATAATTTTTAATTTAGAAGTACATGTATGTATAATATTCTTTTTTCTGTCACTTGGTTTAAATATAGTACACTTACATTATTCTTGCTTATTTATTTTTATTCGTAATACTTATAAAGTATGTAATAACGTACCCGTTGTTGCAAAAATCAACAACGGGTACGAAAGATATCAGGTATTAGGGGTAGTATTTGTCAATCGAAATGCCGCTTACGACATATTAAATTAGAGAAAATTTCTCCAAAAATTCTATGACGTCCCCTTAGATAAAAACATCACTTGTTTTATTCACAATCTAGATTGAATTGCTCTCTTCTGTTGATTCGCTTGTATTTGTTTTTCATTTTGTTGATTTTAAGTAAAACATTTTTCGTGTTCTCTTCACTTTGTTGAAGATGTCGCAGACGGGAGAGAGTTTCTTATGAGATCAATATCATTACCATATGCTACAAGTGCTTGGTACTTTGGGCCATTAATGGATTGCATTTTAAATAGGCGATTTCTATTTTAGTAAGCTGTTCTTTAATTTTTTGAATATTTGAATTGAGAATCTGTATATTATTCGACTGTTTTATAACAGTGTTTCTTGTGTTATAGAATATAGTGCTGTTTATATAGTGCTGTTTAATAATAATAAAGTTCAAGCAACAATTCATATATGCAATAACTTGGTACTGATATCTCTGCTCCCCCATACCAGGTAGCAGTCCCGAAAACATTAAAACTGCTACACTCATGCTTCCTATTATCCAACGATTAGCCAGTCCAGGACTATACCCTTATTATGGTACTAATATTGCTGCTGTCCCTTATAAGTGAATAAAATATGCAAGGAAGGTTTTGGCAATTTAATAGGATTTTTTATGTTAGAATGTTATTACTCCGAGAAAGTGAAAAATATCTATTTGTTATACGGATTTAATCTATAGATGAAATATTAGAATGCTATTAGCAGCAAATAATATGGCAGATAATATGCTGGAATTAGCAGTAGCATGTACTAACAGTGGCCATACCTAGTCCACTGTTAGTACATGCTTTTAGAAAAGAGAAAGCCAACTTATCCAATTTAAAAGCAGACAAAATCAATTCCAAATATGGATCGTAAGCCAATCCCGTATGTAAAGACTCTAAAGTAATAATTAGTGAAACTGTAAGCCAACAGCATAAAGTGCTGGTACTAGATATACAAGTAAAATATGAAATAAAACCAAAATATCGAGAAGAGTCACAAAAACAATTAATTGACGTTAACAAGCGACAAAGTAGTTCAATTTAGAACAGAAATAAAAAAAGAATGTGTTGGAATATGGAAAAAGGTCATAATGAAATTTGGAGAAATGTGTCAAAAATTATTAAAGAGGGTGTAACTAAAATACTTGAAAAAATCTCAGAAAATTGACTTAAAAATTGGTAAATATAGATAGTCAGACGATGTTTAAGACAATATAAAAGACAAGAGAAGATTATATAAGGAGGGACAAGAAAAAATATCAGAATAAGATTATCAAAAGTATCAAATAGATAAAGAGGAAGCAAATGTGCGGTAGCACAATCTAAGGTAGCAGCGCATGAAAAGCTGTACAATGAACTGAGTACTAAGAAAAAAACATATACAAAATTGCTAAAAGTGGAGCAAAGAAAACCAAAGATTTTAATCAGATTAAATGTATACGAAATAAATACATTAAACTATTTATGCAAGGAAAGGATGTAAAAAATAGCTACAAGGAGTTCTTTAACGACCAATTAAACTAAGAGTTTGAGAAAGCATCTATAGAGGCAACAGAGACAGTAATAGCAATGGTGCCGAAAATGACGACCGCGGAAGTAATTTAAGAGCTACATAAGATGAAAAAAGAAAAGGCATAGGTCCTGATGGCATCACTGGATATATATGATCAGCATTAGGAAAATCAGGAACAAGTTGGCTAACAGGACTATTTAATAGAATTTTGAAAGTAAGGCGAATACCGGATGAATGGAGAAGTAGCATTTTAGTACCTGTATACAAAAACAAAGTAGATGGTAAACTCTGTACAAACTATAGAGCCCTAAAACTACTCTGTAACACCATGAAACTATGGGAGAGAATAATTGATAGTAGGATACAGGAAGAAACAGAAATATTCAGTTTAAATTCATGCAAGGCAAATCAACAACGGATGCAATTTTTATCATAAGGCAAGTAATGGAAAACTAATGTTAGAACAAGTGAGGGTAAGACTGATAAATTTCATTTGAGAATAGTATTGCATCAGTGGTCAGTGCTAATCCCTTATCTCTTCTAATTAGTGTTGAAAAAATTAACGAAAACATGTCAAGGAGATATTTCTTGGTGCCTGATGTATGCTAACGATGTGGTGTTAGTAAGAGATAAGGAGAGATAATTGAATTAATGATTGAGACAATGGAGATGGGCGCTTGAGCAAAAGGTCTAAAAATAAGGCAAACAAAAACAGAGTATTAAAGTGTGCATTTAAAAACCAACTTCAGCTTTACTTTAAATCAGGTTATATTTATTTATATAAGTTAATGAAACCAATAATAAAAAAAGGAGCTGATTCCAAACCGATAATTTTTATTCAGAGATAAAAAGTATCTCATGATTAATTGAATATACAGAATTATCGATATAACTAAGTGAGAAACTTGTTGAGAAATACGTTTTAGAAAAAAAAATTGTACTAGTCTTTTTTGACATTGCTTAGGCCTTTGCTAAAGTATAGCATTGGAGTTTAACCTACAAATAGTATACCTATTAGAGCCTAAACTAAACGAGTCCAAATTAATTCACGTCAAGTTTATACATCTGAAAATCTAAAACATTCAATTTACAAAAAACGATGTCTAAATACCTTATGCATCTTTCACAATTACCTGTACCAATGAGACCTGTACTTGACACTTCTATAGTATATTTAAAAAAAAAGGGAGGAACTAAATTATCAGAAAATGTATCCGCAACTCCTATAGTCATTAACTTGGTACTGATATCTCTGCTCCCCGATTTCAGTAAGCAGTCACCAAACCATTAAAACTGCTACATCCATGTTTCCTATTATCCAACGATTAGCCAGTCCAGGACTATATGCATTATTATGGTAGGTACTGATATTGCTGCTGCCCCTCATAAATAAATAGAATATGCAAGGAAGTTTTTGGCAATTTAATACGGTTTTTGTGTGTTACACTATAAATTCTCCGAGAAAGTAAAGAATATCACTATCCGCTATCCGAATTTAATCCATAGATTAAATATTAAAATACTATAGAATAATGCTATTACCAGCAAAAAAACGGTATAATAGTAACGATAAAACCAAATAAATATTTATTAACAGACAAAAGAGATGATGTAGAATAGAGCATATAACGCAACAATAGACCCATAAAATTTTGAAAAATTGGGGCGTTTTAGATATCGCAGATAACGTTGTCACATAAGAGATAAAAGGGAAAATTCAGGTAGCAAACTGATATATGTATCACCTCATAACACTTTTAAATCCAGAAGTGTAATGCGAACTACTAAAATCAGGATATATATAAAATATTGTAAGTAAAACTCAGGTATTACTGAGATCAGGATTGCTAGAAAAGGCCTCAGAAGTGTTTTACGACCGGGAACTAATGCTAAGGTCAAACAGGTATATAAAAATTGCACCGTCGTACAAGAAATTAAATCTCAACGCTAAAGTTATTGTTTTGCACTTTGTCTTGATTTGTGATCTTATTCATAACATAATTATCTATTTCTTTCTACGACGCTCAATCGGCTCTTATTTTATTTTTTCATTGTTTGTGTTTTACTTACGTACGTAGATTCTTATTTTTTTTACTGCGGGATGTATTTTTGGATTTAATTTTTTTGCTTAAAACGTAGCAATTGCCAGCTTGTATTCTGTTGTTATTCTCTTTTGTAGTGTTTTTGTTAAAAGTGCTTTTAAATTCCAAATATTTAGACCGATGAAACATTTCAAAGTGATAGCCATATATTTTTTTATTATCGTTGATTTGGAGGACCCTTTTTTGCGCTTTTTTCTATTTAATGTATTAATGTTTTTTGCTTACCAATAATTATTTTCGCTACTATATTAAACTTATCGTCGAAGGTCCGTATAATATGAGGACCTTAATTATTAAACTGTGAGATTTTCTGTATTTGCTTTCCGGGAGATGCTCTACAAAACGATGGTAAACACGATTGGAGACAGGGCATGTTCCTGTTTGAGGTCACTGGACATTTGAAAGTAAGTTGGCAGTTACTTTTCTTATGTATGCCTAGTTCTTCCATAGCATTTTAGTTACAATCTTATAATTATATCATATGTTTGTTGAAAATCTATAAATAACTAGCTTAATGTTTTTTTTTATTCCCAACATTTTCCATTAAGTATATAATAGTGAATATTTGATCAACGGTTCATTGAATTTTCCTAATTTCGCATTAATCTTTCCTAATTTCACATTTGTGGTTGCTGGATGTCAAAGAAGACACCATTTTCCATAGCGGGTACTATGATTCCAATGGGGTAAAGTACAACCTACATATTTGTTGCCAAAATTACTTTGCTGCTGTATCGAGTACCGTTTACTGGTATGTGAATTTTGTTACGAATTTATACTGTGTGCTGAACTTTATTAAATCTTTTACCGCGAATTGAAAAGCATGTTTTAACCTTTATTTGTAACATTTTTCGTTACCGTTAAGTGAAACATTATACGTTTATCTAAATAAGTATTTTTGCTTTACATTGATATTTATGTGACAATTAGCTGTAAAGTCATTAGTCTTTCCTGTCGTGTCATATTTTCTTGATTTTTTGTAGACAAGCGGTTTAGTTTGTGTAATATAATATCCCCAATTCGTTTCATAATATATTGTTTTTAAAACAGCTGTTAGGCGAGTTCATTCACTTTTTAAAGCACTTTGATTTTTAATATTTTGACCACGCATATTTAGGTTTTCCAATATTTGCGCTTTGTATAATCTTGATGTATATAATTATCTGTTTATTGATTTTACTTTTTAAATAGAGTTTGGAATGGAATCTTCCTGTTTGAAATCAATGTACATTTGAAAATAAGTCGACAGTATTCTTTTCTGTAATGGTATTTCATAGTTTTATTCTTATGATTATATCAGTCTTTGTTTAAAATCTATAAATAACTAGTTTAATGATTTTTTTTTGTATGTATTCCCAACATTTCTCATTAACTGCCTAATAGTGAATAATTGATCAACGATTTATTAAGTTTTTCTAATTCCACACTAATATTCACCTACTTTATAGTTCACCTATTTACTCAATCGTTCCAGGTGTATTAGAAAAAATACTGTATATCCTAATTATTAATAGAGATATAGCTTATATATAGCTTATAGCGCTATAGTTTGTGCAGTACATTTTATTATTCCTTTTGTGTATGGGTATACTTTTCAGCAAGTTGGTACTTGCTCTTACTTCTAAATTGACAGATCAGCTGTTTAACTGCCTGTACTAAACTTTCTTTTTCATTTTGCAAATATATATAAAATTCATAAAAATCACTCTGACATACCGATGATTGAAATATTGGATACCCTATACTATTTAATCAACGGAAATACTAAGATCACACGGAAAGAATATTATGGGTTATTTCTGGTTTCGTCAAAATTTAAACTGAAATTACTAACAAGAAAGTGCTCTCACTTCCACATGTTGAAATTGATATATAGTACCAACAGATGCTAGTCATATACCATCAACACTAATAAAATGGAAACTATCAAATTAATGTCAATTTCATTTAATCAAATGTACTAACCTTAAAAATGATCATTTAACTAAACACACCTCAAAAATATTTACAATAAATTAAAAATAGCTTAAGCGTTATAAAAGTAACAGAGCAGCAAAGCTCACAGCATAAGAATAATAGTGCCTCGTACTTTTATATAGAAATTTGTTGACAGACAAATATTTATTTTTTTATATACTAGGTTTTAAAAAAAATGTACTCAAAACAAATAAATATTATCTAACAAGTGTTTTATTCCAGTTTCATATGAAAGCACCAGATCTTAGATATTATAAATTTCGTCATAGGTGCAAATTTGAATTGAAAACCAACTCATAGAGCATATAGTGAAATATAAATATCTTAGCCCTCTATTGCCCCTACTTTTTTGTAAACTTGTTTGTTTATAAAATGTTTTAATTTGTATATGTGCTCAAATATCCATTTACAACAACTAGTATTTTTTTTAGATTTTTTAAATTTCGTTTGGGAAGTGTTTTGGGAGTGTTTAGCAAAAACTAACGAAACAACTTATATACTTATTTATTATGCCATTCAAAAAAACAAATATTTGTAGTTGTAAAACATAAAGCAACTTTACATTTATCGCACATTACTTTAGAAGTATTACAGCATCCTGGTTTTTTGCATCTTCTCTTTTTTTCAGAAATTACTGGCCTTTGGTCAAGCCTAACTTCCTTTGGTAGTACAATAGCAGTAGATCCTCTCCTCTGTTTTTTTACAATTTCGTTCTCAATTTCACTGAGCCTGGGACGTCTTTTGTTTTTGATCTGGTCAGTTCTTACTAACAGTACGCTACATAAGTGGGACTTAAACTGTAACAAAGGCAACTAGTTTTTCTTTTTAATTTCAAAGTAATCGCAATCACGAGGATGCAACAACCAGCTGCTAACAACAGCTAAATCCAGAAGGTGAAAAATATTTTTAGATACCACTTTTTAGATCTTATGTCTGTTCGGTAAAGAGCAATTAGTGAATCCATAAGATCGACACCTCCAATAAATGTATTATAAAATTGCACTGAATTTGGACAGCATACAATAATTCTTGATTTTTGTTTTTTATCCCACCTCTTGACTAACGAAGTAGGCTCAGAACCAACAAATGTACTAAGCAAATTAACCGGTTTATTATCGTACCACTTTAACGCTGTTTGTCTTATGCCATTTACTGTAGCGTGCTTTTCTTCTACAGTACCTCTGCCCTGTTTCTTCATATTCTTGTCATCAGAAAAATGGCAATAAGGCAATCTGTTTGGAAGAACAGTTCCCAAACATTGCAGTCCACGTTTTTCCATTTCAATCTGCAACTGAATGCTATTGAACCAGTTGTCAAAATATACTTTATAGTATTTGTTTGGTTTGACTATCTCACACATTCTTATTACTACATTACCGCTGGTGTCTACATTAGGTAAATGAAGAGGATGTTTAACAGTTCCTGTATATAATTCCCAGTTATAAACAATACCATTGCTATCACACAAAACAAATGCCTTGTATCCCCATTTTTTGGGTTTGTTCTTCATATATTGTTTTAAAGAATGTGCCCCTTTGAATGGTATCATTGGTTCATCAATACACAATTTTCCACTCATTGGAATACTTTGAAAATTTTAAACTAAACCGTTGATGAACGATTTAATTTTGTATAACTTATCATTATTGTTGACCATATTTTAGTTATTACTGAACTGCATTTTAGTTTTTATTTCTTCCCAGCGATTCCTAGATATAGTATCGACTATTTGAGCAACACGTGTTTCCTTCTGCCAAAATGATCTTGTCCTTGGCATGCCATATATTGACATCAGTAGAACAGATCCAATAAATTGGTTTAATTCTGTTAGTGTCATATTTAATGGTTTATTTATATTCTTTTGCATTGCATACAAATTACTTTGTTCTATTATGTTTTCCAGCATATTGGTAGATATCATCTTTTTAAAATAATGTATGTTTGCATAGCAGTTTGCAGTAATGTAAATTTGCATGTTGGTAAATTACCTTTCCATTCTGGAATTGGAAATACTGTTCGGGAACCACTCTTCCACTGAATGTTTTTTACGATCATTTTTGACCTTTTGAGCACATTTTGTTCAGTGTGTTTTTCTGTTTTATCGGTATCGCCCTCATCTTCATCTTGGTCTAAATCTAAATGGGTATCCTGGTCTAAATTTGCTTCGTACAAATCGTCTTCATTTTCCATTTTATTTGATCCTGGATCGATTGATATCTGAGTACCTGGAAAATTCATTATTACTTTCTTATTATCACTATCAAAGTCAGAGTCTTTGTATTCCTCGGATATTTACTGCTTTTCCCGTAGAACGTCTTTGTATCCATCTTAAAGAAATAATTTAAAATAATATGGTCCAGCGTGGATTCAAAGCAACATACCTGTTTTTATCACAGTACTGAAACAACACAATAAAATAAACAAATGTCAACGGTAATCAATATCTAAATGCTGATATAATGCCTCTGTATGTATTTTTATATAAATTGTACACAATTTATAACAATAAATCACGATCGAAAATACAAACTAATAAGGCAGTCATGTCCATTTGACATATTGTTAAACATTTCCATATAGGTTTCATCATAGGTTCACAAAGTGTATTAAAATTTATAACCAAATGTTGTCTGAAATTAACAGAGGGCATACTAGAGTCGGAAATTGTTTTAAAAAAGTTTTCTGCATCAAAAACTCTTTTGTTGCCTTAAGTACACACGGGGCTATAGAGGGTAAAAATAGCTGTATCGAGCGAGGATAAGGTTATTGATGAGGAAAAAAAGACCTATCGCTGAGGAAGTGAGAAAGTAATTGGCAAACGCAAAGAGCACTTTAATTACATTAAATGAAATATGTATTACAATCTATTATGACACACATATCTTGATACACATATAACAAGACAATTAATAAACACGTTAAGAGAATATTAAGAAATAATAACCAAAATTTAATTTTTAATACACAAAAGAAATAATGATATACAGAAGATACACAAATTAAAAAAAACGTTATCCCCTTATTGTACGCAAGAGAGATACCTCTAGGAAAAATCAAAACGATCGAAAATATATACCAAAACAACACAATAAAAGTAAAAGTAGAAGAAGAACTAACCGACCCTATTGAAGGTGACAATGAAATAAAATAGGGATATTACCTGAGTCCTCTATTATTCAACCTGATTATGGATGAAATAATAAAAAATAAGAACTAAAAATAATCTGCTGTACAGACGACGCAATACTACTCTTTCAAAGTGAAAATGATTTACAACGTATGCTGCACCAATTTCATATAACCGCCAGAAAATTTAACATGTTAATTTCCCCAAAAGAGACAAAATGCATGGTTACAACAGCAAATTTACTAAGATGTTAATTGGAGCTGGAAGGTCATTATAATAGAAGAAGTGTTAGAGCTTAAATATCTAGGCATCACATTATCTAGCTACGGAAAGCTCGAAACTAAAGTGCAAGACCCAGTAAATAGAGCAAGCAGAGCCACAGGCTGCCTAAATGAAACATTATAAGGAACTAAAAATATCGGAAAAGAAACGAAAGGCAGAATTTACAAAACAGTCATCAGACGAATAATGACATACGCGGCAGGAACAAGATCTGACACAGAGAGGACAAAAAGGATATGACACAGCAGAGATGAAAACACTTGGAAAAATTGATGGTAAGACACTATGGGATAGAGCTAGAAGTACAGATATACGACGTAGATGCAAGGTGAAGAACATCAAGAACTGGTTAAGAAATAGAAGAGTAGAATGAAACGATCGTATATGCCGAATGACAACAAATAAAACAATAAAGACGGCAAGAGACGGTTAACCCATAGGAAGACGATCAGTAGGACGACCACGAAAACGATGGAAAGGCAACTTACTGGAGGCACATTGAAAAACAGACAGAGTTATGTCTATATAAAAAGAAATAGTAGAAGAAGAAGAAGAGACACAGGATAAACATTAAAATAGTTGCAAGAAAGATAACATAAATCAGTCATATTAATGTAGAATAGCAGAGGACAGAGTGTTTAGAGAAAATAATGAATGTCATATTAATGTAAAATAGCAGAGGAGTATTTGTCATAGCTTTGGACAAGTGCCCAATTGAAAAAAGAACACAGGTCGTTCAAAAAAGACGGAACTCTAGAAAGAAAATAGAATAGATTAAAAAAAATAAAAGCATAAACATGTGTTTTTCTACTTTTTTAATATTGAAGATACGTAAATAGAACATTGAATTAAAATGTAACCTTTGATATCTGTGATAAACCCTCACCTGAACAGTGGTGACGATGTATGTAGTTAAGATTGTTTACACTTATTTTAACTGTTTTTTTTTATTATCTATATATGAGTTGTGACAGATATCACAAACTTATTTATTTTCCACAAAGAGGCTCTTTAGAACCTAAAATTATTACTATACAAATCTGATTTGACATATCTTCAAAAAGTAATACACGGCATGTAAAATTTAAATTTTTAATAAAAAGTAAAAGATTACGCATTACTTATGGGGTTTAAAAAGCGAGCCTTTAGGAAGATTGAAGTACTAATAAGACCACTGCAATCGGGCATACCCCGGGTAATGATTAATTAATTAATCGGCTAATTCTTCAGTCACCCCTTTAATATGATTTTGTCAAATTGGTCCTTTTTAGGACCAACTATTCTAATAACATATGTCTATAACTGTTAAGGGTATATCTAAAAATCAAGAAACTTTACTTTACTTAAACTTATCAGACATATGAGCTAAACACGAATCTAACTAATTTCTAGTATAGGAAACACATATAGGGCCTAACCTACATTATAAAAACCACATTATAGATATAGCCATACTATTTCTATCGGAAAAAGCTTTGAGCTTGGATCTACCATCTACATATTTAATGAAAAATAATACAAATACCAACATTGAGCATCTGAGCACAAAGCTTATTACGAAATCTGGACCAAAAACACTACAATGGCTTATCCAGATGATGAACAACTGTATTCAAATTAGGAGATACCCAAAGTCTAGAGACAAGCCAAAGTTGTTACCTTGCTTAAACCTGGCAAAAACTCCAACGACCACAAAAACTATTGGCCAATATCTTTATTTTGTCAGCTATTCAAAGTGATGTACATCACAAATACTAAATCAAAGATGGGTACGAATAATATCGGGTATCAGTGGTGGTATTTTTCAATCTAAATGCCGCTTACGACACCTTAACTTACAGAATATTTTTTCAAAAACTATATGGTATCCCCTTAGATAACAAACTCACTTATATTGTCTGCGTATGCCTACACAAGAGAATATTTTTTGTATCACTCAATGGTAAGAATAGCAGATGAAGAACGGTCTCGCTTGGGGTAGCATAAAGACACCTACACTGTATAACATTTACACAAACGAACGATCCATACCGGTAGATACTAGGACTTCTATTATATAGACGATACACCTATTATTGCACAATACAAATAAACTATGAATCAATTTTCAGCCAAAACCCCTGAAAAGCTCGTGTGTGCTCCTTCAATTTCCCTAACATAGACGCTTTCACAAAATTGAACATCCAATAATGTCATGAAATTGTTGAACGTAGACTCCCTATAAATTCCTTGAAAATAGTTTGTATCGCACGGGGTCAGTCACAGATTATTGTTTAAAACTAAAAGGTAAATTGAGGACCAGAAATAATATTGTTCGCATGCTTGTTAGCTAAAAATGAGGTGCACATCCTTCCGCCCTTAAAACATAGACGCTTGCACTATATGCATCTGCTGCCGAATATACCACTTTAGACAAATTAACTATTCTTTCTTTTTGTGCACACTACTACCAATTTTAACACAAAAATATCTATTGTAGCTCTTAACCATATTTATTTTGAGATAACCTTTTATCGAGATATCATATGTAGTACACAAATAAGACCAGAACTAAAATAATAAAAAAGCTTTATACAAGATATCGCAGAAGATTGGATGAAATAAAATTACTTTTTATTAATCGGATGCTTACATAAAACGTACATAGACATACTCACGTAAACAAAATATATTAGGAAATTTCTGTAATTAAAAAAAAACATCGAGTTCGGCATTGAACTAATAAAATTATATTTAATAAAAGAACAACATTTTTAAAAATGCAGAAAAATAAAATTTCCTATGCAAGCGAATATTTCATTAAATAATAAGCCCAAATCCTTTTGTATCTATATACCTGTTTTTAAAGAACCAGTTCCCTTTTAGTACGTAGTTATACCAGGTAAAAAGATATCCTCTGTTACTGAGTGTAATGCGTATTAGATTGCACTGTCTACGAACAGTAGATACAAATAAAGAGCCCATATGAACCGTTCAGGGTATGTGTTGAAAATATACGGTTTAATCACACAGTTGCCAAACTCTTAGAGCTTACTTAAACCGATAAACGTATGGTTCAAATATACATTGAAGAAGATCTGTACGACCCCTATAATATATACACGTGAACTAAACGATATACATTTATGATACAGGGGTATTTACGGGCTCCAAAAATTTTTTATAAATTATTAAACTATACATGTTGATGAATCGACAGAACCAATATTATGGAATGGTCAAGTGAGCTCCGTATATCGGTATCCACTTGACCACGGAGCTCAATTGAACCTGCATTTTAACATGGGCGGAGTCCACTTTATGCCGTAGATATATATATAAATATATAACTGTTTTGGATGGGTTGGAGTCAATAATTATTGACTCCAACCCATCCAAAACAGTTATATATTTGTTCCAAACGAGTCACAAGTACTTCTTTTTTCTTATTATGTATATATATATATATATATATATATATATATATATATATATATATAGATATAGATATATATATATATATATATATATATAGATATATATATATATATATATATATATATAGATATATATATATATATATATATATATAGATATATATATATATATATATATATATATATAGATATATATATATATATATATATATATATATATATATATATATATATATAGATATATATATATATATATATATATATATATATATATATATATATATATATATATATAGATATATATATATATATATATATATATAAATATATATAAACCTGGAGCCAATCTTAATACTATTACTGGAATATTATTATTAAACTCAACAGTCGTTCGGGTTGAACAGCGTTGATTATCATTGCGTCGAGCTTCCGACAAGCTCTTCGATGTCTTCTTCAGGGCTTCCTCCTCCAGGTCTTAGTCTCCTGAGCCCAAAGACACTACTACACTGATCACTAACCAATGCATTACTGGTACTGGGAATAGAGGAAGGTTCATTTATACAGTCGATGTTAACGTGGTTTGGGTGGAGGTTGGTGTGGAGGTTAGCGTGGAGATTGACGCAAGGATTGGCGCGGGAGTTGACGTGAACATTTCTGACAGTAGGATTTTGATTGACGGGTGGAGAGTACGATATTTTCTTTATGAGAGGTCTTAAAGTCGATTGATTTTGAAAATTCTAGAGCCATAGCTTCCATCCGCTTCTTTAATCCAAGAATTATTCGAGAAGCCATAGAAATTGAAAAAAGAGCAAATTGGGTCCACAACTTTACGTACCTTACTCTGTACGACGAATAAATTGGTCTTATCCACATTAAATATGCGGTCAGGAGGATAGTAAAACTTTCTTAACTGTGCCTCCAGGATATCGATTAACCCATTCACATACTCTTCATTGAAGCCAATGGAGGCTATGGAAAATGATGTAGCTGATGGTTTTAGAATGGACAACACATCCTTATGACGATGCAAAAGGTGGTCAATCCATGCTCTGCCAGCCATTCCAATACCAGAAAATGTATGGTCTACTCCATTCTTTTCGAACAGTTGAACGGCTAAACGCCTAACATCATCTCTCGTTAGACCATAAAACTTTTATTCCAAAAGAAGCAAATAGTGACTAAGTTCGGTTTCCATTTCACTGGTCATAATTGGTTTCCTTCCCAATTTTCTTGAAATCGCATCTTCAGGAGGTATTCTCAGATAAACTAGTCTTTGAAGCGTACTTCGAGGTACCGAAAATTCTCTGGAGGCTTTTAAAACCCCCATCTTCTTTTCTGACACAGCTTCAATTGCCGTTTTTATTTTATTTTGATCCCAACATTGTCGATAATGTTTCTTCTTACGTGGATTTAAAACTTTCCCAGGCATCGGTAACAGAAAAAACAAATAAATCTTGTAGGGGTTGCAATATGGCCTAAACAGATCCGGCAGCCCATATAACCACCACAGTGATTGCCCATATTACCACCTTCGCTATCATGGAAAGAAAGCGACCCCATCACTTGAAAACTGTTTATTATTACCTACGTTATAGTGCTAAACCAATCTCTATATATTGTACAGTTCGTGGATAGGAAGTTTACCACAATATACACACAATTAATACTTGTAATAAGCTATAAATCCTCACCTTTCAAAGTTTTCAGTTTCGCAGAAGCACAAAAGTCAAACTACTGCTAAACTAAATGCGTTATAGCTTTCTAGCGCCTCTCACATAACCTACTACTTATAGTTCCTGCGTTCTCTGCTAGAATTCGCTAGCTTGTTTACCAAATACTACGGTAGCCCATATTGCCACCAATAGAACATAATACGATCTTTGCCTTTATTGGTATTATCGGCCAATGTCGTACTAAAAACTCACCCTTTAATTTTTAAAACAAGAATGATGTTAACTTATTAACGTATTTAATAAAGCTTGCAATTTCGCCTAAATAAAAGTTCTGTAACTGGTTTTTTATGAGATATTTAACTTAAGTATTGTATTTATATGAGATTAAACCATAATTGATTGTAATGGAAATTACATTGTTCATTTGTTTTTGATGTTTCGATTTCTAATCTGAAAATCGTTTTCAAAACAATTTTTATGAATTAACAAATTATTTTAACATGTAATATTTAATCATTGCATAGATATAATAGAGAGTTTTTGAGCCAGCAAATACATATACCTAACGTATCTTTTGACATATAAGCATGCGCATTAATGGTTGAACTAACGTATATAGATAAGTATTACCTAACGTAACGGGCTGGTACGTTACGTTCATACACATCCCTATCGAGCCGAAAGTAACCCAATGCACAAGGGAATCTTACCCGATTACCAAAATATCAACATTCAACATCCACATTTCATCAGCACACGTGGCACGTGTTTTTTCACATTTGTGGTTAACTATATTTGTTTTAATTTTTATAAATAATAGAAAGCAGTAGAAAACGACTTCACTTCAGGAATGAAGATGATTTATTCTTGTTGGAGGAAGTCGTAGGCCAGAACCCTTACTAGCATCCAGAAAGGTGGAATTTATTCCAAAAGCGAAAAAGATTTTTACATTGTATATCAGACATTATCATTCCACTTTGCAAAAGACAGAGAAACTTTTAGACATGTGGTCGCCAACCTCAGCCAAATATCAGATATGGTATCTAAGCGGCCGTATAGTCGTGCAAGATGTGGAGAAGAACCGCATCTTCTATGTCTTCGTCTTCTTCATCATCAATAAAGGCATATACATGTAATATCGCGTCCATCTCCAAAATTAAAAATTGTTCAAAAAAATATTTGTTATTTATTTTGAATATCAAAAATAGGGTTAAGTGACAAGGACAAGACTGGCACTGACAACTTATTAGTTTATCACTAATTCAATGAGGGCAATACCATCGTTACGTTATGTGCAGAAATTAACTCTCAATTTAACGTTCATCTTCTTCGATACGTAGTTCTGTACGTATAGGGAAATACGTTACGTTAGGTAGTTACAAAAACTCCCTAATATAATAAATAATTGGCGCTTTGTGGTATCCAATTTGACAGTTTACTTATCTGGCCTTGATCTTGTAGGCAAATAGACATGTTTTGGGTTGAAATTCTGAGGGTGATGCTGTATTCTTGGATTGATATCAAATTCTGATCTTTATGTGCGTATGTAATTAATTGTAGATGGTATATCTTTGACGTTCTATTGACTTGTTAACGTTGAAATATTCTTAAGTTAGCAATAAAAATTTATATTATTTTTGGGTAATTCATTATAACTTGTAATTTTTTTTGTATACAACTTGTTTTGTAATAAGTATATGCACATGTAACAAAAACAATGTGGAGTGATGTAACAAAAACAAATAAACTAAAGCTGGCTAGCAGACGGTGCCGGAGAGTGACTACTTGACACTCAAAAGAGGATTCGGCCAATTTGCATGCCCTACAGAGACCGTAAAGTGGGAATATAAATGACAAGATACTAACAAAAAAAAAATAGAAATAATATAAATGAAAGTGGTAAATTATAGAAGTTGCTCTAAGATATGATTGGGCGCCAGGAAAGTATTAACATATACCTTCCAAAGTATCTTGTAAAGCTATTTGCTGCAAAAAAGGGAAACAGGTATTAATTAAAATATTTAGTTTTCACCACAAATTTTAATACCTATCCAAAGATATACAGTATAATTTTTTTTATAGCTACCCACCAACAATTATGTACAGTCAACCTAGTTACTTATATACAAAAAAAAATAAATACCCCGGTTATACACAACTGATCCTAGATGATCTGAATTTATAAATAATAAAATATAAGAAAATTTTAATGATTTGTCCTAAAAAGGTAATTTACTGGCCTACTAGAGAGGTAACCCTGTACTTCGGCTTTCAATTAAACATTCGGCAAAAGTAATGAGGACACTATCCTGAAGGGATAGATGTCCAAAGGTTTAAATATATAATAATACAATAACAATTAATAACTCTCTGATTAAATGTGTACACAAGAAATCGTACAAATGAGTTAAACGGGAGGATTAAAAACCTCAACCTACTTAGTCCCTAAATATGATTAAATATTATTTTAGAAAAAAAAAATTATGGTTTTTTATTATTATTTTAAAATAGTATGATTTAAAGTTAAAAAAATATTACAAAAAAGAATAAAACTAATAAATAAACTTAATACAGGTTTACGAGATTTTATATTCTGAAGGAGGAAGATACTTTTCGCTGCTTTCTCAAATTGTCCGGGAATAACAAGGCCAGATCTGGACCTCTAGGGAACAGTCACGTCAAAAAAAAAAAATCAACTCTGGAACCGTGTAGTTCCGACCAGGTATTAACTTAAAAATTCTTCTTGAAAACATAAAAAAAAAACAAAATCAAACATTCTTCCCTCGACTTCTGCTTGACTCCCAGAGGTAGGCTTAAAAAAACATTTGTTTTAGAGTTCTTTCTTACTCTTGATACATAGTATGGAAAAAACACAAGGTTTATGAACCTTGAAAGGTTTTATAAAGGTTACTTATGAAGTGTGGAAGCAAAAACTTAATGATTTTGTAAATGATGTGACCTTCGTATGGCTTGACCGAATTTTAAGTAAAATGGATTAATTGTATATCGACAATTTTAACGAAAAGGATGATATGGATAATAATAGACACATGTCCAAAAGTTTGGAATACGTACAAATAATATATCTACGCCTACGGTGGTTTTAAAACTGTTGTTGATATTCATTCTAGAGGGTTATTAAATGAAAATGATAAAAAATTTGAATCGGTTTTGTATGATTTTGGTCACATTCAACTGATTAGCGTATTTACACATTATTTCAGTCTTTGTTTAAATTTGAATTGAGCTGTTTAAAAATGCCTAAAAACGTGATATCTCATTTTGACAGATCCAGAGTACTTGTTTTGTTACAACAGGACTTTAGTCAAAGTTATACGCGAATATTGCTAATGTTACTCACAGTGCTGTATCGAAAATTAAAAAAAGATACAAATGACGTCAAGGATCGTCCCAGAAGTGGTAGAAATCGATGTACAACAGCAGCACAAGACTGGTAAATAACATTTATAGCTCGTATAAATCGTCTGGAATCTACAAGTGGTATATCCAGAGAAATTTCTAGGCTTCAAGGACTGAATATTTCACGGCAAGCAATAACACGCACATCATGATTCTAACTGGAATAACGTGATGTTCTCTGATGAGTCAAAAATTGACTTGGTATCTGATTCGCGAAGAACACTGGTTTGGAGGGCCCCAGGACGACAAGCCCCACTAGAAACAGCTAAACCGCTTGTCCCATTTGAAGGTGGCAGTATTATGGTTTGGGGTGGTATTATGAGTGATACACGGACGTCACTGCTGGTTCTGGAGAGAAGAGTCACTGGTGCTGTATAAATCAAGGAAGTTCAAAATCCTGTCGTACGTCTATTTCGAGGGGCAGTAGGTGATGAATTTGTGTTTATGCATGACAACGCACCTCCTCATCGAACATCAGCAGTACAAAATTTTCTTGAAGAAGAAGAAATATCTACATTACAGTAGCCCTCGAATTCCCCCGACATTAACATTATTGAACATGCTTGGGACATTCTCAAAACACGCATCAAGAAGCGAAACAATCCCCCTATTACACTTCGAGAACTTAAAGATGCTGCTCGTAAAGAGTGGGATAGAATTCCGCAAGCCCAGCTCGACCAGTTAATCGGCAGCATTCCAAATCGCCTACAGGTTTGCATACAGGCCAATGGAGGCAATACTTATTATTAGTTTTATTAAAAATTATTTTTTTCTATACTAATTTATTTTTAAATGTAAGTTCTACATTGTAAGTTTTTCACTCCAAGAAAATAAATATTTTTTTCGCATATCGTTTATCTGGTTTTGAGATTTATTTAGTATTGTTGAGAATTGAAACAAAATGATGTTTAACTATTTATATATATATATATATATATATATATATATATATATATATATATATAAACAAAAGATTGTATATATAAAAATCAATAAAAAGATGAAATATTCCAATATTCCAAACTTTTGGACATATGTGTATATTTTATAATATAATGAACGGTATACGACAAAATATTTTTATCGATACTCTTAATAGATAATAAATTGTTTTAAATATAGATAAATATGTTTTTTAAGGCCGGAAAGTAAAATTAAAATACGTATGATTTTATATCAATAACAACTTCGATTTACATGTTGAATTTTCTTAATGAAATGATGGGAAACATTTCAGATAAATATATCGAATCAAATAAAAAATGACAATACAGTAGGATCTCAAAAATGGCTGATGGTTTTTATATTTTCATTTTATTGATAATTGGATAAACTTACCGGCTCAGAGTGGTTATAAACCAACAGGAAACAAAAAAACCAAACCAAAACTTCCTGCAACTTCTTCTTAAAAAAACTTTAATATTCTAAATAAAAACCTTTTATGCCTTCTCTGGCCCCTACCTCTAAACCCAAGTGTCTCTACCGAACGTCGAAGCAGAAGTCAGCAATCAGCACTTGTTTTGAGTTAGCTAAACTATGATTCCAAATATGGACGCTTGGTGTCGCTGTTAACTACGCTGTTTACTACGCAACTTAAAATTTAAGAATTAAGACAATCATTAAGAGGATTTGAATTTAAAATTTTTATTTAGAAATGTTTAAGGATTATTGAAGTGACGGACTCGTTACACACAGTACTACTGTAATTTTAAGATCTAAAAATTAACTAAAAAATTCAAGCAATTTAAAATAAGAAATTAACTTCATTTTTACTTTGGACTATTATAATGCGTACTTTTTGTCTTTAAAGATTCATTAACTAAAAATAATAGCTTTTGCGATCTCAGCATGAAGACGACCTTATAAAATGAAAATTGATTTCTATAAAAATTAGCTTAAGGCATCAAATATAAAATCCGCTTTTCTGTCTAAAAGCCATTCTTTCAAGCCAATTTTCGTTATAAACCTTACGAGAACGTTTTTTTAAATATGAACTTCAAAGTTATCTCTCAGATCTCAAGTGAATTACACCATAAAATTATTATTCGTTATATACACGATATTACATCTCCATTTTTACATTTCTCGTGTTTGTTTGAGGTTTGGCTCGCCGCACGACGTGGTAATCATGAAGATTAAATCGAAAAATAAACAGTAAACTTTTGTGTTTTGTGAAAAAAACCTCGACCTGGAATAAAATTGTAAAGTGGATTGTTGTTTATTAAAGCTTTGGTTTTTACGTCGCTTGGAAATATACATAATGGTAGACTAAAGACTTTTGAGAATTTTACGTTAATGTGTGGTTGTTTAAAAATGTTACCTTATGCAATGAGTTGTAATATTGAGTTAATATTCAGTATTATTTCTCGATTATTTCCTAGTTGTTCTGATTATTTTCATGTTTGACACCCCTTGAATAGGGATGGCAACGATGTATCGATACATTAAATATATCGATTTTAAAATTATGATTGATGATACGATAATTGAATATCGATATGTTTATATCGATATTCAATTTTCGATACATCGGCACATATATCGATATTTGGGATTTAGTGTATCGTCACACATGGTACAATGAATACACAAGGTATGATATTGCGCATGACATTTGACAGCTGGCCCAGGAGTGTGACGTAGTTAGATCGCCTGAACCACCTCGAACCCATTATTACAGCTTAACGTACACATTATTAAAATAAAATATTAAAATTAAAAAATTTTCTGCAGAGGAAATACTGTGAATAGGTAAATAATAGTAGATTTGCTTATTCTGATTCACTGTCACTTACTTCCAAGCAGTTTTACTGAAATAAAAACAAAATAGAGTACAATAGAGAAAAATCTGTTTTACAATTCAATATGGTATTTTAGATGAGTTATAATGAAATTTAGTAAAATAAAAAATATACACATTACTATAACCTACCGATTACTATATGCAAAATTTACTTATCAAACAATATAATAATATGAAAATAAGACACAAATTAGTTCAAACGCAAAACACAATAAATATCGACTTCAGACGACTTTACACCGGCAAGACAGAGAGCTTGTATAAAAACAAAAGTTCAACAATAATATCGGTTATCAATGGTGACTATTGCAAATTGCAAGTTATGAGATAATAAATATATTTTAAAGTAACTCAATACTGACTGAGTCATGTATTTTATAATAGAAAAATAATTTAGATTTATGCTTATATATGTGTCTTTATACAAATGGTGTTTAGTTACTATTTATTTATAGTGTATAGTATTTTTTTGTAAAACTGAAAGTTTTTATTTGCCATTGTATATCTGGTTTTGTACCTTTTTCAAAGTACGCTGTGGAATTGCTTGTTGCAATAGTGACAATGAAGATAAAATCTTTAGGTTTCATACATTTCCTAAAGATAGTGTGACCAGAAAACTGTGGATTATATCTTGTTGTAGAAAGGATAATTTTAATTGTAATACTGCAAGAATTTGTTATACACATTTTAAAACTGAAGATTACCAAAGAAATCCACAACAGGAACTTTTAAATTACGTTTCTAAAAAGGGTCTAAAACTCAAACCTGAGGCAGTACCTAGTCTTTATTTGCCTAAATCAACATCGGCTACCCTTTTAACCAACCAAAAGAAACGCGTACAAGGAGGCGAACACAGAGAGTCCAAAAAGTATGTTGAGCAGCTTCTTCCTACTTCTAGGTCAACGACGTAAGTATAAATCTTTATTTTTATTAATTATTAGTCATGAAACCTTAAATGGTTTTTTCATATCGATTTTTTAAGTAAGAAACTAGCCTCAGCCTGCTATGCAATTTGCAATAAGAACTGTTTCGGAGGAAATCAATTTAGCATCTTCCAAAATAACATATTTTTCTTTGTTAAATCATGTTATCATTATTAAAATATACAATGTTATCACTATTATAAACAATACCAAGATCATTTTAGGTGTGAATATTACAAAAATGTTATTTTAAATGTTGTGCAATATTGTGTGCCCTCACTACACTCATATTCGATGGCCAGCTAGCTCATTCGATATAAATAAAGTTGACTTTGTCATTATTTATTTTGATTTTGTGTTTAGTTCAGTAGGTATATATACGTACAAATTTTGTGTACCTCCATTACCACTTTTCTGTATCTTTTTAAACATCTGAAATATCGAACTCTGGAGTATAAGTTAATTAACCTGTACCTACGTGTAATAAAAATTAAATATATAATTAAATAAATTATTTAATTAAAACTTGTCTTATAAAGGATATCTATGTTTTATAAAGGATAAATATTATAATAACATAACTTTATTATCTCTTTATAATTACTATAATTAAATTAACCAAATTATATAAAAAAACTTAAAATTAAAAGTCTCTCCTATACAACTACATTCAAATGTTGCGGGAATAAGCGTTCTTGACTACATCATGCGCGAAAGCGAACCGATTTTGGAACATGTATCATACCTTGTGTATTCATTGTACCATGATCGTCACATAGGATCAATAGAGAGTTGAAGTGCAGGTAACACGTAAACGTTAACACTAACGTAAACGTAAAGAAATTAGGTTTACGGCCACTATACGTTTTAACTGTGAAGTGTAAAACGGTAAAACGTTAACGTCTAACGTGTGTTTCTAACCTTACTTTTACTCAGATTTGTTGTGGATTGTTTACAAATTTGAATGTTTAGACAATGTCCTTTTATATTTTTTTCCTGGTTTAGGTACATTTTTTATGAAATATTTTGATTGCTTTTACAGCAGAATGGAAGATATCCTTAATATTGAAATGTTTGGGGAATCTGATTTCGAGGATAATGGCATGGACGATGCTGTACTTCTACACGTATTTGGTAATAATTTATTGGGAAATTGGTTTCCTCATTTTTTTTTCGATTTTTTTCACTATTCTTAGGTTACAATAATACAAACAAAAGATAAATCTTTGGTTAAAATCACAAAACAACAAAAAGTTTTTAATTTTCGGAGATTTGACAGACATTTGGTAATACTCGGAACAATTTGGATAACGTTAAAGGAATTCGTAAACGCACGCAAGGTTACGGAGACCTGTTAACGCAAACGTGTGTATTCCTCTACTGCGCACGAGTAGCTGTCAAATTATACGTTAATGTTAACGTTTTGCCCTGCACTTTAACTCCCTAATATTTCATATTGGCACGTATTTAATATTATACAGAAAATAAGTATATAAAAAAGAAATAAATGTATTGACGTTTGCTAACTTTATAATAATAAATAAATTAAAGTTGAAAGTATTTAAGATAGATGGTTGCACAGAATAAATAACAATCAGAATGCCCACTGTCAGATGCCGCCTCGAATTGAGAAATTTGTGACAAGCTACGACAGAACTGTTTTTTTAAATTTTTAGAGATTAATAATTTAGTAAATTTGAAATAATTTAATATTCTTCAACTAAAAGTACGAATCAAATATTGCATATTATGTCTATGGTTGCCGTAAATAAATTAAACCTGGTTAATTTTTCTATGCACACCAGATAAAATTTTATTGAACAGCACTGGTTCCGTTTAAAACATGGCTGATTCCGTCTGCGCGGACGAGATGCGCGTACTTATCTTAACAAGCAGAGTGGGCATTCTGATTATTTTATTATTCTGTGATGGTTGTGACAGCTATGTATCTGCTCAGCTGTCACTGAATTGTGTTGTATGTACGATAATTTTTTTTATTTGACATTAATATGATGTTCTTATTATAACAATTTAGTCTATAAAGGCGGTTTGATACGATCCAAGTGTACTTGGTTAAAGTCTGCTTGGACGTTGCGCGCGCAACACTTGGAAGCTACTTTAATCGTGTCACCTGTTCATTCAAGTATACTTGTATCAACAGGTTCTATCCAAGTTAAGTAGGACGCTGGCCAACTTCCTTGCCAAACACAAAAAGAAAATAGTCTGAAAGGGAGAGTTAGATTCATGGAGTGATACGAAGGTAAGGAAGTATTATGGAATGTACGGATAAAGCAATATAAAAATAAGGATGCTAGAAGTGCGGCATTTTTTCTTTGTTATTCCTTTTTTTCTGGATTTTAAGCTTACGTATTAACATATCACCAACCACTAAGACACATTCTACAATCACAATCTTCAATTTGGCACAAGTACATTTGTAAAAGTCCACTTGCTCCAAGTTGAAATCCAAGCATTCTTGGATCGTGTAAACCCGCCTTAAGACCAATAAGCAAGGTTACTCTATTCTAATAGTTATATTTTCTGGTATACTTCTCATCGTCTTTGTTTTACTATAATTCATCTTAATCCCTACACTTGTAGCTTGTTTCACTAGATCTCCTATGGTGATTTCATGTAATTCGTTAAGCTTGTTTCCTGTTAATACTATATCGTCTAGACACCTAATATGATTTAATCATCGTGTATAAATGTTAATGCATTTTGCATGCTAGTTTAGTAATTAGTAAAATAATAGTTCCTAGATGTAGTCCGAGCGGTCAGGCGTTCCGAGTTCTGCTTTCTTTTTTGGGGAAGTTCCAGGGGCACACATGTGGCAATCAATAAACAGCGTTCAAGTTTCTTTCCAAATATTTAACCTAAAACATGTTCTCATATAGGTCTTCCTTCGTTGAAGAAGAGGCATTACTTTTGTTGAGCTTGGAGGCTTTCAAGAAAATAAGGCCACAGAAAATTCTGGCTACATCCAATTAACAGCAAGCGAGAAGATCAAAGATAATTTAATACCATTTTTGCTAAATTAAAGATGAAGGACGATTTTTTGTATATTTTTGTATGTCAATAAATAGCTCAATGAATTATACAGCTTAATAACGCATCATAGAAAGATACAAACTGAGGAATGATAAGTATTCCCTACTGCTTGCAAGCCATATCAAGCAAAAAATTGTCTATATCTAGTTTTAGCATAGCTTGCTTTATGGATGGAAACTTGTTAAAACTTTGAGGGTAGCTTAGAAAGAAGTAATCTCTTCATTGTTCTTGTACTGATCTACAATTCTTTGCTTCTTGTACACGGTTTTAATTTGTTGGTATTTCAGTGTGTTTTCATTGCCATTTGGTTGTTCCTCATTCTTGGTTTTTTTTTCGCAAGAAGTAATAATTTTCGGTAGGCCTCACGAACTTTTAATTCGCAACATCTTGAGTGTACTTCTACTGTCATTAACGACTGAAAATCGCTACGATTACTTTCTTCAGTCTAACTAATAGTGGTATTTGATTTACTGGTCTTCTGAAAATCATCGAAAAATCTTGTAAGATATGCACAGGGTATTTTTTTATATTTTTTGTTCCTTTGACCTTACCTTTATAGTCATTGTCACTTAAATCAATTAATAAACGTTTTTCTCGAACTAAATCAATTAATTTTACTGTTTACGACATTGCAGAGTTCTTACGTTCTTTTCCTTTTTGTAAATATAACGCTAGACCGCAAGAGTTCCCATTAAGTTCCCGCAAGATTAAGCTATAAGTATTACAAAGAACACGGAACGCCTAACCGCTATCTGTGTGAGCCCGTGCCCCAGTATTTTTATAATAGTAAAATAACGTGATTTCTCTATTTTCTATGTTGAAAGCATGTATTTAATTTTTCCAATAACATAAATAATATTCAATTTCTATGTATATTAATTTTTTATTTAATTTTTTTATATTTTTGCTTTCAAGAAAATGTTAGAAATTTATCTTCATATCACACAAAGAAACTAAAAAAGCATTCAGTATAATTTTTGGTAAGAGTGTAAAAATACGATTACTTTTAAGACCGAAATAATGTTTAAAAGGTAATCCTTAGAAAATTGCAAATTTACAGACGCTATTATTCTCAACTGCATCAGCCGATAGTGCCGTAAAATAAAATAATGGCGTTGGAAAACAAGTGAAGTAAAGCCACCACATAAAGACAATGCGCCATAAAAAAGCCGTATGTTGTTTTCTCCAGACGACTGAAAACCATTAACTTAAGGGACAAAAGACAGTCACGGCATTCTGATCCACATAAGATTGTATGCCTGGAGTTTCCTAACGTTGTTAAATTAGAGACTTAACGCTCCATCTAGAAAGTGCTTAACATACGAGACTGAACAAATTTTTTAAAACGTTTTGAATAAAGAACGGATCAACGTAATTAAGTTAAAGTGTGTTAGTTTATATGCCTCATGAAAATATGATTTAAAAATGAAATTCCTGTAGTTGAGTGTATACCATTAACCACAAAAGTTTTTTTGAAATCCATTATAAATTGTATATAATTAAAATGACCCTTTCGGGTTACATTACATAATGTTTTCGGACTAACCAGTTTATCATCAGTGTATTTACCTGGAATAAGTATTACTACTTTAATAAAGAAAAACGTAAAGATTAAGTTTTGAGTAAGGTTAAAGCAATGTGGTTGAACACTCACCAGCTGTACATTAGTAAAGCCACTAAATATGTTGGTAAACACCATTTAAATGTATTACCTTTGTGATTCATTACATATTACATATTGGCTAATAAATTCGTATAATATTAAAGTTTTAAACAGATACACTACATGCCAACGTAAGGCTCCTAATGACGTATGAACAAAGCTGTCAATGTTTCTTGTAGTATGTGTCTTAATGCGGCACTAGTCAACAATGTATTAAATGAATATGTTAAAATTTTTAATTATAATTACTTGTAACACTAGTAAACATCAAAATGTTGGAGTAAAATTATAATATATCCTAAAAATTATGAAAGCATTATGAAGCAATTGTATGGATGGAATGAATTTGGAAAATAGTTTAATTATAGGTAGGCAAGCAACAATACATGTACCCAATAAAACTAGAATGAATTAACCCTGCTGTCCCGTTCGATTCAACTACACAAATGTACTGTTCGGGTCAATATGACCCAACTATGGCTTACGCTCCTTAATCGAAATAAAATAAGCTAATAGTGCTAAACAAAACTTTACTAACAAAAAATTATGGTTAATTAAACAAAAATGATGTTGTTAATGTAAATTAAACCTTATTAACAAAAACAAAATTTATATTTTTCTTTCATTAACCAGAAAAGCCTAATAACAAATATCTACAAAATTTAATTCAGTTTACAACTGGGACAGTAATAAAAAGAATGGTTTTACAAATATGTTTATGACATATACAACATAAAATATTAGTCGTATTATCGTTTTTAGAACAAAATTTACAGCGTGATCGTTTAGCAGGTGGAGTTGGATTGTTCATAGACGGTTCACACGAACTCGAATTTCCATCTTCTCTACTCACTTCTGCTCGTGTCCTTTTTACCAGTTCTTGTGAGTCTTTGGTTCTTGGTAAATTTTTCCTGGAAAGGATAAGTGGTTTCACCAGTGTTTTTCCCAATTCCTCAAGAAAAATTCGCCGTTTTGTAAGTTTATTGGTGTTCCATTGGGGATTTATTGATGTCCATAAAACGAACGCGTTGTAGGCAGAAATGTCCAGCATATTATAAAAAACAATCATGTGCCAGCGATTTGTCTTTTTCTTACATGTACCAATAAGCTGATCTAGAGTATCCACTGCTTCCTTAATGGAATTATAATCTAAAATAATTTGGGTCTTTTTGTCATTTCTGTCACTAATAGCCTTTTCATGATGCAAAGTACTCATAAGAACAACATTTTTATTCTTTTTAGGAATATAGTTAACAACAGTGGTATCTTGCGTGAAGTAAAAATACGAACTATGAACTTCTTTATTCGCGATTTGTGCTCGAAGCTCTGGTTTATTTTTTCTTATAGTCTCCAGCATTGTATTTTTTCTTTTTAGAAGAAGTTGGCCTAAATTGTACGATGTAAATAAGTTATCGCAAGTAATATTGTGGCCTTTCAAATCATTAGTCAAGTCGCACACCCCACACATTCCCTGATTTCGTTCTGGCGCGGCACCTGCTTCTTTATCTGTATAGATCTGCAATTTTACAGCATAAGAACTTTTGGTGTCACATAAAGCCCAAATTTTTATACCATATTTCGCTGGCTTGCTTGGAATGTACTGTTTGAAGGGACAGCGACCTCTAAAGGCTACTAATTGCTCGTCGATAGTAACATTTTCATCAGGGTTAAACAATTTTGGTAGATTTTCCACCCATTTTCCCCAAATTTCACGTATTGCAACAAGTATATCTAATCGTCTCCTATCCTGTCTAGTAGTCTTGTTATCAAAACGTATCACTTGCGAAATTTTTGTAAACACTTCAAGGGACATTGTTGCTCGAAATATACTACGACCAGTTTCTTCATTCCACAAACTTTTAGTTGATTCGCCATGGGACTTAAAAATTCCAGCTAACAATAAAAGACCAATGTATGCTTGAAAACCAATTTTATCCAAGTCTTTCCAGTTGGTTCCAAAAACACGCTGGCCTTCCATGTTTGTCATATTAATAATTTGGTTTGCAACTATGTCAGAAAAGAGTACGTCAAATGAATTTTTGATATCGAAAATTCGTGCACATGCATACCTTGTAACTCCTGGAGCATTATTTATAACATTGGCCGTAGAAAAACGACCGCGTTGATAAGGAGGATCAAGCGATCACTGAATATTACCATCTTTCGAAGGAATTGTTACAGAAGGTTCTACAGGATGTGGTACGTAGAATGGAATAACAGAATCATCACTACTTTCTTCTTCACTCTCACTACATGTATGGTTTTCTGTTTCTGATATGTATTCATCACTGTCTGACACGTTCGCTAGCTCGCGCAGCTCATTTTCGGTTAGCGTTCTTCGATGCGACATTATCAACATGCAAAAATAGACGGAAATGTATATGAATGGCATGAATGCGCTTGACATATCATCAGTGTCCTACCACTTGTCTATCACCCCCACTTCCTTCTACATGACATGCCCTTCTACCTGACATCGTCCAGCTACACTTCAAATTTTTTACAAGTTCTAGCTTGCAGAAACTTGTTTTTATTTATAAACTTACATGACTGACAAACACTGTTAGAAAATATAAAACACTGCCAACTAAACATACGTACACAGGAAATTTTTAACGGTTTAAATACGTGGGTCATATTGACCCGAATGTATCATAGGTAACAATTTAATTTTTATCAAAAAAATCAGGAAGTTGAAGTTTTATCTCATATGCAATTGAAAGACCTCAGATTAGGTAATAAAGTCACGGAATACCAAAACGTTACTCCGCATAATAATTTGTAAAATAAGAAATAATTTTTTTTTTGGGTCAAATAGATCCGAACAGGACAGCAGGGTTAAAATATTAACAAGGCCCTATATGTTTTAAAACAAACGGTTAAACGGATGATTGAGGATTAAACGGTTTTATGTATGAATTTGTAAAATATAGATACCTAATAAAGAGAAAATTGTAATTTAACGTGAATGTATGTATTAGTCGATAAATCGGTACGTAAGTACTACTGTAATGTGTCTTCTGGATATTAGTTAAATTGTCTGATTAAACTTTAAATTGATTCTGAAAAACTTGACGATATTGGTAATTAGTAAAAGATGAATGAAAGAGTTTTAAAAATAGTGCATTCTACAAATTTCTATTTTTTTAAGACCATTTGTACATTCTCATGAAGAAAATCAGTAACAACAAAATTGAACAAAATATTTGTTGGCTTTTAATATATACTGATAATATAGATATACCATACCGATAATAATGGGCAGCAGTAGAAAACTCAGTGTTGTGTTGCAAAACAAAAATATGCCAATAAATTTAAAGAAAAGGGTATTCAACAGTTGTATTCTACCAGTTATGGCCTAGGGAAGGAAGACCGTAATACTAACAGAGATATCAGGCAATATATTAGAACAACACAGAGGGCTTACGAACGAGCTGTGTTAGGAGTTTCTCTGAGAAAACATGTAGGTGAAGATGTTATTGGAAGAATTAGGCAAATTAAATGGAGATGGGTAGCATACCTGGCACGACAAATTAACGAAATATAGACGAGAAACATTGTACATTAGAAAACATGCGAGCACAGTCGTAGTGAGAAAGACTACAAAAACGGTGGCTAGAAGACATCAAAGCAAAAGTGGAGAACTCACGAGGAGACCTTTGTCTAGCAGTGGATGCAAACAAACTGAAGAAGGATATAGAAAAGATATATTTTAGTAAAAAGGATATCTTAGAAAAGTTTTTTTAAATTACCTCTTCGAATAGATGATTATAGCGGAATGTATATTATTCTTGTAGAAAGTTTCTTTTGAATAAAAATTATTTAAATACAAGTACAGATAAATAAAACATGTTTGATCTGTTTTAGCTTTAGTCATGGAGTAATAAAATAACGAAACATAAACTTGTCTTTTCGGCGTGCAGGGTCAGTTTTGCCTAATTTTACAAGCATGATAAATTAAGTAAATCTTGTACAACAATAGTCCGTCCCAAACCCTTTTTTCAGTGCATCATAGTTGATCGAATTCTCTTTAACGCATTAAGCTAGAAGTGACAGAAAAAAACGTGAGTCTGTGATTATTATACATCATCATCATCATCAGCCTCTCTCAATCCACTGCTGGACATAGGCCTCCCCTGTTTGTCTCCAAAGTGTTCTATCTTGTATGTGCTTGCTGTATCCAGTTTTTTGTAAGTCGTCTTGCCATCCTGTTGGTGGTCTTCCTCTGCTACGTTTATCGGCTCTTGTTTTCCATTCAACTAGTTTGCGAGTCCATGTTCCGTCCTTCATTCTGGCAACGTGTCCAGCCCATTTCCATCCACTGTAACTTAAAATGAAAATGGGATTATTATACATAGAACTTAGAAAATTATGTATCGTCAACGGGTATTTGCATATTAAAGCGAATTCTACTTACGGATGTATAATTGGTTAGAGTTTAAAATACGCTAAATAGATATCCAATCAATGATGCGCATAAATATAATTTGACGCAGATAATCTCGATCGTGACAGTACTTTCACAATGTCAACTGATAAAATGATAATTGTCATTCCAGGTTAGTATTTTCAGACATTTTACAGCGAAAATTTAATTTTGTATTTATTGCCATAAAAATATTTTAAATATGCCGAGATATACCGAGAAGGAACAAAGACAAATATTAAAATCATTAAATTATTTTCAATTAGAAAAAGAGGCTGGGACAACTTTATCACCGGTTTCTTCTTCTTAACATGCCATACACCAAAGTGCGTAGGCGACTATCTCATTACTAGAATTCTGTTCTTGGCGACGTCACACAGCTCGCCTGTATTGTGTATACCTGTCCATTCTTTAATATTCCTTAACCAGGATAATTGTTTGCGGCCGGCTCCTCTCCTACCTTCGATCTTCCCTTGTAGGATTAACTGTGGTATTTCATATTTTGCTCGTCTCAATATGTGCCCAAGGTAACCAATCTTGCGTTTTTTAATTAATTCAAAGAGTTCTCTTTCCACGCCGGCTCTCTTAAGAACGTCATCGTTTCGAACTCTATCCACCCAAGGTATGCGCATCATTCTTCTCAATGACCAGTTTCTGCCATTCATTAACCAATAACTATGAACATGTTATTAGAACTCGTGTATACAGAATGTTTATTGAATTTTTGTATTAAAATATAGTTTGCCATAAATTTTTTCTTGTTCATTTTAGGCCAACATGTTACCCTTTATATCAAAAATACCAAATTCAAGTTGGACTAAGCACTCTTTAGTAGAATGGTTAAAAGGGGGACATATACGTGTTTCAACAACCATGATATATATAATGTCGGTTTACAACGTTCTGCGACGTCTTCCGATTTCCAATTTCCATCTCATTCTATTGTTCCATAGATCGTCCTCTAGTTCTCTTTCTCTGATTTCTTTATCAACTCCTTCTCTCCAACTTCTTCTAGGCCTTCCTGGTCTTCGCCTACCTCTTGGTTGCCATTCAAGAATTTGTCTTGGTATTCTATTTTTCGGCATTCTCCTTACGTGTCCGTACCATCTGAGTTGTGTCGTTTTGATGTCATCAACAATATTATGTGTAACCCCCATGATTTCTCGGACTCTCTCGTTTGTTATTTTGTCGCGTCTGGAGATTCCCGCCGAGCGGCACCAGAAGTCCATTTCTTCTCAACAACCATGATGAAACTTGAATTACTGGAGATGGTAAATCTTAGCTAATTAAGCACTTTCCTTGGAATGCATAGAATAGGAATGATGACAAACTGCCGTTCCAATATAATGCGCAATAAAAATTTATATACAGGATGGGACCTTTTATGTAAATTAAACAGCAATTTTGAATTGTTAAAGTTTTTATTCTATCTTTAAAAAAAAAATAACCTTTTCACATTTAACCGATTACGATCCTGCAACTTTCAGATTTAACTAAAATGTCACGCAATAATTCTCGACATTCTTAAAATCAAAATCCACAAGGAAAATAATTCCTGCAGCTGGCTGTATACCACATATCACAAAAAAGAGGATAAATCTTTGTAAATGGGTATATTTAAAAAACCCTTAAAAGGGCTACATCAAATAACACGAACGTTTTCGGAACAACAGTTCCATCATCAGGTTAAAAATACAGGTTGGCATGCCTGAGCCACCAAAATATTAGGGTAAAAACCCTTTAAAATATATAAAGTTAACAAAGATTGTACATAATGTTATTATTATTATTTGATGTTTAATATTTATTTAAATTTTACTTCAGGTAACATACACCCAAGCCGTAAGTGAGTTCCAGCGTCCGGAGACTAAACCTCTTCAAACGGTCTTCAGCTGGTAACTTGAGTTGAACTTTCTTCGCCTTAGCCGGCTTTTCTCTGTCCT
This sequence comes from Diabrotica undecimpunctata, assembly GCF_040954645.1. Taxonomy (NCBI): domain Eukaryota; kingdom Metazoa; phylum Arthropoda; class Insecta; order Coleoptera; family Chrysomelidae; genus Diabrotica; species Diabrotica undecimpunctata. Next base: position 41,645,245 of record NC_092804.1, on the reverse strand, counting down.
TGATGGTGCTTTTTTAGCCTTAGTCGCTTTCTTTATAGATTTTGCCTATTCGCTGGTAGCAAAACGTTTGGCGGCGGTGGCAGTTTTTTTCGGTTTAGTTGTTCCTCCAGCTTTCATTTTTCTCCTGAACTAAGCTTTGTAGATCCAGAACACAATGAGATAGATGACAACTTGAAGATTCCGACGCTCCTTTTTTCTTTGTTAATACCAACGATCCAGTAGCAACTGCAGCTTATAAATATTTTTTGATGAACAAGTGCAAGTTTTTTCGCATCTACTTTGTAATTTGCAGCGATATGTTTCTTGATAGCTTGAAGATAAGAACCACCTCTTTGAATTTTTTGGCTTTTTTTAATTTTTGAATGGTGAAGGTGTTTGTGGCGTTTCAGATTCCGACAGTTGAAGTGACTGATGATTGGTTTTCTATATTTAGGAACTTCACAAAGTATTAACTATGAATCCAAAACATTATATTTTCAATCAAGTCTAGGACTTAAGTCTTAATTGCACAATTCTCAATCAATACCCGCACAAGATACAATACCTAACGTTCAGGAGACTGAATTAAATAGCTAGATTTGATTTTTCAAACTCGATAGGCGCGCGACTATCGTATACATCGACGTCAACACGCGTAAATGTCGCTAAGTAATGCTTACGCAAGTAAGCACGGATGCATAAACACGGGAACGCTCGTCCACACTTGTAGACCTTATCAAACAACGATTCGGCATAATTAATTATAAAAAATAAAAAAATAATTTTCGGGCCCCAAAAATTACGGGACCTAGTCACGTGTCTAGGTTGCCTAGGTGTTAGTCTGCCCCTGTACAGAACCGTTAATAGCAATTTTTGTAAACTTTATGGAAAACTCTAATTTAATAATAAATATATACCATTATAAATCAGGTATAAATCAAGTTGTTTTAACTAATTCCTTACCAAATGTAAAAAATGTCCTTACAATTTGTTTGCAAGCTGTACAGTAAACTCTATCATTGTACAAATATAATTTTTTGTTTACAAACTTTCTCTGCGCTCCACTCTCTAAATTCAGGATGTAACGTCGCGTGAAGTACTACTCCTCGCTATAATCTTGCCAGTTCATGAGCCGTTAAATAGGGCAGAATTTTTTATCTTCCTTCAGCGTGATGACTCCCGTCAATTGTCGGAAAATCAACACGGTTCAATGAAGTTCTAAAGCTGGTATTTAAATTAAACTAAAACCTTGATACTACACGCTCCATAAGAATGGCCAGACCACATTTCTACGCGCTATTCGAGTTGGCACAAGGACTTGCACCCCAGGCGCCTTTGGATCTCGATTTTGAGGATACCACAAAACAATTAACAAAAGGCATTAGGTAAAAATAAAAACTAAAGATGTATCAGATGGACCTTGTCCGCCAACCAGTTGGTAAATTCACAGGAAATGACCTAATCAATAAAAATAGAATTTTATGAAATTATGGGAGAATGATGGTTTGGTACTTTTACTTAAACCTTGAGCGTGCTGTGTATTTATGTGTAACATATGCACTATATGAGAGTTTTTCTGAAAATATGCTAAATGTGCAAATTATGCTACTTGCATTCTTCACTAGTTATATTATTTTACAAATCATTGCTTAATAACTAAGACCACACTAAAAATAAACAGTCTTTATTAGCAAAAATCTAATTAATTGATGGATTGGACCGTTACTTGATAGAAATTCGTTATTTGTGGAAGTTTTGAAAACAAAGTGTTGAGTGTTTTATTGCTACATAAAAAGCTAATTTCTTGTAAATTATACGTCGTTCTTGCCATATGTTCTTGTTACATGCTCTTTCGGTAGATGACCATTTTTTCACCAGATAAAGCAACTATCAGCAACAATCTTCTAATCCCAGCAATTTATTAACTGTAATCGGCTAATTTTGTTAGATACTGAAGAGATTCCCTTAGCCATGTTAAGATCTTGGGTGACAAAATGAGCTAAGGAGACATCTAGAAAGGTAAAAGATGCTGTAATTCGATAATCACACCAAATCTGTTTTTTTATGTATGAATAATTTGACATAAATTTATTAAAACTTGGTTGGTAACTCTCCATATTTTTGAGGTTTTAGCTTCTGTGTCATTTAAGCTGGCATATAAACAACACAATTTATAAAGACAACTTTCGCTTTTCCTCTTGACAGTTTTTTTAATTCCGTATATCAAATCATGCATTTTCCTTTTAATTCTATACGGACCTTCCAGTTTTCTTCGAAGTTTAGGAGACAGGTCTCATCGTTGTGGATTATATATCGTCAGAGACATTCACTTACTTGTAAGCTTCCATTCGTTTGATTGTTTATCCCATCACTAGCTATCTAGATATGTTGTCGGGCAAGATCGTAGATATTGGTTATTCTTAACTTTATTTGGTCGACTTATTCTGCCCTGCCAAGTTTTCTTCTGAAGGTTTGCAATTGAAGTCACGCGGCAAACATGGTTCACGACTCAATTAAAAAAAACAGGAGTATGGTGTATAGTTTCATCCACACTTGATCACTGCAACAAATGAATGTACTGGTCCCAATCTGTTTGATATTCGAATATAGTTTTGGAAAAATGTTTGACCATCGTCAAAACGGCTGAAAAACTCTTTAACCAGTATGAAGAAATCAACATGATGAACGACTAATACAATTTTGCATAAAGAATAAAATCACCATCACAAACACAGTCTTCCAATATCATTCTTGCCCTCTCTTAATATGGACATCACCATCATCTATTTATATGCCGGTTTTTAAGCGCATGCGCTTGTCCGGCAGGGATCTATCTAGATCTACCTAACATTGAGCCACTAGTCCCCATTTATTGCCGAACTGCTCATCCACAGGTCGATTTGATACAACAGCGTATTCTAGTCTAAGTAGCAGATCCATTTATAATTTTAAACTAATACGTTATCTTTTTTGTTCTCTGACCAGGGTCTGAACCATCCATTACAATAAGGTAAATGCTAGTCGTCCACCTCGCCTGCTTGGCTATCTGACTCACTCATTATCACCATTATGCCTATGCAAAACCTGATAGATTATATGTTAATTAAAACGCATTGACGAACATCATTTACCGACATCGGTGTCCGACTGGCTGCGATATATTGCCTACCATAAGTCATACCTTGCCATAAAACTTCTTCTTCTTCCTATTCCGTCCCCATTAACGGAGGTTGGCGACCACATTTTTAAAAGCTTCTCTGTCTTTTGCAACGTGGAATAATTCGTCTACAGTCATATTTGTCCAGTCTCGAATATTTCGCAGCCATGACTTCCTCTTTCTACCTATTCCCTTTTTGCCATCGACTCTACCCTGCATGATGACCTGCAGAAGACTATATTTATCATTTCTTAGTATGTGTCCAAGGTATGCAGTCTTACGTACTTTTATCGTTCTCAACAATTTTTTGTTCGACCCATCCTTCTCAGCACTTCCTCATTGGTGACCCTGGCAGTCCATGGAATTCTTAACATTCTCCGGTATATCCAAAGTTCAAAGGCTTCGATCTTTTTAACTATTTGCGCTTTTAGTGTTCATGTTTCTACCCCGTACAATAGTTGCGACCAGACGTAACATTCAACAAACCTCAGTCTCAGCGCAGTATTCAGATTTTTGTCACAGAACAATTGTTTGAATTTTAAGAACGCTGCTCTTGCCATTTCTATTCGTACCCGGATCTCTTGGTCTGGATCTAATTCTGTGTTGATGTAAGCTCCCAGATATTTATATTTTGTCACTCTCTCTATTTGCTGTCCACCAAGAGTTAGTTGTTAATTATTTATTGGACTCCTTGATACTATCATAAATTTGGTCTTATCTGTTATGATGTCAAGTCCCATTTGAATGCATTCACTATTTATTGCATCTAGTAAAGTTTGTAGTTCTTCTATACTCTCAGCCATAATTACCGTGTCATCTGCAAATCTCATGGTGTTTATGATTTCTCCACCAATTCCTATTCCCTCTTTTCTTTCCCATAAGGCTTTTCTGAATATAACCTGTGAGTACACGTTGAAAAGCGTCGGAGACAAGACGCATCCTTGCCTAACCCCTCTCGCAATCGGTATATTATTTGTTTCTATATCGTTCACCTTTACTACTGCTTTCTGGTTCCAGTATATAGCCTTAATAAACTCAATGTCTTTTTTGTCTAAATTGATGTTTTTTAATTCATCTATTAACTTCATATGCTGCACTCGGTCAAAGGCCTTCCTAAAGTCTATGAAGCATACATATGCACTCTTGTTATATTCCCGACATTTCTGCAAGAGTACCGTCAACGCAAATAATGCTTCTCTTGTACCCATGCCTCCTCTGAAGCCAAACTGAGTTTCATCTATCTGCTCCTCACATTTCTTATAAATTCGGTTTTGAACAATTTTCAAGAGAATCTTTAAAGGATGGCACATTAGGCTTATCAATCTATAGTCATTACATGATTTGGGATTGTTGTTTTTTGGTAGAGGTAAAAATATCGATTTAAGCCATTCTTCCGGGATGTTGCCCTCTACATATATGTGGTTGAGAATTCGGGTGAGTCTATTGATATTACCGTCATCTAAGGCTTTTAACAGTTCAACTGGAATTTGATCAGGACCCGGTGCTCTTCCTAAAAATATCGATTTAAGCCATTCTTCCGGGATGTTGCCCTCTACATATATGTGGTTGAGAATTCGGGTGAGTCTATTGATATTACCGTCATCTAAGGCTTTTAACAGTTCAACTGGAATTTGATCAGGACCCGGTGCTCTTCCTTGTTTTGCATTCTGTAGGGCATTCTTTACTTCTGAGGGTAAAATTTGTAGGTATTGTTTTTCTTCACCTATATCTTGTTCATTTTCTCTCTCGTCATGGAACAGATGGATTATATATTGTTCCCATACTTCCTTTATTTTGCTCTCTTCAGTAAGTATTTCTCCATTATTATCTCTTGTTATGAGTGTTCTTCTTAGTCTGGTGTTGCCTGTAAGTTCTTTCATTTTTTTATGTAAGTTTGAGGTGTCATGTTTGTTGCTGAGTTCTTCCAATTCCTGGCATTCTTTGTTCATCCATTCCTCCTTAGCCTTTCTGATTTCATATTTGATTTTATTCTTGATGGTTTTATATTTATTTTCATCTTTATTTTTGTGTAAAGACAGTAAATTCTAGCAGACCAAACCTTATGCTTCCCATACCCGATAAAACAGTTTTCCAACAAAGACGACAGGCTACTGGTCCAACACCGATTGGAAGTGATTCAAACAGAATCTGATTCACCTGGATTACATCTACAATTTAAATAAAACTGCAAAACCACCAATCACAAAGGAATACCTTATGACAGAAACAACGATTTACCTATCATAGACTCTCGAAGATAATATAAATAATATCTCCATAAAATATGAAAATCCTCGGCAAAAAAATACAAAAGGCGTATAAGGAAAACAGAAATGATCATACTAAATGGGTATGCAAACAACTTAAAGATCATGCAAACAAAAATAGACCACGCGAACGCGAAAAAGATTGTTTATATAATGCAAATATAATCATCTAGTTATTAAGTGTGGCATCAAATATTATAACACAAAGACATGAAACACTTTTTTTGTATAATAACTTTATTTAACTTCCACGTCTCAAATTCTTTTAAATATTTTAAATTAAAATTTTAGGAGGATATACGTGGGACGGGAATTAAAAAAGAGATCTTTTATTAGATTTTTATTTAGGCAGGTCCTGTTGTTTTCGTAGCACGCCAACTCGCTGAATAAATATGTAAATTAATTTCTTGTAGCGAAACACTTCGGTGGGGCAACGCAGGTTGCGCACAAAAATTAAATTATCTTTCTGTAAATAGAAATAAAATTACTGTGGCACTAAAATGAATGCCAAAAGAATTTAAATTATGAAATACTTGTCTGTTTATCAGTTGTATGTGGATATATCGGACATATATGCTGAGTTCGGCCCGTGGTCGATATAATTATATATTATAATCAAGAAAATATCATCCCTCACCAACAGCATGGCTTTATCAAAGGTCGTCCAACGATCACAAACTTACTTCATTGTGTAAATGATTGGTCATTATCTTTAAACAATCGGAATCCTGTCGATGTAGTCTACTTAGACTTCTCCAAAGCTTTTGACCGTGTTCCAAAACGTCGATTACTAGCTAAATTGGATCACTATGGTATCCGCGGAAAGTTGAACATTTGGATTGAAGATTTTCTATCCGATAGATACTTCAGGGTTCGTGTTGGGGAAGACCACTCACTACATAAGCCAGTCAAGAGTGGAGTCCCACAAGGATCAGTACTTGGACCGCTACTATTTTGTGTCTACACTAGTGATCTTCCGCTCATCGTATCCAGTAAGGTTTCCATTTACGCTGATGACACGAAATTATATGTGAATCCAACTATTAACCAACATGTTCTTCAACAAGATCTTGACGCAATATTCAAATGGTCCTCAGAATGGTTACTTCCGCTTAACATTGAAAAATGCGTTGTTTTACATATCGGCAAAAATAACCCATCACTACCGTACTTTATTAATGGACATCCCTTAAACTCGGTAACCTCCCACAATGATCTCGGAGTGATAATTAATAGTGACTTAAATTGGTCTGATCACATAGTATCGGTGTGTAAACGTGCAAACTCGAAACTGTTTTTGATCCGTAAATGTTTTACACGTATATCTCTAACTTCTGTTAGTAAACTTTACTCTCAATATACGTTAGACCTATTCTTGAGTTTGCCGGACCAGTGTGGAATCCAGATCTCATTCGCGATAAGATCCTACTTGAAAATGTTCAGCGTAAAGCTACAAGACTGGCATACGGTCGTGTAAGACCTAACTATGAAGATATATTATCCATGGCTCATCTTACGACATTCGAGCAGCGACGTCTTCGAGGTGATCTAATTATGTCCTTCCGTATTTTAAAACATAACTTTGGGAACCTAAGCACCATATTCACTTTGAATCAAGACGAAAGATTAAGAGGCCATCGATACAAATTGAAAAGGGAACAAACTACTGCAAGGTCCAGGGTGAACTTCTTGCCAAATAGAATCTTTAATATCTGGAACAATTTGGATCAAGACACCATATCGGCAACTAGTGTTAACATCTTTAAAAATAAACTTGATAGTGGTTTATTTTATTTATAGGATTTTTTTTCTTGGGCAGCATTATTTATTTATTTATTTATTGTCTCACCATTCAACTTGTTTATGATGATATACTTAATTGTTTATGTTTACTTAACTTTATAATTGGTATTAGTTTTATAAGGATGTTTTTTATTTTTAATTTTTGGGCAGAATAGGAGCTCGCTTCTCTGCCCTTATTTGTATAATAATAATAATAATAATAATAATAATTTGACATCAGGCTAATGTCAATATAATAACATATTCGCCAATAATTGACATAATTGTCACTATGTCAATACTTGAAATGCAAGTTGTTAAAATAGATATAAAATTCAGCGATAATATACTGAACTTATCAAAATGCGATTATATTTGTAGTAGAGATTATATTATATTTGAAGAAAAAAAGAGAAGAACTAGGCATCAGCTACAAGAAAATATATTGGTTGATGGGAAGACATTCCTCTCTATCCATAAATAATAAACTCCTAATCTATAAACAAATACTGAGACCAGTATGGACCTATGGCTGCCAACTCTGGGGCTGTGCCAAGCCTAGTAACATCAAAATAATCCAGATATTCCAGAATAAAGTGCTGAGGAACATCGTAGATGCGCCTTGGTACGTTAGGAACAACTACCTTCACCGGGACCTCAAGATGGAAGACGTCAATCAGATAATCAAGAAATTTGCAGGGAGCCATGAACAACGACTCCATCATCATGTAAACGTCGAGGCTATCCAGCTCCTCGACAATACGAACCTAGAGAGAAGGCTCAAAAGAACAAAGCCTTTTGAACTGGTATAATGAGTGAGTGAAAAGCAGAGTAAAGTGTTGTGCGAGTATGCATGCTAAATTTAATGCTAGTTATTAGAAATAATAGGAAAGATACTAGTGAGTAGACACCTAATTTTAAGATTTCATTAGTAATTTAAGTTAGAAACAAATTGATAATTGGTCTTACTGATCAAATTTTAATGTAAGTACACTTCTGTGTCTTTAGTAAAAAAAAAATATTTGTAGTAAACCATCGAGTTAGTAGATTCTATCTCGATGTAGTAAACGTATACATTTTTTGACACTATATTTTTAACGTCAGGTTTACCTTACACTACCATGAACATGTGAAGAATTAGAAGTTTTTTATGCAATTGTTTACAAAAATAATTTTATATACAGTGGTACATCTGATATTGTTAGTAGACACTCTAAGACAAAAAATCACCATCGCTTTATTTGTAATAAATGCTTTAATAAATAAATCCTAACATTTGCCAAATTGATTCATAAACATTTTTTATCCACTTTTGTTTAAAATAGTTCAAAAATTGCTCACTTTGACCCATACCTACCTGGGGTAAAATGCCCACGCATATGGAGCAAACTAGACATATGGAAATAAATCAATAATCAGGTGGTTTACTAAAGAAAATAAGAAAGACGTAACAACATCGGTTTTTACTTTAACTTTGGAGTAGAAAGCTGAACTTAACAGTTATTATATTAATAACAGAAGGTACAAAATAACTATTTTTCTTAGAATTAGAACATGAAAAACAAATAAAACTAAAATTAAGGGGGTAGATAAATTAGCATATAAATAACATATATTTCCTTGAAATCATATGTTATTTACACGAAATGTTTCTTGGTTTGTTTCTCTAAAACCAATTCAGATTTGAAAGTTGATGAAGAATTCATTTTGCTACTTTAAATCTTGAAAGCTTTGTATAATACTATATAATACTACTACTTTCTGTATCGTTTAATTCAGCATACTCGATGTTGGTGGAGCTTTCTGGCAAGGAATTATTTTCTATCTCCCTTCTGCGGAACTTCTAAGTGGTGGTGCCTCACTTTCAACAATTTGCTTCCTAACTGTCTTTTTTTGGTTGACTTAACAGATTTTTACATTCAATAAGATAACAATGAACAAGAAAGGACAAAGAATTGCATTTATTAAATACCTTGTGAATGCGATCAGTTTTATTTAGGTGAAACATCAAGGCCATTAAATGTTAGAATAAGTGAACATCAATCTTCTATTAAAAATAGAGAATTTGATACATATCAAATATATAAACACGCATGGGATAATGAACATAGGGTTCAATGGAATGATTTAAATATAGTCCTAAAAGAAACGGATGGTAAAAAGAGGAAAATCAAAGAAGGGGCTCTTTGCCCTAATTATGCTAAATGAGACCAATTGTGTCGCAAATTCCTCGGCCGAATGTAGTAGGATCTGGTTACCCATATTAAAAGAGGAAGTTATTAAAAGGAAAATACCAGTTTTAGTAAGTCGGTAACAAGAGGATACATCATTTATGTTTTTTAAATAACAAACATATAAAATCAGAATTTGGTGTTTATTGAAAGTAAACTAAATGCACGACCAAATACTTACCATGTCGGGATAGTATTATGAGGTTTTTTTCCTGGTTTTTCCCTCATAATTTACTATGGAATCACTACGAGGAGATTTTTACTGTCATCATGGTATGTGTTTGTCTTTTTAAAGACGAATTACATGCTACGATTTTTTCTGGCGGATATTCTCAAGTTAAAGTTGATTTCATGTAATCGAATGAACTATCTTACAAGTAAAGTCGTCCCAGGAACGCAACTCAACAATATTGGCAATATCATTTTAAAGTCGTCTACTTTAAAATGTATAATGTATGTCTGGATTGTCAATATAAATGGGTCAGATAAAATTAAATGATTAGAAGAATTTTTCACCAAGTAACAAAAAAACAAAATTTGTTTAATTTACTAATGTTTGTATTTTGAGAACGATTTCCGAAGTGGAAAATGAAACGTCAATAAAATAAACTAGACTCCTAAATGATCTTTAATTGCCTCAAACGATTTGTTTCAGACATCTACAAGCTGTCTCGAGCTAATTTTACATTGTCATTAAGATATTTGTAATATTTTAATTTGCTGGTAATGGAGAAATTAGATTTAAATATTTAACAGATTAGTAAACATTAAGATTTGGAATTAAGCCATGTTTATCCATGTTTATTATATATATTAAATTTATAATTTTATATTTGATGTATGACAAGAATTGTAATCTTCTTTAACTAAATATCTCATTGTTTAAATTATATTTTGCAATTAAATTCTTATGTCACTCACTTACATGAATTTATCTCACTTCGGTTGGGCTATCATACGGAACCAAAAATGTGTTGGATTTTTCAGTTTTCACTTTAACCTTCCAGTGTATCGTTCTCCAGTTAGATCTACGCAACAATTTACAACGTCATAGCTTTTTAGAAAATCCATTACCTCTATATTAGTATATTAATTTCATTTCAATGGCAATACTGCCGATGCTGTCAACTTGACAAAATCGGCAGTTGTTTACGAAACAGTTAGTTACTGTCAGTTGTTTGTAGCATCGAATTTTGTTTTCTAAGTGTTTAGTCCGTCACATTGTTATCAATAAACAGTAAACATAGTCCTGATATAGTTTGTTACGTTTGTGGTGATTTAAGGATAGCAAAGTATCAACAAAATATAATAGAATTTTTTAAGAAAACATATCACGCTCTTTGTTGAAAAGCTTAGTGATCAGGACAAACCTTGGGCTCCACAACTTGCTTTCAGTGTGCCCAGCTACTGAGAAAATGGACAAAAGGTACATGTAGCTCTTTATACTTCAGCATTCCTATGGTATGGACGGAATAAAAAAAAACCATTAAGATGACTGCTACTTTTGCTCCTGTAATGTCAAGGGTTTCAATTCGAAAAATAAACATACAACTGAGTATCTTGATTAACCGTCTGCTAAACAGCCTGTACATCATAGACCAGGAATCCCCATTCCTCCACATTTTCTTCACACCATCCAACAGAAATCATCAGATGAAAGTTCATACTTCAGAACAGAAATAAAAATGAACACGAATGTACACCTGATATAGACCAACCTCAACAGTTTATGCAAGTTAAACTAAATGACTTAGTGAGAAACTTGGCCCTATCAAAGGATGCTGCACAAATCTTAGGATCAAGACTGAAAAAAAATCTGTTGGCTTCAGGAACCATATTTTCGTAATATAGGCATCGTGAAAAAGAGTTCGCGGAATATTTCTCTCGAGAGGGTTCACTAGTCCTGTACATAAAATAATATTCGCTGAATATTGTACTGTTTCTATACTAGAAGAAAAATTTTGGAATGCCACTGGCGAAGCAAGATTTCAACGATGGAAAAAAATTCTTATAAATATAAAAAAAAGCTTGCAAAAGTTTACCAAAAAAATAGAAAACTGTAGAAGTGACTTAATCATCCCTAATTTCCGAATTAATTTCTCCAAACCGGGTCCGCTGTCACCATTCTAATAATAGGATAATTTATGGATTGAAGCTGCAAATAAATCGACTAAACCCCTCAAATGAAATGTCTCCACTCTGATAAGGCTGTCACCATTGTAGAAGACGTCTGTCTCAATATCCTTATCAAGGCCTCTACAATTCTTAGGGGATACTAATCCCTGCGAGCGGGGCAAGGCTTACTGGCTCCACTAGTCTGAACTGACTGGTTTCGCCCTCGCGGATTTACAAGAGGGTAGAGAAATTTTGGGAGGAAGGGGATTAAGGACTTCTCGGTCTCAGGTCCTGCAAAGAGTGAGAGGCTATGGGCTTACGTTAGAAGCCGGAGCACTGCATAAGCGAGATGTGTATCTCTTCTAGTCTCGACCTGTAACGGCTAAGAATAACAAAAACAAATTTCGAGTTTACAATGTATTAACTAGACTGTACACTACAAAATATCAGTTATGACCAAAATGTTTGATCAGGCGCGAAGGGAGACGAGAAGAGACAAGCAAGGAATTAAAGGTCAGACAATTTCCGTGCTATTAGATATACGTGGGGTTAGTATATAGAGATCTTAGTTACCTCTGCGTATCTAGGCTCTAGCTAGGGAATACGCCTCCAGTCTACCGGGATTTGAGATTTCGTACCTTCGAATCTCCAGTTGCCGACACTTTATACGTCACACTACCCCGTCGAGTTAAATAGCGCGCTCACTCGGCGCGCCTCTCGCGTGGGCCACCCTCAGGTGCCGAGTTCTTACTGTCCCACTGACCAACTTCTGTTTGATTTTATGTATCGCCAACTCCGTACCTTAGATTCTTTATGTCACGTATTCCATGTGTTAAACTGGATCACGCTATGTAAAACTACTTACTCAGCTCAATTCTTCTCACTTGTTTAACAATTCTTACCTTGTATTAATTTCCAACAAGGTCTAAGTGTCGTAATTTTTTAAACATTCAAGCTTGTGTTAAACTGGGTCAATCGTTTTGTTTTTACTTTGGAATGTATACGTTAAACTGTGTCGAATTTATTCTTTATTAATTTGGAATATATAATAATTACTTAAATAATTATTACTCTTTACTAGGCTAATTACCTCTTAATTCTTCCTTCTTTATTTCCTTCCTGTTTACATTACAGTATTGTAAACATGGCGGTTATATATTGATTCTTTTAAGAGAAGTTTGAAGGGTGTCTTATTGCACAATGGTAATACTTATGTCTCGGTGCCTGTTGCTCACTCCGTGCATCTCAAAGAAACGTTTGAGAATTTTGAGCTGTTGCTAAATAAAATAAATTATATTAAATATTGTTGGCAACTCTATGGAGACCTTAAATTAATATCTTTACTTTTGGGTCAGCAGCCTGGATTCACGAAGTATCCATGTTTATTGTGCAAGTGGAACAGTCGAAAACGAAATTTTTATTACTTTTAGATAGAATCGCCACCATAGAGAAAGGCTTGTAGCGGGATAAAAAAATGTGCACTCTGATGCATTTATGAAACTAAACTTAAAAAACGGATTCTTATAGGCGTTAAAATCGGACAGATTGTTCCAGAACACAATGACGCAGAATGAATCTGAAGAATGGAGTTCTTTCGCAGAAGTCATAGTAGTTTTCTTTGGAAACAACACGTCTATTAACTACAAAGAAATTTTAGCCAACATAGTCGAACACTATAAAAATTAAAAGAAAAACTGCAATATGAGTATAAAACTTTATTTTCTAGATTTCCACGTTAACTATTTTCCAGAAAATCTTGGGGCTATCAGCGATGAACAGGGTATTCAACAGTATCAATAGTGTATTTTCGAAATTCAACCTTCACTATTAATTTATTATAAAATCCTCATTTTAATAAATCAGTTAATTGAATGACGTCATCACTTAAAGACAAATATTTATCCAACTTTTTAATTATTCATAAAACAATTCTTTCTTCAACAACAAACTTTTATTAATTTAAGACTTTTTACGTCGTTATAAGTTTTTCTAAATTATGGTTTACAGCCAACCACTGGGGTTTTCCCTTTTAAATTTTAATATAAAAAAGATTTTCGATGTTCTTTTTTTTTGTATACTTAAATGGAGTTTATACCTTTTTCTCAATAGCATATAAACTATCCTCCTCCTCTATCCTTTATCCTTCGTAAGGATGTGGTGACGTTATGGTATTTGGCGAATGGTTGCTATCCATTCTTCTCTCCTGGGCGCGGTGTGCTGCCTCAGATAGAGAGTAACCGGTAGCGCACTTTATTTGGTCTGACCATCGGAGTGGCGATCTTCCTCGAGTTCTTTTACCATCTACCTTGCCTTCAACCACCAACCTCTCCATGCCTTCCATTCGTCTGGTAATGTGTCCAAAGTACCTCAATATATTTTGGTTGATGATTGTGGTAAGCCTAGTATTGATGTCGAGTTCTGTCAATATTGAGACATTTGTGCGATGTGCTGTCAAGGATATGAGCATTATTTTACGATATAGCCACATTTCAAAGGCCATTATACGTCGTGAGTCGGACTTTTTAATGGTCCAAGTTTCTGACGCATAGGTAGCGATAAGAAAGATAAGCGTCCGTACTAGACGCAGTTTCGTGTTCCTGGTTATGTCCGTATCTTTCCAGATTTAGGTAAGTTTGACCGTTGCTGATCTGGCCATTGTAAGGCGTCGACGTATCTCTTCTTCGCATCCACCATTGTTTGTGATAACAGAACCTAAGTAATTGAAACGGCTTACCACTTCAAACCCAGCTACGTTTCGTATTTCCGGCTAGTTATTTCTAATTCGATCGATTATCATTACCTTGATCTTCTGTACATTAATTTTAAGTCCATATTCACGAATAATATAAACTATATAATACTATATTAATAAGCATAAAGCTCTGCTACAAATTTCATAATAATATTTTTCTTAAAACGAATATCCTTCCTATACGGTAATTATTCAGTAAAATCCATCCCATCAATTGCTTTTGCAGTAGAATTTTGTATTCCTGGCTTTTCGTTTAGTATCTGTAATTTGTTCTCTCAGTTTAAATACAATCCAGTTTCAATTACTAATCCGATTTGATGTATAAGTAGGTTTATTGGTTTAGTCGACATATGTTAGTTAGACCAGTAAATCTTTATAGCTTGCGATAAATTTTATTAGAAGATGTTTAGATTTTATTGAAACAATTTCTTGTGTTATTCAATCCAGATTAAAAAAAATCTAAAAAACTCATGAAAAAGATAAACGAAACAACATATCTTAGTTGTTGTCAATCATAACTCAAGAGGAAACTTATTATATGATAATGAGCGAAACTTAATTGGAAAGAAAGATAATTATAAATTATACATAAAAGAATGTGACACATACAGTTTTAATAGAGTCAAAGTAATTATGTATTTATCAAGGTGTCAAACATCATATACGCTGATGATACCGTCTTAACAGCAAGCAACGCACAAAAGCTGAAATGTTTGAATATAAAAGTTTCCACCACTAAAATTCTAGTATTTTCAAAGACACCAATAAACGTACGTTTTGTACGTAAAGCGATAAATAATAGAACAGGTAACTTTCATAAAATGTTTGGGAAAAATATCAGTAAGGAAAAACTCATGAACATCAAAACATTTTTTACAAGATCAGACCTTACTCTGGAGATCAGGATCCGAATGATTAAATGTTTCTTTGTCTTGATGTATGTTTATGAGAATTGGACAATGTACACTTAAACAGAAAAAAAAAATATTAGACAAGAAGAAATATTACACGTGTCTCGCTATTTCTAGCTCGTCAGATAGACCTGCTAGGTGAGATGGAATCAAAAATATTTTCTTTCATATACCAGTGGTTAATACAAAACCTTTTTGTCATTCCCTAACTAATGTAATCTAGTTTAAATATAAGCAAATATATATATATATATATATATATATATATATATATATATATATATATATATATATATATATATATAATTATAATATAATATAAGCAAAAGCAAAAAATAGATAGTTTTGAGATGCATATGTATATACACAGATGCTGAGAATTCCATGGGTACAAAAAGTTACCAATGTAGAGGGGTTTGGCGTCTGAGTCAACAAAAAAAATGGCTAAGTACGATGAAAGAGAGAAAAATACAATACTTGGGTCGTGTGTCGAAAGGTGAAAGATATAAATTACTCCAAATCATATTGGAAAATAAAATACAGGAAAAATGATTAATAGAAAGACAACAGAATACATGGCTGAAAGGCCTGAGGAGGTGGTTTGACCGCTCATTAGTAAAAAATCTTTTGTGCAGCAGTTTTAAAGCTACAATTACCTTAGGATGGCCATAAATTTAAAAGCAACAACATTTAACATATTTATATTAACCTAAAATTGTATAAAAAACCAAAAATAAGTACACTACAAGTCAAAAAATTATATTTAGGATATATAGAGGGATTTAAAAGCAAAGAATCACAAAAATAATATTCTCTCATAAATCGATACTTTTTTTTATCATTAAGTGTCAAACACTTGCCGAAGGTAAAAATTTTCTGCAGTGTTGAGTTCCCAAACTTAAAGACAAAACTTCTTTATAGTCACTTCGACCAGTTTGACCCTAAGTCGGACTTCCCTGCCCTCTGTAACTCCAATGTGACCGGGACCAGCTTAACCCCGCCCTTTTCATAATAGGGCACCGGGGAGGAACCATCCGTTAGGATATACTTTCGCTCCGATATTCTTCTTTTGCCCGATTAGTCGTTCGCCATTACACATCAGCTTTTGTCTATCGCTACCTAACCAAGTTTTCTTCTTCGGTTTCCTTCCTACGCATACATATATACCTTCCGATCTGGAAGCCGTTTCTGCCTAACCTGCTTTCTCATTCGTGCTCTCACTAATCCCTGTGGTGTTAATCTCTCCTCCTTCCTACCCATGCGGGCCCAGTTCTGCCTTCTCGATACCTGCTAGAACTATATCTAGCTGCCGCTGTTCCTTATCTTTTATCGACAGCACTTTTGTCACGTGGTTGTAGATTCTGACACACTTAAAAAGGGTAAGTGCCATAGTGTCCGAAGCCCCACAATACAGGAACTTGTCTGATTCGGCTTTTTTGAATCTGTGCAAGTGGCTGTGGAAGCTACCATGTCATGTGAGCACCTGCGTCAGAAAATAGTCATAGAAACTAATAGCTAAAAAATATACGTAGATAGAGATTGTGAAAAAGATGGTTAAAAACGGAGTATTAAAATCTATATAAAACTAACATAGATAATCGAAAGGAACCAAAGGAACCACTTGAACCAAACTCTTGAACCAAAGGATATGAAAAAAAGTGGTAAATATGTGTATGAAAATATTATACACTAAAGTTCTTCTTCTTTAAGTGCCGTCTCCCGATCGGAGGTTGGATATAATCATCACTATATTTATTCTATCTACTGCTGTTCTAAAGAGTTCTATAGAACTGCATTAAAACCAGTCCCTTAAATTCTTCAACCATGACACTCTCATTCTTCCTATACTCCTTCCTCCTCTTATCTTTCCCTGTATTATCAGCCTTAGCAGCTCATATCGCTGTCCCCTCATTACGTGTCCCAGATATTGTAACTTTCTTATTTTTATTGTGTTTATTATTTCGCATTCTTTGCCCATTTCTCGCAATACTTCCGTGTTAGTTTTCTTCTGTGTCCATGCTATTCTAAGCATCCTCCTGTAGCACCATATTTCAAAGGACTGTAACTTATTTATGTGTTCTTGCTTTAATGTCCAGCTTTCAAGTCCATATTGCAGTATCGAAAACACGTAGCATAAACACTAAAATTAAATATATTAATTAAAAGTAAAATAGCAAAAATAGCCTCCACATACGTTTAACGTTTTATTGGCTTACTGATGACAAAGCTTATTGCCATTAAAGGGCTTCTGCATCTGTAATTCTCCAAAACAACTGAAATTGAACCAACTTCGAACGGTTGCCAAGAGACAAATAGTCAGATATAATTTTGAATATATCGTAGTCACCAATAATGCTCTTCAGACAATTAAACGGTATTATTTGTGTTGTTTACGATCGGACGAAAATGCCCTTAAATGTACATTTTAGTTTGGTAACATTGGATTTCTGTATACTTAAATAACAAATATAAATAGACGGTTGTCTAAATGTTCTATAACAGTATCGCATCATAATTCCAGGCTTAAGTATATATTTATGCATTAGATTACATGCATTACATAAGGCGATTTCTTTCGAATGAAAATTAAACAAAAAATAGTTGCAAGAGTCAATTTACTCGACAAGGGGTGTCCGTTATATAACATGTAAACATTTCACTTAATTTTATAAAACAAAACTGTATATATCTACTAATCTTTTACGACGGCGTCCTAGAACAAACATTGAAGATAACAGGAGAAAACCATAAGAATACTCATTTTTGTTTTCCCATCTCCATTTTCAGACTAAAATGGAGATGAGCAGGACACATAGCCAGAATGACAGATGGGCGATGGACGAAGAGGTTATTGGAATGGAGGCCAAGGGAAGACAAGAGAAACGTCGGTCGACCACCTACAAGATGGACTGACGATTAAGGAAGACTCAATAAAAACTGGATAAGAGCGGCGCAAGATAGACGGGGTTGGAAACATGAGGAAGAGGCCTATGTTCAGCAGTGGACTCTTGAGGCTGAATGATGATGAGGATGACTCATTTTCGTACAGAGTGACAACAAGTCCAAGAGTTGATTCTGTTTGTAAATAGGCATTTTTAAGTCTGCATGCTATAACTAAACACAGAGTAAGTCGGTTGATAAAGCTTTTAGAAAAAGAGCAAGTACCTGTTGACATGAGAGGAAAACAAAAAGCAGCTAATACAAAACCTGAAGAAATAGTCCATAGTAGAAAGTCCATAGTAGTCCATATTGAGTATAAGAGGGTAACAATAGCCGAAAAGATGGTGCATGTACAGTTCCCGTCATATAAAACTGGTACACTTTTTTTCCAAATGTAAACCTGTGTTCAGACTTGACACAATGGTTCATGAATCAATTCGTTGTTGCCATCACAGATAACGGAATTGCACTAAATCTAAATAAAAAAAGAACGTTCAAAAATGTTTAAAGTTTTTATATAAGTATTATTATTATAATCATTAACAACAAAAAACCGTATCTAATAAATTTAATAATCAGATAGAGAGTTGAGTTAATGTCCAAAATGTTCTTTTGGTCATTAAAAAGGATCTTTAAACGTAGGGTATTGGCACAGGGAACATTGGAATGCATCGACTGTAATTTTATAATGTGTCTGTCGCACAGCCCTCCTTTGAGCCGATTTGATACAATATTTTCGTTGAACTGTGTTGAAATATGTGACAAGATCAGCTTGCACAACTTGAAAAACACTATTTTCGGTTAAAAGAGTTGTACCAATTTTTTATGACGCGAACGGTACGTCGATCAAAAAAGTTTTTTGCTAAAAGGAATCAGTTAGAGGCTCTTACCAAAGTGGATCCATCAGTGGAAGAAATACGCATTGACTATATGAAAATCTATTTCTACCAGTAACACCTATTCAAGATACGTTTTACTTGATTCAACTGACAGTCAGTGTGTTTAACATACGCGATCTTAAAACCGGTGAAAGCTACTTCTACGTGGATTAAGAAGAGTATCATATAATGGATTATATTAAAACTTCTGAAGAATTTCACATTTCACATCTTCTTCTTCATGTGCCGAGCTCGATTATCGAGCGTTGGCTATCAAATTAGCTATAGTAATTTTGTTGACGGCAGCTCAGAAAAGAGATGCAGAGGATCTGTTAAACCAATCTCTCAGGTTTCTAAACTATGACGTTCTTCTTCGATCTGGCCCTCTTCTTTCGTCTACCTTGCTTTGTATTATTAAATGGAGTATAGTATATCTCTCTGGGTGGTGCATAACATGGCCAACATATTCAAGTTTGTGATTTTTAACTGTTTTAACGACTTCCGTAACTTTTCCCATCCGATGCAAAACAGCTTTGTTACGAACCCTATGCACCCAACTTATTCGTAGGATTCTCCCTTACACCCAGATTTCAAGGGCTTTCAGTTTCTTAAGAAATTTATCCGTCAAAGTCAAACCTTCGACACCATACAAAAGAGTAGAGAACACATAACATCTTACTAATCTAATTTTCAGACTTAAAGTAATATTGTTTCCACATAACAGTTTCTTCATCTTAAAGAATGCAGCTCTGGCCTTCTCTATCCGTATTCTAATTTCTTTGCTCATGTCCCAGTTCTCATTTAGATTACAACCAAGGTAAGTGATACTGTTAGTTCTCTCCAGTTGTTCATCATAAGCTGTTACCACTTCCGGTTGTATTGGCGTTTTACTGACGACCATCACCTTTGTCTTTGCGATGTCTAGCTTTCATTTCACATCTTTCACATTTTCTTTGATGGAGCTGGAGGTCAAAACAAAAACCACACGGTTTTAAAGTTCGCCAGAGCTCTAACAGATCTAAGGAGATTTGAAACGGTGAAGCAGTACTAATCTATTCGTGGTCACTCGTTCATGACTTGTGACCGTTACTTGGCTGTCGCAAAGACAACAAGAAAAAAAGCTGATAGGATTTACACATTAAAAGAGTATGTAGTACTAACTCATTATAACTGCTAGTACTAATAGAAATTTCACTGTCTATCTGATCAAGAATGATAATAGTATTATCAAACGTTATAAGTCCTGGTGGACTAGATACTACAAACGAAATGTTTTATCATAAGGATCACTAGGTAGGCATATTTCCAAAGAACAAAATGTTTCTTTTTCTATCAGCAAGTTCAGGCAAAAGGTCAAATTGTTCCTCGTGAATTTATTGATGTTGACCATATATTTGATGTTTCTACACGCACCAAAGTAAAGTCACTGCCTGTCAACTTGGCCTATCCTCAAGTCAGAGTTCCGATTAAGAAAAAGAAATTAGAACATCTATTGAAATTTGCACCTTACTTGGATGAGAACATTCCTGGATTCAAGATATTTTGATTCCTTATTTACATGACCAACTGCAGAAGGTAAAGGTGAATAAGAAGAACTTTGATTTACTTCTTTTTTTATCTTCGTATTTTGTGTTGTATTGTTTATATCATAATAAATAATCCTAAAATAATAATGTTGTGTAAAAACATGATATTATGTCCAATAAAAAAATATTTATTTTCTGTCCTCTCATAGTTGCCCTCATTAAATTTTGTATCAATATTTATCAGTGGTGTAATGCTCTATATAGTGATAATTAAAATTGTGATAAATATCGGATAGTTTTCAATAGAGGAAGTTTTTCTTCTTCTTCTTATTTACCGCTAACTTGATTTTTGTAACATGTCGGCTTTGACTTTTCACTGATTTATATATAGTCCATTCGTCAGAGATTTGACCTCTAAAAATCATACGAACATGCTGAATTTTGCCAAAAATGTCATTTTTGGGACCAGAAAAACTAAGCAAAAAGGTATACTATTTTTACCCCTCGGCTTCCCCCTAATACCACCCTCATTGGGGGGACAATGGAAAAAATCGATTTACCAAGAATCTGTACGCAGTAAAAAACAATGTTTCAAATAAAAGCTGAAATAATTTGGAACAAAAATGTTCAAAAACAATACTTGAAGCAACCGACGTCGACGATTTTGATTGTCAGTTAAGCGCGCAAAATCGATTTTAAATATCATTTGTATCCACTCTACAGTAAAAATTCGATATCTTTTGATCAAAGTGTCTCATCGACAAAAATCAAAATACGTTTTAAAGAAGAGGAGTGCAACTTTCGTATGCAATTTTTGTATTTTGCCACAAATAGAGTCATTTCCTATAAATCTGTTCAATAAACAAACGTTGCGCGATTTGGATTTCGATTTGGAGTTTTAGCAACAAATACGAGACATTTGAAATATGCGTAAAAAGCGCAGAACTCACACTTTTATATTACAAACAATGGCATGTCACGAGAAATACCTCCACGAAAACGGTATTAAGCGAAATTTATCGCTGAAGTTGTATAGTTTTGAAAAATGTACTTGTGTTATTGATAAAAAACTTCAAAATTATCTACAGTCCATCTAATTTACAAACCGTTGCACGTCATTATCGACGTCAGAGATCGAAGTTGACATAGTTGCCAAAGTATAAAAAAATCCTGAATCCATTTTAAATCAAATAGGTCACATAATTATTATTATACTCTTTACAATGACTATTTAAATTCTTACGTGACATTTTTGAAATAAAAAACACTAATTTTGTTCTAAAAAGAACATATTTTATTAAATAGGTAAAAATATAAAACAAGACGTATTCACTTTAAAATTTAAAATAATAAAGTACAAAAAGTGTCAACACCGCAACTGTCAAATAAGTGTTACCAATTTATGCCAAAATTTCACCTTCGTTCTATTACAGTTACAGTGTGTTCCGAACAAATGTTCTTCATAAAAACGCTTTATAATGCATTTATACAAATTAAATGAAACATATTGTTGTATATTTCTTTAAGTTAACATTAATAAAAATCTTTAAATATTAGTTCTACGCGTATATAATAAAATATGTCTAGTGGCTGTAATGCCAGTGTACTCGGCAAAGTAATTCTAAAAAAGAACACACCTACCGCCTAAATATTTCGTGTTGGATCATGTGACGTCACGGGCTATGACGCCGATGACGTGCAACGGTTTGTAAATTAGATGGACTGTATTTGAAACATATTTTTCTACCGCGTACAGATTCTTGGTAAATCGATTTTTTTCGTCTTCCCCTGAGAGTGTTTTTTTTGGGTAAGCCGGGGGTACAAACTTGGGTTATCAAAATTGATATTTTCAGTAAAATTCAGATTGTTCATATAATTTTTAGAGTTTCAGTAGTATTTCCGTTTCTGACGACTGGAGTAGTAATGTAATGTCGACTTTTATTGAAAAGGGGATATCTATTAACGATATAGATATCCATAATTTGACAACCTCCTCTCTTTCAATACCACAAACCCATAAATTTAATTTGACTATATACCCTGGCACCAAACGGCAACAATTGAAATAGAGCACACAACATCCGAAGACATACAAATCCGACGAGGAGTGAGACAGGGTTGCGTCTTATCACCGCTACTCTTTAATTTGTATTCGGAGTCTATATTCAGAGAAGCATTAGACGAGGTCCAAGGCGGAATTAAGATTAACGGAATCAGCATAGACAACATCAGATATGCTGATGATACCGTCTTAATAGCAAGCAACGCACAAGAACTACAAAATATAATAAATGCGGTAGTTCACCACAGCGAAATGTTCGGTTTACATCTAAACGTTTCCAAAACTAAAACTTTAGTATTTTCAAAGACACCAATAAACGTACAGGTGTATGCCAAGGGTCAAATAATAGAACAGGTAAATTCCATAAAATATTTGGGAATAAATATCAATAGTCAGTGTAATCCAAAAAAAGAAATCCTGTCAAGAATCGAACAAGCAAGGAAAACATTCATGAGCATTAAAACATTTTTTACAAGATCAGACCTTAGTCTACAGCTTAGAATCCGAATGATCAGATGTTACGTTTTTTCTGTCTAACTGTATGGCTGTGAAAGTTGAACAATGGACTCCGAAGTAGAAAAAAGAATAGATGCCTTTGAGATGTATATATACAGACGAATGTTGAGGATTCCATGGGTACAAAGAGTTACTAATGTTGAGGTACTTCGTCGCATGTGTAAACAAAAAGAATTACTAAGAATAATCAAAGAGAGGAAAATGCAATGCAATAATGAATTACTTCAAGTTATACTGGAAGGAAAAGTACAGGGCAAAAGATCAGTAGGAAGACGCCAGAACTCGTGGCTGAAAGACCTGAGGAGATGGTTCGACCGCTCATCCGCAGAGATCTTTCGCGCAGCAGTTTCCAGAACTACAATTGCCATTTGGATCGCCAACCTTCGAAAGGAGACGGCGCAATGAGAAGAAGATATACCCTGTATGATGTATGGCACATCACTAGACTGGTATTTAGTTGGAGAATTCAAAGATCCATGATTTTTTCTATATTAACTCTATTTTGATGAAAAAGTAACTGATTATTAAAAGTGTTACACCTGTTAAAAACTAAAAGTGACGCCTATGTTTTATTAGTGCCATTTAAAATTTTTTACGTCATACCAAAAGTTACAATAAAACGAAATTTTCATCAACAATAACTTTATTAAAATATTAATAAAATAAACAAATTTTGTTTTTTGTGACTTGGTGAAAAATTCTTCTAATAATTTAATTTTATCTGACTTATTTATATTGACAATTCAGACATATATTATACATTTTAAAGTGGACGACTTTAAAATTATATTGCCAATATTGCTGAGTTGCGTTCCTGGGATGACTTTATTGTAAGATAGTTCATTCGATTACATGAAATCAAATTTAACTTGAAAATACCTGTCAGAATTTGTAATTCGTCTTTAAAAAGACAAATACATGCCATAATGACAGTAAAATTCTCCTGTTAGTGATTGTATAATAAATTATGAGGAAAAAAACCACATAATACTATCCCGACATTTGTAAGTATTTGGTATTATATTTAGTTTACTCTCAATAAGCAAAAAATTTTGATTTTATATGTTTGTTATTTTAAAAACATAAAT
This sequence comes from Diabrotica undecimpunctata, assembly GCF_040954645.1. Lineage (NCBI taxonomy): Eukaryota > Metazoa > Arthropoda > Insecta > Coleoptera > Chrysomelidae > Diabrotica > Diabrotica undecimpunctata. The sequence continues at coordinate 41,621,041 of NC_092804.1, read as the reverse complement.
GATATATACTCGAAATGTTACGACTTACTAATGCTGGTATTTTCTTTTTGTTAACTTTTTCTTTTAGTATGGGTAACCAGATCATACTGCATTCTGCCGAGGAATTTGCGACACAATTGGTCATTTAGAGCCACTTCTTTTTTTAAAGACGAGTTACATGCTATGATTTTTTTTTGACGAGTTACATGCTATGATTTTTTTTTGACGGATATTCTCAAGTTAAAGTTAATTTCACTATTTTACCATAAAGTGGTCCCAGGACCGCAACTCATCAATATTGGCAATATAATTTTAAAGTCGTCTACTTTAAAATGTATAATATATGTCTGATTTTGTCAATAGAAATAAGTCAGATGAAATTAACTTAACTTTTTTTTATTTAAACAAAAATGACGCTGCGTCAACGACTAAGAGTTATTAGCAGGGGGTACAAAAGTCGGTCAGATAGCCAAGCGGGCTGGGCGGCCGGTTCTCACTCGCTTCACTGCGAGTGGTTCAGTGGTTCGATCCCCAGCTCAGTGTACAGAAAACAAAAAGGGTAACGCAGCAGTTTAAAATTCTAAATGAATCTGCGGCTTAGACTAGAATATGCTGGTGCCTATGGTGGAGCAGTACGGCAAGAGATAAGGGCTTGCGGCTCAGTAATACTCCTCCATAGATCCCTACCGGAAGGGCGAGGCGCCTAAATACCGGGTATATATATATATATATATATATATATATATATATATATATATATATATATACAAAACACAAATTACAAGTATTCAATTTCTTACAATGTATATATAACTTAAATATATTCTATTAAACCTGTAAAATTTAATGTCTTTCAAATATTTCACCACTTGGTTGAACTGGCAGCTTAGTAGATCCTTCATGTTGGTAGAGAGGTTATTTTTTCTTCTTTCTTGGGTGTATTTTTTGCATTCTAACAGAATATGTTTCACAGTGATTTGGATCTTGCAGTTGTGGCAGATAGGGATGGCTTCTTTATTTATTAAGTAAATATGGGTTGCTATAGTATGTCCTAATCGTAGTCGAGTTATTATGACTTGTTCACAACGTTTGAGTGGGAGTGGTAAGCTGGTGCCGACAGTTTCTATAACATCTTTTAATTTGTTGGATGTGGAATTCCAGTTACTCTGCCATAAGTTGGTAATATGTTTTTTAATGGAGGTTTTATGGTCGTTTCTTGTTAGCATGTGTGACGCAGGGATGCTTTCATCTAGTGCAGCTTCATTTGCAAGTTGGTCCACTGCTTCGTTTCCCTTGATTCCCACATGTGATGACACCCATAAAAAAGTTATTTCTATGTTTTTTTTTATAGTAGTATGAGTTCATTTTTTATTAGTATTATAATTTCATTTGATGGATACAATTGCTGTAAAGCTTTTAGTGTACTTAATGAGTCAGATATTATAATATAATGAGGTGCGGATTTTCTTCTGCAAACTTTCAGTGCCTCTAAAATAGTCAGTGCTTCTCCAGTAAATATGTTAAAACTCAGAGGGAGTCGTATTTTAAACTGGTCTGCTCCATGTATGTAAGCCGCTGCTAGTACTGATTGAGTTTTTGATGCATCAGTGTAGATATGTTCAGAATTTGGATATAGGGATATTAATTCATGGTATGATTGATGTATTACGGTTGGGTTAGTGGATGTTTTGGAATAACGAGTAAGGGATGTATTTATATTTGGTGGACTAGTTGACCAAGAGGGAAAGTTTTGGGTTGGATTTATGATGGTGAGCTAAACTGCTCACAGTCGTAACCACTGAATTTGATTCTTTCATGAAAAGGGAGTGTATTCATAGGTTTATTTTTGTAATTACTGATACATTTAGGTTTTAAGATTTGAATGCATGGGATTTTGATAATTTGATGATACACGAGTTGCATAATTTAGTGAAAATAAATAATAATACAAGTAATACTTGAAGGCTATTGGTTATGCTAGTTCTAAATGCGCACAAAGCAATTCTTAGTGATGTTGTTTGAATTGAGTTTAGTTTTTTTAATGTAGTTTTTTTGGCAGTACCATAACATAATAAGCCGTAGTCTAATTTGCTACGTATAAGCGATTGGTATAAGTTTAATAGGGTTCTTGTATATGCTCCCCACGTACGGTTTGAGAGAATTTTCAGGGGGTTAATTCTAGGTTGACATTGTTTTTGAAAGGTATGTATATGGCTTTTCCCGTTTAAGGTGCAATTTAGAGTTAACCCCAGGCAATTTAATAATAAATTAACTTTATTAAATGTAACTCTATTATCCTCTAATAATTCTAATAATTCTAGATCCGCTTCTCCGTTCAGATTATGTTGCAAAAAGATTGGCTCATTGGTTTTAATACATTTTTGGTTTCTGCAGTTCTGTTTGTTGGCCATGTTTTCCTGGCTTATCTTTTTCTTTGCACAAGTTCTGGAATTTGTTTGGGATAATTTTGACCTTTGGTTTTTCTTATAATTTGTTTGATATTGTTCTATGATGCTTGTTGTATATTTATGGTTATTTTTTGTGCTTCTTAATCAGTTGTTGTTCATTAGTTTTGATTGGTATATTTAGATTCTGTCTTTTAACTTTTGTCCAAAGGTGTCCCAGTCCGTTTTATTATTAATTAAAGTAGGGTTACTTTTTCTTAGTATAAAATTCTCACTGATTGCTAGTAGTATTAGGGACTGTTCAGACCTGGACCAATAGCTTCTATTTTCATAAAATTTGTTGCAACTTTTACTGGAATAAAAAGTCAGTCAAATCGGGTGTTTTATTTATATCAGTGGGTCAATATGTGGGTTTTCCAGTTGGCTGCCATTTCGCTCAGTGCTTTTAACCTATTAGCAAAAGTTAATCATACTAAATATTGCTTTATATCCATGAAATAATTTTAATTCTTATCATTTATACGTCAATCAAATATAGAATTTTAATTACACTTTTAATTATTTAAAACTTTAAAATTTGTTGTTTGATAGATTTATTTTAACCAGAATTTTAAATATGTAAATTTATAATAAAATACTGCCTGAGTACATTTGTTCGATCATTCTGTAAACCCTCTTTTACTATCACAATATTCATAATTCATATCCCGACCCCAATTTATCCAAAACGTCAGACCTATGTTCTGCGGTAATTGCGACAAGGGGTTCATATTATCACACAGTAATTAATCTTGCATTTCTAACTGTTAAATATTTAAATAAACAATTCAGATAAAACCATTTTCATTTACAGTTTAAGTTTAAATTCGAGTATACTTAGCCCATACAATTTCTTTTTTTCTTAAAAAAGTCTAAAATTTCTTTGAAATTATCGATAATATTCTAAATTGTTATATTCTAAAATTTTACAATTTTTAATTGTTATATTCTGTCCTCTTGAGCTTGATACTACAGCAGCACCTCATTATAAATTCAAAAATATGTACGAAACGCTACAGGGTCGTTCAAAAAATTAAAGCAGTATCAAGTTTAAATATTTTGATTTGACACTTAATAAAGTTACAATTTTTTTTTGAGTTTATTAACTATTTAAGAATGAAAAAGCAGCCACCCTTGTTCACAATCTATAGTTTATTTTTATGAACGAGAGAGTAATTAGCATAATTTTAACTGGTAGCTCCGACCACTCCATGGGCGTGCTCAAGATTAATTGAAAAATTACTTTGAATAATTGTAAAAAATAAATGAATTATTTCAGTGTTATAAAGTGTTATGTGTATGTAAACAAAAGTGACCTCTTTTATCACACACTATATTAGAACTGACTGGCCTACATTAAAAAGGGTTTTAAAAAATTCACATTTATTTTAATTTTTAAAAATTACAAAAGAGAAAAAGAGTTTTTAAAACCGTCTAAGGTATGTTAAATAGATGAATAAAAATATTAATATAAAACTTACAGCTACTTGTTACAAATCCAAATCAGATTCAGAAGATGAACTTTCAGAACCAAGATTTATAATAACTGGCTCGATCATTTTATCAGTAATATTGTCCAGCTTCCACATTTTTTCCTCTTCTTTAATAGTGTGATTTACTGCCTTTTCCCAGTTTTCAGGTTTTACATTATTTACGGCCTCCAAAAACAACTGTTTAACATCATGAATTTTAAAAGTGGTATTTTTTCTTGAAACTTCACTTTTCATCTGTGCCCATACCAGTTCAATCGGGTTTAATTCACAATGATATGGTGGGGATCTAAGTACTGTCATTCCACGATTTTTGGTAATTTCATCAATTTCGTATTTTTTAAATTTTTCTTTATGAAGAAACACAACGAATAAAGTTCCTTTCTTATAGATCCGGGATAGTACGTAATATTTTTTGAACTCAGCCAATTCTGCAAGTCTTTTTTTAACCACTTGGTTGTGGGCAGTCCTTCTATAAGTCTGGAGTGATAACTTGCATTATCCATTACTATTACACAGTTCTTAGGAAGAAGATCTGTCATTTGTTCGAACCATTCTTGAAAGACATCAGCGTTCATGTCTTCATGGTAGTCACCGGTACGAGTTGATTCAAAAGTTAATAAACCACCTTCAACAAAACCGTCTGAACTGCCAATGTGTACTATTATCAGCCTGCGTCCCTTTCCTGATGGTGGGTTTAAACCAGTAGATAAGTTATTTACAAAAGCGTGCCTTTGACTTGTAACAGTTTCATCCTGCCAAAATTTATTTGGTGTATGACCCTCGTTGATCCATGTTTCATCAAGATAAACAATTTTTCTTTTTTGGTTTCTCATTTCCTTTATGGTTCTTAGAAAATGTCTTCTCCATATGACAATATCGCTTCTTTCTAATAAAATAGACTTTCTGGGATTCTTTTTCCAGCGGAAGCCTATTTCTTTTAAAAGTTTCCATAACGTACTTCGACTCATTTCTGGGTAATCCTTATCATCTCGAACTGAGACAAGAACTTTATCCAATGTTGGAAATTCTTGTCTAAAGAAGAATTCATGCACTTTCCGTCGAAGTCCTTCTTTAAAATGATATTCTATTTGATATTTTGGTTTCCCTGGAGCATTACGTGGCATTTGAAAACTACCACATTACTCTTCTTTAATAACTCTGTAAATCGTAGATTTCCCAACACCAAGTGTACTGCTAACTAACTCAACGGTCTCATCAACACTTTCACATAAACGTTTGTCTGTAAATGATTTAAAACAATTAAATATTAATGTTTTTTCATTAACTGTTAGAGGACCAATTTTTCGGCGTTTACACGGCACTTCCAAATTTTCCATAACACTAGTATACACAATAAACTGCACCTTGCAACTGAAGTACCTACTTTTAGTGAACTGTTAAGAATTTTGAATACGCCACTTGGACCTTCCTACAAAATGGAAAAACCCACTATCACATTTTCTGTGGAAAGTTTAGAAGGTAATTATCTAGTCAATTACTGTCGTAGATTCCTGGAATTAAAGAATTAAATGTTTGATTGTTGAAACCCTTACTTCGTGGAATGCACTCATTTCAGATAAAATAAAACGTTTTATTTTATCTAAAGAATTAAACTTTATTTTGCAAATAGGTAGGTACTTATTAAACTTTTATTGGTTATATAAAACCAATAAAATAAACATCTTACATTTCTTGCAAATTCATTAGTACCTGTTAACCTCCATCACTCCGACACTGGCAACCTTATTTAGGGATTAGTAATACTCACAACTATTGTATTCTATTCTGCTCCAACCTTTATACCTGGTGGTCATACTCAATTTAAAATTGTTTTCCTATATACTTCTGTAAACTTGTTGACAAATATCTGTTTTTCATTGAGTCACCCGTATCAAAAGTTTAGGGATTTGCATACATAATTTATTGTTTTATTACTCTCTCATACATAAAAATACACTATAGCAAAATCTGTATACAAGATCTGTGGTGGGTTGTTAATCTCTTCACAATTTTACGTTTTCCAATTTCTCAGCTCTATTAGATTGTAAAATGGCGTTCAACAATTTATCATTTTTTTCCATTACCATTTTTTTTATTAATATTATACAAAAAAGTATCTTCTTCTTCTTTTGGTATACTCCATTACTGGAGATTTGCGATTACTACATCAAAATGTTTCCTCTTCTGCGCCACTCTTAGTAATCGTTAAACGATCGTCCCGTATAAGTTCTGATATTGCGAAGCCATGACATAACTCTTGTGCCTATTTCTCATAGGCCTTATATCTTCCCTTCAAGTACTATTCGTAATGGTCAGGCCATGGAGTTGGGGTGTCTACATTGTAAAACTGACGTGCACACTATCTTCCATGCTATGGCATGCTAGACGAGCCATAAAGTCTATTAAAGAGAACATAAAGTGTATTAATACTCATAAGCTTATTAAACGCACCTGGCGGATCATAAGGGCTTTCACATTTCAGCCATTTTCAACTTGTCTTGAGTGAAATAAGTACTCTTGAGTAAGGGAGAAAACTCTAACAGAAAATCCTGGTCCTCCTGGTAGAGGGTTGGGGCGTAGAGCCTGCTCCTCATCACCTGTAAAAAAATCTACTGCAAAAATTCTAAAATCCAGCTTCGGAACACGGACGGGAAAAAACAAAGACGACGTAGCAAACGAATAAGGACTTTGAATATAAATATATGGAATATCAAGTGGTGGAGACTCAAGTCAAATGAAGTCGTAGCAGAAGTAAAAAAAAATAAAATCAGATATCACAGTTTATACCGAAGTAAAGACAAAAGGCCAAGGTAGCGAAGACATTGGAGGTTTTTTCTTATTAATAGTGGAGTAGAGAAAGACAAGAGAGCACAAGCAGGGGTATCAATATTAATAAAAAGACTTAAAAGTAAAACCTGAAAAACTGAAATCAAATCAATGAGAGAATTATTAGAGTACCTATTACGCGAAAATGGTACAATCTCGAGATCACTGTAATATATGAGCTATAAGAAAGTTCATCAAAAACAGATAAATAAATGTTCTACGAAACTTTATCAGAACTCATTGAAAATGTAAATTGCCGCAAAGAAATTGTACTGTTGGAAGATTTTAATGCTTGGACAGAAAAGAAAAACAAATGACAAAGTCGTGGGTAAATACGAAGATGCAAAAATAAATGAAAATGAGGAACATTTAATCCAATTCTGCGAACAGCACTCGTTAAAAATCCTAAACGGATTCTACCATCATAAAAGATACATAAGCATACCTGGGTCCAACTAACGAGAAAGACCACGTCAATTATAAACTGTGTTATCTCAATACAAGAAACACACATACCAGTAGAAGACGTAAGAGTGTTAAGATGACCGTAGTGCGGAACTGACCACTATATGGTAAGATCAAAATATTACCTACAGTATCCAATGCAACCGCTACATGGAAATGACAACCACCAGCACAATGAAAACCACTGAAAATAAATGCACCCAAATACAATATTGATGCACTGCAAAACGACTTAACATCATTTTTGTATAAGTTAGGGTTTAGCCAAAAATAAGCAAACCTGATCTACCTCTTTAGTCCAGAATACCAACCATAGGATTAGATATTAAATAAAATCAATGAAGCACTCGGCACGATCCAAAAGAACAAAAACGGTACTCCATTGTGTTGACAAATGACATCACTAATGCAGTACAAGAAACAAGCATATCAGAAGTGGCTGCAAACAAATGACCCAGGTGATAGACGAACATATGCAAGATCAAACAGAAAAGTAAAAAATCTAGTAACTAAAGCAAAAAATGTTTCCTGGGAAGGTAAATGCGAAGAGCACAGCAAATATATAGGGTCAACAAGATTAAGAGAAGCATGGAAAACGGTAAAAAACCTGATAACAAATAGAAAAGAAGTGAGTAGAATAGATTTAATAGAAGAAATATCTTGGATCAAACATTACTCACAACTTTTGACTAAAACAAGATCGCAAAACACCATTGCACAACAAATTAAGTGAAATACGATGAAGATGATGAAATAACAGTACAGGAAGACGAAGTATCGAAGCAATTATTAAAACACAGCCCACAAGTATTGCGGGAATTACTGGCGTGTGTCTTCGTCTTATTCTATAAATGACTTGACTTACCATATTTGAGATCTATCTACTTGATAGATCTCAAATATGTAAACACGCATGGGATAATGAACATAGGGTTCAATGGAATGATTCAAATATAGTCCCAAAAGAAATGGATGGTAAAAAGAGAAAAATCAAAGGAGCGACTCTAATTATGCTAAATGAGACCAATTGTGTCGCAAATTCCTTGGCAGAATGTAGTAGGATCTGGTTACCCATATTAAAAGAGGATGTTATTAAAAGGAAAATACCAGTATTAGTAAATTGCTAACATATAGAGGATACATCATTTATGTTTTTTAAATAACAAAAATATAAAATCAGAATTTGGTGTTTATTGAAATGAACTAAATGCACGACCAAATACTTGCCATGTCGGGATAGTATTAAGAGGTTTTTTTCCTGGTGTTTCCCTCATAATTTACTATGGAATCACTAACAGGAGTTTTTTTACCCTCATCATGGCATGTGTTTGTGTTTTTAAAGACGAATTACATGCTATGATTTTTTCTGACGGATATTCTCAAGTTAAAGTTGCTTTCATGTAATCGAATGAACTATCTTACAAGTAAAGTCGTCCCAGGAACGCAACTCAACAATATTGGCAATATCATTTTATCGTCTACTTTAAAATGTATAATGTATGTCTGAATTGTCAATATAAACGAGTCAGTTAAAATTAAATTATTAGAAGAATTTTTCACCAAGTAACAAAAAAACAAAATTTGTTTAATTTACTAATGTTTGTATTTTGAGAACGATTTCCAAAGTGAAAATTGAAACGTCAATAAACGTACTTTAAACTTTAATTGTGGCTTATTCCCATTTAAATAGTAATTTACTTGGCTATTAGCGAAACAATAGTAGCAAACAATAATTTGTATTACGTTTATCTAGCGTTTAGAATGCTAGTGTTAAAGTTTAGAAACTTTTTAGGTTTGATATATTGCACTGTAGACCTAAAATATCAATTAGTTTCTTGGGTATATTGTATAACATGGGCTTTGGCGTTAATGCTGGACATTTCTCCTATATGTTCGATTGTTACCTTTTCTTGACAATTGTCACATCTTGGTTCTTGTTTGTTGGAAAACACATGGCTATTAGTTAATCGCGTATGACCCAGCCGGAGTCGCGTTAATATTACCTGGTCTCTCCGACTTGTTGTGGCTTGGTGATGTGGACCAGGGTTTTATCGATTTTTTACTATTACGTAGCTTGGTCGATGACACTTTCCACTTTTCTTCCCACATTCACGTCCACACTCGTAAATGTTTCTGCACACTCCGCACTATCACTAGTTGCAGCTTCTTTTGCAGCGTTGTCTATCTCTTCATTTCCTTGAATTCCAATATGGGATGGTACCCAGAAGAACATAATATTTTTTCCATTTAGTTGAGCGGTATGAACTTCTTGTTTTATCTTGATGACCAAAGCATTAGTTGGGTAGACATACTGAATTGAATGTACGGAACTGAGAGTCTGTGAGTTTAACATAATTGGTATTATTGGATGCGTTAATAGCAACAGCAGAGTAAATGGAGTACTCTGAAGGGAGTTTGTATTGATTTGTCGATGTTGAGTTTATAACTGCAGAACCAGTACCTTCATTTGATTTAGACGCATCTGTGTATATACAAAATGTATATATACAAATTGTGGGTTTGTTGAATATTTGTTGAAAGAAATGAGGTAAGTTAGGCGCTGAGGGTTCTTTATTTGCCATGGAGGAATTGGGGACGATTGGGGGAAACAGCATTCTGGGAACGTGTAGTTTAATTGATTTAAGTAGCATCTAACCTACACTCTTCATATCTGAATGGGGTGCTCTCAGTGTGAAGAAGAAAATGCTGCAATATGGGCATTCCAATCGAAGACGAGAAATTGTACACGACACACTTTGCTGACTACCAAGCCATTCTAGCTGAACACGAGAGCCATATAGACTATATGCTTAGAAAACTGAAGGAGTAGTACACCAAGTGGGGCCTTACAAATAATATAAAAAAACCGAGTATTTAGTTACAGGAGAAAAATCAGATAGCCTAAAAATTGAAATGGGAACTATAAAATCAACTGAAACCTTCAAATACTTGGGAGTCCAAATGACATCAAAAGCAGGGAGTATCGAAAAAATACATTCTAGGATTGGACAAGCAAGAGTAGCCACTAGACAGCTACATGGACTATTGTGGAATAATAAAATAACAAAAGAAAATCCAAGAAGAATTTATAACAGTTATTTATGTACCACGGGTAATAAATAGATGTTTATGCCCAGCGGGCGACGATGTTACAAACCCGAGGGGCTCTGGCCCGAGGGTTTGTAAGTCGCCCTAGGGTATATACATCTATTAATACCCGCGGTGCATACAAACTTTGATGTCATTTGCATCTACAAATAAATAGGTTCTAAAAATTCTGAAAATTCGATTTCATTTTGACAATATATTTATTAGTAGACATTCTATCGTCCCTGTTATGTTGCTACGCTACAGAAATACTGTCAAACGTGTCAGACTACAAAAGTGAAAATGCCAGATATTTTTGAGATCCCTAACCAAATTTAAAAAAAAAGCGGAAAAAGCAACGCCAAAGTTACTACCACATAAGTCGAGAGATGCCTATGACCAGAAATATGAAAAATTACAGCACTGGATGTCAGAAAACCATGTAGAACACATGCGTGCGGGCTATAAAGTACACTTTATGCCCGCGCGTGCATAAAGTACACTATTACGTAGTTGGTAACTAAGCAATAAAAACACAATAATAAACTAGTATGACATAAAACAATAAAATAAAGTATTAAGTTGCACGGCGCCGAACTTTGGGAAATCAATAAAAAAAAACAAATCAAAAATTAAGGCAACGACAATGGACTATTAGAGACGATGTTGCCGGCACACTAGACTTGATAGGGTGAGGAACGCAGACATTAGGAGAGAAATAAAAATTGACTTAGACATAATAGATACTATCGAAGCCAAAAAACTAAACTGGTATGGACACCTGCAGAGAATGCCTAAAAATGGATGACCAAAAAAGATAGAAAAATAGACACCGCTCACTAGAAGGAAACGAGGTAGACTAAGACGGTCAGGAGAGAAGATGTCGAAGATGCAATGACCGCCAGAGATTTAAAAACTGAAGATTGCTTCGACTGAAAACGCTGGAAATTAGGATGCAAGAAACGGCGCCAGCTTTAGAAGATTATATTTGCCATTTCTCAGTATGTGGTCTATGTAAGAGTACTAGTATTAGTTTATAGTACTACTCCTAAGTATCTGAATTTATGAACTTGTTCTAAATAAGTGTTATTTAAATAGGTCAATGCGACAATTTTTATCGGTTGTGCTGTTCACCATTACTTTAGGTTTTTGATGATTTATTGTTAGTCCCATTGCTTCACTTTCATTATTAACTCTGTCTAGTATATTTTGTAAGTCTTCCATTTTTTCTGCTACCAGACCGGTATCGTCTGCATGCCTGATATTGTTAAGCTAGCAAGCAAGCAAGCAAGCAATTTAATTAAACCCAACCTGTGAGACATGTTCACCCCTAAGAATTACGTTCGGGTATAACAATTCATTGGAGCGAGGTGTATTAACTCGAGTAAAAACAGGAGTCACTTCACCGCGCTCCAATGTTCCAGACCATCCCTTTCCCCCCTATAGCACTCTGATGTGATGTGCGATAGGGGCACAACTATCAGCCAAATGCTCTTCATGTGGAAGTCCTGCGTAATAGAACTCCAACATGGTGTCCTAACCGAAATCAAGGTCATGACAGCGCATTGTCACTATGATCCTGTTATTTTAATGTGGCTTATCCGCGAACTAAAAATTGCTTACTTGGGCCTCAAGTCTCCGCTCTGAGCTAGGCTAAGTTCGGAGACTTGGTGCTCAAGTGGTTGGGCCCTACGTGCCCGAGTTTTGTGGTTTTTGTTACTTTTTTTTTGTTGGCTTGCGCCGGATTTTGTTAGTATTTTTTAATTTTTTTGGTGGCCGAGGCCGTTTTTTGTGTTTTTTTGATTTTTTTTGAAATATAAAAATCTTAATTAGTACAATGTCTATACTATAATATTGAAAAATACATGCAAATATATGACAAAATGACAATATAAAGTTTGTCCAATTAAGGCAATTGGGCCCACGCTGTACGTTGCTATTGTCCACGAGATTGTTTTTTGAGCTACGAACTATCTTCTTTGTGCGTTGTTATTGTTGTTTTTTGTAGTGTTTTCTCTTTGGTGTTTTGTGTTCTCTCTGGTGTGTGATATTGTTAATACGAGTATATTTACCGTTTATTTTTATACCAATTTCGACGCCGTCTAGTGCTTGTTTGAAATTGCATTCAGAGTACAAGTTAAAGAGCAATGGAGACATGACACAGCCCCGTCGGACGCCTCTTTGTAGTACAAAAAAGTATTATGTATTTAAATTGCAAGACATTTTTAGTACGAGATTTTATTTCTATTTATTATTTTATAAAAATTTCTACAAAAATACTGGAGTATTTTTAGTTATATCTTATATCGTAAAAAATATAGTCTACATCTGTGAGTGATGGATCTGAACGATAAGTATATAAATTTTTGTAGTTTCAATGAGTAACTCTCATTTTTATATTTTGTTAATTTATAATTTCTATACGAGAATTTCCTTTAATTATGTTTAGTTAAGGGTATAGCCTCGTTGGTAAAATATTACCGAATAATTCTATGCTCTACTTATGTATCATGCAAGCCCATCCTTTACGTCTTATTATAAATTTGTGTTTGCAGCTTTTGTTCGGTATACAATAGTAAGCTATTGATGTCCGTTTGGCTGCTAATGTCGTTACCTGTGCTTCTATATTTATCGATTTATGCAGCTTGCTTATTCCGTAGCTTTAGTTGTCGTGCTGTATGCCGCTGGTTTCTACATAATTTATAGCATTTGCCATAATTGAGTTTAAGGTGGCCATGTAATTAGCCAGTGGCCATTTAATTATAGGTTATTATTAGTATTATTATTATAAATAAGCAAACGCAGAGGGACAAGTCCCCATTATGTCCAAAAATAAAGAAATTTCATTACTAACCTAACAATAAATTACAAAATTACAAAATTACAATTTTTGGTTTAAAAGAAAAACAATATTTTAACTACAATATAAAACGGTCAAAACTGCTTTTGAACGAGTTGGTAGAGGTAATGGTAATGTTACCATTAGACTTAGGCAAATATGCAAATAAAAAAATATGAAATATGCGCATGAATATGCAGTATTTTATGCAAAAATATGCAGATTTATTGCAAAATACATAACATATACAATTATTTTAACATTACTGCAAAATACTTACAATACTATAAATACATAACATATACAATTATTTTAACATATAAATATTATTTTGAATTGTGGTAACAATAGATTATCAAATGTTTAAAATTTTCTAATAAAAACTTATGGCTTCTATCTGATTACATATATTTGTAAATAGAAAAACTTCTTTCGACATCAACTGATGTAACTGGGGCTTTTCCAAATTTACTCTAATAGATGGTTATAAATTAAGTGGTTCGAAAAATGTCCCAGTTAGTACTTGAACCACTTCAGAAAGAACCTGGTAACCACTATTTTTTTCCAGGGTTACTTTAAATTTTTGAAACATTTCTTTTCCAATAGTACCTTTAACGTTTTGACACAATGACTCAAATTTTTTTATTAAAACTACTCTCTAACAATGATAATTTGGAGGATTTTAATCGAGTAATAGTATTCTCGACAAAACTATAATTTGATTTTATGAATGACACTTGCTGTTGGAGGATATTATTTTGGAAGGCTTGCTTGGCTTCCAATAAAGATTGGCAACTATCATCCTTTAAAAGGTTAATTATTTTTTTTAAATTAACAAAATGATCAGCATAGAAATTAGCTGCTTCCAATCATGTTCACCAACGTGTTAAAATGAGTTGCGGTGGCAGTGGAACAGCAGGAAGCATATCTCTGTAACATTGTATTCTTACAGGTGATTTCAGGAATACCTTTTTGACGCTCGCTATTAAACTGTTAACTAGTGGAATTTTTTTTCTTACTTCCTCCGTTTATTCCATGCGCTAAACAAGTGATATGTTTTAAGTTTGCATAAAATATTTTTAAATTTTGTCCTGCTTTCACCATATATACGGCATCAGATAAAATATGCAATAATTTATCATTAGGCACAGCAGCAGGAAGAAAAAAGTTTACTAATACTTCTTGTAGAAACCGTGATATTGTTAGATCATTGGTTTTTTCCACTTGCTTACAGGAAATTAAATACGATTTTGGAAAGGTTTCATCACTTATTCATTGGCAAGTACACCAATCAATAAGTGCCCAATGTATAGTCCTGACGAGTTAGTGGTCTCGTCCACATATACGTAAAAGTAATTATTACCTATTTCAGCTTTTATGTGGTGGATAACAGAAGTATAACAAATTGACATTATTTCTCTTTAGAGTTCGTTCGCTGAGAATGTTTTGTTTGGAATAATTTTTTAAAAAAGAACTACAGTTTTCATTAGATAATTTTGAAAGCGGTATATTAGAAGATACTAATGCACGACAAAAGTCTTCGTTAAAAGTTTCTTGTTCGGTTTGTTTATTGGAACTTGACTAAAAGCACTTGGACACTGAAGGTTTGTTTATGCTTTTCAAGGAACCAAATGAGTCTTTTATTTATCATTTTTATAAGAAGTTTGCAGGGGGTAAAAGTGAGAGAAATCGAATGAAAAATTTAGGAGTTATGAAAGATTTTCAATTTTAATGATTATAGGATTGCGCAAAATATCTTGTGAGTTTATATGTGCTCCAGATAAGATTATAAGTTTCGAGGAGTTTGGAGAGAGATGTATTGAAGACATTTTTTTTAAACGTTATAAGGGATGTCATTGGGACTAGCAGCGGAGTACACGACCACATTCAAAATTTAGTTTATGTAAGTTTATGCTATCCAAAAATGTTCTGTTGAAAATTAGGGGACAAATCTTAAGGTTACTTTTGCTGCCTTGGATTTGTAAAATTTTTTCCCGTAGTTGAAAGTGTTTTGCATTGTGTGTTAGGAAAGAAGTATAATTTTGCCATAAAGATCTTTTACTTGGCTTAGTAATGAATTTGGCTTTATCTTCAGTTGTTTGAGCAAAAGAAAATTATTCTGGGTTTTATTTCGACGATATTAATTTAAAATATTCTTGCATAAACGGATGGCATTATTACAATGTAAGTTCGACCAGAGTATCATTTTTTTGAGTAAATGAGATGTATAAGTATTTAATAAGTAAACATTCGGTAAGCATATTTAGAGTAATGTTTATATTCTCTGTAATATCTAAGAAAGATAATAATATATTAGTTTTAAACGTAAATTTTTGGCCATCAAAAAATTTCCAGAACAGGGACGCTACAATTTTGAGATCACAAAGGCTTCTACGGCTGAAAATGAATATGAAAGTGGGTTTTGGATCCAATATTTAACATAAAGATCAATTTAAAACGTTTTCTGTAACTTAGCCTTTACCAAAACTACGGGATGGGCTCCAAAATTATTAAGTTATGGGCATTAAAGTCACCAATTACTTGAGGGAAAGTTGCAATATTAAATTATTTAACCATTCTTCTTTGAGGGTGTGGTCAGGAGGTATCTATTTGCTAAAAATGGTAATTTAGTTTTAACACCAAGCAGTAACCGCTACAGCTTCTAAATTTGTTGGTAAAGGTAGGAGAAAGGGGTATACATCACTAAACACATATATTGAGGTACCACCACTTGCTGTTATGCGGAAGTTTGTGCGGATATGATGATATACTTTAAAGTTTTTAAGTTTGCTTGATGGTTCTAATTTAAAATTGTGAGAGGAAATATACTTTTAAATTCTTTCTAAGCTAGTATAAAATCCATTGCACTTCCTTTGTATCAGAATAGATATTGAGAAAGAACGGAGGCGTTACTTGTGTTTCCATCTTCAGTGAGCAGTTGTCCAGTAAAATCTTTTTGATCTTAATAGAGGTATAGTTGAATTTTATTTAATAGACATTTTATATGATTTTTTAAAGACTTTTCTTTGATCTTAGTAAAAATTAGGGAGAGATATTTCGGTAAGGAGGGTAAGTGAGTGGTAAATTTACTGGTTTCAGTTAGAGGGTCGTTGGTGCCAAAGGAGATTTCGAGGAACGCAGTAAGTTGAGTTACGTGAAGTAAAAACGATCTGGAACATCTTCGTAGAGTTTATTAATAATAGAGAAAGATTCTTGATTAATATTTTGACAGTCATAATCAGTTGATTTGAATTTTCTTAATTTATTTTTGGAAGGCTTTTGTATGAAAGTTAGTGAGAACTCAGGCGGAGGCGTTGGATTAGGAATTAAAGAAATATTAGTAGGCGATAGAAGCTGAAGTAAGTCGAGTGTACTGTCATTAAAACGTGGTATTTTTCGCCAATTTATTTATTAGTAAGCTCGGGATAGAAGGAAGGTGGTGTTTCTTTGGAGGATGAGTTAAAAATATTTGTAATGGTGTTCTAATGGTGTTACTAGTGGTTACAATGACATAAGATGTTTGTTTCATATCTAAATAGTTAATTAAAATCGGTGAGAGATTATCGAAAGCAACACTGTTTTGGATATTGGGACATGACTTTGCAATATGTTCAACTTATTTGTAAAGAAACATTCTAGTTTGTCAGTTGAAATAAATATTCTCTAAATTAAGTTTTTAAAAGAAATAGTAGTTGATATTTGTCAAGAAAAATCATCACCGCTGGCTAAAATATAAGTTACGTTTCGAAAAGTAAGCAATAGTATATAATTACTATAAATAAAATTAACACAATTGTAGCCCCTTGATTTTCTTCTCAAAATTTGAGGCAACACTAGTTGTTCTGCTGTCGCTGTAAGAAACAATCTTTGCTTTTAAGTTTTGTTTTCGTTCGATTTTGAATGTAAATTTGTTCAAGTAATAAATGAGGCTACCCCAGCCACATCTAAAATATTAATAAAAAATGCAAAAGACCAACGGTTAGTTTGTCTTTTGCACATATATTTATGAACCATTTGGTCTTTTCGGACCTCACCATGACATCACCACAAACCAGTATAAAATCAGAACCAATATCGAATTAAAAGCACTCTACAATGACGCCGACATTGTCCAAGAAATTA
Source organism: Diabrotica undecimpunctata (assembly GCF_040954645.1). Taxonomy (NCBI): domain Eukaryota; kingdom Metazoa; phylum Arthropoda; class Insecta; order Coleoptera; family Chrysomelidae; genus Diabrotica; species Diabrotica undecimpunctata. Next base: position 41,603,786 of record NC_092804.1, on the reverse strand, counting down.
AATCACAGCGACTAAGATAAGCAGGCCACGTGCACAGACTGCATAACAAGAGATTTGTAAAACTGGTATGGGAGGAGATTCTTACAGGCAAAAGACCACTCGGACGTCCCAGAATGCCATGGAGAGATAACATTAAAGCAGATCTCCGGAAAATGAACATTCCATTTGACCCTAGGTTGATGAAAGACCGAAAAAATTGGGGACACTCTAAAATCTGGGAATTTGTAGCCACACATTTTTCTTCATTATCACTCAATACTACTTGCTGATCATCCTCTTCACTTGTTTCCGAAAGCTAATATTCAATTTCAGAGTCACTTTCAATGACACCTACTTCAGGAGATTCTACATCATCGGAATCTCATAAACTATTAGCAATATCTTGAAGTTATGTAGCTGATAATGGTTTTGGGACATTTTATTCGCACTATCTACTTTCACTGTAATTCAATATAATTTTAGGAGCTTAGTTGTCGACACTGACAACATCGATATCACACGACTGATAGCATATGTATAGGTAAAGTTTGTTAAGCAGAAAATTGTTCACTTCAATTAGTGCGGTCGTAAATATTATTAAATTTATCTGACTTGGCCCATTGTTAAGACCTCGTACCTCAGGTAAACCATTGTTACCTGAAACCTGTTCTTTTATACTATTATCGTTTAACGCAGGATGTTAATAGTTGATACTAATTGAAGAAAACCATTTACTGTTAAACAAACTTTACATGTGATGCATACAATTTAATAAAAACCTTTTTATCAGTTTATCGTAAAAGAATTGGCGTCAGTTTTTTGATATTATTGTCTCATTTTTAACAGTAATATTAGTAAATAATATATTTTTTTTAAATAATCCTGTTAAACCGTTTTAATATGATAATAGCAGCTTACGCAATATACAATTTATTATCAGGTTTTTTTCTTCTTGTTTATAAAAGACTGTTATAATTTATAACGAATTTAAACTATTTTATGAACATTTACCTTCTAAACTCATTTATTAGTAAAACATAAAACGAAGACCCTTTCAACGTTTTCTTTGGCTAGGTATTGCAAAAGACCTTTCTGGAAAAAATATGAAAATAAAAATGGCTACTTCTAAAGAACTTCACTATTTAGTTGCTAATTGCGCCCTTTTCCTTTGAGGGCAAAGTTCACAAAATGTGGATTTTATTTCATTAAAGTTCTACTTTGCTCTTGTTGTAAAATACCGGAAATAGTCTGGAAACTTTGCGTTGAAAGAAATAACTAGAATTGTGTTCTAATAATGTAAAATCTTGAACTATAACGAAAAGGACAAATTTTAATGGTTTAAATATAATTATAAATAAACGACACAAAATATATAATTTATATAAAGGAGAGAGCAAACAATATGGCTTTGTTAACGAAAGTTTTAATCAAGTAAAGGTTTTCCAATCTATTATAATAAATTATAATTTAAGATTACTATCTATATTTTTGTATTTATTTTATTCAATTCTGTAATCAGTTTAGGTTTACTTTTTTGGGTTCGCTATTTAATTCTTAAGGGCAAGTATCAATGCACGTGGTGTTCGTGTGTATTAAGGTATAAAAAATGCTTATTAAAAGCTTAAAATTTTTATTGTAAAGAAGATCTTTTCGGAATTAAATCCATCATCAGTTTAATAAAAAGTTGTTAAAAACATTGTATGGCCACATAAAAACATTGGAAGGACATCCGTATTAAAAAATCCTCATGGTATTTATCAAGGTAAATGCAATAGACTGTTAACTTGATTATTAAAAACTGAAAATGGGGGCATCTTACATGACCCCCTTTAGTTGGTGAGGTTTTATCGACTTACATTACCTCTGATCTGTGCTGGAGTCTTGGGCTAAGTATCAATATTGTATCCGCCTTTGTATAAGCTAATACATTTACAGGTTTAGCATATCGCGAATTATTCATTTATGGGTTATTTTTGAGTGGATGACATACACACACACATGGGTTCATCCCAACCCGTAGGAACATGAGTGTGCCACTGCTAGTCAGTGGGACCCCCATGTCCGAAGATCAGACCGGTCACGTTCCAAAAGAGCTAGTCGTTTTGGCTCGGTACCTATCTGACCCCCAGGTTTTTCCTCCACCCCTCCTCTACGTCTGACATACGCAGAGGAGGCTATGAACTATTACGTCGGGAGATTTTGGAAAAAGAAAACACCCTCCGTTTTTCTTGACTTGTGGTTAGGCCACTTGACTGTAGGGGTAGCTTAGTATAGCTTTTCTCCCTATTTACTTTACTGAGCTTAATTTTTTGCATGACTTTGGCCTCTGTGTTCCGGAAAAATGTGTGTCTGATCAGGGGGTCGGCAGCAGGCTAATGGCCCCCTGTTCGGAAGTTGTGTGCTCGATCAAACAGTCGCCAATTTGGCAAAACTAGTTTTAGTCCCCTTGCCGGCTGAGTGATCGATGGGTCTGGCCATCGAGCCTGTGTTTGTCGCACACGGCCTCGATGCTCAGGTTTCGCGGTTGCCTAGGGCAACCTGGGCAACCTAGGCAACTGAAGGGGATGCCTGAGGGGCCTTAGCCTGATGGGCTTTAATGAGGTGTGGATCTGTGTCCAGTTTTTATTACTTTATTTGTCAACAGTTTATTTGTTAGGAGAGGTTTTGGGTGAAAAATGATAAGGGTAGGGTTTAAGAGTAGATGACATACGCCACCCACTCCATTATTTATACCCACAGATTTAAATCGGTAGGTATCAGCGCTACCTAGACTTTAGTACCTTCCAAGCAGTGTGTGAGTGAATGTATAACGTAGTTATGCACAGTAACACGCGCTTAGTTGCCAAGCATTTTCATAAGTATTTTAGTGGTTGACGACTGCCCCCACGCTACTAGCCGTGTTCTTAAGTTTGTCAAAGTAAGTTTTCGATTTTAGTCTACTAACTACACTAATTTTTAGCACATATTGATAGTACTTACGGTTCCTGATTCATAATGATATTAACTCGTGATTTTTACCGGATCTTACTCTTTTCAAAACAAAATGAAGAATTCGAAGAAGCGTAAAGTTGAAAGAAGTAAGGAGCTTGACGTTTGGTTGAAATAGTTCGAGAAGTTGAGTGATAACGAGGATGGACCTAACACTGACAACGAAAGTCATTTTGGAAAAGAAGACCACGTAGCTGAAAGTGAACATAATATGGCTTCCGAACTGTCCTCCGGAGGCGCGACAGCCGTGCCGGAGGCATCAAGGAATTTGGGTATCGGTCAAAATACTTGGGAATTCCAAGGTTGGCCAAATCCAAATTTCTAATTGATTCGATGCAGGGAAATTCCACTTTCGCTACGTAAAACAAAGGATTTGTTTTACATAAAAGCAGGTAGATTTTCTCTCATCGATCAGTCGAGCTTGCCTCTTCTTACTGTAGACCTAGTCGGTGCTTTATTGTATCAACTTGAGCTATTGTTTTATTTCTGATTTCCTGTGTACCTTTTTATTTTAGCAGTTGTCGTATATTCAGACCTTTTCAGGTTAGAATATTACTATTGTTCATGTATTGATTTATTTACTATTTTATTTGATTATTTTTGATTGTTTATATTTCTTGTATTTGTGTCTAAGTAGTTCTTTCCGGTAAGTTAAAGAACTCTTAGAAATATTTTTCTGATATTTCACTTGTGTTTCATTGTGTGTCTAAGTCGTTCTTTTCCGGTAAGTCAAAAGAACACTTAGAAGTATTTCCATATTTGCACTCTTATTTCTGATATTTCGTATACTTGTCTCTGTTATTTTCATTTTCACGCTAAGTCGTTTCTTCCGTAAGTCAAGAAACACTTAGCTATATTTCTATATCTTTTCCGCATTTTATTTTCTTATTTTCTATTACAAGTTGTTTCTTCTGTAAGTCAAGAAACACTTGTAAATATTTGTATTCTTATTTTTGCATTTTATTTTTTTTTATTCTATATTACAAGTCGTTTCTTCCGTAAGTCAAGAAACACTTGTAAATATTTATATTCTTCTATTGCATATTTGATTCTCTTGTTGTTTTTCTGTTCTAAGTTGTTTCTTCCGTAAGTCAAGAAACACTTAGACATATTTTCACATATTGTGTTATATTTACTTATTTCATTTGTTTATATTCCTCTCTTAAGTTGTTTCTTCCGTAAGTCAAGAAACACTTAAGAACATTTCTGCATTCTTTTACCTTGTGTATTTTTACTCATATTTCTGCATTTTTCTATTCTTTGATCTTGTACATTTTTACTTTTTATTCTAAGTTGTTTCTTCCGTAAGTCAAGAAACACTTAGAAACATATTCTTTGCACTACATTTATCATACCATTTTATTTTATTGTTTACCAAGTTATTCCTTCCGTAAGTCAAGGAATACTTAGATTATTTTACCTGTTCTGTTTTCCATTTTTGATCTGTTATTTTGTAACTGTTCCTTGGAACCGTTACCTGTAACAGATACTTGTCGCTGTAACGGTTATTCTGTAACGGCAACAGTACTGACCCATTTCACTAGCGACAAACGAAGATGGTAAACACCCGTTCCAATTCCGGAGACAGGAAAAAGTCCGAAGAGCCGGCGATGGGTCCTACAGGCCCAAATGCCCCCTCTCGGCAACAGAACAATAAGCAAATGAAGCTGACAGAATTGATACTAGTGGAAGAGAAAGTGAAGAAACTAACAACCGAGCGGAAAAGTATTACACAGGAAAAGATTAAATAAAATGCCATTTGCCAGGACCAAAAGGTATTGCTCGAGAAAAAAGACTGAAATTGACATCTGGAGTCTCTTTTTCGATGAGATAATAATAAACACAATAGTTAATGGCACTAATATTTACATAGAGAGAATCCGTAAAAATTTCGAAATACTCAACAATAAAATCGAAATGCACAACATACAGATTCAACCAAACTTCGAGCATTTATTGGTTTATTATTCCTCGTAGGTTCTTTGCTTCATCCAGGAAAAACTTACAGTTTTTGTAATAATACAAGGGGAAATGGTCTGCAATTCAGATTTTGTTTCTTAGTATGATGCTTACGGTTTGACAGTGTTATTAATAGAGTTAAGCGAAAGGCCATTGACAAATTGGCACCAATAAGAGATGTGCTGGAATTATTTTTGAACAATTGTCTAGTTTACTTTTCTCCAAGTGAGTACCCCACAGTCACTGAACAACTTCTAGCATTTAAAGGTAGATGCAGCTTTAAGCAGTACATACCGAGTAGGCCCGGAAAGTATTTGCTTTAACTGACACTAAGACAGCTTACACGTCGAATTTGGAAGCCTATGTAGATAGGCAGCCACAATGTCCTTACCAAGTAAACAACTAGGGAGAAGAAGTTGTGTTGCGTTTAGTTGAACCAGTATCTGGATCTAATCAAAATATCACAGGCGATAACTGGTTCACCAGTATTCCTTTGGCGAAAAGGCTTTTTACAGAAAAAAACTAACTTATGTAGGAACGATGAGAAAGAATAAAAGGGAAATACTAAAGGAATTCCTTCCAATACGAAATAGAGTGGAGCACTCCTCCGTATTCGGTATTTACAAATACTGCGTTTTAGTGTCCTATTTTTTGAAAAAGAACAAGGCTGTAGTAGTTGTATCCACATTACATTCCATCGTTGATATAGATGAGTCTACTGGAGATAAAAATAAACTTGAGATTGTGACTTTTTATAATATGACCAAAGTTGGCGTCGACCTGGTTGACCAGCTTTGTCAACACAATAATGTTGCGGGCAACATTAGACATTGGCCGATGGTACTGTTCTACAATCTGGCAAATATTTTCGCAATAAATGCTCTCTGCATTTACAGATATCACCATCATATGAACGAGAAAATACCACGTGTGCGGTTCTTGCAAAACCTGAGTTGGCAGTTGATCAAACCTCAAATAGAACGAAGGTCCCAAAATCCAAACATTTTAAGGCAACTACGACAACGTGAAAAAAAGCTGCTTGGTATTAAGGAAGATGAGCAGCCAGCCGAAGCTAAACCTGGATCCAGAAAATTGTATTCCAAATTTGGAAAATAGGTTTGTGGTGACCATTTAAAAGAAATCTGTACAAACTGCCATCAAAATGAGGTTATGTGAATGTATTATTGTTTACTTGAAAACAAAATTTTGTTGTAATCATTTTTCGGTTTTATCTTGATAAGTAGACTGTCCTGATTATATTTCTGTAGAAAATAATTTCTCAAGATCTTTTATTCTAGTTGAGACATCTCTATTACATATAAGAATTGAAATGAAACAGAGTCTGACGATAGTCCTATTGAAGGAGGAGGCAGACAAGATTTCATACAAGGTAATTACTTCATATGCACTGCAATATATGCAACTGACTGCAGTATTTAATAATACACGTTAATGTCTTAGTTAAGTTGAGAAATACTGCTGTGTAATACTCTAGCTTAGAAAAGTTTAATTAGTAAAAGTTAGAAATAAGTTACCCATTGTTCTATCAGCCAACAGATTGTAATGTAACTCCGAAAGGAGCATAATAATAAAAAAAAAGTACAGTAGGCAGTACTGTAGTCTAGCACGAAGCTTCATACTATGTTTTTTGCATTTTTTTTAAAATTGAATAAAATAATTTTATAATTTTTTTATAATTTTTTTTATAGATTTTTTTATAGATTTTAATAAAATTTAATAAGTTTACATATTGTATAACGGACTCTCCTCTTTCCTTAAATTGACTCTTTCAACTGTTAACTGTGACTGCGAACCAAGAACCGCTATTTCGTGGCGCTACTTTCGTGACGCTCGACTCAGCATTTTACTATAGAGAAAAAGTAATATAACGCCAGTATAAAAGCTTCGCTTCAAAAATCTAGTTTGTATCTAAATGTTCTTAAAAGCAATCGTAATTATCGTATTATTTTAATAGTAAAAGTTTTCGCACTGCTTTCGGATTATTAGACAATCCAGGTAATCATAACTAGTTGATATTTCCACGTCAATATATTTTGTGTTTTTAATAACGTGTACTGTAGAAAGTAGCAGGAATAAAATAATATCTCAGATTGTCTCTCTCCAAACTGAACTTCACGTAACTAGAGTGCTTCGGACTATGAGTTTTAAACTCAACTTTATATACCACTCTTCGTAATTAAAATCTCCAATTTTTGTTGTATGTATTATAAAGTAAAATTAACGGACCAGTATCATAGATACGACCGTCAAGGATCACTAACAAAACAGTGGTGGAAGCCCTTTACAACACAAATTAGTTTGCAACACAAAATTTATTCTACCGCCTTGTAATCAACCTGAGTTAGTCGCTCTTAAATTGTCGTTGAAGTACATCCCTTGTCACGTTTGGAGTGGGGAGGAGGCGTCAACGTGCAGGTTTGGATTAAGCGGTTTTGGAAATGTCAAAATTGCAAAAGGAAACGATTAACCATGCGAAAGCCGTAAGCGGCATGGCCTAAAATTAATTAATTTGATATCTCATAAAATATATATCTTGGAACCAGATTATTTGATATATAGGTTCATAACAGATCCATAAAAGAAATTTCATGTTCCAAAATAGTGAGCCAATTCGGCGTCTGAATGTATGTCGATTGGAACAAGAGCGATTATTGAAAATTAAACAAAAAATACATTTTTCTTCTTATAATATCTTTAATATTTATACAGATGGAGAAACATTTACTTAAACTTCTCTTTTGGGCTTATAGAGATAGTGCAAACATTCCTGAACACGGCGCAGTAGACGCGAAATTTAGTTTATAATAGAACCTTTCCGAATTTACATGAATTTTGACTTGGAGCTCGTGGAGCTCTATGGTCAGGAGTGTTTGCACTATCTTTAATTGTAAATTGGTGGGTTTACATCAAAACCATGTTGTAGTCTTATGTTTTGTGAATATTTTGTTTTTTTAATTTCCCTGATATCTTTAAAAACAAAGAAAATAGACGGTTAAATTCTTTAACATGTGTTTTTAGTGAAACAATACTAAATTAATAATAAAAAATACCAATAGTTAACAAACAAAACTTTAAAAACAGAAAAAAAACATATATATATATATATACATATACATATTTCCCCTCTACTTCTAATCACAGTTCTAATCGACGCTTAAGAGTTATTAGTCAACCAGGTTAGCGGTATGCACAGTGCAACATAAGACAAATTCGTCGGAAATTTCATTTCCCTTTCGGTATGTTATGGTATTTTCTGTTTAATTTATGGGTTTAATAAATTTTAGCAGTTTTCGTCATTATAACCGTCTGTTAACTCAGTGTCGGATTCTTTAAATAAAATTTTTATTCCATGTTTCCGCTACCGCACTCTTGGAGTTTGTAAATATCTCACTAATATTGAAACTTCTCTACAAATTCCAACGGAAGATTTGAATCAGCCAGCAAAACTTAATCTCGTATAGAGTACGCTGAATGTATATACAATGATCTGTTCGTTTTTAATTTTACTTGCTTGCATCCAAGGTATTAAACTAGCTCGTCTATCTTAGTTTGCTCTCTCAATAGGCTTGGCTTTGTGTGTGTTCTGGGTAATAATGAATTATTTTACTTCAAATATATGTACTCTCTGCCATTATTGCTATGTAGCAGATAGGGAGCTCCGACAATACAAAAACATCTACTTGGTTAAGTAACTTCTGGGACTATTTTAGGTTTTAAAGCTCTGAGTAAAATACATTATATTAAATAACTTATATTGCAGTAAACACTTCTGATCTATGATGGTATGTTTTTATGGTAAAATTTATAAAAATATAATAGCCAAACGGATTAAAAACATCTTTAAAACTTTTGCTGTCCAGTCGGACCATCATGAGTAAAACCTAGAAGTAAGTATTTCGATGTTAAAATGACTTATACAGAAAGGTTAAATTTTGACTGTTAAACTAATAAACATGTGGTAAATACTTATATCTTGAGAGTAGTTAAAACTATCTATATATCTAAGTAAAATATCCCTTATATTAAATGAAAAACATATTAAATTATAAAAAATTAAGTGACTCAAGGTTGATGTAGTAGGATATCAATTTAAGGGAACATATTTCTGGACCTAAGTATTAAAAGGGTCAAACTCCATTTTCGTTGTTTTGAGTAATAAGCAGTTTAAGTTTCAGGAAAATAAAATGTTAATTTTAAATTTAGGTAAAATAGATTTTTGATTACTAATAACGAAATTTCAAGTAAAATAAAAGTAGTATTTTTTATTACTAAATATTGTGTTGTTAAATGTTTAGTAAGTTGGAAATTTTGAAGGAGTTTAGCCCTTCAGGACCTGTTGATAACAACTCAAGTTGTTCACACAATAATTCACACCGAAATAAAACAACTACTTTATTTAACAAAAAAAGGAGTAATGGGAGAACTTTTTTTAAAAAAGGGAAAATTACAGAGGGATTAATCTATTAAATACAACACTAAAATTAACAACCAAAGTGACAACAAATAAACTGAATGAAATTATAACCCTAGCAGAAGAACAACAAGGTTTTATTTAGATTGGGACGATTATTTACAAACATTAGTAAATTGTAAATTTAAAATTGTAAATTGTAAATATTTGTATTTTGAGAACGATTTCCGAAGTGGAAATTGAAACGTCAATAAACGTACTTTAACCTTTAATTGTGGCTTATTCCCATTTAAATAGTAATTACTTAATGAGATGTTTAAAAGTGGGGCGGTGCTGTAGACTAGCGCAGTTTCATATTATGTTTTCTGTATTTGTAAAATAAAATAAGACAAATTTATTATTTATTTATTTTTTATATTTTAAACAGCCACCTGTTAACGTAATAACAGGGCATAGAAGTTTACTTATGACAAACCTGTAAAATTCAGACCAAACATTAATAATAAAATAGAAATAAATATTATTTGCTAGTCAATTTACTCGTAATTACTGTATAAAGAAAACAATACATTTAAAAATAATAATTGTGTTTATATGAAATTATTTTAAAACGAGAATTATTATAAAAATTTAAACAAATGATTCAATATCGTTATTAATCGATGGCATTTATGACATTTATTAAATTTTGACAATCGTTACGAATCGAATCTTTTATTGACAGATATTATTTTAATTTTTTAATTCTCATTTAATGTCTATATTTTCAGTTAGGTAGTTTGTTATTTTTCAGGCAGTTTTTAATTTAAACCTGCTAAGAGTAAATATATAATTACTATTTAAAAACGGATTGATCGAGAGTAGTGAATCGATGTGAAAAACAGCTATTTTATGACGCTACCCGTGACGACGCCTTCTTGTGGCGCTAGTTCCGTGACGCTCGTGTCAGAATTTTATTGTAGAGAAAAAAATTAATACAACACCAGCATTTCACCAAAAATTGTACACGAACAAATTAACTATATCATGTATAGATTGATTAAAAATAAAAATATTTCAAAATATTAAATAAAAATATTTCAAATTACCAAAAATGATGTGTAATTTTTTTTAATTAATTTACTTTCTTTGAGTTTTTCTGTAAAACCCAGCTAAACACTTAATATCTGCTCCTTGAGACCTAAAAAACTGTTCCTAAGATATAAACACTACACTAATCCAAATCCGGGACTGGACAGAATCTTCAGATGTTGAGGATCTTGCATGCAGTCATGCAGGAAACGACGTTAATTGCCTGTCCTGTCGTTCAAAGGTCCTACCTACGTTTGTAAGGGAGAGGAAATAAGAAGGAAATACAACAGAAACATATTTTCGCAAATACTAACTAAAACACGCAGGTGACCTAATTTGTGAAATGACTGACATCTTTCCGGAAACAAATTAGTTTCCTAAATTTTTTTCATTTCAGAAAAACAGGTTGTTTTATAAGAATTAAGATGTTGCATTAGTATTTATACATTCTTTAAGCAGGCTAAATATAAAATTTCTAAAAGATCTTACATAAAATGTCATATAATTTGTTTTTAAATAATATCAAATCATGATGAATTCGGCCAAACAAGGAAAAACGAGCTACAATAAGATAGCTACGTGGAATTGTAGAGGATAAGGGTCAAAGGAACAAGAAATAAATAACGAATTAAGAAACTTCAAAGAACTAAAAATTAGGTCTATTACAAACATATGTAGGTACAGTGAAATACCAGTGGATTGTGTAGGATTCTGTTATGAAGATACCCTTTATTGGAATGACTACATCGAGTATCAGAGACGCGAGATGGTTCTAGATAACTGGTCTTCATAAGACACCAAATTCTCACTTATGGCTCTACGTGCCACACCTCTGTCAACTGAATTAGTCTGCACGCTAAACTAAGTGAGGGTAGCCAGATATGGTGAAGAATTCACCAAGTGATTACTGGTATAAGCAATCCCCCACTTACTGACTAAAGGCTGTGGGCGGATGAGTTGGTAAGTGGTATCGAGAACCTTTTTGTTCTACAGTTGAGATAAAGTTGCCGAAGGCGGATGAATCAATGCTAAAGAAAACTACTCGAAATAAGTTATCTTAGTATGACTATAAGGCATAAGTCCGAAGAAACAAATACGGTCTATGATTATCGTAGACCAAGGACCGGTATGCGATGAAGACATCACCTGGAACACAGGGAACAAATCCCTGTGAAAAAGGTACTGAGAAGCCAACAACAATCTTATACACTACCAACTTAAAAATGGGTATGCACTAAAAATGCAGCGAATGTCAATTCTTGGATATAATGAAGTAAGATGTCCACACAATGGAAGGTCTTAAGTATCCGAGTTCGAGATTTTCTTCTCGGAACAACTGACAAAATTTGAATCGAGTAGCTTTCATAATGAGACGCTGCTTGAAAAGGGAAATTGCAGCCTTTATACCAATAGCAGAAAGAGTAGCTTTTTTCAAATTTAAGGCTAAACCTTTTGATTAGAACATTTTGCAAGTTAAATAATTTTACATACTCCTACCAGTCAGAGAAATACCGCTATTAATAGTAGAATTTAATGCAAAAGTTAGGAAAGGATAAAAAGACGACAGTATTGCTAGTTTCTGCCTGGAAATTAGAAACGAGGGAGGAAATAAGATATTTTGCTATGAAAAACAATTTGCAATAGTAAAAACATATTTCAAAATATCGCAGCAAAAGGCTTATATGTAAAAAGGTCAAAAACAACTTTGGTATAGAAGTGAATATAATTAAGCAAATAACAGTAAACAATGGGTACAACAAAAAAACAATAAACAAAATTTTTGAAACAAAACTACACAAGAAAGCACTGAAATTAATATTTCCACTACCTGAGAAAAAACCCAGTAACGTCAGCTCGATTACATATACCGGCAAGCTATAAACAAAAAATAGCCAAACACATAAAAAAGAAAGGAATAATACCAGCTTTCAGAACAAACAAAAAACAAAAGTAAAGAAATTCTGTGTTTTATTGTTAGATAAAATGAATTTCCATTAAGTAACCGTCGAATCCATCACTTACGGATTTATTTCTTTACAGAATTATACAAATAGGTCCCCTCTATCATTGGGTTTTTCAAGACAAAACTTTTTTTCAAAATTTTCTTCCTTCTCTTCACCATTCTTGGCATTTAGATCTCTCACTAGTATTTCAATAGTTCTACTATTTACATCTGCTATTAATATTTTAAGACTTTTTTGAGAGGATATCACAAATAAAAGATACACAACAATTTAAAAGCCAATGTAATGAAAGATTGAAAAATGTTTTACCAATCATCCGGACTCATGATTTTGAAAAGATTTGGCTATCTTTTAAAAATATTTGATAGAGACCTTGACTGACTGCGAGCCACAGTCTAATTACCTAGAAAATTCAAAATTGCTGGAATTAAGAACCCTCTTAAGAATCCCCTATACCAGCAGGTATGTAGAGCTATTCAAGTTGCTTGTAGACGAGACAAGAACAAGCATATAGAGAAAATCTGCAATGAGATTCAACAACATGCCGACACAAATAACACCACAGAACTCTTCGATAAAGTCAGACTGCTCACTCGTAAATTCAAGTAGAAATCTTGGTCTATCAACGATGATGAAGGCAATGTATGTACAGACGGATTTGGACAAGGCTATAGATGTTTGGAGGGCGGATTGTAAGTCTTTATACGCCGATACCCGTGGACACCTCGTACGTACTTGAATGTCAGGCCTCCACCTTACACTCTCTTCAATAGGGACACACCACACCAGCTTTGAATTTAAACCTCATATACTTTGTTCCGAAGTGAAATTCGCTCGGATAAGATTAAAGTTTAACAAAGCAACATGCTATGGCTTCACTACTCCTGATGTCTTGAAGCATCTTCCGGTATGTGAAGTGAGAAGATATGTAGTACATCGATTGTATAATGAAATCTGGCATACAGGCGTCTGGCCTGAGGATTGGAGAGCGACCATAATCATACCTCTACATTAAAAAGGTCCAATAAATAATTGTAAGCAACTATAGACTACCAGTGAATATCAAAGAAAATTTATAAAATATAGAGAAACTGAATGGAAATACTGATAACATAGACCAAAAATGGGAGAATATTAAACATGCCGTAATGCTGGCAGGGAGAGAAAATTTAACACCGAAAGAAAGGAAACATAAAGAATGGATGACTGAGGAAATACTACAGTTGATGTGTGAAAGAAGGGTACACAAAACAAATAATCCGATAAGATACAAAGAAACAGATAAACTGATAAAAAAGAAAATAAGAGAAGCTAGAGAAAGATGGCTAAGTGAGCAATGCCAGGAGTTGGAACAACTGGAGCGAAAATATGACTTTTTTAATGTACACAATAAGATTAAAGAAATGACAGGAAGAAGAAGAACAACACAGACAGGACAGATCAAAGATACAGATGGTTTACTCATAACAGATTTACAACAAAAAATGAATCGATGGACAGAATACATATCACAACTTTTTGATGACAAAGATAGACAAGAAATCTCAAACGAATATACAGATGATACAGGGCCTGATATAATCAGAGAAGAAATAGATTATGCAATCAAACAAGCAAAAATTGGTAAGGCCCCCGGTCCTGATGAAATTCCCGTAGAACTGCTCAAACTTATGGACGATGAATCTATTAAAATACTCCTAGATCTATTTAACACAATATATAGAACTGGAATAATACCTAGGGAATGGCTCCGTTCGACCTTTATACTACTGCCAAAAAAGGCAAATACAAGGGAATACAGCGAATATCGTACGATAGCTTCGATGAGTCATGCTCTAAAACTGTTCCTGAAAATAATTCATAATAGGATCTATAGGAAATTAGATGTAGACATCAGTAACACTCAGATGGGATTCAGAAAAGGGCTGGGTACAAGGGAGGCTCTGTTTGCAATGAACGTTCTCTCACAGAGATGCTTAGACATGAACCAAGAAATTTACACCTGCTTTATTGATTTCGAAAAGGCCTTTGACAAAGTACAACATGAACCACTAAGACAAATTCTAATAAAGAAAAATATAGACAGCCGAGATATTCGAATTATATGCAACCTATATTGGAATCAAACAGCAAATGTGAAGGTTGAGGGTAGGCTAACAGAAGAAATTCAAATCCGTTGAGGAGTCCGGCAGGGATGCATCTTGTCGCCACTTTTATTTAATCTGTATAGTGAAGCTATTTGTGAACAAGCACTCGAGGAAGAAGATCTTGGTCTGATAATAAATGGTGAGACGATCAACAATATAAGGTATGCTGACGATACGGTTCTCCTAACGGGAACGCTAGTAGAACTACAACATCTCGTTCAAAGTCTCAATATATACTGTAACAGTTACGGCTTGAAAATTAATTTGAAAAAAACTAAATTTATGGTAATCACGAAATCAAAGAACATCAGAGCTAATCTTGTAATAGACAATACAACGATTGAGCGTGTGTCCTGTTATAAATATCTAGGTGCTTGGATCACAGACGATACTGATCAAACAAAAGAGATTAGATGTAGAATAGAAATCGCTAGATCAGTCTTTAATAGAATGCGCAAACTCTTTTGCAATCGTGATATCAAAATAAAGTTACGAATACGAATGCTGCGGTGTTATGTCTTTTCTACCCTGTTGTATGGAGTAGAGGCTTGGACACTAAAACAGTTGATCACAAAAAACATCGAAGCTTTCGAGATGTGGTGCTATAGGCGCATTCTCAGAATATCATGGATGGACCGCGTCACTAACACGCAAGTACTTCAAACTTTAGACAAAAGATGCGAAATTCTAAATGAGATAAAAACTAGAAAGATGGAATACTTGGGGCACATTGTGAGAGGTGAAAAGTACGAACTTTTAAGAAATATCATGCAGGGCAAAATTAAGGGCAAAAGAAGTGTGGGAAGAAGAAAAATATCGTGGCTTCGTAATCTACGTGAATGGTTCGAGTGTAGTTCGATTGAACTTTTTAGGCGCGCTGCTAACAAAGTCGCAGTGGCCATGATGATTTCCAATCTCCGCTAGGAGTGGCACGAGAAGAAGAAGAATAGACTACCAGTTATAATATTACACGGCAATAAAGTAATCCTCTACATCCTACAACGTCGTCTAGAAAACCTCATAAGTCGGCAAATAGTACCTGAGCAGGCTGGATTTGTGAAGGGCAGGGGTATTAGAGAACAAATTCTTCATGTAAGAAATATTATGGAAAAAGCCAGAGAAAATGAGATTCCGATATTCATATGTTTTGTTGATTATACAAAGGCATTTAATAATGTTAGATTCCATACAAACTATGGAACATATTAACGACAATTGGTATACTTAAACACTTGACTCACCTTATTAGCAAACTGGATAATAAGATAAGCTAACCCGGCATATATTCGAATAGACGGATAAATATCTGATAAATGCACTTTGGAGAAGGGAGTACGCCAAGGATGCGTTTTATCTCCCTTATTATTTAACATCTATTCAAAGTTAATAATACGCAGAGTCTTGAATGGTTGGGAGGAAGGAGTAAACCTAGGCGGTGTCAAGATATCTAACCTGCGTTTCACAGACACCACTTCACTTCTAGCCTATACTCCAAAAGAAATTATTAACTGATAAAAAACTCGATGAATAAAATGCTAAATTTAGATACAAAGTTAACTACAACAAAACCAAAATCATGATTATTGATCGCCAACAACAATTTCCCGAAACCCACACTATTGCAGGATTCGAGGTATTCTCCTCAATGATATATCTTGGAACTCTATTTAACAACACACGTAGTTGTGAACCCGAAATTCGAAGACGCATTCAACTAGCAAGAGCAGCAATGTCTGAACTAAACGGGGTCTGGCGTGATCTCATATAATAATAGTCTCCCGTTTTATACCGCTGTCGCGGCTTTGGGAGTATAGCAGGGTAGTCTGCTATATCTAGGGCCTACGGTATACAAGGAAGGTAACATGGCCAGTGCTACGCTTCAACCGTCTATTATTACCCCTGGTTTTACCCAAGGTACTCATTTTTATTCAGGCTGAGTCGACCTGGGGCCTATAGACATTTTTAAAATGTCTAGATGTTCTTGCCGGCGGTGTGATCTCATATTACTATGAAAAACAAGAAGAGACTTGTTTCAATTCTGGTCTGTTCCATATTTTACTATGAATGCGAAACATGGACAGTTAAAGAATCATATAGACGACGCATAGACGCTTTTGAAATGTGGACATGGAGACGACTGCTTCGAATTCCATGGACGGCTCGCCGTACAAATCTCTCGGTTCTAGATAACATTAAACCAAATCAGCGTCTCTCTAGTGCTATTTACTCTAAAACATTAAAGTTCTTTGGTAATATCCATCAAAGTGATCACAAAATGAAGCAGTTGGTGGTCCAAGCAAGGCCTCATAGTCAACGACAACGCGGCAGATCTCCACAGGGATGGGCAGGCATCACGAAAAAGCTTCTCAACAAGCAGTATACTGAGGCAATACATGTAACAGATGACCGCGACAAATGGAGAAATATCATCTATTAGATTACCTGAGCTTCTGAAGCTGAATGATGATCCACAACACATCTGCCAAGATGTTAATGACTATGATTATGTAACGTTATAAACGTCACATCTTTATTAATTTATATTTAAATAATTTTTTTTTTAATTTTTCTATTAATTTATTAATTCCTTTGCCTTCAGTTTCGTTTTTACTATTTTTTCTTCAAAAAGAAAGTCTACTTGAGAGACTGAGCTAGGCGAAGCATAGATGATAAGCTCCCATGGTTACTTGAAGTATTATTTATATATAGTATTTCAATTATTTTTGATGGTATTATCGTTACAATTATAAAAACTTTTCTAAGTCGTAGTCACTGATTTCTGCTGTTACTGCATATGCTTGAATGAGATTTATGTCATAAGTTTTGGACCTCAATTTAATCAGGCTAAGTTTATTAGATACGTAGAATAATTTACTACAACTCTCAATCTGCTTGGAAACTATAAAAGTATGCGAATTTATATTGCACCTTCCTTGACCCTGTCAACCCAATCTTGAGATATTCAGTCATTTCATTTCTTTTATACTTTTCTCCGAATGTGTTATTCAAGAAATGCTGAAAGGCTCTGACTCAATTTAGAGCCCCTCCTTCTTGAAAACTAACACCGGTACGGGTTAGTTTTCTTTCTAGTATTACTAATACAAACTATTACAAGTTTCGTTTTGTCATTTGGCAGGTGTGCCAACTATTAATTTCAACAAAAACGAAATTTTCTTCAAACTGAAGACATGTCTTGCTAAGGTCCTGTACAAATGAGGGCGGTAGCCGCTGCGTTGAGCGCATGTTAGAAAAAAGTGGTACCGTACACATGATAACGCTTAACGCCGCGGTTTATCAGCTTAGTCCACCGCCAGTTCAGTTATGAAACAGTTATTATACTAAAACATTTTAATACTGTTAAAATAATAAATAAACTACTTATATTTACCTAATAATTTCTTCTCATCTAGTGTGTTATTTTCACTAGCAAATATATTCACCAGCTCTTGCCAAGCAGATTTTTTTAAAGCACATTTCATGTATTCATCATATTCCATGTGCCAACTACATATTTTCTTTTGAAATTCATCAATGAACAGTTCCATATTAAAATTTTTAATTTCTATTATAAATAGATCAATTTTCAATAGAGTACAGCGATGCCAACAGGGCAAAAGCGGGCGTTTGACTGTGAACATGTTTACGATGATCACATGCCTCTCCTAGAAACTGACAGCATGCTGCAAACGCGGCGTTTTGACGACGTTAGTTGTTCTAAACGCGCGCTTGCATGTAAATAATTTCATTTGTTTCTTGATACTTAAGGGCCTGTACACTTGAGGGCATTAGGGCACGTTAGAAAAAAGTGGTATCGTAATGCAGGCAGCCAGTACAGTTATGGAGTTTGCATGTATTTGGTTGTTACACCGTAGATTCAGAGCAAGCCAAGACGACAAAGAAGATGGTAGGTGCATCCTTTAATTAATGACATATTGACCTTTTGTGACTCTATACCCCAAATTAAGAAATTACCCTCCGAAGTTTTTTAACTATTTCCGAATGAGTATAATATCTTTTGATGAATTATTAACTTGATTAAAATAATGTTTATCACCATGTGAAAATGCAGTAATGCAGTAATGGATGGGATTTCACCCAAAGAAAAACTCGTTGTAACAATAAGGTATTTATTTATATTAATTTTTTATATAATTAAGTTTCCTTTTAAGAGGAACTGTTGTGGCATTTGGAATAGTTATTTTGCCTTACATATTTAATCATGAGTAAAAATGATAAAGAGACTGTTTCACTTTCTTCAGGGGGACGACGCAATAAAGAAAATAAAGATAATTGAAAGAAAACTATTAAGTCTACGGTCATATTTTATGTCTGAAATACATTTCCTCGTTTGCACTTCATCGATGAACAATTCTGTATTAAAATTTTCAATTTTTATTATAGACAGATCAGTTTCAACACGGTACAGCGATGTCAACAGGGCACAAGCGCGCTCTTGATTGTGAACATGTGTAAGATAACACACCTCTCCTAGAAACTAGAAACGTGCTGAAAACGCGGTGTTTGATGTACATTCTAGGAGCGCCACGATTTGACGACATTGGTTCTAAACGCGCGCTTGCATGTGAACGATACGGCGTGTGACGCTCTTATGTGTACATGAGTGTTAGAATCACCATGTAACTTTGTCGTTTAATCAAGAGCTAATTAAACACTCTAATGGTAAATATTCTTCTCAGCAAGCAAAAATATAAAGTAATTAAGTAACTGTTTTGGAGCTCGAAATAATTACGGTCTTGAGCAATAAATCGAAAATAAAATATGACTATTTTGAGTAGCAGTAATTAAGGTAAAGCACACGTACTAATGAATATAAAAATTTCAAAATCACGGATTTTATAAAATTTTTAACAAGGGTGACTGTTCATAATAGAACATTATAATTGCTTATTTTTTCTATTTTCTTATCATTATTTCGTTTTCTTTCATGTTTTAAATGCCGATTTAAATAAGTTGATATTTCATTTCATTGATTTTTTATATAATATTAATTTTAGAGCCCGCTGTATTCTTGGAAGGTTTCTATTAAAGATCACATAACTACACACCAGTGTGAGTATATCCCACAAAAAAAAGATGTAGCTTCTAACGGATATAGGATCAAATAATTTTGTACACATGTTGAAATTCTTGTCTGATAAAAGTTTCTAGACATCAAAATGGCTGTCGTGTTTGTCAGGCAATTTTATAATTGAAAAGGCAATAGTTTGAAATGTTTCGGAAGTACATAAAATTTAAATTTATATATTTTTTACCTATTGTTATTGTTTTTAAAGTATATTTTTATACATTCTCCACATTATTACCTAAAGAAAGTTGTGTGAGTTCCTTATCGAATCCATCTTTATTTAACGCTTTAATACCAATCGATCACTTTTTGATCCCGTTCAGACGCAAGAACTGGTCGTACATTACAGTTAAGCTCTTTCTTAGAGACGTGTACCTCTATGTACGCTCTGCTGTGTTTAAACTCTATTGCTTCAAAATTAAAAAGGGAGAAAAAGGGTAAAAGTCTAGACTTTACAGTCTGTTTTCCATTAAAAGCGGACCATTTTCTCAGCTTGTTCTTAAATGCGGGTAATTAAGAAAATGCTCACTAAACATTCACGGATTAAAGGAACTTTTTTAAGACACCGTTGCCGTATTTACAAGTTTTGCAGGAAAGATAGGGAAAAAGGTTGAATTAAAACATTCTAGACAAAATAATTAACTGTTGTATACGATAACAGAGAGAAGAGAATGCCTTTTAGTCATAATTGTAAACATACAATATTTAAGTTAATTGTAGACTGTTGCACATACCTTTGTGTTTCTTTGATCTAATCTAAGGGGATGTTATTTCTTATGATATTGGTCTCCTATGTAGATATAATGATATTTTTGATAATTATCTGAAAATATCTCTTCTAACAGTAGATTGGGCTCAATTATCGAAAAATTTGTTTTCAGTAATTGAGTAACTATGATCTAATACCAGTGTCTTGTTCTCCATAAATACGAGAACCGTCAAACGGCACAAAGATTTCAATCTGCCTACTTCTCAGTGTTGAGTGATCACAAAATAATAATTTTAATTACATAGATTAGACAATTGTACGCAACTGATACGGGAATACTTCAAATTTTATTGACAGTTTAGCTTGTGGCAAAATTGTTTAAAGTGTTGCCGCTTTTTTAGAGTAAGAATTTTGGTTATGTTTTGATTTCTTACACAATTTGATCATAATATATTATATATTAATAAATTGTATTTATAAAGGCATATTAAATTTAGATTAATAGCTTTAAAAACTAATTATTATTGTGTATTGTGATTGTGCTATGCCAAAACAACTAAATAGTCTGTAGAAAGCGATAAGCTTTCATATAAGATAGATTATTTTAAACAAGAAATAATGGCGGGATGTTTTTACTATTAATGCTCTAAAAGAGGTAAGTTTAAAATTTAGAATATATAATTTTTTATTAAAATGTTTTTTTATGTATTTTAGTGTGTTGCAGTAGTGTGCTGCAAACAGAGTGTATTTACTTTTAATATAATAGTTTGACAAATAGTTGACATTTTAAAAATTCCTTACTTACTAACTATTCTGATGTTTTGATAACGCTGTGGTGTTCTGACGTCGTAAATCTTGAATGACGTGCAATCATTTTTATATGAAAAATTCTATATAGAAAATTCATTTTCCTTGGGGATTAATATAATGATTTTACACACGATTTTCTAGATCTCAAATCTTACTGCCCATTCTCTACTTTAATCTGTTTCTTCTTTTGGTGCCTATCCTCTGTGGATGTTGGCAATCTCGTTGGTCTATACAACTTTGTTGACAGCTGCTCTAAATAGATGTATGGTAGTCATTCCTGCCCACTGTCTGATGTTCTTCTGCGCCCTTGAGATCTTTTGCCTATCTTGCCTTGTAAAATTAGTTAAATCAGTTGTTACTTCTCATTGCGCATCACATGCCCTAAGTATGTCATCTTTCTGATTTTCACGATACGCATAATTTCCAGATCTTTATTCATACGTTGGATCACGATGTTGTTTGTAATGTGATGAATATAGGAAATTCTGAGCATGCGGCGGTAGCACCACATTTCGAAGGCTTCTAATCGTTTGGATGTTGCCTTTGTCAAGGTCCAGGCTTCGACTTCATACAGAAGGGTAGAAAATACAAAGCATCTCAAGACTCGTGTTCTTATATCAACGTTCAGGTAGATATTACATAAAGTCTTCCTGAGACGATTGAAGACAGCTCTCGCCTTTTCTATACGATATCTTATTTCTTGTGAGTGGTCCCATTCCTTATTTAGGCTGCATCCAAGGTATGTAATTTTGTCGATTATTTTCAAGGGTTCATTATTAGCTATGAATTGGTGCTGTATTACGTCGTTTTTACTTACTACAAGAATTTTAGTCTTCTTACAGTTTAATTTCATGCCGTATCTGTCATTAGTTTCCACTACACGGTCTATTAATGTTTGCAGATCCTCCGCATTATCAGCAATCAAAACCGTACCGTCCGCATATTTTAAATTGTTTATGATTTCACCATTGCTTTTTATACCTTCTCTTAAACCATCAATAGCTTCCCTGAACAGCATTTCCGAGTAAGTATTGAACAACGTCGGTGATAAAATTCAGCCCTGACGTACTCCCTGTTTTATCGTGAATTCTTGTGAGGTTTCGTACAGTTGCCCTTTGCTGTAAGTATAAATTTTTAAAGCGTAAATCTTTGTCATCAATACTAGATTCTTTCAGTATCTGAAATAATTTTTGATGTTGCACCTTGTCAAATGCTTTTTCAAAGTCTATAAAGGATGCGTGGACTTCGCAGTTTATGTCTCCAGCTCTTTGTATCAATACTTGTAGTGAAAATAGGGCCTCTCGCGTTCCCTGTCCGCTTCTTAATCCAAACTGAACACTGCTAATGTTTTCTTCAAGTTTTCTATATTTGCGAGAGTGAATAACAGAAAGAAGGATTTTGAGTGCATAACTCATTAAGCTTATAATTCTGTAATCAGCATCTGGTGGCATTTGCCTTTTTGGGGAGAGGGATGAAGGTGGAAACTAGCCAATCTGTAGAAAATTCTGCAGTTTCATAGATTTTGTTTAGTAGACTCGTTAGGAGTTTGAGTTGGTTGTTTTCAAATAGTTTCAATATTTCATCTTGTATATTATCAGGTCTAGGTGCTTTGTTGGTTTTTAGTCTTTTTATTGCATATTTACTTCACTGAGCGTTATTTCTGGTCCTGAACATCCAGAAACACTGACTTCTGTCTTTTGCTCTTCTTTGAATAATTCTTCCATGTATTGCCTCCATCTCTCAAGTATTCTCTCATTTTCGTAGAGCAGATTGTTGTGCTCGTCTAGTATTAAGTTATGACTTCGTGATTCGTTTCTCGCCGTTAAGTTTTTGATCTTTTTATGTAGATTAAAAGTGTCACGCTTCTGTTCTAGGGATTCTATTTCTATGCATTGATCTTGTAGCCATGATTCTTTTGCTTCCTTAATCTTTTTCTTAATAATTTTATTTATTTCTTTGTACCTTTTCTCATTCTTATTTTTGTGTTTTCTTCGTTTTTCCATTAGCTCTGATATTTCTTGTCTCATCCATGGCTGTTTCTTTATATTGTTTTCTGGTTTAAGTTTATTATCTACCACTGAATTACAGATATTTTTAATTTTATTCCACATATCATCCACACTTATGTTTTCTTGATTATTATCTGAGATTACCATGCTGTTACTTTATTGTTGATCTCCTCTTTGACTTCTTCTCTTGTGGTTTTATCTTTCAAATTCTGGATGTCCGGACGTTTTTGTGCTTTTCTTTTATGGACTTTTTTCATGTGGCGTTTGAAACGTCCTAGTAAAAGATTATAGTCTGATGGAACATCTGCTTCCGGATATGTTTTTGCGGATTTTACGGAATTCTAAAATCGTTTGTTGATGATGATGTAGTCGATCTGATTTCTAATCATTTTTTTGGACAGTCAGCTGGAGATTTCCAGGTGTAGAGCCTTCGAGGTGGTAATTGGAAAAAGGTGTTCATTATTGCACTGTCCGTTTCCTGGCAGAACTGAACAAGGCTGTCTCCTCTATCATTTCGCGTTCCTAGTGTCCCACAGTATTGCCAACACCTCCTTTCCCTACTTTGGCATTGAAATCTCCTAGCAGGATATTCACTTTTTGTTTTTTGGTATGTTGTAGAGATTCTTTCAATTGTTCATAGAATATTTCTATCTCCTGCTCTGAGCTTTGCGAAGTTAAAGCATATGCTTAAATAATGTTCACGTTAACTAGTTTAGCATTAATTTTGAGTACTGCAACTTTATCTAATATTCCTATAAAACTAAGTACACATTTGTTTACTTCTTTATTTACTATTATAGCCACTCCGTTTTTGTTTCTTGTTGTAGTATCTCCACAGTAGTATATTGTGTGGTTTTCTATTTCGGACTAGCCTAAATTGGGCCATCTAACTTCACTGCATCCAAGTATGTCAATGCTGAGTCTTCACATTTCTTTAATTACATTATTCACTTTTCCGGCCTGGAATAAACTTAGTAAATTCCATGTACCAATCTTCTTATCATGCTTACATCTAAATATTTGTGGCAACTGGGGGATACTTAGCACCCTCTCTCTACTTAAGTAGTACCTGGGACTAAGGGCCGTTTCTATATTGACTTGATCCATTGTGATTATACTAGGGAAAGTTAATTGGGGTGGTTTCCCGTTGCCTTCCCCAATGATTTTTCTTTCGTGTAAGGTTTACTTTGGGAATGGATATGTGAGAGGATTTATTTGTTTTTGGTAGGGATCCCATACCGGGATCGTACAAGAGTATCTACCCGCTACCACCTCTACTTTAATAAATTCATGAATTCTATTAGTGATCACCTGTAATAGTAAATTTTAGAATTATATCTTATAAGCATATAATTTTTAATTGATTAACGTTTCGTTATCTTTGTTTCCAAATATAAGCACAATTGTATTGGTTTTTCAGTGATCCAGTATTTTTTAATGTAATAAATAATATTTTTTTACCTGTAAGACAATTTTCGCCGTATTTAGTAGATCCACATATTTCCATTAATTCTCATAATTTTACTGGATAGATCAAGTATTACATGGCAAGTAACCTTAGTTACTAGGTATTTCATTGATGTATTAATTCTTAATAAAATCAATATAATATGCAATCTAATTTCAAATTGAATAATAACTTAATCCTATTAATAAGGCAATCAAAATTATTACATCAATACTAACAATTATATCCAGCGATATTCATAGATCTAAATTTAATAGCCAAATGGACGTAACAATACGATTACCTTTCGAAAATAATAAAAGGTATATTTATTTTACTTCTCCTTTAAGGTCCATCTTCGTACAAAACAGCAAAAGAGAGAAAATCATTAAGGATATTCCTATTTGCAAGAATGCGGAGCTATACAAATGATTATTGCGATGTTAAGCCCTTCTTTTAGACTACAACGCTGAATGTTTTTACCCCTTGTTGACCTTTTTTCATTTATTTATCCTTGCATAAGCTATCCAAATAAGCTGTCCAAATAAAGCGGGTAAAACTGTTAAAAAAGTAATCTAAACTATATAATAACAAAAACTCTGGAGTAGAAAACTCAAAATTATAAAATTGTAATTGACAAACACAGAAGAAGCTTTATTACGAGTATAACAGATACTGCATACACCGAATATAAACTGATACCGAAAAGATATAACTATAACATTACTTTCAAGGTTACAAAATTAAATTACCTATCTAGAAGCTTTAGAAATCTTATTAAGCCTCTTTTTCCTCATTGCTTGAGCCCTTGTCAGGGCGTGGTGACACTCTAAATATTGTTAGCTTGCTATCTTCATTGGATGTGATCCAGTGTCAGATGAACTGCTATAGTTAAGGATTTTGCTACCAGATTCTTCATTACGTCTGCTCCTCGTGTTGAAAGTCTTTCTCTCGATCTGCGGCCGTCTTATTTTTACTTTTGCAACCAATAGTTCTATGGTCTTCCTTCTTCTGGGTGGCTGAAGTAATTAGGGAATAATGGGTATATTTATTTAATAGCCTGTCTTTTATACTAAGCTCTTCCAGAATTGACAGGTTGGTCTTGTGTTGTGTCCAGACCAGGCGTAGAATTTTTCTGTAGATCCACACTTTAAAGGCTTCCTTCTTACTTCTATCGATTTTTATAAGAGTCCATGTTTTAGCTGCGTATATAACAATGAGAACAATAAGGACATTGACCAACCTAAGCTTAGTGTTCCTTGTTATTGTTCAGTCTTTCTATATTTTAATTAATTTAGCTGTCGCGGTTCGGTTCATTGTTATTATACGCTTGATTTTTGAAAATCAATCGCCATTGTTGGTTATAAGAAAGTCCAAGTATTAAATATATCTAGTTTTTTGAAACACGCTACTTTGTATGTACCGTAGACTATTATTTGCCCTGTGCACGATCACTATTTTTGTTTTTCCGGTGTTGATCTCAAGTCCGAATTCTTTGCTTATCTGACTTAGCCGTTCGGTGATGGTAGTCATTTCAACTTTTTTCACTGCTAGTACAAGTGTATCATCTGTGTATTGTAGGTTACTGTTTTTTCTGTCGCTTATAGTGATTCCTACATCCCATTCGTCTAGCTCTTTTCTCATTACATATTCAGCATAAGTGTTGTATATAATGGTGAGAGTACGCAGCTGTATCTAGCGTGTTTTAAAGGCATTTGAATATTTATTCCGTTTATTTTAACTGAGTTTTTATCATACAGATTTCTTGTTAGGTTAACTACGCAATTAGGTACTACCATATTTCTCATTACACTTTAGAGGTGATTACTGAATCGAAAGCCTTTGTGTAATCTTCGAAATAGAGCTGCATTCATATATTGTGTTCCTTCGCTTTTTCTGTTATCTGTCTGGTACTAAGCCTAGAGTGCTTCTTATTTATGTTATCTTGACCGTTTCACAAACAATAGTATTGACTTAAATAAGTCTTTGATTTTAAAACCTGTCATTTCCGTTAGTTAATGTTATCATTATCATTCTGGCGTTACAACCCTACTAGTCTCCTCAAAAATTTCTCTTTAGTCGTTACTATCCATCGTCTTCCTCTACCAAGCATGTATTCCCATATTTCTCGCGTCTTCTATCCTATTTATTGATTCTATCTTATCAAGGAACCTTGTTTTGAGTATTTTTATTCTTCTCTGACCAACGAGTTTACCAAGAAGTATTTTTCTAGCTGAGTCATTTTGTTCCATCCGCATTACATGCCCTATTCACCTCTTATCTTAATATGTTTTACGATATCTGGTTCCTGGAATATTCTATAAAGTTCGAAGTTCGAGTCTTTTTCACACTCCATTGACATTCACAGCTCCATAGATTCGTACATTTCTTTCGAAACATCCTAACATGTTAGTTGATTTTTTTAAATGATATTTTTTGACTTTCTTTTTAAATGTGTTGATTCCATATGGATGATTAAATTAGATTAAATATGGATGACAATTAAATGGATGTTTTAGACTCAAAAAACTCAATTATAGTTCCTATTTTTTACACAGATTAAAACACGAACCCCCCACTTGTCATAAACAATACCAAATCCACCCTGTTATAGACCGAAGATACAGCACTACTTTCATCTTAAACCTTGACGGGGCGTGGAGGAGGCGATCTGTGTTCAACAATGCCTAAGTTCAATTAAATAAATAAGAAAAATGGTGCAATAAATCGAGAGTTACTCCCAATTCTTCAAATACATAAGCTATCTTTTTTAGATATCCAGGAACCCCTCTATATGAAGCGGATGGCAACTAGATGATGCTCTACAGAGAAAGACTTCCTTTCAGAAACTCGGTGTTTTGTCCTAGCAATCAATTTCAGAAGAATCACAATTGGGACGCTCACATAAAATACATCCTAGAATTGGTAAGAAGGAAAGCTAATCTCCTTGAAGCTCTGTCTGATAAATTCAACAGCACTCAACACAAAACTCTCCTGTATACATGTAAGACAAACATAAGGCCAATAATTGAGTACAGGGCGGTTCTCTACGCAACCCTCAACCACCGCCAAATTAACGTGACGGCAACTGAACAAAAAATTATAGAAGCAATCATGGAAAAAACGTGCAGAATATCCATCAGCAATAAACCACGAACCCGCCAACATCCCCACAATGGAAAGCAGAATCCTCTCTCTCTCTGCAAAAAGTACGTCGAACGGCACAAAAGAAAGCTCGAATACCAAAGCAAAAGAGCTCCTAAAAACTACATTTTATCGCCTATGGCACCTACTCACCAGGCTTCCCAAAAGAAAGTTCCATTCTTAGATGCAAAACTTCTTAACTTGGCTGGAAACGACCTTGCTGATGAGTATTTTGACACTCTAGAAGCAACGTCACTAAGATATCGCAGATATTAATAAGCTGCATGCCGAAAATGTTTCCACAATATAGCTAGTAACATGCGAAGGTACCTCTTTACTCCTCAACAAAATGCGAAAAGTTTTTACCTAGGCTTCTTAGCAATTCACTTGTCTTCTCAAAACTTTAATATAATAAACATATTTTCCATCTTTATAACCGACGTTGCTTCTTTTTCCAACAAGGATTTATAACGTTCACAATTTGATGCGACCGCACTTGGAAATATTACACTTACATATAAATATATTTTTGTAGTACCCTTTACCAGTTGGACAACTTAAGTCAGGCAAAGACAAAAAAAAAACAATTTTTTGTGGTAATATGAGCTTCAAACAGTATTTATAATTTCTAGTTATCATTAAAAGTCTTACTGAACTCTCCTCAAAGAAAATCTATAATAGTATGAGTAAATTTATAGGTACATTAATGTTCATAACGAATGTGGTTGCCTTGCGGTGCCGTTTTCATAACTTTCTTTTTATGTAGTCGCAATCTTTCAGATATCTTTTACTAATATACTTAACTAACTTTTATCAGGTTTCTTTTTGCCATCATCTTAATGTTGAATTGAAGTTTATTATTTTTTTTCTCTCGATTTACCCATTATGTGTATATGTTTTTACAATATGAGGTGTTTCTGGTGTATATCGTTAATAAAATATCATTATCGTTTCCCTTAATATCATTCTTTTGGTGTCTTAATGTTTAATTCTTTCTAGTTTACATTTGTAGTGATATGATAAAAGTCCATTTTGGTTGTCTATATATTTTTATTTGTTGTTAATTTTTGTTTTAAATTTTAAATAGTGAGTTCAAATTGGGATAAATTGAATCAGTGAGATGAGAAACCAGTTTTTTTAATTTATTTTTTACTGACTTATAGTGTTACATTTGACAATTTTAATTCTCAGGCATGTCGCTTTCCTAGCTATTTGGTTAGCAATGAGGTAACCCTTATTTCTATTGTGTTCTTTAACCCACCTTAGAATGATGTTATTCCCATCCGAAACTTGTTAGTGACTCGTAATACTCCATTACTAACCCTAATAAAATACGTGGTCATCTCTTTTGCGGCTACGAAGATACCACCCAGTTCTGTCTATTTTACGCTGACATTTTTGTCCATACCCCAGTTAACTCTATGATGTCTTGTTTCGATTTTGTAGGGTTTGTAGCAGGGATAGCGTATCCAATTCTTCCCGACAGAAACGACTCAATCGTCCCATTCCTACATCAAGATTTGTACCCGATGGGTGCAGCATTGTCACCAGCGCCACCTATTTGACATATATGGTGCAGAAGAATAATGCCAATAAGCAACTCCATTGCAGCATTTGGTGTCGTTTTCATGGCACCTGCTATATCTAGGCAAGCCATTAACTGAATATATGGTTTATTTTGTTGATCGCTGTTGCTTTCAGCACTTTTGGCACCCAAGCAATAGCTCCGTAAGTTAGCAGTGGCCAATGACAATAGTGTAGATTAGAATTCTTGGGGGTATTAAGCCCACCTTTCTTTCTTTTTCTGGTAAAGAGAAATATCTCTGTTGTCGTAAGATTTATAGATATTGAGTGTTCCTTGCACCATGTTTCTATTAGTCGGAGAGCAACTTGTAATCTCTCACATAGTGTGTTCTCAAACTTACCGCTTTGGAGGACAGCAATTTCATCCGCATAGGCTATTGTGCAGAACCCGTTACTGCTGAATTGGTCAACGAGGGTGTCTAGAACTATGTGAGTACGTGATTAAGAAGAGTGGTGATAGCACCTCTTCCTGTGGACAGCGTCTCGTAACCATGCCTCTCTGTATTCTATGTTCAAGAACGCTAATCCTGAAGCTGTGAAGGTAAAGTAGGAATTTTACCTAAAACAGTTCAAAGAAAATTTCAACTACCAGTTTGGTAGACTTCAGGTAGGTACATGCATCAAATGTCAAAATATTTCTATACAAGTAAAGAGCAACAGCTTAGGTGATGCAGCTTAATGAGTTGCAGTTTCTGAACTTCTTTTTTAAGTGCCGTCTCCCGATCGGAGGTTGGATATCATCATCATTATCTTTACTCTATCTACTGCTGCCCTGAAGAGTTCTATAGAACTGCATTTAAACCAGTCCCTTAAATTTTTCAACCATGTCACTCTCCTTCCTATACTCCTTCCTCCTCTTATCTTTCCCTGTATTATCAGCCTTAGCAGTTCATATCGCTGTCCCCTCATTACGTGTCCCAGATATTGTAACTTTCTTATTTTTATTGTGTTTATTATTTCGCATTCTTTGCCCATTTCTCGCAATACTTCCGTGTTAGTTTTCTTCTGTGTCCATGCTATTCTAAGCATCCTCCTGTAACACCACATTTCAAAGGACTGTAACTTATTTATGTGTTCTTGCCTTAATGTCCAGCTTTCAAGTCCATATTGCAGTATCGAAAACACATAGCATCTCAGTGCTCTTAATCTCAGTTGTAATCTAAGGTATTTGTGGCTAAGAATTGTTTTTATTTTTACAAACGCATTTCTTACTATTTCTATCCTCGCTCTTATTTCGGTTGTTTGATCATTATTGTCTGAAATTCAGGTTCCTAGGAATTTGTATTTATCAACCCTTTCTATCGGTACATTTCCCAAATGTATGTTTGTTGGTATGTTTGTTTTCTTTGTTATTATCATATATTTGGTTTTTTTTATATTTATTTTTAGTCCATATTTTTCACAGAAACTGTTTGTTTTGTTTAGCAGTAATTGGAGTTATTCAGCAGAGCTTGCCATAATTACGGTGCCATCTGCATATCTTATGTTGTTAATAGATCTTCCGTTAATTATTATTTCTTCACTTTGAGATAGTAATGCTTCTTCAAAAATGGCGTCACTATATACATTAAATAGTAATGGGGACATAATACATCCCTGCCCAACTCCTCTCCTGATTTCAATTTCTGAACTGGGTTCGTTATCTATTACGATTTGTGCTGAACTAATGGTGCACAAAAGACGTTAAAAAAGTTGCGTTCAAAGATATCTGTAATTACTGATTTATGTAAGACAAATGAAGACTGTGTAGGCTTACGTTTTGATTTGAAAAAAGCATCAAATTATGTCTGTTTGATGCTTCTAATATATATAGAAGACCTTGTATTCAAAGAAAGCAGCAACTGATTCTGTTCAATGATTCTAATGTATGTATTTAAAATCTATTAAAATGTTTTACTTATTTAGTGATGGCTGCCCTGGCTAGAAAAGTTACCACAGAATAGTAAGATTTTTACTTGCACTGACAGAAATTGACCGCTTTGACAGAAGTGAGCATTTCTATTAAATAAGTTCACTCATGCTTACCTAAAGATGCAGAACTTAATATTATTACAAGTAAAATTAAACAATACGACAGGATTGTCACACTAGACTACTATTGTAACATTTTTTTAATTAATATATTAAATTAATTTTAATTCCTTTTACCCATGTGGATGATACGTTGATGGTCGTGTTTACGATCAGAAATTTTTATTGGGAAACTACCGAAATATGACTGAAGAATCTACCTAAGTATTTATTTAAAGACGACGGTCTGGCGAATCCTTAGTTAATCCTTTTCCGGGTTCTTTGTCATAAATGCGGTAATTGTCGTCGAACGCCCGTTGTAATGTTTTTCGGGAAAAACCTAATCTAGGAGGTTTGATATTTCATCATGTTTGTAGGTAGAAGGATACCGTTATGTTCAATGTTAATCAGAACTTTTTACCTTCTTAGAAATAGATACAGGCTGGCCTATCATTTTTGAAGGGGAGATACCCTCACCTTTTCTTGGAGAGTTTGGTAAAAATTGGAGAGGAACCAAGCACTTACCGGTGGGCCTTCGTCGAGTTAAGACGCTTAACTCACATTATCGTATCTGCTACCTTACCGTCTCTGTGCATTTTCTTTATAAGTGTGTATACACTTGTTTATTAGAGTTTTTTTCTCTTACACTATATTAGATTAAGTATAGTTGTAAAGCACCTTTAAGGGTAATTAAATTCAGTGTTTAATACCAGTATAGTATTAACTTTAGTAACTTAAAGCAGCAGTCGTCAGGAATTATTGTAAGTTAACATAATCTTAATATCTCCACCTATCTGGGCAAGTAACATGATATGGCATCATATCATCTTCCATTATCTGGACGTATCTCAAATTCATACATGTCTTCAAATGTAGTTGAGAGTAGCTACTGAATTTTGCAGTCAATTAAAGAACATTCTATATTTTTTTTGTTACGAACCAAATAATCGACTTAACCAAGTGCGGTTTGGTTAAATTTTTATGTTTTCACTTCAGTAACTTTTTTGTATTTTTGTAAACTTAGATTTTATTAATTTTTGCTATCTTTTGTGTTTGTTATAATTTGTATTCAATTTCTTTTTGCTGTAATATCTCGAGATACGCCAAAACTTTATTTGCGCATGAGTGTATTGTATATCTTTGTAAAGGTATTTTCTAATTATATTTCTGCTTATTTTTATATGTATACCTACCACTATTTCATAGTTGTTTTTGTATTTTTATTACTTGTGTTGCATTCAGCAGCGTCATAATTTTGTTGTTGAATATAGTGTTATTGTTTTATGTATGTATTTTATTTGTCGACTCCTAACAAAGTTCCCTGATATAACCATAACTCTGAATATTTGCTTTTTACCTTTAAATATAACTATACCTTTGACCAGTAGAAAAATCAGGCTGATTAAGTTTCGTAGGTAAGTAAGTGTAATACCTTATATATTTATTTTTTGTTATGTAGAGTGTTAACCAAATTTATTTAATAATTAACAGTTGATATCTTTTCTTGGGTTTGATCTCTGAACCTATATTATATTTGGTCTCAGAACCAAAATATCTTTCTTTATTTCTTTTCTTTTCTAAGGTTTCTTAATTTTCTCCTTAAACCCCAAAAAATTAAGTGGCGCCCTGTTCCCTATCTTATCTTATCTTTGGTAATTTTACCCATCTATCTTTTTGTTTATTTCTGTATCTTTTTCTAATATCTCCTATCGTATCTTTACTTATTTCGTCCGTTGGACCCATTCCAGGTTCCAAAAGCTAGTTTCGAACCCACGACTCGCTCTCCACCAACCATCTGGCTGCCGTCCGCAGTGTCTCCATTGGTGACCTTTCTAGCACCATCCAAAAAAGGTTTCCGAGGTTACACTATAATATCATTTTTGCTACTAAAAGTATAATGTTTGTTGTCAAAATGATCCAAACTGAAAACATACATTTTTGACTCATGGTCGCTTATGAAAAATGTGTTTCAATATAACAAAAAGTAGCATTCATGTTGAACCAATACATGTAATTCTTATATGACAAAAATTCAAAATAATTCGTTTCTGCACATGTCTGCAGCGTCAGTAAATATGACATAATTAAAGGGACATATCCCCGTTATTTTAAAACCTTCAATTGCATTCGTTATAATAGCAGCTTTAAAGTATGTAGGAGCAAATACTAAAGCAATTTAGTAAACCGTAATTATCCGCTCTGAATGGTACGTCAGCCATTTTCCACATTCGTTGGAATAAAACTTTTTTAGCGGGCTAAAAAATGCGATATTGTTATATTGTCGACAAAAATTAATTTCTGCAATGGAACAATTTAAAGTGTGAGTATCCATTATCAATAGGACTGGTTGTTCCTTTGTCAACTTATCGTGATCTCTAAAATGTGTAGCATAATTAACAAACAGGTCCTGATTGATGAAACTACTGTCGGGAACCATTGCAACTGATGATGGTGGAGCTCCATCCAAAAGTTCTGTCTTCATTCTTTTACGTGGATATATAAATGCGGGAGGAATATATTGTCCACTAGCACTCATTGTGCATACAACAGTAACATTGGTTCCCCATTCTGTGCTAGATATTTTATTGACACACCTTTTTCCTTTTGTAGAGAAAACTTTAGGAGGCCTGTTTGGGACAATGGAAAATCCCGATTCATCCATATTGTATATTGCATGTGGTGGGAATTTATATGTATTCATTAACTTTGAGAGATTTTCATAAAACCGCTTACACTGTGGTTCATTAAACCCAATAGCCCTGGTGACGCTAGTAGCGGTGAGTTGGCTCAAACTAACATCTTTGTGTCGTTTCAAAAATCATTTATTTATTAATTTATTTATTTCAGCGAACTCAAATGCTAGACTTCTTAGAACTCTAGAAGTTAACCCATAAAACATGTTGTCTATTGTTTTTATATAGTTGCACAACTCTTCTTCTATTTCTGCTGTTAAAGTAATGTCGTATCTTCCCAGCTTTGTAGCTAAAGTTGTTCTTTTTAGCCTTTTTATTAACGTACTTTTCACCATTCCTATAGATTTTGCCACGCTTCTCTTACTTTCTCCATTTTCCCTTTTTCTTGCTGCCTCTATAACTACCGGTGAGCATAAAGCACGCTGATAAGTTCGTTTTCTGCCAGACATGCTTAAACAAAAAAAAAAATACGATTAATCCGTTATAAAAAACAACCTGGTTTATAAGAGTGCGCGCGTACTCTTACAATATTAATGACTGCGCACTCTTAGAAAACAAGCATGTTTTAACAAATGCTAGTGCTGCCTCCATCTTGGTGCAAAATTGTAAACAACAGTATGATACATACGATTATTCAAAGTTTAATGCAAGTATGGTATAACTTGCAACATAGAAAGAACTTCGGAGTGTGGGACATCCTCGAAAGAGGTAAAGTGACAACCTAAGCACATAGGAAGTAGGTGTATGCAAATAAAAAATACATCATGACTTAAATTAAAACTTAAAAAAAAGAAGAACACAAAGAAGTTATATGGAATTGATAGTAGGCGTTGAGGATTGAGTAGGCGTTTTGAAGACACGCCATTACATTCTTAATAAAAAACAACAAATAAATAAAAGAAAATGGACAACAGGCTTAAATAGTTAAATCTAATTATAACAATTTCAAAAAGTAAAATCCCATCTCATAACATGTTGAACACAGGGTTGATATAGGGCATTTATTGTTAAATAATTTACAATTGGCAACGTTGTGCATTGAATTGATTACAAGACCTCGTACACTTGGTGTCGTAATTCAAATACCTGCATTTTATTAGATGTCATTAAATTTTCGTTCTTCTATGTATAATATTGTTAAAAGATGGCAACAGTGTCTCAAATATCCATTTAGGAATCTCGGCAACAAAACATCGAAGGTAAACTCGGAACTTCCAACGAAACTTCCGGAAACGCCGACAAACTTATCGACTGAATCTAGACGGCATTTTTCGATCGAACTGTTAGCAATTATGTTTTTTTCGAATACGAAAACAATGAAATAATGGACTTGGGGATAATGGTTTCGGAAAAGAATTTTATCAAGTGGGTTAATTGCCTCAGGTTATATTTAGACTGTAGAATCCAATTAAATTCTATTATTATTTAAATAAATTGAATATTACTTTATTTTAAATTAAGCTAACGCCTATGATTACAATTTTCACTACTAGCACATTAACATATACATGGTTTTCCATTAAGGTCATCGAAGCAGATGGAATATTTATTAATCTATTAAATTTCTTCTTTATTTATTATGCTAAATACCTAAAGTTAAAGATAAATTAAACTGTCAATTATAAAATAATATCTGTGCTATTTTGAACTTATGTTTGTCCTCCATTTTTTAAAAGATTTTTCTGTTACATACACTTTTATATCTTTTTACAAAACTGACTTAGTTCTGGTTTTTCTTACTTAAAACTGAACGTTTTGTATTATTATCCATATGGTTCATGAGCTAAGCTATTTCTTTTACTTTCATCTTAATAAGCTGCATATGCAAATTTTTTGTCTCTATGGATGTTTGCTTATTTTAATTAATTTTTAGATGAACTGATGTGTAAGAATTAATACACGAAACGTCTTTAAAGTAGTCTAGTCTAGTCTTTAAAGCCCAAATCGAGCATTAAACACCTCCAAACTATGCCTCCAACCTTGCCGGTCCCGCGCCGATCTTCTCCAGGTTCTCACGTCTAGCAAATTTTACGTGTGCCTCAGCCACTTCACCCTCCCTTCATTTCTCTTGGTCTTGCGTCCTACATTTAATTATCTATTGCTCTTTTTGTCAATCTTTCGATCTTTATATTAACTACATGACGAACTCATCAAAGTCTCTGAATTTAAATGAATTCTGAGATTGGTGCCGCTTTGAACAGTTGGTAGAGTTTATGGTTGTACCTGGATCTACATACTCCGGTTTCCTTAACACGTCCAAAATTCTTCCTTAGTGTTGTCCTCAATGTTGAGAAAGACCACTAGTAAATGATTTATGTCTTCTGCAGTCCATTAAGCCTGTTCTATGTCTTGAATATATTACGATGTGATTAATCTGACTCTTGTTCTTTCATCAGGAGAAGTCCAGATTACCTGGTGTCTATTTAAGGATCAAAATAGATGCTAGCGAGTGTCATGTTTGACAGTCGTTATTTATTGTCGCTAATGAAATTATGTAGGCTATGCCCTTACATAGTGGAAATGAAAACTTGCTCTAGTCCTGTTCTTGCATTCATGTCACCCAACACAATCTTAGTGTCATTTCTGGAACATCTTCTATAGGCTAGCTCCAGGTTTTCGAAGAACCGTTCTTTTATTTCTTCTGGTTTGTCATTAGTCGGGGCATTAGTCTAAACCATCTACTTTGTACGTGTTCACTATATCTAGTAAAGATGTGAGTAGCGTAGCTCGATACAGAGTTCCGGTATTCCTTGTTCTAATCTCAATGCCATTGTTCGTTTGCAGACTTGTCGTCGTAAGTTCCGTAAAGCTAATAGTTCCTGAGATTCCGTAACATATGCCTTTTTAGAGAAATAGGTTGTTGACTTTTAACTCAACCTCCAACCTGGAGGGCCAGGTACTCTTCTGCTAGGGTTGCCATCTCTTAGTCTGTTGTAGTTTGCGGGTGGCATTTTCAGCCGGTCCTAGGACCAGTTATAGGACACGAGTATAGAACTAGCAACTAAATACAAAAACTTAGCGCAAATTAAATAACTGTATAAATAAAACGGTGAAAATAAAAAGAAGAACGATGTGTTGAGCAACATTTAGTAAACTCTCCTATTAACTTGCATTAGGGTAGATAACCCAAATTATAAGAAGTAGAATAAATTATTATCCAATTATTCCTGTTTGTTTGTATTAATTTGCTTTATAGGATTTAATTTTCTGCAATTAGTTGAAAACGGGTAGATATAGAATACCGTCACAGAAGACGATAAAATTTTTCCTCCTAATTTTTCAAGTAAACGCTAAAATTATTCCTAGCGATTAATTTCTGGGTTGTGATTTTATCCGCTTCGAATTCTAATCGAGTTGTTTTCCAATAACAAATCTTTCGACCGTCTCGCGTCTCCATCTCGATAATGTCTCTCAATCAACTTAAAAATTCGATTATTCCCGTTGTTTCTGCCGAATCGGCGATTATCCGTTAATAAAGTCAATTACTTCCGTAATCGGGGGCATTTGACTTCGATTTAGTTCGCGAGACTTTATATATGGCTCTATTAAAACGAGTTAAAGTCCTTGATGGACCTTTTTTAATTTCGTAGTGTGGGGGATTCATTTGCTCATTCAAATTACAAAAAGTATCTTTAATTAAAATAGTATCACATGAATATACATTGATTCAATAAATTTAAGCATTTTGTTCCCCTATTTACTCTAAAAAACCAATAGATGTGTAAATAGTTATTTTACTAATGGAAATTATTCCAATATTAGATGTACTTTTACGTTCTATAAACGCTAGTTTATTATTCACGAAATAATACTTTTTTTCTTCATTAAGTGCCTTCCCCTTAATTAAGGTTAGCCACTACAATTGCAAACTCTTCTATATCTTTAATTGTTCTTATTAGCTGTTCAAAATTTAAGATTGTCCAGTGTCGAATGTGTCTTAGCCACGACAGTCTTTTTCTTCCTAGTCGTCTCTTTCCCTTGATCTTTCCTTTCACCATAAGTGAGCATATCGGTATTTATTATTTCTCAGTATATGGCCTAGGTATGACGTTTTTCTAACTTTCACTGTATTGAAAAGTTGTCGTTCTTTGCCTGGTTTATGCAGCACTTCTTCGTTTGAGATATGCGATGTCCATGAAATTTTGATGATTCTTCGGTGGATCCACATTTCAACGGCCTTTAATTTATGTACGGTGGATGTTTTAAGGGTCCATGTTTCAACTGCATAGAGAAGAGTCGACCAGATGTTGCATTTTGATAAACGTAGTCGAGTTTTGAGTTTTATTAGAGAATCACATAGCAGTTTTTAAAATTTTTCGAAAGATATTCTGGCCTGTTCTATTTTCGATCTTATTTCTAGATCAAGAGTTAAGCTGCTATCGATCCAATATCCCAGGTCTTGTTGACCTTTTCTAGAATGTGTAAGTTTATTGGTACATCACTTTGGCTTATGTTAATTTTTATACCAAATTGCTCACAGATCGAGTTGGCCATGTCGATGAGTCATTGTAGACCCAAGTCGGAATTAGCCATCAACACACGTATCATCGACTCCATTCATGGAATCTTCCAGTGCCTCTTTAAATAGAAACTCGAAATAAAGCAGGGTTGACAAAACACATCCTTATCTATCTGCTCTCCTAATTTCTACTTCTGAGATCGTGGAACGTTCGATCCAAACTCTGGCGTTGGTTCCAGACGTTTCAGAAGTTTTTTTTGGCAGAGAAAGTAACGTTATTGGAAATTTTGGATGGCGATAGAAATGAAAGGGGAGACTATTTCGCAGATTTTTGCAAAACATACAATCTATATAATGAATACATTTTTCAAACTACACAAATGGAGATTATATACGTAGAAATATCCAGCAGATACCTTTCGTAATATCGTAAGCAATCAAATTTACTACATAACCATCAGTGAGAGCTACAAAAATGCAGTAAAATCTTTAAAAACTTTTTTCGATGCTGGTGTTCCATCTGACCACAGTTTGTTGTAGCAGAATTAAAATTAAAGCTGAAACGGATAATATAGCGAACTTCAAACAAACTGGATATGGATTTTATTAGAAACAACAGCCAAGTTATTTTAAACAATTTAGAGAGCAATTTTGAGAATAACGAACAACAATAATTCATAGAGGGTCATTGGAACCAAATAAAAACGATTATAAACAGCTCAACTCCAAACTTAAAAGATAACAATCACAAAAGCAACAGTGAATGAACGTTGATATTTTGAATTTAAACGAGATGAGGACTAAAATATGAGCTATAAAAGAAACATACTTTGAAAATAAACGTTAGAAAATTGAAGAGTTGAAATAGGGAAAACATGATGTTTTAATAAGTATAATATGTATAAAAAAATAAAAGCACGGGAAAGTAATGGGTCAATACAAAAAACAAACAAATAACGTCGTTGATAGAGACGGCAAACTGATTATCACTGATTTAGATAAAATAGACAGATGGGAAGAATACTTTGAGGAACTATTTATTGATGAAAGGCCCGATCTTGAAATTAAAAAAATGGTGACAGGACCTAACATAACTATGGACAAAATTGAAGGAGCAATAGCATTAGCAAAGACCAGAAAAGCATCGTGGCCGGATGAAATACCGAGTAAAATACTAAAGCTTTTCGAACTTTCAGGTAAAAAATCTCTCCTTCATCTTTTTATTAAAATTTATGAAACTGGCTATATACCAACAAATTGGTTGCTGTCGACTTTTGTGACGATACCTAAATAGAAAAACAACTTTTTAGTGACATGCAGTTTGGGTTCCGCAATAATCTTGGAATCAGAGAAGCATTATTGAGTATTCAGGTTATGATACAGAAATGCAAAGATGACGGTCATCCAGTTTATCTGTGTTTTATTGACTTTGCAGAAACAACACAGAGTGAAACATAGATACACACCATATCTGTGTTTTGGCCATAGCGTCTTGTACCATATTAAACTGTCTTATTGAAGGCATAACAAATTACTGTAGTTAAAATTTATCTGCTTAAATAGAAAAATTCAACCATTTGCGCGATCAACAGATCAGATTCGTCACGCCATATATCTTCAATAGAGTTGGTCCTAATAAAAGTTTTAGTAAAAAACTTTTTTAAATAATATAATTCAAAGTATAACGTTTTTTTTTTCAAAAAATTTCCGAGTAGAAAGTTTCTGTATGTCGACGGTGTCACGACAGAAAGGCATAAGCGACATTGACAGTTTTTTTCAGGAGACACAAAAAACGTTTAAAATCGCTTAATATTTCTTTTTTTACATTTTTTTGGCATTTTATTGTTATCGAACTGATGCATTTTGACTTACCATATGTTAGTTATAAAACAATTATTATAAACATGAGATATTTAAGATTTTGGTGCTTACGCCTTTAATGTTAGGTTCTGTGGTGTTTAAGCCTTTTTGAAAGGCGGTTACCATATTTGGATAAAAGTATTTTGATAAAAAAATGTCGCTCAGGAACTTGTACGCCTTTTAATTTTACGGAATTATAACAAAAATGGAGAATAAATCTTTTCATTTTAAAGCATAACAATTAAGTAAAAATAATACAAATTAAACAATACACAATAATATATTTTTGAGTTTCTTACAGTTATATTGGTGTAAAAAAATACAAAAATAAAGTTAACATAATTATCACGTTATATTAAGTAAAAAACAACAAAAACTATTAAAACGTACCATTTTTTCCATATTGATAACTAAGTAAGTTGTATAGTTGTTATAAAACTAATAGAAATAAAATACAAATCAAAATTAGATAACAGACAATAACATTTATCAATAACAAAACAAACTAATAGAAACGAAGGACTGATATAACAGA
This sequence comes from Diabrotica undecimpunctata, assembly GCF_040954645.1. Classification (NCBI taxonomy): domain Eukaryota; kingdom Metazoa; phylum Arthropoda; class Insecta; order Coleoptera; family Chrysomelidae; genus Diabrotica; species Diabrotica undecimpunctata. Next base: position 41,562,900 of record NC_092804.1, on the reverse strand, counting down.
AAATTGAACCAGTTGATGAGCTAGAACTAATGCTGTCAATTTCAGTTTCATTTTTAAAAAATACTGTCATGGATGATAAATCTGATTCGGAGTTTAAAGAATCATTTTGTTGTATAAAATCATTACAACCTATCTTATCATCAACTAATGAACTATATACTATTGCTGCATTATTACTACTATCATCAGTATCATCACTATCTGAGTAAGGTACAAGCTTTTTATCACAGGTTAATAAATCAGTCTCTTCTTCGGCAGTTTCATCAATATTCGAAAATAAACGGCTGTCAATATTCAAATTTGGACTTAGAGGAAAACTGAAATCCACAACGGCATCATCATCTAGAACAGAACTAGGCATTTGGAGTTCTTGTTCATGGCCTTTTAGTACAGGCTCTAAAAGAACATCATGCTTTACCGCTTCATTGAGGACCTCATTTTCAGTGGAAAATGAACCATGGTTTTTATTATTTCCGCTGGATTCCTGCACATTGCTTTCCTGATCTTCCCAAATGAATTGCAATGCAAGATTCATTATTTTGTGCCACCGAGAAACCAATAAAAAAAAAGAAGTAAGCTCCATTTAAATGTTAGTTTTTTAAAATAATATTACTACCAAAATATAACTTTAAAATAAAAAAAAAGAAAACTATACAACAAAGTCAATATATATTTTATTTAGGTTCAAACCTTATTTAAGTCGGTTAAGTAGTAACTTTTCTATGACAAATCTAAGTCATAGTGTATTTTAAATGGCCAAATGGCGGTTAGATAAACGAAAAAATTATTATGGTTTACCTTATTGATATAACCACGTTTTCAGACCCAAGACGTAAGCACCACCTTCCACTACGGATCTTGTCGCTTACTGATTTCGGTGTCTCATCTTTTAAGAAACTCATTTGGCGGTTAGAAAATTCAAAGCTTGTTTTAGTCGAGTTGGAATTTTTTACAGCTGCGTCATTTTAATAGTCGATAGGACGTAAAATGTATTTTATTTTGATACCAAAACATAAATTTATAAATTTTGGCGCTTATGCCTTTTTGTCGTGACGCCATCGATGTGTCTTTCGCAGAAATGAGAGAAAGGGAGATTTTCTTTTGGAGAGAGTTTGTTAAATTTTTAAGGGAACGAACGAACATACTTCGGTGTCAGTAGTCAAAATGTTGAGTCCTCTGTAAATTTCTTAAAGTGATGTCAACAATTCTGTCTTGAAAATTACTTTAATTTAAGCTATATTATATTACATCTTTTTATATCTATTACTATCTTTTATTATTGGTAATTTAATTTGCTCCATACTAATACAGTTAAATATAGTATAGTACGTCAGTGCTATTTTAACTGTGCAGATCTACAAGACAACTCTAAGTAATTAGTTTACCTTCATATTCTCATAAAAAGCGGAGAGATTGCTAAATCTTTGGTGATGCACGAGCTATCTTTTTGACCTGTCTTCAAAAGTAACTAATGCTGTTACCGGATTCCTTATAGAGTCGTCTCTAGTTATACATCAATTTTGAGCAAATCAGAACATTTAACATTTACAAAAATTTTTAACATTTAGTAAGAACTTTTATTTCATTAAAAATAGTGTGGAACTTAATTTTAAAAAACAAAGTGCGGTTCGTTTGTTTGCGCAATAAAGATTTTGATTTTTTTTGTAATTCTTTAAATTTTCAATAGTATTATTTCATTTGCTTTATTAAATTGAGAGTTTCCTTTCCTTTATTTCGAGATAATCCCAGACAGTAAAGAGCGTATTATATATATTTTTTTTATTTAGCTTAAGGTATTTTTTTTTTTACGATTTATTGTTTATTTTTATATGTAGCCAACCAGGTGTTAGTTGTTAATACATTTATTGTATGTTTCGATGCATTAAACCCTATCTGTTGAAGCTAACAGTTTACCGTTTCATTTTTTTGTTTTGATTTAATAATTTGTTAAATTGTTGTTCAATATATTGTTTTTGTTTAAATATCACATTTTATTTCTCTCCTACCAAGATATTTCCCGATTACATATTAGATTTAATTCGCTTTGTTATATTTCGAACAGAAGGAAATATCAGGCTATATCAGTCTTATAGGTAAGTGAGTGGACTATTTCCATCGAATATATTTTGTATTTATTTCTATAGTGTTTAGAATATAGTTTGTTGTTTCTTATATTTCTTCGACACCCAAGGTTTCTCAGCTTTCCCCTTTTATTTACAAAAAGTTAGGGGAGGATGGGGCATCATGGACCATGGGGGTAATGTAAACCACATCGGTTATTTTGTTTAAAATTGGCAACACTGCATCTAGTAACTACTACAAATATGCGTAGACATCTTATCTACTTTTAGTATGAGTGTGAACGCACGGGGAGTACGTTCAGACGTGTTATAATTAAAAACACGTGTTTCGTCGCTGCTGATCTAAGGAATTTACTACTTTTGACTAAAGATTTCTCGGTAAGTAGACATGATTATTTTAACTTTTTGATACTGTGGTGTTGCTTGTAAAATGTGCTTTTAATAATTAAGATTTGCTTTTGATACGTTGTGAACTGGTACGTTAATTTCCATATTTTGAATGTGTACTACGCATGGGGCAACGTGGACTAGGAGTGGTTCACATTGCCCCATTATATTTTCTTGACACTTTTTTAATTATATGCTTCTTTTGCAGTTAGAAATGGTACGAAATTATGTGAGGAAAACTGAGCAACAATCCTGGTCTCTTGTTGCCTTGAAGAATGCTATCCGGACAGTTAAAGCTGGGGAAATGGGCTATTTAAAAGCTAGTAAAGTTTATGGTATCCCGAAAGCAACGTTAATTCGCAGATGCAAAGAAAAAGTAACAATAATTTCTCCTGACGAAAAGGGTCTAGGTTTCTACAAAACGGTTTTTACCAAGGAACAGGAAGAAGAATTGTATAATTATATCTTAGATATGGAGAAGCGTTTATACGGAATTACTTTGCTTGATCTTCATCACCTAGCTTTCCAGTTAGCCGAAAAAAATAACATAGACCATCCATATAATAAAACAAACAAACTTGCAGGTTTAGATTGGGCGTACGGATTTCGAAAACGGCACCCAGGGCTTTCATTACGTAAACCCGAATCAACATCTGCTGCAAGAGCTAAAGCTTTTAATCGTTACAATGTAAAACAATTTTTTGATCTGTATAAAGCTACTTTGGATTCTAAACATGTCAATCCAACGCGTGTTTTTAACTGTGACGAAACAGGTCTAGGTACAGTCCCCAAATGTAATAGTAAAATCTTGGCGCATAAAGGACGGAAACAAGTTGGACGGCTTACTTCTGGAATAACAACAGCCGTTATTTGCATGTCATCATTAGGAATCTTCATACCGCCGATGTTAATCTTTGCAAGAAAGAGAATGAAAGTTGAACTCCAAGCTGGTGCACCTCCAGGTTCAATATTCGCCTGCAGCGATAGTTGCTGGATAAATAGTGAACTCTTTTTAATATGGTTTCAACATTTTCTTCAACAAACGAAACCAAGTGAAGACGATCCGATCTTATTGATTTTGGATGGACACAGCAGCCATACAAAAAACATAAAAGTAATTAATTTGGCTAGGGAAAAACATGTTCATATCATTTGTTTGCCTCCACATTCCACCCATCGAATGCAGCCAACCGATGTTGGTGTTATGGCTCCTTTAGCACGATATTATGATATGGCATTAGAAAAGTTTCTTAATAACAACCCAGGCAGAGTGGTAACAGCTTTCCAAATCTCTAAAATTTTTGGTGAGGCTTTCTTACAAGCTGCAACACCTTTGACTGCTATTAACGCTTTTAAAAAATGTGGGATAGTACCTTATGATCCCAATATATTTACAGACCTCGATTTTGCACCATCTGCTACGACTGAAAGAGATTTGGAGAATAATAGTCTACCAGTATCAAGTCAAGATGAGGCAATTCCTTCAACTTCAACTGCAGAGCCTCACTTAAGTCAAGATGAGGTAATTGCTTTAACCTCAGTTGCAAAGCTTCATACTGGTAACGATTTTCAATTGACAATTTCCCCTGCACACAATAGAGCAACAACTTCACTTGGAGCAAACAGCCCTAAAGACATTCGTCCTCTGCCAAAGAGAAGTAAATTAATGGAACCAAAGAGGAAATCCAAAAAAGGTAAAACGGCTGTACTGACATCTAGTCCGTATAAGCTAGAATTAGAACTTGAAATAAACACGAAGGAGGCAATAGAAACAATGAAAAAGAAAAAAGCTAAGAAAAAAATAAACGATGATAAGCACGAAGATAGTGAAAGAAGTAACAAAAAAATAAAAGTTTGTCCTTCCAAAGATGGCAAGGGAAAGAAAAAAAATAAATGTAACCATCAAGTACAAGATGATGGCAATGGTGAAGATGCTGAATGTTTTTACTGTAACGAGTGGTTCTCCTCATCAGCCAATGAAGAAGGATGGGTACGTTGCTCGGCCTGTCTGAAATGGGCTCATGAAGCATGTGCGGGAATAGATCCAGAAGATGATGAAGAATTTCAGTGTGAATTTTGTATTTCTGAATAAATATAACATGTGTCTATTTTTACTAATGTTCTGTTACCGGTTTTCTAAGTATTTTTAATAAAAAAATTCTTTTTACTTGATTTTATTTACCAAACATAGCCATTAAATAATGAAATAGTGTGACTTTCCTCAGTAGTTCACATTGCCCCACCCTATGGGGCAATGTGAACTTTTGACATATAGTCAGTTGTCATTTTTTTGTTGAAAATACGTTAAATAAATTATGTTTCAATTGCAACTAAATGACAGTTAAATGTTTAATGAACGTCCCTAATTAATTAAACAAAACAAAATCATTTCTGGTTTAACAGTATGTGCATATCTTCCTTAGATGGTTCACAATGCCCCATCCTCCCCTAAGTGGCGCTTTTTTTCTATCTATCTACTTTTCTCTGATAACCTTTCCTACATTTCTCTCGATCTATTTCTTTGTCGATCTATTTATCTATCCTATGTTTGGTAATTTCTTCTGTAATAGAATATACCGATTCTAAAGGCCAGTTTTGAATCCGCTACTCGCTCTCCACCAACCATCTGGCTGCCGTCGCAGTATATCCATTGGTGACTTTCTAGCAACAATCAAAAAAAGTTACGCATGGTATAATATATTTACCTTATAATAATTTCATGGTATTTGCATGAGGCTGGTTTTCAAACCAAATATATACCTTATTAATTTCAACAATCAGATTCAACGAAAGCGGTTATAAAACGTCAAATAAAATTTTATTGGTAGTACTTCTTTAGTTATTAGTAGATTTATTTGACGATTAACTTTATTTGTCGTTGGTGAAACGACATTGACGGAATTTAATCTATGAATAAATTTAATCCTCCAAGGCTTTTATTGATTGTTGGTGAATACGGGATTAACGATATACAAATAAAAATTTTTTTCAGGTTAAACTAGGTAAGACATGAGATTTAATTTTCCACATAATGTTGTTATTATATTGAATAACCAATTTTAGTCTAGTCAAAAAGTATTAAACAAATAATTGCTACAAATTAACAATTTTTACTTCTTAAAAGTTCAGCCAGGTTAAATTATTACAGAATGTTAACACATTAGCCAAGTAAACATAAATCAAACATGGTAAATAGCAAAAAAAAACAAAAACGTAAATTTAGACAAATCAGACATTAAACAAATATTCGTAAAATTAGATGGAATACTTTTATAACTGGGTAAAGCTAAAATGTGAATTTAACTAGCAAAATTTGGTAATAATATTTTGACATTACCTTAGCTATATCATAATTATCATTATATTATCGCTATTAAAACTTACTGATAAAAAATACCTACAAATTAACTGAACAAAAACTATTACTTAACATACAATGTTTTAGGTTGTACACAAAAATAAAATAGAATAACACAATAACAATACAAAAAATTGAGGGACATACCTATCCAAAAGACGTGGCCCTGCACTGCACTAAATACCTAGGTAATAAAAGTAACCAATGAATTTAGGTACATTTCTTTGATTCACCAGATAAAAAACATTCTGCGATTGCATCGCCAAACATGTTGACAAGTTTAAAATTAAAATAAAATACTTACATAGGACATGGCTTACATAGTCATAGTTACTTAACAGTCATCACTTTATTTTATCTTTGTTTAGCTGTTTACTATCTCTCGAAGTGATACAAATTATTCTATATTAATATACTAGCCGTACTGCACTGTAACATCGATTTTCTTATTCTTTACGGGATACGTACTCAACTGCACATCAAAAAACAAATAGCCCTCCTGAGCTGGATTCCACATATCGTACCTCGATGGTTGTCAACATGGAAGTGAAATCATCAACAAATATTATTCTTCTGAGTGGGAACGAAAAATTTTTTAAGATGACGTTTATTTATCTCACGTGCATTTAGACGACGGCACAACTTAGCAAATTCTTTCTAAAATCTCTATAGGCGGAACTGAGATAAAATAAAACAGTAAATAGCTTTGTTTAAACTACAAAATGTTTAGATTATCAATCTTAGAAACACATAAAGATTAAGAATCTTTTTTGGCTCCCACGATATATTGGGTAGATCAAAAATGCTATAGCATATCTGTGATTTCTCAAAGTCTCTATTCTCGATCTATGTTTCATTGTGGTTTATCCTGACACTGGTCTTGCGGTTTTTCTGACGTAGAAATTGTAGCATCCACAGGATATTATATAGATACAGTTTTTCAATCTTTCTTGTGTGTTAATGGGTTTTGTTTTGAATAGGACAAATCTTGGTGTATTGGTTGTTTTGAATGTTGTTGTGGTGTTGTACTTCCTATCCTCTTGAGTTTTCCTGATAAGCCCTTTACATATGGTGTTGTTATCATCTTTAGGTCTCTTCTTGTGAGTGTTTCTGGATTGCGTGTGATCTTAATAAATGACAATGGGTAGTCATTTTTAATCAGAACCTTTGTTAGCAGGTTTTTTTCTTTCTGAAATGCATTTTCATTAGAGCAGGTGCTTCGGTCTTTATCATTGAGTGATTTGATAATTTTTTTTTGGTGTTTACTTTAAATATCTTTTGGTGTGGGTTAGGTGAGTTATTGTTTTCTTTTTCCATGGTGAATTAAATTTATTCTGCTTTGTTTTTTATATCCATCAAAAATTTATTCAGTGCTTCTGGTCCGTTAGACCAAATGGAAAACACATCATCTACATACCTCTATTACACTGGATTCTTTGTATAGTTTGTGTACCATATTTTATTCAAAATCCTCCATGAATACGTCTTATACACAATATATATATATATATATATATATATATATATATATATATATATATATATAACGACATAAGATAACGATGAACCACTGGTTCATTCAAAACATCACCTACAATCTTATATACAATATATATATATATATATATATATATATATATATATATATATATATATATATATACAAGAATTACTGGATATTAGTGACTGTCAATATAAACAAACAACACAGTTTATTAGGGTTGCAGTCAGAAAATTGGCCGGGATGTTAATGAAACACTCTTATGACTTTTTGTCTAGTTTTCGGAATGGTTTTATTCCTTTTTCAAGACACTGTAATAAGAAAAAAAGTGTAAATATTTATAAAATATCACAATTCTTCAGTGCAACTTACTAGTCGTTGAGATTATTTACAAAAGCAGAGACACTCAACATTAATAACACACTAGGCTGTTAAATAAACTCATTTTCGGTTCTCCGTTTCCTTCGCATTTTTCTGACAACCAAAATTTTCATAACAATGAGGTCCGACAATTACCATTGACACAGAACACATCAGTGATACCATCTAAAATAACTTATGGTTGCCTACTCTACATTCCAGTTTTGACACCGAAGCTAATGAACATCTTCAAAAATGTTAGTGATTTAAAAATTACAACCAAAAATGTGAAAACGATATCGAAGTTGTACACAAAAACAAAAGATCCTTTCACAATACAGGAGTCATCGAATATTGTTTATTCTATACCGTGTAATAATTGTAACAAAATATATATAGGAGAATCATCTCGTAATTTTCACAGTAGGGTGATCTCACATCGTAGAGATATAAAAACCAAAAAAATAAATGCATGTGCATTGACAGAACATGCATTAACGTTGAAACATGAATTTAATTTCGAGGATTCCTGTATTTTGGCAAAGGAAAAGAACCATTCAAAACGTGATTTCTTGGAAATGTGTTCCATAAAATCGAGTACATCTTGCATCAATAAAAAGTCAGACATAGATAAACTGAGCAACATTTATTGTTACTTACTGGAAAAACATGCAAAATAAAATTAATATCTACCTGTACCCGTACCCACACAAATTACAGTTATATGCATAACATGTTGCATACCATTAAGACAGGTTTAAAAATTAAAATCACCTAAGATGGGCCTCTAGTATTTCTTAAAAAGAAATATGATATTAAATACACCTAATTACTTTTTAATCAAAGGATTTTTTCTTTTTGTTCTCTATGTGCCAGAGTTAAAACACACCAGTAAAAGATGACAACAAAATTTTTACTACTTTTACCTAAATTTTAAAGAATTTTAAATGTATTTTGTCCGCTATTTTATATTATGTGTATGTTATTAATGTTGAGTGTCTATGCCTTTATAAATAATCTCAACGACTAGTAAGCTGCGCTGAAGATTTGTGATATTTTATAAATATTTACACTTTTTTTCTTATTACAGTGTCTTGAAAAAGGAATAAAACCATTCCGAAAGCTAGACAAAAAGTCATAAGAGTGTTTCATTAACATCCCGGCCAATTTTTTGACTGCAACCCTAATAAACTGTGTTGTTTGTATATATATATATATATATATATATATATATATATATATATATATATATATATATATATATATAACAATACATACATACAAACAGTTTTAACACAAACATATACCACAAAATACACTAAACAGTAAGAATTTGATATTCTTAGGGTAAAAACACCACCCTCAGATTTTTTCAGCCATTTACATGCTGTTTGCCTAAAAGAATATCAATTTTTGAAATGACATAACCAAAACAAATATTTTTGGTTATACATTTTCTCAGAATTTGTATAATAATCTTTTTTGAAAACGATTCCCGGAGTGAAAATCGAAACGTCAAACATTAATTAGTTAAAATTGTGGATAAAAAAAGTTGATTGTGGCTCAATCCCATATAAACACAATATTTATTTTAGACATGCCACTAGAAAGTAGTTTTAAAACCTTGTGAAAGAAATCTTGGGTAACAGAGGAGATACTTGATAAAATGGAAGACACGTATTTACCTAAACTAAAAATGGCGTTTAAGGACTACAAAATAATACAGCCCAATATAACATAATAAACAGGGACACACGAAATAAAATATGACAAGTAAAAGAAAAGTGTCTAGAAGAATAATGTCAAGAGGCAGAAAGGTTCATCAGAAATTTAAACAGTTACAATTTTTATCTTTTCAAATGTAGCCGACATTGACTGTGGTACTAGTCGATCTGATTGTAAAAGTATTAGGGTAAACCTCGACTCAGTAGTAAATGACTTTTTCTATAAACTTATCAACCAGCTTTCTTGATTAAAGATATACCAATACAGCTTAATTTTCACTGTGTCGTTATTAATTTACCTGACATCTAAGATAAAAATAACAACAATCAGATAAAATGTTGTTAATATTGGTTCAGATCATAAATCACTGGAATTTGTTTTGATGAATACTCAAAAAGTGTTAGCTTTAGTTTAGTAGATTAAATATTAAGTTATATTTAATAATGAACGATATATGCATCCTGTATATTTAAAGCGATTTTAAACACATGGTTTTGTGTAATAATTTCATTGAAACTAGTATTATGTACAATTCAACATCCAACAGCGTGTCAAAAGTAAAATATTTCGCCATTTGTCTCGTTTCTGGCAATTCTCATAACCACAACATTTTGTGAAAACTAATCATTTTATTTTGGGTCAAAACAATAAATCAACATATTTGGTTGTTATTGTCCACGGACGAGCGACTCTCCGATGACAAAAATGAGTATGACGTCTATGCCGTTTTTGTTTAAGGGTAAATATATAAATAACATGGTCTTGGTTTTCAATACAATTCAGTTTGTGGTTACACAAAATTCGAATAAACAAACGTTGTTGAGGGATTGTTATGCTTTCATCTGTAAAATGTAGTTATTGTATTTGTTAATAATAAATCGGATCTTTTATTATATAAATATGTATATATAAATATGTATATATACAGGGTGAGTCATGAGGAACTTTACATACTTCTACCATATGTAGAGTCCCTCAGGGAGCATATCATGTGGCCACTAAAAAATGGCAACTCCTCTTCTTTATTAATTAACAGGGTGATTTGTGTAATTGACCATTTATTTCATTTTACTGTAGTGTTTATACGGCGCATTTGATTTTTTTAATTTTTGCATGATACAGTACACTACTATCAAGCATTCGACTGGTATTAGCTAAACTAAAAAATTCCAGGACTGGCTTTGGAAAAATTAATTTAGGGATTCGTATTAAATATTACACCCTGTATAAATTTTTTTTAAAATGCAATAAGTGATTTTCAAACTACATAAATAGCCAATGAAAACGACATATGCGACAATGTTGTCGCACTTTTATTAAATTTTTAGTGAACGATCAAATCTTACCAAAAATAGAACAACCATAATGAAGTATCAAATTATAAGGTATTAATTTAAACATATGTTATAAATTTCAAACACTTTAATTAAAATGAGTTCCTACAACATAATCTAATACGTAGAAAATTAACATCTTTACTGTCACTTTGTATTATCTCTACGATAGAATCAATTGTTTTTCAATTTTAAATTTTTACTCATAGATCGTATTGAGACATTATTTTCGATAAATAATAAATTAAATTACATAATAAATATAATACATTGCATTAACTGTACTAAATAAAAATAAATCTAAAAAAGTTTAAAATGAAGGTTGGCGTTGACCGTTTGACGTTTCTTGATATTTTATACCCATTGTCATTATTGTCATTATCAATTGTTATTTATGTGTATAAGAATACATATTTCTTCTGTCATATCTACGTTAAGTACATTGTGTTAGTTTTGGTAGAGCTTTTGTTACTTTCGTTTAAAATGCCACATCAGTTTTCGACCACAGAATATGCAGACATAATATTTGTTTATGGATTCTGTAATGGGAATGGTAGGGCTGCTAGTAGAGAATATCGCAGGAGATTTCCTAATCGTCGAACTCCCAGTCATCCAATATTTGGGTCAGTTTTTAATTATTTGCAAGAAAATGGCACTTTTCCTAGTGGAACAACAGAGCGGCATGTAGATGAAGCGCAGGAAGATGACATTATGGACGCCGTTACTATGAATCCTACAATAAGCACTAGACAAGTAAGTCGAGAACTCAATGTTACTCAATCAAAAGTAAGTAGAGTCTTACAAAAAAATAATCTATACCCATATCACATTCAAATGGTTCAGCGACTACATGCTGGAGATGAGATCGATAGGTTGGAATTTTGTAGATGGATTAACAATAATCGACCAACGCTATACAGGACACTATTTACAGATGAAGCCCAATTTACCAGAGACGGGATAAATAATTCACGAAATTCACATGTGTGGGCAGAAGAAAATCCCCATGCTATTCGAGAACGTCGTTCTCAGTTAAGGTTTTCGGTTAACGTGTGGATTGGTGTCATAAATAACCAATTAGTAGGTCCTCACTTTTTTGATGGTCCTTTAACAGGGCAGGTCTATTTGAACTTTCTACAAAATATTTTGCCGAATTTGCTTGCCAACGCGAACGTTGCTATCCGAGGGATGTATTTTCAGCATGATGGGGCACCCCCACACTTTTTACTGGCAGTGAGACAACATCTCAATAATGTTTATGGCAACAGGTGGATAGGACGTGCAGGTCCTATTTCGTGGCCTTCAAGATCCCCTGATTTCAATCCCGTTGATTACCATATTTGTGGACGATTGAAGCAACTAGTTTACGCAGTGAATATTAATAACCGACAACAGTTAATTGATACAATTATACATTGTTGTAATACTATTAGAAACGATCCCCAGAGCATCCGTAATTCAATACGTCAATTAACAATTCGGCAACAAAAATGTGTACAGGCTGTAGGGTTCTATTTCGAAAATCTATTTTGAATTATTTTTATTTTGTTACCATTATTGTATCTTTTCCAGTTCTAATTTATGGGTTTATCATAACTATGTACATATTTTTAGTTTTTTTTAATTGTTCTTCGTTATTGTTAGTAGTTACTGTTTTTTGTTGTGCAGTGACTCAGTTTATCATTTCAATTAAAATGTTTGAAATTTATAACATTTGTTTAAATTAATTACCTTATAATTTGATACTTCATATGGTTGTTCTATTTTTGGTAAGATTTGATCGTTCACTAAAAATTTAATAAAAGTGCGACAACATTGTCGCATATGTCGTTTTCATTGGCTATTTATGTAGTTTGAAAAACACTTATTGCATTTAAAAAAAAATATATACAGGGTGTAATATTTAATACGAATCCCTAAATTAATTTTTCCAAAGCCAGTCCTGGAATTTTTTAGTTTAGCTAATACCAGTCGAATGCTTGATAGTAGTGTACTGTATCATGCAAAAATTAAAAAAATCTAATGCGCCGTATAAACACTACAGTAAAATGAAATAAATGGTCAATTACACAAATCACCCTGTTAATTAATAAAGAAGAGGAGTTGCCATTTTTTAGTGGCCACATGATATGCTCCCTGAGGGACTCTACATATGGTAGAAGTATGTAAAGTTCCTCATGACTCACCCTGTATATATATATACAATGTTAATATAATTTTATATATAATGTTAATATATAATGTTCCGAAAGATTTCCGCGGTTGGTACAATTAAACCTAGAGCTACGATTAATACTATTATAAAAATTAATATTAAACTCACCAGTCTTCCAGGTTCAACAGCGTTGATTTTCATTGCCCCGAGCTTTCGAAATCCTCTCTGATGTCTTCTTCAGGGCTTTCGAGATCTCAGTCTTCCGAGCCCCCAGACACTACTACACTGATCAATATTCACTTCACTACTGTATACTACTTTATAAAGCTAAGAATAATACAATTACAAGAATTAATATTAAACTCAACAGTCCTCTAGGTTGAATCACATCGATTATCTCTCCCGAGCCTTCAGATACTGGTACACTGATCACTAACAGTTACTGTAATAACGTTAACCAAATCTTACTAAACTAACTACACTACTCTTCTGGAAATTAAAAGAAGAACGACAAAAATGAGTTAGCAAATTTGTTTATACTGTTATCAAATAATAAGAATAATGTATACTTCCATAAATAAATATTTAATAAAATATTTGTTTTTCTAGTTATTGCATTTTTTTGGCCATCAGTATACATTTTCAAATTCTCATTATAAATGAGCTCGATTAAATTAAACTATTACCAGATTTTTTTTTATTTCCAAATAAAAAAAATAAATAATTTGTTAAATTTGTATTCTGAGAACGATTTCTGAGGTGGAAATCTAAACATCAAGTATAACGTATTTTTAATTAAAATCGTGGTTTATTTACTGTGAGGGTAAAATCCACTCATCCCAGATACCTACGGTGTATTAAAATAAAACTCTTTCCGCATTATCGAGGCTTAGGCAAACTGGTAGGCTGGAGTATCTCCTATAAATTTTCCCACAAGTTTGTAATATAATTATTATTTTATTAGTCCAGTCGTCAGAGATTTGATCTCTACAAATGAGACAAGCATGCTGAATTGTGCTGAGAAAGTCAATTTTAGGACCCCAAAAAAGATGCAAAAATGTTTGTCACTCCTTTCCTCTAAAACCCCTCTCGTAGATACTAAATGAAGGAAAACATCGATTTACCAAGGATCTGTACGCCGTAGAAAAAACTGTTTAAGAAAAATGCAGATGAGATAATTTTGAACAAAAGTGTTTATTGGAACTTTTTCTGTGGAGTATTATTATTTTAACCTCTGTAGAGTACTGATGTTTTAAAAATATTTTATATAAACTTTACGTTGGCGTTGGCGCTGGCATTTGCCATTGACCTTGGCGCTGGCTATCATATTATTTATTTTTTATATTTTATTGAATTTTATTTTTTTATAATTTTTTATAATTTTATTTAATTAATTTAATTTGATTTAATTTAATTTAATTTAATTTGATTTAATTTTGTTTACTTAAATTTTATTTTATTTACTTATTTTATTTATTATTTAATTTTATTTAATTTGATTTAGTTTTATTTAATTTCATTTAAATTTATTTATTTAATTAAATTTTATTAAATTTTATTTAATTATATTTATTTCATGCAAAATGTTTTAAAATAAAAATTAGCCTACTCGGTATACCGAAGGTAACCGCACCCGTCTCGATTTTTCGAGTCACGTTAAATAGGATTTCGGGCCCGTGCAAAACATCATACCAAGCAATGAAGAAGTATTCACTTCAAAAATAACAATAAAAAGCTACTTAAGAAAATATTTTTTGTTGCAAATCCAAAACAAAGCAACATCCCGTTGTTTTCTTTTATAATTTCGTAATAAAAATACGATAAATATTATTATTTTACCGTTGTACTCCCGTTAAAAAAATATATAGCAAATTTGGTCAGCTATAACCCAAAATATGCCATTTTTTCCAAGCGCTTTAATTCGAAACCGTGTTGGATTTGTTGTGGAGCGCGGCTGGCACTTCAATCGGTGCCACCCCTTTTACTCTAGCCAGAACGCAAAGCAACACTCTTGTTTAAACAATTTTTTATTATTTTCTTTACTAAAAGTTTTGTTAAAAAAAAAGACTTTTTTTATAAAATATTGGTTAATTTCAGCCATAAACTTTTTTTCCATAGGTTATTTAGTCCAGTCGTCAGAGATTTGACCCCTAAAAATCATCTAAACAAGCTGAATTATACCAAGAATATCAATTCTGAGACCCTAAAAAAAATGAAAAAAAATTTACCACTTTTACTTCCCTCTAAAACCTCCCTCGTCCTCCTATTTTTAGTAAAAACGCAAAATAATCGATTTACCAAGAATACTACGCCGTAGAAAAAAATATTTCAAATAAAAAATGTAGCTGAGATAATTTTGAACAAAAATGTTCATTAGCACTTTTTGCGTAGAATGAACCGTTCTCTCAAAAACAACGCATGAAGCGACCGGCTATTTTGAATGTTAGTTCCGCAAGCGAAATCATTGTTAAATAAAATTTGTA
This sequence comes from Diabrotica undecimpunctata, assembly GCF_040954645.1. Classification (NCBI taxonomy): domain Eukaryota; kingdom Metazoa; phylum Arthropoda; class Insecta; order Coleoptera; family Chrysomelidae; genus Diabrotica; species Diabrotica undecimpunctata. Next base: position 41,547,516 of record NC_092804.1, on the reverse strand, counting down.
TCAACTCGACGATAAAAAATCTATATGTTTTGATCAGAGTGTCCTACTGACAAAAATCAAAACGCGATGGGCGAAGAGGGCAGCTTTCATATGCAATTTGGTCGCAAATAAAGTCAGTTTCTATAAAGCTGTTCAATAAATAAACTTTGCGCGAATTTTGCCATTTTTTACGATTCTCTTGAGGTCAATAAAATTTATTACTTTTATTAACCGATCGTACAGAAATTTTCAATGTTAGAGACCAGTCTTTAAAACCTAAACTCTATTTTCACTATTTGGGAGAGTGAGTCATCGTTTAAAGGCGTAGAAGTGGGGAAAGACGTATGAAAATCCAGTGGCGTTCACTCACTTTTATTTCAACGTTAATTATATTATATTGTTTAAATATTATTGTTCAAAATAGGCCACAATATATTTATCTGGTTTTTACTGAAGTTTCAATCTCTATATCCAAAGTCCGTTTTCAAAGATATAAATTATGGTTATATTTATTTTATTTGTTTATTATTATATATTTATATATTCTTATAATATTTTCTTTTTTTTTCCTAACTTTAAAAACGGTCTCTGTAATAGAGATCGAAACGTCAGTAAAATAAACATGTAAATAGATGTATTGTGACTTATTTCCAACATTCTCCCTAAAAATACGGAATGCCACAAGCAAAAGCCACAAAAAAAAATAAATATTGCTATCATTTGTATATTTGAAAACGATCTCTTTATATAGAGATCGAAACGTCAGTAAATTAAACCTATGAATAAATATTTTGTGGCTTATTCCCTACTGTCTCCTAAAAATACAGAATGCCACAAACAAAAAGCTATAAAAAACAAGTAATTTTGCAGAAAGCTTACTGATGCCACCCGGTTGCCGCGGAAGTTACGCTAAAACGTCTTTTGACGTGATCCGCCCTTAAAGAGTTACACAATGAAATGTTTTTAAAACAAATTTTAAGACAGTTTCCACACCACCCGAGAGGTATGTCTTGTGGCGCGTTACTTTTTTTTTAAATGGGTGTTCGCCAAGAGCCATATTTTCCCATTAAATAAAATAAACAAAACACTTAAACAGTATAAAACAAAACAAAATAAAATCCTATAAAAGAAAATAAAATTCTATAAAAACAAAATAAAAATAATTTTGGATGTAACAAAACATTGTTCTATTCTAACACAAACACTATACACACTTACTATGTTCTTCTCGTTTTTTTTTGTTTTTGGTTTTTTTATGCTGATGTTCCTACTAAACTATTAGAAAATATTATTCGCTGTCTAAATCTGAAGATGTAGTTCTGCTATCGCTGTCATTATCTTCACCTGGTGTAATTATAATTGGCTCTAGTAAAACGTCGACATGAGTGTCAAGTTCCCACATACGATATTCTTCTGTAATTATGTGGCCTATACATTTAGCCCATTTCTCTGGAGTTACATGGAGGATTGCTTGAATCAAAAGTTCCTTAACTTCGTTTAATTTGAACGTTTTGTTATTGCGTGCTACTTCTCGTTTCACTTGCGCCCAGATAAGTTCAATGGGATTAGGTTCGCAATGATAAGGTGGTAGACGCAGAACTTTAACACCATAATCTTTTGCAGTTTCATCCACAACATATTTAAGATATTCACTTTTCCTTAACCGTGCAATGTCAAGTAGTTGAATTTTGAGCATTGATTCTTCGTATGCAATCCCCTTTTCTGTAAGCCATTCTTGAATTTCCCTTTCCGCCATGCCGTCGTCGGTAATTGTTCTAGTCTGCGGCTATGATATGGCGCATTGTCCATAACAACCACAGACCCAGATTCCAATTTTGGTAAGATTCTCTTAAACCAGCGCTCAAATACTTCAGAAGTCATTTCTTCATGATAATCACCTGTTTTTTTCGACTCAAATTGAAGCAAACCATCATCAAGGAACCCTGTATCACTTCCTATATGGGTGATGATTAAACGCCGTCCCTTTCCTGATGGAGCCTTTAATCCTGTAGACCAGCCTTCTATAAATGCTTCGCGTTTACTTTTTACATTTAAATCTTGCGAAACTTTTCCAACTGTATGACCTTCGCATCCAGTGCTGCGAATTTTTCGTATTTCTTCTAAATATTTTCTTCTCCACAGAATAATTTTATTTTTTTCTAATAGCATACTTTTTCTGTTGCGTTTTACGTATCAAAAGTTCATTTCGTGCATGGTCCTGATTAAGACCCTACGAGATATCTTGGGTAAAGAGTCATCATTTTCGAGCTCTTGAGAAATTTTTTTCAGTGTTGGAATTTCACTCCGAAAATAAAATGAATGAATTTTTCGACGTATAATATTTCTTGTCTCGTCATCCAAAACAATGCTTTTCCTACCTCTAGTTTTACCTTTTTCTTGCTTTTTATTTTCCGATGTATTTTTAAGTACACGATAAATACAGCTAACGGATACTTTTGTTAAACTGCTACAAATGTCGACCGCTTGGCTAACGTTTAATGCCATTTTTCTGCCGACAATTCCTTCATAAACGTTTCGTATCATTACCTTCTCTTCGGACGTTAACATTTTCCGTCTCTTTTGCGGCTTTTCATTCTTGGAATCAACATCAGAATTTTGCTGTCTTCTCTTGGAACAACTCGGTTTTTCGTCCATTGTATTTCAATAATCTGGATATATACTATATACAATAATTTCAAAGAATATAACTAAATATTTACTATAAAACGACAAACTATAACCCTCTTATTATCAATAACACATTTTATCAATACTACAATACAGTATTGATAAAACAGTATTGACAACAATAAGTTTACAAACTTATCACATAAAATATACTCACAAAAAACACATGCACTATTTACCCATAGAAACACCAATGTTTCCTTCGTTCATTTCTTCGGCAAAAAATAATAAAAACTAGTTTTACTGCATGTCTGGATCCGAATTGTAAAACCCAGTTCCCTCGCTAATTCCAACATTGCCAAACGATTGAAAAATAATGTTTTAAAATATCGATTTTTATTTTATAAATTTAAATACGTAACGAAACGGAACATATAAATAAAATTTATTTTATTACAAGTTTGTGCTTAATTTTTACTATTGAAAAAATCATGTTTTTTGGTATTTTTATGACGGTAATAATCGCTGCGTGGAAGAATACAGGTTTTGTATGACCATAATTATTACTTGTGAACAAGATTTGGCTACACTGTACGACAACTCCTGGTCAGTTTTTCTATAGAGAAGCACAAATAAATATACTACTTTATATATTCTGTAATTTCTTATGAGGAAACGCAAATTGCAATCGAGAAAACAGGCAGTTTTCGAGGGCCGCTGTGTACATTTTAAATTTGAGGATATTCGGCGTTTAAACTATGATATCACTCTTCTGAATTAAGGGTTTCTACTATAAAACATAAAAATTCGATTTTGATTTTTGGCAACAAATATAAAGCATTTAAAATATGACTGAAAACTCAGAATAAACTTTTACATTACAAATGATCGCACGTCACGGGAAATACCTCCAAGAAGACGCCCTTGGGTGTGATTTATAGCAGAAGTTAAGTACTTTTAAAAAACGTACTAGTGTAATTAAAAAAGAGCAGTTTTAAATGTTTTAGATCGTTTATAATCGTATAAAATAAAGTTTAAATTCAGCGTTTTTTAAGCATATTTCAAATGCTCCACATTTGTTGCCAAACTCAAAACTAAAATTTCATGCTATATGTTTTAGAGATTAGGTTCTAGTTATGTAAACTCCGTAATGCCCGGTCAATGAATACAGGGGGATACATTTTATTAATCCCATGAGAATCATAAAAAATGGTAAAAATCGCGTCACATTTATTTATTTAACGCCTTTATAAAATCCGAGTTCAACTGCAACAAAATACAAAAATTGCATACGAAAGCTGCACTTTAACTTTAAAAAAATGCTTCTTGATTTTTGTCGATAAGATACTTGGATTAAAAGATATCGAATTTTTACCGTCGAGCTGATACAAATTTTATTGGACATTGATTTCGCGCATGTAACTGACTTAAGCACTTCATTTTCTTTTCTCATGCGCTGTAGGACCTCAACGTTGGTGACATGGTCCACATGCGATATTTTTAGTATCCTCCTGTAGATCCACATCTCGAAGGTTTCAATCCGCTTTTTTTTTGGCTTGCGTCAGTGTCCAGGATTCAACTCCATAAAGTAACACTGGAAGAATATAGCACTTCATTATCCGCATTTTGGTTTCCAAACTGAGATTACTGCAGCACAGCAAGGATCTCAACTTGATAAATGTAGACCGTGTCATTTCAATTCTGGATCAAGCCTCTTGAGCGTAGTCCCATTATGAGCTGAGGGTAGTTTTGAGGTAAATAAATCTGTCGACTCTCTGGATCTCTTTGCTACCTGCCATTAGTGCCCTGGAATCTAAATTTGCAGCTGACAACCATGAATTTAGTTTTCTTAATACTCGTATTAAGGTCTAGTTCGTATGTTACGCTTACAGTTCTCACAAGGTTTAGTAAGGCTTGTGGATCATTTAGGCTGGTTGCTAGTAATATAGTGTCATCGGCGTAGAGGATATTATTGATGTATTCACCGTTTACTTGGATTCCCGTCTCTAGGTTTGTGAGGGCTTCAGAAAAAATTTCCTTAGAGTATATTATATTAAAAAGAGTTGGCGAGAGCACACAGCCTTGCCTTACTACTCGCATGATCTTCACTTGGTCGGTCAGCTGGTCTTTGACCTTGAATTGAACACGCTGGTTCCAGTATAAATTCATGATGATCTAAATGTCCTCCTCATCAAATCCTACCCTTTGTAGGGCGGCATAATTCAGCTTGATCGTATGATTTTTAGAAGTCAGTGGTATTTTGGTGTCTGACGACTGGAGTAATTATAATTAATATATGTCTTAAAGAAGAAAATAAGCCCCAGATTATTGAGAACCATTCAGTTAAATTATCTGGACCAGCCTTAGAAATTGGGTTATTTTTCAAAAAATCTTTTAAACAAATTAAATTTTGCAAGCCGATCTTTTGCACATTATTCAAACATAATAAGACCCTCAAGTTCAGGTATATTTAAAAAAAATTAATAAATAATAAAAAAGTTATTAACAATATTCAAAAACAGCGATTTTGTTGTTCATTTTGCAATAACTTTTTTGTTTGTCATTCTATTTTAAATTGGGCATATCTCATTTTGTGTATCTTTTTTTTCTGAAAAAGTTGTCAAATCACTAAATAGACAAATTTTCAAGTAATAAGCAAAATATTGAATTTAACGTTTTCATTGTTTATTTAAAAATATTTCCAATAAAATATTGATTAATCCCTAGATGATACTCTTTTTGTAATATCTTATACTACAAATTTCAATTGTCAAACCCGTCGATATAGTTGTGACAAAAAAGGTTTATCTTTTACTAATTTTATTTGAAAGGGGACAAAACAAAATGCGCGAATTATAGAGGAATTTCACTTCTAAATACGGCTATAAAACCCCCTCAAACATCATTCTTAGTAGACTAATCCCTTGTACTGAAAATCTCCTAGACGAATATCAAGCCGGTTTTAGGGCAAACAGATCAACAGTAGATTAACTATTCACGCTGAGACAACTTCTAGAAAAGGGATGGGAGTATAACAGACCCATACAAAATCTTTTCATGGACTTTTGACAGACATATGATAGCGTAGAAAGAAGCCAAGTATGGAATGACATGGCGGAGTTCTCAATACCAAAGAAACTCATTCGGATGACCAAAGTCTGTATGGAGGGTGGAATATCTAAAGTACGTGTAAATAATGTAAAAACTGTCTGGCAGCTTTGAAATCAAAAGTGGACTCAAACAGGATGATGCGTTATCTCCACTACTTTTTAACCTTGTATTAAATAAAAGACATAATCCAATCTGGAAATCACTGTCTATTCACACTGGATAAGCTCATAAAATCAAAAAATCTTACAAGAAGTTCAAAGATCAAAATCTATAAATCCATCGTCGGACCTGTAATAACATACGGATGCGAAACGTGGACCATGACCAAAGCAAACGAAGAAAAGCTGAGACGCTTTGAACGAAAAAAATTTTCGGACCTCATCATGACATCACTACATCATAAGATCAGAACCAATATCGAATTAAAAGCACTCTACAATAACGCCGATATTGTCCAAGAAATTAAATCACAGCGACTAAGATGGACAGGCTACGTGCACAGACGGCATAACGAGAGACTTGTAAAACTGGTATGAGAGGAGATTCCCACAGGCAAAAGACCACTCGGATGTCCCAGAATGCCATGGAGAGATAACATCCAAGCAGATCTCCGGAAAATAAACATAACATTTGACCCTAGGTTGATGGAAGACCGAACAAATTAGAAACAATTATACAGTCAGCCAAGAACCACCTAGGGTTGTAGCGCTACGTGATGATGATGAATTTTATTTGACTATAGATATATATTTTTACACTTTACTTGGATTTATCTTTTAACTGCCATGCGAATGTCTGTTATTTTAATTATTACTGTTGTAGATCATATCATTTCTGTAGACCTAAATCAAAAACGTCAGAAAACACTCTTCCAGGCATAACAACAAAAATAATTAAGAGAACACGTTGTTTTTTTATATCATAAATATTTTAAAGATCTTTATTTTTAAACATTTCCTTATTAGGGAATGAGTAGATTATATTTTACCATATTTTTCAAGCTTAAATAATATTTATTGACTAATATTTTACATAATTCTCTCCTATTGTACGTTGAATTAAAAATGTATCGATTTTTTCATTTACTTATCTTTTTTTTTCAGTGGTAATTGCGAACGGAGAAGGAGAGAACAGAGGGGTAAGTGTTATTTAATTCCTCTTTTAAATTTATTATCGGAATTGGTTTTCGACCGGTTTGGTTAATACCATAAATACAATTTTATCTCCAGATATAAGTAGATAATTTAATGCAATGATACAATGGGTTTAGTCGATTCAGTTTAAATAAATGATGGCTTTTTATTTGTAATTGATAATTCTTTTAATGACTGGTTAAATGTTTTATGCTTATAAAATAATAGTCAACAATTTTGTTTCTGATTGACGCTGTATTTAACTGCATAATTTAAAAAATTTCCGTCTGTTTTATTTCCTTGTCGACCCCATTAACAGACGTACTTATTTCAATGTATTGTTGAGTAGGTATTTTTACGCGCTTTCCTCTTTCTTTTTCCTCACGTGAAAACAATTTTGAATAGCCATATTACATTACGAGCCTAGAAACGCAATAACACACAATACTCTAATAGGAGGAATGATATTATAGAGAAAAAAATAAGAGAATAAATGTGTTATAAATAAAACAAAGTTTATTGTGTAAACGGTTTATTTTAGAGTGGAATAGAAATATGCTTTATTGTCACTGAAAATTGCACAACTTTATGGACAAAACTTACAAAAAGTCAAAAAATCGGTTGCCTGTAAAGTCGGTTTTACGGGCGAAGATTTTACGTGACAACGTCTTTTTCTCGGTAGAATATTTATTGATATGAATATTATTAAATTGCACAATAGTTGTTTGCAGTTGAAACGCGCTGTTTCTTCTCAATCGACTGAATTACGATTGATTGCAGAGTGATTTAAACTAATAATTTACTTAACACTATCAACATTTGTCAATAGTATGACATAACCTATAAACTCAGTTTCTCAACTTTTGTGTCAATCTAACAATTAATCAATCAATCATAGTTTACGATAATGAAATATTAGTGTACAATTATTTACCTTTATTGTTGTAGTTGTTGTAAATGACGAATCTAAGCACTCCACATTTTCACTACAGACACAGCTGACGATACTTTAACCACACGTGTGAACTTGTATTATGACGCTTTCTCGGTTTTCCAACGCCAAGAACGCTCGAGAAAGACAGAGACACAAGCACGCACCAATTCAACGCGCCTAATTCTCTAGTGCTGCGCGCGCAGCGGACCGATCATGTTTGAGTGGGAGAGGGACGCAAGGCATTCGCCGGTCCGGCGGGCCTCTCTCTCGTTCGGTGACTCATCGTAACAGACGTGAGCGGGAGTTACACTTTTTCATGAGTGACTCCGAGCCACAACCTAATTTAAGACGTTGTCACGTCAAAAAATAACAATAACAATTAAAATTTACTAAAATTACAGAAATCGTCAGTATCACAGAATCACAAAATAAAAGGATAATAAAATATACAATCCATTGCAAAATTTAACTACACTGCAAATTGCGTAATAAAATCTTACGAACTAGTTTACAAATAAGTTTAAGTAGCTGCATGTGATACCCAAATACATAAAAAATACTTTAGTTGCTTGTACCTAAACGTACTGTAATTTCTTAGTTATTCGTTAAGAAACTCTTCCACCGAATAATATGGTCTTTCAGATAGATAGGCTTTTGTCAATTTACGGATCTTAAGGAAAGAAGACGGGATCGGTAAATACACATCAAAGCTTGAATTTCTGGTGGAGTAGTCATGATTAGGTCTTGCTGGAAAAACATGTAGGTGTTTGATTTTTGAAGTAGCTTCTGTAATGTGTTATTCTACTGAGGCCAAAAACATATTGTATTGCTCTTTTTTGTAATTTAAAAATAACATTAGATTGGGCAACTGTACTAGAACCCAAAAAAGGAAGGCCATATCGAAGATGAGACTCGAACAAAGAGAAATATGATATTTTGGAAGATGCTAAATTAATTTCCTTCAAAACAGATCTTATTGCATAGCAGGCTGATGCTGGTTAGCTTTGTTGGGCTTACTTAACAAATCGATATAAAGCGACCATTTAAGGTTGCTGTCTATAAAAATACCAAGATATATTCGGTGGCAAAGACATTGGTAGTAAATTTCTTGATGTACAGTAGTGAACGCATATTCTTGGCTGATATGCGGATACCCTTGGTAGTCCAAGGTTTGTGATGTTTTGACTTTTATTTTTAATTAAAAATGACTTATTAAGAATACAGACATGCTTATCTAAAAAATTTCTGAAATTATAGTCCACGTCCACAGAGGGAAAGTGCCATCCAGAAGTCAAGTACAAATTTTGGAATTTGCGAAAGTTCTGGGCTGAAAAAATCCTACCTAAACGTTGCGTTTTCGAGGATTGTTTATTAAAAATGTCAAACTTGGTATATACTGCTTCATGGTCAGAGAGTCTCAGACTAATAATTGTAGAACGTACATCAAGGGGGTGAGAAATCTGAGACAATATAATCAATTATCGTAGATGTTGTTTTAGTTATTCTTGTAGGAGAATTAACGTGCATTGTGAAACCATACGATTCGAATATATCGATCAATGATACTTGGGTAGCACAAGCAACAGCGTAATTAATAATATCCAAGTCACCGCATAGAATCTCTGCTTTTATTGTGCAGATCGTCTAACAAATTTAACAGGCTCTGAAAAAATAGTGAATTCTCTTCAGTTTGAATGTTCTTACACAAAGATGACTAGACGTTAATCAGGAAGTACATGCATGTTTTATCGATTTTAAAAAAGCGTTTGACAGAGTATGCCATGATAAGCTAAGAGACATTCTTGAAAGAAAGGACATAGATAATAAAGATCTGCGAATAATTCTCAATCTATATTGGAATCAGAAAGCTAAAATCAAAATAGAAAATGAGATATCACAAGCAATAGAAATACGTAGAGGAGTACGACAGAGATGCATTTTGTCACCGCTGCTATTTAATGTTTATATTGAAAGCATCTGCCAGGAAACACTTTTGCAAGCAAACGAAGGAATCGTAATCAATGGAGAGGTTGTAAATAATATTCGATACGCAGAGGACACTGTACTAGTCGCAAGAACAGTAGAAGAATTACAACGATTACTTACAAATATAAATATTGCCTGCAACAATTACGACATACGTATCAACATCAAAAAAACCAAGTATATGTTCTTCAGTAAGAACATGACACAACCAGCACATATTAGTATAAACGGCATTCAAATTAAAAAAGTATCAAGTTACAAATACTTGGGTACTTCAATAAACGAAACTGGAGACCAAAACTATGAAATAAAACGACGTATCGAAATTGCTGGGGCCACTTTCATAAAGATGAGGAAATTCTTCTGCAACAGAGATATAAGCATCTCTCTCCGATTAAGAATGCTAAGGGGCTACGTATTTAATACGCTAACACGATAAGTTGGGTTAAAAGAGTTACAGACTTGGAAGTAATGCAAAGGACCCAGAAATTTTGTCAACGATCAAACAAAGAAAACTCCGATATTTGGGTCACCTGATGAGAGGACATAAATACGGATTACTTTAAAATATAATGCAAGAAAAAATAGAAGAAAAACGGAATCCAGGCCGTAGAAGAATGTCATGGTTGCGTAATTTCAGAGAATGGTTTGGCTGTACCACTAATGAACTTTTTAGGTCAGCTGTAAACAAGATCAGGATAGCCTTGATGATTTCCAATCTCCGATAGGAGTGACACAAGAAGAAGAAGAAGAAAAAATAGTTCCGTAGAAGAGTCAGGTGATCTATAAATGCAGAGAATGTATAGATTAAGATTCTTGTTATAAACCAATGAAAACTCAAAAAAGGATTCATTCAACAGAAAGTCATATTTTGTTATAGGAGAGAAATTATTATTTGTAGAAAGAATTAGGGTGCCACCATGAGCTGAACTTGGACGATCATACCTAGCAATTGTGGTATATTTTTCTACAAAAAAAGGCTAGTTAACTTTAAGTCAGTGTTCGGTAACCGCAATTATCGAGGGAAATCCTAATTCCGCTAGAAACAAAAATAATTCAGCTATTTTATATCTTATAGAACAAATATTAATCAGAACCATTTTAAAGTTGTCATCATCATTATTCAACGGAATAGTAGTTTCGGTGACTTTCTTTTGATTTTTGTAGGTGAATAATTCTTTCCAAAGTGAAAAAGGACCTAAAAGCAGCAATATCAGCTTCCACCTCAGTTTTACCAATTCCATAGGCATCATATAAATAAAAATAAATATAATTTGATAGTAAATTTATTTATTATATAAACAAATAAGATATTTAAAAATAATAATTGTATTTATATGAAACTATTTTAAAACGAGAAGTGCTATAAAAATTTAAACAACTGATTTAATATTATTATTAATTGGAAGACATTTATGACTTTTAAATTTTGACAATAGTTACGAATCGAATTTTTTATTGACATATATTCTTTTAATTTTTTATTTCTCATTTAATTTCTGTATTTTGTTAGTTATTTTTCATGCAGTTTGTAATTTAAACCAGCTTAGAATAAATATGTGATGACTAGGAACGAATTGATCGAGAGTACTGAGTCGATATGAAGAACCGCTATTTTATGACGCTACCCGTGACGCCTTCTCGTAGCGCTAGTTTCGTGACGCTAGCCTTAGCATTTTACTATAGAGAAAAATGACATCTAACGCCATTATAGAGGCTTCGCTTTAATAAAGAATAATACTAACATGTTAAACACTGCGATGTATGTACTTTTGTATTTGAATTTCGATAAGTGAATTTAATTAAACATAGGTATATGTACTTAATAAACGTCGAGTACTATTTCTTATATAATTGTAACACTAATTCCCCACAATTTCTTACAATAAAATGAAATTAAGCTTTTACTCTTCCTTTCAACGTTGCTAGTGCACTATATTGCAAGTAATCAATCTTAATTCCGTTCTTACAAAAAATTGTGCAGCAGAATTATTGTTGCTTAGCTCTTCCCAGTGACTTTCGTTCTTTGAACTAATTGCTAAACGCCTTATATAAATGCGATTATGGAACGGGAAAATCTCAGTGGATTTAATCAGGGCAAGCAGAAAGAAGAGTAAAAAACAATGAGTAGTTTAACATAGAAAATCAATGAATAATCTTATTTAGTTTTAGTTTTTGTATTGTGAGATCCAGTAAATTAAATTAAATAATTAAAAATAACAAGAGAACGTATTTTCGTTAATGAAAAATAAAAGATTATTAACAAAATAATAAAAAAATTTTAATGAATTAAAAAGAATCTTCTTATGTTTAACTTCTTCTGTGGAGGTTACTTATTAACATGGCAATTTACAATTTCAAAACTTCTGCACGGAATAATTCGACCAATCTTTCCTTGTGTTATAGGCTGTAGGAACTCATTCTTGTGCCTTTAGGAACGTAATTAAGAAACTTAAGTTTTTTTTATAGTAAATTCACATTCAATTTTCAGTATTCTTAGCACTGTGTGTCTTGTGATTATCTGCTTAAGACACTCTGAGAAAGCGTCTGTAGACCCATACTTCAAAGGCCACTTTTTAAGACGTTCATTATTTAAATTTTTCAGATTTCCACACTGTATAGGAATGTGAAAAAAACGTAACACCTAAGCATTCTGATTCATTGAAAAACACATTTTCCCATGTGTTATTTCCATTATTTCTTGTCTGTTTTGATAAGTAAAATTTCAACATTCAATCAAAAATAGTCAATCATATAAGGTTTTATGTATGTATGTAATAGTCTATCACATAATGTATATTCAATGTTAATCAATGTTCAATATTCAGGACTAATGGATCCCTTTCAGTCTGCCCGCGTACAAGGTCACAGACATGTCACGAGACGCTTGCTCTATTTGACTCAACTAGATATAGCATCCAAGTATTCGTTTCTCCAGTTAATAACTCGAGGGGAATCCATAATTAATGATTGCTTATTAATTTTCTTGTATCGAAAACAAATGTGATTCAAAAGTCTTGATAAAGAAAGGCGAATATGTAATAGAATAGTCTTTAACAAGTTGGTCTCAGCGTCTTCTTCATTTACTGCTTTATATGTAAAAAAGTCACTCCGCTTTTCACGTGGTTAAATTTTATTTGTAACAATTTTCCAAACTGTTGTATATGACATCCTTGTCAATCTAGATGTTTTTAAACTGTTTGTTCGGGCTGTTAGGCCGTTGTCTTCTGAGATTAGTTCTCGACGTTTCGCCAACACTAGGGGTTGGCATCTTCTGGAGATGTTACTGCTTCGCTTGTAAGCTGAAACTGACGCTGCGTTTATGTATATACTGAGGCCATATATTTTCTATATTTTCTACTCCCCTTCACTGGTTTCGGCGTGAGGGGACGTGTCGTCGTTTGTAGTAGCTTTTCTTTATTCGTGTTTGGCGGGAAGGGTGTTTGTGGATTTTAATATTGGTATCCATGTCTTGTTAATATTCAGGCCTTTTTCTATCCGATTAAAATTATTTGGGTGCTTATATATCCTTCCGATACAACCGTGGGTAGTACTGTGATGTTTTATCCAGCATCTGCGTTTCTTCAAACAGTATCCGATGTTCTCCGCTTATTAAAGCGTATTTGGCAACGGCAGATTTGTCGATATGTCCTAAACGACAATGGCTTTTATGTTCGTTTATCCTTGTGTTTGTGTGTCTTTTCGTGGTTCCCACATATACCATTCCACATGTGCATGGCATTCGTTATACTCCGGCCGTTGCTAACGGGTCGCTTTTGTCCTTCACCGATCTTAAACCGTCCTTGATGCCTTGAGCTGTAACCAAACGACTCTTTCAGGGTCTTTAACCAGGAAACGCGTCCTATTCCTACGCTTCTCCTAGCCTCTACTTTTCCTTAATTGATGAGTCTTAAGATGTTGTATCTTTCGGACTAAAATGGAGGTGGGCAGGACATATAGCCAGAATGACAGATGGGCGATGGACAAAGAGGTTATTGGAATGGAGGCCAAGGGAAGACAAGAGAAGCGTCGGTCGACCACCTACAAGATGGACTGACGATTTAAGAAGACTCAATAAAAACTGGATAAGAGCGGCGCAAGATAGACGGGGTTGGAAACATGAGGAAGAGGCCTATGTTCAGCAGTGGACTCTTGAGGCTGGATGATGATGATGATGATCTTTCGCTTCTCATCACATGTCCGAGATATTGCAATTTCCTTTCTTTTATTGTATTTTCCATTTCCCTCTCTCTGCCTATTCTCCGTAACACTTCTGTATTCGTGACTCTATCTACGTTTTAACACTTAGTATTTCCGAATTAGATATTTTGTTTACACGGTTTATATGCTTTCCTCTGTTGTCTCTTTTTGACACTAGATTTTCTTCTATCTCCTTGCAAACAATGTTATTTACTCTGCCATTAGAAGCTTAAAGTCCATGGATAGTTAAAAACTCTGTTAACCAGACACGTGAGTTTCACATTACCATTAATGGAGTAGACTGCATTGCTCTTTCTACGTGAGTCTTGATGTTTTTGCTTCTTTCTGTAGGACCTTTTCTTCTTAACAATATCTATACATCCGAATAAGTACCTATTCTGTAATTCCCATGAACCATGGTTACAAAATTCGTTAAAAATAATGCTCTCGTGGCCCTTTTCCCTACACTTATTAGTGCAACTGCAAGGCGGTCCCAATTCTCGACCAGGCACATTTTTTTCTTTTTATCTCTTACATATGGTTGCTCTAAATTTCGTCGAATTTTTCTTTTTGATCTTAAATAAGAGTGTTTATTTCTTTATCTCCTTCGACTTGTTGGAGTTTTGTCGGGTGTCTTTGGTTTTGTCCTTTTTCTTGATGGACATTGTTCATTATCCTACAACAAAGTGCAATAATATAACAAGCCATGTCACAAGCTACTACAATCATAATTTAATCTCGAAAGGTAATAATATGCAAGCCACATTTAATAAAACAATTACATAACGGTGTATTTTTATCACTTGAGTTACTTCTAGATTGTACATAGCCAGAATCATGGTCACTGTCATCAAACGTCGACTCAACTTCAATATTTTTCTTGCTAGAATCGTCAAACCTCACAGAAATATCCGAATCGCTTCCGGCCATATTCGCCATTTTGATGTGACTTCGTGTGTCATTATGTCGAGTAGATACATCGAGTTAGAATCTAACATAGTAAGACAAATTAGACCTATGCAATAGTGTAACCATAGGTTTATCGCGCCATCTATTGACGAAGGGGTGAAATAATTTTTTAGTGGCTTGCTATAGTATTAACTCGTTTTGAACTCATGTGTGGCTCGTCATTCTTTCACATTAAGCCCTTTAATTAGTCTACAGCAAAATATTTTTAATACCAAGATAATTGTGTCATTAATTTAATTTTAATAATTTATTTGGACTGGCGTTAACGAGTCATGATTCTGTAAATAAGTCCGGTCCTAGTAAACTGTTTCAAAACGCACAAAGCGGTCGGTTTAGTATTTTCACCCGTCGCAAAGATAATTGAGCGATTAGTAACAACAACAGGTGTAAATTTCTTATAAGTTGACGAAGACTATAACTTCATAAGCAAAAATTAAGTGGTGTAATATATAGAGGTCCTAGGGGCCACTTCATTGTTCTTCGTCTACCAATATATTTCCTAAAAAAACATCTGTTTAAAAACTTCCTTTCCGCACTTTTCACTTCCTGTCGAACAGGAAGTGAAAAGTGCGGAAGTGCACCGTCCTATTGAAATAATATGTTTTCATTTGGTTAATTACGATCATTTTCATTTCAAAAATACCTGGAAAGGCGGATATCAGTTCATTTTATAAAAAATCAACATCTCTTTGCTTCATAAGAGGCTTATCGAAGAATAAATGACATATATATATATATATATATATATATATATATGTCATATATATATATATATATATATATATATATATATATATATATATATATATATATATTTATATATGTTCGGATAAGTTTCCGCGGTCAGATAAATCAAAATTACTGAGTTCTCGGGAAGAACCGCGTTGAGAATTTAAAACCTCGACGTTTCGGCACCCATTTTGGAGCCATTATCAAGAGTGATACGGTTCGGTTCGAGTTCGGGGTCTCAATCTGCCTACTCCCCTCACTCGAGACGTCAAATCTCAAACCCACCTGCTGGTTACGGTACGTTGATGACACCTTTGTCATTTGTCCCCATGGTACAGACACATTAGATCTCTTCCTCTTCCACCTAAATGGAATACATCCCAGCATTCAATTTACGATGGAAGTTGAGTCTGAAGCGTCTTTGCCAGTCCTTGATGTTCTTATTCAGAAAATCTACCTCACAGTTTTTCCTATTCCGTGTACCGGAAACCCACTCATACAAACCGCTATCTCAATGCCCAGTCACATCATCACCCCGCCCAACTTAATTCAGTCATCAGCACTCTTATTTCCCGTTCCATAAGACTTAGCGACAACAATCACAGGTCATCCGAAATCAATTCAATAAGACAAACACTCCTACAAAACGGCTACCACAAATCCCAAATCAATAGAAGCATTCAAAAACTTCTAAACTCCATTCCATCCAAAAAAGAAACCTTGCCGCCGGATCAACCCAAAATCTTTCTACCTTTCATTAAAGGTGTCACTGACAAGATCAGTAGAACTCTTACCCCTCTTAATATCAAAACCATCTTCACCACTCACTCCAAATTGTCCAATCTCGTCAGATCCGTAAAAGACCAAATCCCCAATGAAGACCATGGTGTCTACGAGATACCTTGTTCCAGTTGCGCACGTACATACGTAGGACAGACAAACAGACGAATCCATAACCGTATTTACGAACATTCTCTATCAGTCAAACATTCCGATACCACGTCAGCCCTAGCCCAACATCATATTCAGACAGGCCACAAAATAGATTTCGAAAAAGCAAAAACCATCGTTCCCATCCGCTCATTAAAAGCGAGAATCATTCGTGAAGCTATCGAAATTGAAAAACGGCCTAACAGCTTGAAACACACGCGATAACGCGAAACGATTGCCGGCCACATGGCGACCCCTGCTTCAGCGACCTCCCGCCCACACCGCTCAGGGCACGTCAGTTCAGACCACGTCAGCGCATACCGTTCCCGCGCATACAGCGAGTATAAAGGCAGCCACACAGGGTAAGACCGGTTGTCACTCGACACTGAGGAGTAGGCAGATTGAGACCTCAGTGCCGAGAGACAGTTCTTGCAATATAGAACACAATGCTGGTACGTCTCGAGTGAGGGGAGTAGGCAGATTGAGACCACGAACTCACCGTATCACTCTTGATAATGGCTCCAAAATGGGTGCCAAACGTCGAGTTTTAAATTCTCAACGCGGTTCTTCCCGAGAACTCAGTAATTTTCATATATATATATATATATATATATATATATATATATATATATATATATATATATATATATATATATATATATGTATATATACATATACATATATTGTATTCTTGACTATCCAATGATGATTCTCTTTACTTCAATATGTTTTTATTTTAGTTTTGGTAAGTTAATGTAAACAGAAGCTTGCTTTATAATTTTAAAGATTATATAAATCTTACATTACTTCGCAAAACTGCATTTGTCTATTTGGATTATCATTATTGATTATGTAGTCATTATTAATTTTGTAGTCTTTTTCTAAAACACGTAAAAGGTAAAAGAGACAAATATTTGCATCAGCTGCAATTTCCTTGAATTAATTTAAGAATTTTCTGCTAAACTAAATTTTAATTTATTCGTGAGTTCTTTGTTTATGAAATGTAACTTTATCCATATTCAGCTACTAAAATTCGTCAAAAAGAATCATAGCTTTCTCGAATCTTCTCGTAGATTATTTTCATTAAGTATAGTATTTATAGAGAGATAAACGAAACAATCAGAAAATGACTTCAAACAAACGTCAAACAATTAAAATGTTGGATATAACATTAAATTTCTCTCCATTTTGCTGTAGGATTCGCCCGACTTTGCGCAACTGAAAGGGCAACTCTATAACGAATATCTTGAATGAACTAATAGCCTAAATGAATAAATAAGTAAATTCTACGGAATCAGCTTTTCAGTTAGCAAAACGAGAATTATTCCGAGCAATTTTACTTTTCGTACAGTTAACAAAGAACTTTGTAGGGTAAATAATATATCAGCTCCTTGATAGTCCGAGCCATTTTTCAAAATTGGATATTTTTATTCCAAAAACTAAGCAAAAAAACACAAGAAAGACGCCCTTTTTCTTTTTGTCCCATAACTTTTTCCATGGGAAATTTTTAAACTGTAAACTCTCAAAACCTGGTAGAGCATTTGATCTCTAATATGTTGTATGAAGCGTCTATGGGTAAATTTGATCGGCCATTACAATGGTATCAAGATTGGCATGAACCTTTGGCCCATAACAACACAGCATCATATTATTAAGATCACCAGAGCCGTAACTCACCATGTACCTATACTTCTGTAGCATCACCTCAACAACACGCATCCTATGCCATCATCAAATACCTCATGTTATGAAAATAAATATCTTACCCAAACAGAGACATACAACATGACATCCTCAAAAGAGAAACAGTCTTGTAAACGGTGTTAAACCTCCGGTGTAAACGTAACTTAATATATTTACTATTTAATAAGTTTTTTCTATCGAATTTTCCTGAATATTTTTATTTCGTCCATAAATAATATAAAAAACATAAGTAATTAAAGCTCTTCGTATTCTAAATCTTAAACTTTTATTTCCGAGTCAAAGCACGGTTCAAATTATAAAGCGAATGAAACAAACCTCGAAATTAATAATTAAAACTTTTAATACAGAAATTTCTTTTTTGAGTATATTATAATTTACTTTTATAAGTAATATATCATGTGCTTTTAAAAATATTCTCTGGCAAAGTACAAAGCTTGCAGCTATGCATATTATTTCCTTTTCACAATTTTATATAAATTATTTTTTGAGGTACAAACATCGCAGTGACCTCATTCATTCCTTGCCTGATAAATAGAAAATTTATAATTTAATTTTTATTTAAATTCCTGCAGTATTTTTGTATAATTACTATTAGACTAGATAAATTAGCAAATAGACTCCCGAATTTATTAATAGGTTTCCACATTGTCAAGAGGTGAACAGTGAACGGAGGTAAACATTGAATTTGTAAAATTATTGTTATTATGTATATATATATATATATATATATATATATATATATATATATATTCATTAAATTTTTATGTTTTATGTATTAGTTTGTGACTGGCTAAATATCACCTAAAGTATAATTTCACTATTTGAGAGAGTGAGTCATCGTTTAAAGGCCCAGAAATGCGGAAAGCCGTTTGGAAATCCAGTGACGTACACTTACTTTTATTTTAACGTTAATTATATTTTATTTTTCAAATATTAATGTTCGAAATAGGCCACAATATATTTATTTACAAGTTTTTACTGACGTTTCGATCTCTATATCCAAAGACCGCTTTCAATGATATAAATGATAGTTATATTTATTTTATTTGTTTATTATTAGATATTTTTATAATCTTATATTGTTTATTTTCTTTTTTTTCTATCTTTAAAAACGGAATAGAGATCGAAACGTCAATGTATTAAACATGTAAATAGATATATTGTGGCTTATGTCCAACCTTCTCCCTAAAAATACAGAATGCCACAAACAAGCAGCGATAGAAAAATAAATATATCTGTCATTTGTATGTTTGAAAACGGTCTCTTTATA
This sequence comes from Diabrotica undecimpunctata, assembly GCF_040954645.1. Taxonomy (NCBI): domain Eukaryota; kingdom Metazoa; phylum Arthropoda; class Insecta; order Coleoptera; family Chrysomelidae; genus Diabrotica; species Diabrotica undecimpunctata. Next base: position 41,527,943 of record NC_092804.1, on the reverse strand, counting down.
GAGATCGAAACGTCCGTAAATTAAACATTTGAATAAATATATTGTGGCTTATTCCCAACATTATTTCTAAAAATACAGAACGACAAGCGAAAAGCCATAGAAAATAAATAGTACTATCATTTGTATAATTGAAAACGGTCTTTTGGATATAGAGATCGAAACGTCAATAAATAAACATATGAATAAATATTTTGTGGCTCATTCCCTACATTCCCCTAAAAATACAGAATGCCACAAACAAAAAGCTATAAAAAAGAAGTAATTTTGCAGAAAGTTTACTGATACCAACCGGCTGTCGCGGAAGTTACGCTAAAACGTCTTTTGACGTGACCCGTCCTTAAAGAGTTACACAATGAAATTTTTTTAAAACAAATTTTAAGACAGTTTCCACACCACCCCAGAGGTATGTCTTGTGGCGCGATACTTTTTTTAAATGGGTGTTCGTCAAGAGCCATATTGTCTTATTAAATAAAATGAACAAAACACTTAAACAGTATAAAACAAAACAAAATAAAATCCTATAAAACAAAATAAAATTCTATAAAAACAAAATAAAAATAATGTTTGATGTGTTTAAACACAAACACTATACAAACTTACTATGTTCTTCTCGTTTTTTTTTGTTTTTGGTTTTTTTTATGCTGATGTTCTTACTAAACTATTAGAAAATATTATTCGCTGTCTAAACCTGAAGATGCAGTGCTGCTATCGCTGAAATTATCTTCACCACCTCGTGTAATTATAATTGGCTCTAGTAAAACTTTGATATGAGTGTCAAGTTCCCACATACGATGTTCTTCTTTAATTATGTGGCCTATACATTTAGCACATTTCTCTGGAGTTACATGAAGGATTGCTTGAATCAAAAGTTTCTTAATTTCGTTTAATTTGAACGTTTTGTTATTGCGTGCTACTTCTCCTTTCACTTGCTCCCAGATAAGTTCAATGGGATTAAGTTCGCAATGATAAGGTGGAGACGCAGAACTTTGACACCATAATCTTTTGCAGTTTTATCTACAGCATATTTAAGATATTCAATTTTCCTTAACCGTGCAATGTCAAGTAGCTAAATTGTGAGCATTGATTCTTCGTATGCAATCCCCTTTTCTGTAAGCCATTCTTGAATCCTCTCTTTCAATTTCTTTAATAATCACCTGTTTTTTCGACTCAAATTAAAGAAAACCATCGTCAAGAAACCCTTTATCACTTCCTATATGGGTGACGATTAAACGCCGTCCCTTTCCTGATGGAGCTTTTAATCCTGTATATCAGCCTTCTATAAATGCTTCACGTTTACTTTTGACATTTAAATCTTGCCAAACTTTTCCAACTGTATGACCTTTTCCAACTTTGGTTAATCCAGGTTTCATCCAAATAACATATTTTGCGTCCAGTGCTGCGAATTTTGAGTATTTCTTCTAAATATTTTCTTCTCCGCACAATAATTTTATTTTTTTCTAATAGCATACTTTTTCTGTTGAGTTTTACATATCGAAAGTTCATTTCACGCATGGTCCTGGTTAAGACTCTACGAGATATCTTGGGTAAGGAGTCATCGTTTTCGAGCTCTTGGGAAATATTTTTCAGTGTTGGAATTTTACTCCGAAAATAACATGAATGAATTTTTCATGTTAATTCAACCGATTTTCTTACAAAACAATCCACGTTCTTTTGAATCAAGTTTGCTTCTGATCCTTAAGATCTCCCAGAATTCTTCTTCTTCTTCTTGATGTGCCTATCCGTTACGAATGTTTTATTGAACCAGATTCTGAGGTTCTTTAACCAAGATGTTCTTCTTCTTCCTGGACCCTGTTTTCCAGATATTTTTCCTTGCAGGATGGCTTGAATTATGACCAATAAAACATGTGTTGGGTGGCTTAATTTCCTTCAAACACCATATAAATTTGGTAACCATCAAATTCAATAACTCTGAAATTACATTCCTCTGGATATTATATTTATAATGCGTTTTAGTTTACTATCCACAATGTTATTCGTGTTAGATGCAGGTACAAATTAAAATATAAAAGAATTCATATATATATCTATAGTATATCTATAATTCTTAAGTCTAAATATATGTTTAATTATAATAATTATGAAAGATTTATTGGAAGAAATGGCCCCAGTAACTTTTTGTCAACACTAGCAATATTATTAAGTAATTGACTTCGTACATGATAATATTAGTTTAGTACGGAATTCGTAAACTGAAAGTTCCTACGAATTAAAGAAATGAGTTGGGCATAAATGCCCAGCTGGGAAGAAATGCCGAGTATTCAAATCAAAAGAACGATCTGATCCAGTTCTAATGCGTAGCGTAGGGTATTAAATATTGCCGTATGTATTAAATAAATGGAAATGTAGTTAGGATTTCTGCGTTTACGGTTGAAGACTTTTAAGTTGGTTAAAGTATTATATTCGTAGATATTGTGGGCGGCATATAAAACAGAACGAATGTATAATCGTATTAAAGTGGGTACACGTCAACACGCTAACTGTGGAATAAACAACTAAAACTTTTAACAGCTTAGGTGGCTGTAAACAGAGCAACTATTATTTTAAAAGCTAAGCAAACATTTCGGAAACTCGTAAATGAGATGTGGTAATAATTAAAAGGTTATATATATATATATATATATATATATATATATATATATATATATATATATATATATATATATAGTAAACTCTTAAATATTGGGGAAATCTGCAATATATATATATATATATATATATATATATATATATATATATCACATGTGGAACTAGATCTTATTTTCCATAGCAATCAAAATTTCGGCAGGAAACCCCTGCCTTTGTCCCAAAAATAATATATATATATATATATATATATATATATATATATATATATATATATACACATAAATGTGTGTTATTCACAGCTGCTTGATTAAGTTAGAACATAAAGAAGATAGACTTTTTTGGGAAAACAGCTGTAAGAATATACGCTTTGTGTATTTTTTACTCTTAAATCACCAAAATTATCAGGGAATGTTACAATTTAGTTTCATTTGAAATCTCAGTCTCTTAATATGAGAATACTTACAATGCGAGAATAATGCCATATTGAAAGCTTGTCATTATTTTTAAAAATTACAAACGAACATAAAAAACATTGAAAAATTGTACAAAAACAAACACACACATTTGCTATTCTAAATGCACTTACCATTTTCCTTTGTGTGAAATTAACATTTTAAGGTCCATTCGCTTAGTTCAGGCATATTTTAACAGATTCATAGCTGGAAACCTACAACACAGTTCCTATCTCACAGTTTTAACATCTTAAATAAACTTTTATTATAGAGTCTTTCATTGAAAAAAGAAGAATTATTACAAATAGTGGAAGTGTATACTAAACCCATAAAATTTTTAATAGTATACCATATTTCAAAAATACTTTTCAAATATAATTGTTAATAATTGTTATTGTATAATATATCCTAACTGAATGAATTGTTAGAAATTAGTAATATTTGCTTTGTTTGTTATAGTATCATGTATTTGCTTTGCTAAATCTTCTTTGCATAGGAAAGTATACTTGTTTTGTAAGATAATAAAACCAAAGTTTATATTGATTTCATCATAGTAAAACGTCAACAACAATTAAGTATGCCATAAGCATAGATTGTGTGGTCGGCGGACAAAAGCAGACAAGTCAATTTTTGAGAAAATTGTGTTATTTATTAAAATAACTTAAAAAAAAATTATCTACCGCTGGAATAAAACAGACAAGTCAAATGTTATACCTGTGGTTCCATATCAGATATTGATCTTTTCCATACTCACAATTTTATCCATTTTAGAGATGAACTTAACCAATCAAGTCCTTTTATCTGGTTTAGATCGGCGTATACCTAACCAAAAGTTTGACTTAACTGATTAGGTACAGTTATCAGTGAAATTGCTGGCTAGCGAAAAGACTGAGGGAGTCATGAAACAGGATATTATGTGAATGATTTATTTAATTTGTAATTTGGGTATTGATTGCATTGCGTTTCTCACGTTGCTTATCTCTTTCAATGTTTTCGTTAATCGTACACCGTGTGAAATGTGTAAGTATGCACATCTCATCAAAATCTTTTATCAAAGCAAAATACATACATCTAATCAATAGCTATTCTGAGTTTGAAAGTGGGTGATTTAAAAATGAAGCCAAGCAGAGGTAAACTATGTGTAGAACTTTCAACAAAAACGCTTTTAGATAAAGGTGAGTGATATTTTTTATTTTAATACAATTTTATTTCAATTTGTACAGACGACCAGAAGAAAAAACTCTCTTCAGACCACAAATCCCACCAAATGGAAGCTGATAAAGCATATGATGAAAAAAGGAAAGATACAGAACTGCCAAAACTGTTCCACATTTAAGAACATACACTTTCGACCTACAACAGTGTTTACCAACTCCAGATTTAAAGTCATCGGTTGCATTTTATAAGAGACAGTTGTGGACGTTTAATTTGACGGTTCATGATAACAGTACAGGAAAAGCTGTTTCATGTGGTATGAATCTGTTGCAGACAGAGGAGCAAATCAGATAGCATCTTGTCTGTACAAACACCTGCAAACGATCGTACCACCTGAGACAGAACATGTAATTTATTATTCAGACACATGTGGGGGACAAAACCGTAATTCTCATGTATCAGCCATGTTTACGTGGGTTTTGCATAGATCCTCATCTAATATTAAGCTAATAGATCATAAGTTCATGGTACCAGGCCACAGTCACTTGGAAGGAGATACTGATCATAGTATAATTGAGAAAAAAAAAAAGAAAACTGAAATTCAAATATTTCACCCTTATGATTGGATGCAACTTGTACGTTCAAGCAGCACTAAATTCACTGTTATGGAAATGTCACAAACAGACTTTTTTGATTTCTCATCTTTACTTAAAGGTTGCATGGTACTAAGGAATAAAGACACTGATGGTTGTCAGTTTCGATGGCTGGACAAAAGATGGCTTCGATATACTAAAGACTTGGCAATCGTTCAATTCAAAGACAGCCTTAATAGAGAAGACCCATTTAAGATTATTGATTTCAACAGAAGAGGGGGCCAACTACCGTCGGAAGTTGCAATTACAACAAATCAACCAGTCTCTATTTCTAGAGAGAAAAAAGCAGACATTATCTCGCTACTACCTCTAATTCCTACCTTATTTCACAGTTTTTATCAAGTCTTGCATACTAATGCTACAACTCAAAATACGCACCCCGATATTGTAAGTAGTGATGAAGAAATAAATTAAATTTAAACTTGATGCTTTTGTTCTTTTAATATTGTATTTTTAATGTTTATTTCGTAACAGGTAATATTTATGTTCTTTTTTTATTTTAAAATTAGCACCTTATTTGTACCTTATAAGATAAGTCAATAAAGAGAGACGTGCCTAACTGGACAAGTCAATCAAAATCCAAAATATTTAACATTTTTGTTGTTTTTAATTTGTACTGTAATACATGTATGTTATATACATCATTTTAACCAATGAAAGCTACATTTATTTATGCGTTTAATTTTAAAACAGTTTTTTTCGCTTCCTGAAAAAACTCAAATTTTGACTTGTCTGCTTTTGTCCGCCGACCACACGATTATTCTGTGCCATAAAACCTTTTCTGATTGATTGGCCCCTGCTTAATTTTGTGGAATTTATTTCCGCAAAATATTTTTATTTTGTACACTAAATAAGTTTAGCCTTGTATGTAGTCTACTGTCACTCTTGTGTGATGTGATATGTACGATTGTTTAAGTATCTTTCTGTTTGGCTAATGTATTCCTTATTGCAGTCTTTACAAGGGATACTGTAGATTACATGTGACATTTGACAGTATTGTGACAGTATTTTAGTTTAGTATGTAAATTTTTAACTTTATACATTGTTTTATTTACCATTTTTAACTTATGAAAGGAATTGACTACTTTGCCAGTTTAGGGGTGAGATCCCTGATATATGGTAAAGTTGTAATCGAGTAATCTGTTTGTTTATTGTTTGTGATTGTTTCGATACTCCAATTTCTCTCTAGGCTTTTTATATTTTTAATTGCATCGTTTATAATTTGTGGTAGGAAAGAAGGTGTGCCAAAAAGAATTTTGTTGACTAATTCTTTTGGATATGCATTGTCGATGAATATTGTCTGTAATAATTTTCGGTTTTTTTACGAAAAATTCTATCAGATATATTCATCACTCTGGTCTTCATTTGTTTGATTAAGTTTACTTTTATTGAGCGTTAATGGTATGATAGTAAGTTTCTACCCGATGTAGATGGTTTTCTATACCAGTCAACCATGATGTTGTTGTTGTTTGTTCTTATTAAATTAGTATCGAGGAAAGGAACAAATTGTTCATTGTCTTCTGTATAAATTGTACACTGTATATGTGGGTCATAAATGTTGAATTCAAAAATAATATATAGTCAATTTTATCTTTGGAAACTCCCTCGACTCCCTCTCTGAAGTCTTCAACAAGACTTCCAGATCACTTCATTAGTACAATTACTACTCACTGTACTACTGCTGGTTATATTATAAGTATTCTCAAAAAGTACATTTATATCGTCAATGGTGACGTGATTCTTCTGTTTATTGCGCTATTTCCTTACGAAGGTTAAATATCAAAATGGCTCAAAAAAGTTTACCTTCTAATATGACTTGTAGTAATTCTTATCTTTTACATTTAAACACATGACTTAAGTATTGTGTTTGCCTTTCTTTCATCGTGCGCAGTTCTTTTTGTTTATTCATGCGACAAAGTATATCCTTGTTGGTAACATTTTGTATCCTCAGTGTTCTCAGCATTTATTATTTTTTCTGTTACAAAATCTATTCTTCAACTTTCATAGCCATAGAGCAAGGCAGAGAAAACTTAACATCTTATCATTACGATTCTGATCTCCAGACTAAGGTGTGATCTTGTAAAGTATGTTTTTCTGGTCATGAGTATTTTCCTCGCTTGTTCGATTCTTGATAGAATTTCTTTTTTTGGAGCACAGTGACTGTTGATATTTGCTCCCAATGGAAGTTCATCATCATCATTTTGGCTTTACAACCATGCGTGGGTCCTGGCCTCCTCAAAATTTTCTCTTAAGTTTTCTCTATCTACTGCCTTTCTTCTTCAAACATGCATTCTCTTTTTTCTCATGTCTTCATCGATGTTATCAAGAAACCTTGTTCTGGGTCTTCCTCTTCTTCTCTGACCCATGGGTCTATCAAGAAGCGTTTTTCTAGTTGGGTCATTTTTTTCCATCCGTATTACATGCCCTATCCACCTCAGATGTTCTATCTTAATATGTTTTACGATAACAGGTTTCTGGTATATTCTATAAAGTTCAAAGTTGTATCGTCTTTCCACACTCCATTGTCATTCACTGCTCCATAAATTCGCCTTAGTACTTTTCTTTCGAAACTTTCTAACATGTTTTTATTAATTTTTGTTAGAGTCCAGGTTTTCTTCTTCTTCCTCTGGCAATTGTGCTAGACACGGTAAAAGTGTAATATCCTCATTATGAAATCAATCTCTTACTGTTGCTGCAATATGTGACCATGCATTATCCTGCATGTGACGCAAATCAGGACCTGCGGTAGTGGCAATATATAGACAATAGGTTCTAAGATACGATCAGTATATTGAAATTGATTCAAACTGCCTTCCACAAAAACGGGAACACTTCGATGATAATCAATTATTCCAGTCAACATCATAACTCGTAAGTCACTATATGGACGAACACCCTGCATATGCCTAAGTCCTCTCTTGTCGACCAGGTCCTCTCCAAACTCTCACTCTTCTTAAATCATGGCAGAGACAAAACCTAGCTTCATATGTGAGTAACACAGAACTTTATTCTTGTTAGCCCCAATGCACTTGTTGTGCCCACCTTAATCTGAGTCCACGATTTACCTAACGTAAGATGGGAAATCTTAATGGACGTCTGGCATGCAGGCCAGGTTCACGTTATCAATTACTCAAAGTTTCATCACGTACAGTAATGTTGTGGGTATTTTTTAAGGCCCGAGAGAGTCCTCCTGCAGTTCTATGCATATGCATATTTCGATAAGGTAATCCTACCACATACCAATCCTGTCTAGTAGTTGCACGTTGATGGCTTCTATGTCGTTCAGCGACATTACTAAATTGTTCATATCGACTGAGGCACGTCAATATTCATAGCACTTACAGTTTTAAACTGTGTTCAATGCTGACGCTCTATGACCATATTTGCGTTTAATATACTTGTTTTAGCAAAATTTTCATATAAATACAGACTATTTTTAAAATTTGAACCACTTTTTTTTTACAATTCGAAGTAATTAATCGTACAATTTTGACGCGCTATCATAATTGCCTCAATAAAATAGTGTAATTGACAGATCAATTTTCCTGGCATACCTTAATCAGTAGAGAACAAGTTATCAAATCGACTGGTATTTATTAACAAAAAAAATAATTAACTTTTAATTGAAAAAAGTGGAATAATAGTAGTGTTTCTTAGACTTTTTTGATGTATGTTAAGTCAATAAATGCAAATTAAATACAAACCACAATTTCTTATGCTGTTTCTCTTTATTAGTTTAATATTTCTTCATAAAGTTCATAACCCAAAGAAATCGGTTTTTACTATTAAATAAATTCACCCATATAAATCTCCTTTTATGGAAATGTTCTAACTTTAACGTTCTCATTTACACCTTAAATCGGAAGAAATAATTAACAAAATTATCCCCAGCTCTTCCTCGAACAGTACCATATTAAATAGGCTATAGATAATAAAAGCCGCAACGTGAATAACCCCTAAGTAATTTAGATACTTCTTTGAAAGCTTAGCAAAACAAATGGGCAAGAAGAAACGTTTCTTCATTAAGAAATTTACATTTCAATTCTGGCAATTTTTATCGTTTCGTCTCTAATGTTTCTCGTAATTGCGTAGTATTAATAATTATAACGAGATAACTGCGAGTGGAACAAAAACTCGACTTGGAGAAACTTTACCAAAAAGTTAATTTTAGAAAGGGCACCTCCTGCTCTTTTCTTTGTGTAGTTTCGTAGGAAGGTGGATGGGAACCGACGATCAAAGTAAACGCCTTCGGCGTAATAATTACCCCTTTATATAAAATGATGACGTTGAAAAAATATTTTTAACATCTTTATAAAACAATTGTTTTTATTTTTTAGTCTGTATTAATAAAAATATTTTAGTATTTCCGTCATATTCATTTAATTAAAATTAAATATTTAAGTATAATTAATATTTCACAAGGTAAGTCTGCTTTAGTATTTGGTAACTATAGTTATAATGTGTGTATGTAACTTTTTATGACTGGTTCTTTTTATTGGTGTACCACATTTTCCCATGAAAAATGTTTTTTGGGGCAAATGTAAAACAAAAATACAGAGTAATTGTGATTTGTATTACATTTACCCCGTCGTTTCAGATTCATCACGGTGCGTACATATATTTCGTCCCAAACCCTTCTTTTTAGTGCGTCATAGTTGATCGAATTCTCTCTAACACATTAAGCTAGAAGTGACAGAAAAAAACGTGAGTCTGATATTATTATACATAGAACTTAGAAAATTATTTATCGTAAAGCTAATTCTACTTACGGATGTATAATTGGTTGGAGTTTAGAATACGCTAAATAGATATCCAATCAATGATGCGCATAAATATAATTTGACGCAGAAGATCTCGATCTTGACAGTACTTTCACAACGTCAACTGATAAAATAATTGTCATTCCAGGTTAGTATTATCAGATATTTTACAGTGAAAATTTAATTTTGTATTTATTGTCATAAAAATATTTTAAATATGCCGAGATATATCGAGAAAGAACAAAGACTAATATTAAAATTATTAAATTATTTTCAATTTGAAAAAAAAGGGGGTTACGATCCTGCAACTGTCAAATTTAACTAAAATGACATGCAATAATTCTCGACATTCTTAAAATCCTATATTATGTCAAAATTAGTGACGCACTGAAAGAAGGGTTTGGGACAGACTTTTTTGTACATAGAAAACGCTACATTCTGTATGGCACTTGCAAACAATTCAATATACCGTATTCGCTCCGTGCGTGACTGACGCGATACCTACCTCCTTCATCTGACAGTTTTGGACCTACCAATTTTCAGGTTAAACATATGACATATGTTTGACATTGTTAAATACATGCGGAATTGACAATTATTAATAATTAACTTTTTAGTTATATTTTTTCAGTTTATGTACAAAATAAATGTAGTTTAAAAACTGGGTTTCTCAAAATTCATCATAATATATCTTTTCAACCACAAACGGAAAAGAAAAGAAAAAATCTAGTACTGGCAAGTCAAGTTTTTAACGTGAAAGAGCATATATTTAAAAACAGTAATAGTAAAAGTTATGATATAAAAGCTAAAGTCATCAGGCACTCTGCAGTTAGCTTGAAGCCTTATGAAATATCATTTAAGGTAAATTATTTAAATTTTTCCCATTTTAATTGCATAAAAATGAAGTTATGTGATATTTACTTTTTCATATTAATAGCACGGATCCATCTTTTTCTTTTCTCTAATTTATATGTAATCTTTGGGAACCTATAAAAACTACACTTACTATTTTTGCTATTATTAGCACAATTAAATACGCAATATGTATTTGCACACATTTTTGATAAAATTTATGCGTAAAAAGGTAGGTCCAATTTTGTCATATTTCGCCGCTACGCACGCTGGCATCGTTTCAAAGTACCCCTACCATGGTCACGCACGGAGCGAATATAACAATTTACAGTCTAATTCAAGGAATCCGGGGAACAAAACAAACTAACAAAGGATGTCCAATAAATATTCTAATTGCAGAAGAATCAAAATTGGCCAATGGTTTAAAGATTCTCGATAAGTGAGGATCCGGTTTGTGCAGGAAAAAGGTATTTGAAGTAGTTGAAAAATTAAATTAAAACAAGTTTTAAAGACGGTATACTTAGAGATGATTCGTTCCTTAACTTAAAAAATGTAGAATATGTTAGGAAGAAAGCATTAGACCTATTCCTAATCAATGTATATTTTAAGATGCTACAAAAAACTATGACCAAGTTTGAGCTTCTTAATAAGCCTCATAGAGTATGAAATTTAAATGAAAGCAGCCTAAATATAGCTCCTCCGAGAAAATCTAAAGTAGTTGGGGCAGTCAACAAAACTTTTTCGAGAACAGTAAGTTCCCCAGGTAAAGAAAACACAACTATTCTTTTAATGTGCAACGCAGCTGACCGTAAAGCTCCACCATTAATAATGTTTAAAGGCAAGCATTTGTGGAACCAGTGGCTTGCACATCCCAAAGTAGATTTTTCGAGTCCCGTTTATGCTATCAGTAAAAGAGGCTGGATGGAAGGTGATATTTTTATAAACTACTTCCGGAAAACTTTGATTTGATTTCAGCACTAGGTCTAGAACGTCCTGTTTTATTTATCTATGATGGTCACTCAACTCATATATATTTGGAAATACATGAAGCAGCAATCAAAATTAACATTAGATCTGAAGCAGCAATCAAAATTAACATTAGATCTGTTGTTTTTTGGCTATTTAAACTAAAATGGGATAAAAAGTTGATATCTTGGCAAAGACACCGTGTGGACCAAAAACTGCAAAAGAGAATATTTTTGCAATTTATCTGCGAAACCTGGAAAGCAATTTCGACAGTAGTTATAGGAGGTGGATTTCGAAAAGGTGGAATTTTCCTTATTAACAAAAATGTTATACCAGATGAAGCTTTCCCACCAGAAGCACTAAAAAGATGGAACAAATCTCAAAGTACTATCGACGTTAACGGGAATTTAATAGCAGATGACACCGTCGTGGCTTTTACATCAGCAGATAACACTACAGTGGCTTCTACATCAAAAAAAGGAAGTGCTACAAAAGAACCAAATGTTAACATATAATTTGAGAACTTGTGATTGTCAATAGTTCGTCAAGCACCTAAGCCGGAGACAACAAAAAGCCCGAGTATGTCCTGGTTCTAAAATATTAACCTAAGAAAAGGTAGTAAGGCAGTACATCGACTAAAAGGAAACAGTAAAACATCAACACTACCAAAATCAGCTACAAGACATAAAAAAAGATCAACTTCGTCAAGTAGCACAGATTTGCAACCTGCATCTCCCCCTTATATGGATTCTGACAATTCTAAAGAGTTTTGGCATGAGTGGAAGATAATAATAACATTAAAGATGTTGACCAAACTGTAACTGCCCATTCTTGGGTACTAGTCTAATATGGCACCAAAAAACTAATAAAGCATTTTGTTGGTATAGTTACAGAGTCATGCGATGATGGTTGGACAGTAAAGTTCACACAATTTGCAAAAAACGCATTTTTATGGCCAGTAATGGAAGACCTAAACACTGTAGACCAAAGTGATGTCGTCTTGTTTCTTAAGTTTCTTTTAAAGGTTCCAATTTATCTAATGATTCTCAAATGATTTTTTGATTTTAATATTTTTTTGTATGGACTAAATATATTGAAGATCTTTTCATGGACACAAGAACAGAACCGACATAAATTGATAACGAGGAAGCTCCAATAATATTAAAATCTGAAGTCCAACATGCTATAAACAACTCAAAATCTGGCAGAGCCCCTGGGCCAGATGAAGTTCATATCGAGCTGACTAAACTTATAGACGAAGACAATTTAACTATACTCTTTAACAACATATACAAATCTAGTAAGATACCCACAGAATGGCTGATATCGACCTTTGTCCTGCTACCAAAAACCAAGAACCCCAAACACTGTAATGACCATAGATTAATAAACTTAATATCACACGTATTAGAAACATTTTTAAAGATTATACATGCAAGAATATTCAGAAAGTGAGAAGCGAATATGAGTAATAGACAGTTTGGCTTTCGTAACGGCTTCGGAACAGTGGAAGCTCTGTATAGTTTCGCAACTCTTGCCCAAAAATGTCAAAATCAACAAAAATATCTTTTCGTTGCGTTTATAGACTACGAGAAAGCTTTTGACAAAGTTAAACATAACATTTTCATGGAATGTCTAAAGAGAAAAGGACTCGACAAAAATGACATTAACATAGTGAGAAATCGCTATCGGAACCAACAGGCTGTGGTAACATTACATGGAAATAGCACGGATGCGCAACAGATAAGTAGAGGGGTGAGACAGACTGTGTACTTTCACCATTACTATTTAATAATAGAAGGAAAAAGGGATTTTGGTAGACGACAAATATCCTGGCTGAAAAACATTCGCGACTATAGCGGGTTAAACACTCAGACGTTCTTAAGAAATGCAGAAGATAGAGACGAATTTGCAATGGTTATAACCAACCTTTATTAGTGGAGACGGCACTAGAAGAAAAAGAAATTTTTTGTATTTAAGTATTAATAAAGTGTGTTTTTTTAGATAATTAATTTTTTTACAATATTGGTTTCCATTACCATCAATCTTTAAAATTTAAATTTTATACTTTTTCCCCGTAATGTTTTAAATAATGTACTTATAGGTTGATATACAGAATTATTACATTTGCCCCAAATTTTGAGGTAATGACTGTATACTTGAGGTATACTGACAAAATTTACAAAAAAATGCATAACATTTTTCAAAAAAAAAAGTTGTGTATATGAAAGATAAGATCAATTAATAACTATATTTGTAGTATTGCACATTTTTTGTTTTATCATTGTTTGATTAAAAATGCATGTTTTACCCGTATGAAAGTGAACTATTCAAAAATTATATCACATTTACCCCACTTCACCTTACACTTACACTTTTTTTAATTCGTCTTTCCATTAATATTTGTTTTTGGATCTTGTTTCCTACGCTAAATCTTCCTCTGTTTTTTTTATGGAAATTTTTATAGATACACGCATATTAAAATTGGAATGAACAAAACAATTATGATAATAAATTTAGTTCACACTAAAACTATTTCTATCGTAAAATTTTTTGTATTTTGTTTCCTTAAAATATTTTTTATTAAAGTTAGATCATTAAAGACCTCCATTTGTCGGAAAGAAATTAAATTAACAAACCAACAAACCTTTTTCTCCATCATAAACTCCCATCATCTTGTCTACAAAAAAAGGCAAACCAACCTAAATGTCTAATATGCCGCCCCGGGGGCTTTTATTATTATTTTTTATTTACCCAGCGCGTCACTTAAACCCTTATATGTACTGTTGTATAGTCGCAAGTAGGCCAGATTTTATGTCAATGATCGTTTCCGTCTCTATTCCGGACAATAAAATCCCCTATTGGTTAACGGATCATTTCTCCGCTATTAGTAGGGCAGTAATTTTTTATGGGCTCGGTCTCAGTTTCTCCCGTGTGTAGGAAAACAATCCGTGACAGGCCGCTCCGACCAAATACCGGATCGTCTCTAGATTTTTATCTTCATAATGGGTTTTTGGCTTTTAGTTTATTATAGCAGAGTCCGGGTGGAAAAGTAAGAATTGAAGGATACACTGGGGGAAATGTGGGAACGTTCTGTACTGTAGTTATTAACAGACCATTAGGGATTATACATATACGGGGCAAAGGAAAATATTAAGCAAACATAAGACGTTTATTCCTTCATTTATTCATTTTGCTGTAGCTGTATATAAAACATAATGACTTTCTCAAGGGAGATCTGTACGTTAAAGTGTGTGTTGGTTTTTTCGATACCCTTAAGTAATTTTCTTTATTCAGAAGCATGCTTATTATGTGCTTAGGGAAAAAGATTAATTATAGTTTCTTGCTTAGGACGAAATATCAAAAAATTACAATATACAAATATAAAAAATATAACAAAGAAAAAATTTTTTGACCAAAAACTAGTAAAAGTACTAAACTCCTAATAAAAAAAATGTTACCAAAAGATCTAACTATAATAACTACAAACTGGGACAAATACATAAAAACGAATTCGCAACTACAATAAACTTTGAGACCTAGTGTGTTCGAAACTATCACAAATTTGTCAGTAAATATTTATTTATTCAAAAATTATTTTTACCGTTATAATTTTTACTTGAATTTCAAAAAAGTATGCTAATCCTTCTTTTGTAAATAGCTTAGTACAGTACGGTAGCTAAGAAATACAGGGGTATGTAAGTATGTAAAAACAAAACATGAATAGATAGTCACAAGCTATTGATTTTTAGAAGATACAATAAATCGGAGTATCTTCTCTCGTCAGGCTTGAAAAATATTATGAACAAATGCTGACAAAAATTCGAACAGAATTCCAAGATATTGGCTACCAAAAATATGATATTTCCTACCGCGAAGAAACTGAAATAACACCAGAAGAAATTAAAAAACACGCCAACGCTATGAAAAATGGAAAGGCTCCAGGATCGGGGGGAGTACCCATTAAACTGATTAAATATGGCACTGACAAACAATTTCAGCTATTGGCTTATACTTTTAATTTATTCTTGAGAGGAGAAGAGCTACCCCCAGAATGGAAAACTGCATATATCAGCAATCTATACAAAAATAAAGGCGACAGAAAAGATTGTAAAACTACCGAGGGTTTAGTGTAACTAACTCAATCTGTAGAGTCTACGGGAAGATAATTAAAAACCGAATTGAAGATTGTTGGGAAGACGCTGAAGATCAGAGTGGCTTTCGTACTGGTCGTTCTTGTATAGACAATGTGTTCTGCCTAAAACAAACAATAGAAAAGCGTTTGGAACATAATATGGAGACACACATGGTATTTATTGATCTTCAAAAAACGTATGACAGTGTCCCATTAGCCAAGCTATGGCAGGTGTTAGAAGACAAGAATATTCCGACGATTTACATTAATGCTGTAAGGGAGTTGTACGATGATATGACGAGTGTAATAAAGATTGGACAAAAAGTGACAAAAAAGATAAAAATGACCAAACGACTTTGCCAAGTCTGCTGCATTGCACTTACACTCTTTAAGATTTATTTGGAGGGGGTTTTGGAATGGGTGTTAAAATTGGAGACCATACACTGTACAGCTTGCATTTTGCTGATTACCAAGTAATACTTGCAGAAGATCAAGATGATATCCACTACATGTTACGAAAAAAAGATGAAGAATATACTAAGTAGGGCTTATCAATTAATCCATCAAAAACAGAGTACGTAGTAGTGGGAGGTGAAGGAAAGTACTTAGAACTAGGAAGCAAACAAATTCAAAATACTGATAGCTATAAATATCTCGGTGTAAACATTACAAACAATGGTCTAAATACAAAAGAAATAGCTACTAGAATTGGTCGAGAAAATTCAGCAATACGTCAACTGAATAGTATACTTTGGAATAACCACATCACCCGAAACACAAAAATTAGGATATACAAAACTATCATAGAAAGCATTGCTACACATGGTTCAGATCTTTGGGTAATAAATAAAAATGACGCATCCAAAATAAAAGCAATGGAAATTAATTATTGGAGAAGATGTTGCCAACTCAGTAGAAAAGATAGAGTAAGGAATACTGAAATCAGAGAGCGTATGGGCATAGACATTGACGTCCTGGAAACTATAGAATGCAAAAGGCTGAAATGGTATGGCCATGTAGAAAAGATGAATGATCAACGATGGCCAAAGAGAATGTTACAGTGGATTCCCACCAACCGCAGGAAGAAGGGAAGACCAAGAAGATCGTGAAGACAAGAAGTAAAAGGTGCAATGGAAGATAGGGGTCTACAAGTAGATGACTGGAACGATCGCAAGCGTTGGAAGCTAGGTTGCGAGAAACGGCGATATAATTAGTGATGCAGAAGGCACAAAGTCTCATCTCGTAATGCATAAAAAGTACTTACTTATATCAAGACTCAAAAAGTTTAAAATTTAGATCGATTCGCTAGTAATGATAACATTCGGTGATCGCAAGTATACATTTAAGTTGTATACGTAATGGTAGCGGATAGATACTCTATTACGTTCCCGGTAGAAGATAGATCTACTTCACGGATGCAACACTGCCTACATAAGCCATATTTATTTCCCAATCTTCTGGTACCTAGAAGAAATTATGTCCTAGATCCATTCTCGCATCTAATTATTAAAGTTTTCCTTCCCATATCGTTTTTTATTTACAAATTCGCATCAACCCGAAGGTTATTAGCGAGAATCGGATTTACAATATTAAATATATTATATATTAACAAAATTAATAGCTTTTAAGTAGTTTAACATATTTGTGAATGAACAATTTGCACCAAGTGCTTTCTCTAAGTTTATTGAGATACCATAATTAATTCTTGCTGTGGAGAAAACTGGACAGTCTATAACAACATGTTTCACCGAGAGTTTAGCGTTACACTGCTCACATTTTGGTTCGGATTCTTTAGTAATTAAGAACTTATGCGTGGCACTGGTATGACCTAATCTAAGACGAGTTATTGTTACTTGATCCCTTCTTTTAGTGGGGAAACATCTCCATGGTTTAATGTCCGGTTTAATATTCCGAAGATTGGACACTGAAAATTCCCACCGGTTTTGCCACTCACTTAGGATCCGCGATTTGATAACACTTGAAACATCACTAGCTATCACGTATTTCACAGTAATAGAGTCAGCTGAATTAACGGCTTCACGCGCACACTTATCTGCTTCTTTATTACCTCTAATACCGTTATGTGATGAGATCCAAATAAATATTACCTCCTTATTACAATTTTCTATCTCTATTAGATTTTTTTTATTTTTTCAAGAATATGATTCTCTGGGTATATTCTTTCTATAGATTGTAGTGAGTTTAGTGAATCAGTCAAAATTATATATTTCACTGTATTGATTTATTGAACTCTATTTTATTAAATAAATTTATTTAATGATTGGTTTGTGAGCAGTCACTGTCTGTATCGGACACTAGGTCGTGTGGGATTTGCATCTGTATGTGTTTTAGAACAATTTTTCTTAATTTGGTATTTCGTGTTTTTGTAGATCTGTCCTGAGTATAGGGATATATTTTGCTTAACATATCGATGGGAGCTGTAAAGTTGTTTGTATAATTTTCAACGGTAGTAAGTGGATCGGGTGAATTCTGTATGTTGTCGAATAGGTCTTTTATCTGAACATAGCTTAAAATAAATGGTGGTAACTGCTGGTTTATGAATGCTTCTAGAAATTTACCTCTATTTTGTTTTTTCTTAGGATTAAATGGTATTTCTGCTGGACTGGTAAACTTCGATTTATTAGTGGTATCATTGGAAGACGGAGAAGGACTTAAGGTATCGTCAATAGTTCTTTTTGATCTGTTCTGTGGAGATTCAATTTTCATATGTAAGGTAGTTGTTTCGTTCGCAGTTTGTTTTATATTTAGTTGATTTTCTGTAGTTGGGGTGTCTGTTTGACTTGAAGAAGATGTCGGTGTGATGGTTGATATTTCTGGAGAGCTACACGTTGAGATTTCTTCTGTTGTGGTAGGAGAAGTAGGGTTTGGGTTTGGATTGATAGGGTTTTTGCAGTTAGTTGCCGTATGCCCATTTTGTTTACAGTTGTAACACGTTAGGTTGCCGCTTAATAAAAAGATTCTATATAAGGTATTATCGTAATTAATTAAAAACGATTCTGGAATTGTGAGATCTGTTGGGCTAATAAAGATTTGTCTCCTAAAGCTCATTATATGATTAAATTCGGGAAACGGTGCACCAATTTTTAAAAAGGACATAGATAGGACAATAGATAGAATAAAAAGCCCCATGGATTCAAGTTCTTTAATTAATACATCATGAGGAATGGATGGGCAGACATTAGAGAGAATGATTCTTTCGGAGGGAGTTATATACGGTCGAGCTTGTATAATCTGGTTATTAACTTCAATGTTGCCGTTATTTTCATTCATGAATTTTTCTACGATATTTTCAGATGATAAATATAAACATATTCTACTGTTTGATAATCTAAAGCAGAATAGTATATTTTTTGGATGAATGATTTCTCCCAGGGGAAGGAGGTAATCTTGTATTTTCGCATCTTCAATGGAATTAAAAATGATAGCTTGCCGTTTTGACGGAAATTTTTGTTGTGTTAGTGCGGTAGAGTAACTTCTTTGTGTAGAATTATCCATTTGAGAATTGCCTGGTAAATTTATTTAATTGATTTGCGACATATTCGTTGATGTTTAAACATTCCTAAAGACGGACCTGTCCGCCGCCAGAAAAAAAACCGACCGGAGATACAGGTCAATGGTAATTAAATGTTTTTGTTAATCGTCAAGCAAATATGGATATGAAAGTTTTCAATGATGTTAAATACGTACTAATTATATATTTTCGGTGAAATTTACAGCAAAACTGAACTTACAGACCAGCAAAAGTGAGTTCAGTTGATCACTAATAACTTCACAAAGCGTAGTTAAATTTTGAAAACTTGTTTTCACTTAATTTAAACTATTTTGGAGAGCCAAAAATAAACACACTGTTCCGATATACTATCAGCAACAAACTCTCCCATATCGTTCTTGGATAGTTATTCTCTGAAGTTTTAAACTAACCAAACGATTACCGACATAAGTAATCCTTACTTGTTGGTCAACAGCTACGGGTGAAAAAATAAACACGTGGTAGGGCACTTCATTGCCCTGAAGCTCAAAAATTAACTCCGAAGGTGAAAAAGCTAAATTAGTCAACGGCATTGAGATGTGAAAAGCCACGGTGTGACTGCCACATTAAAGATCCGCATGGATATCCTTAGTAAAAATCATCATCATTCCACTAGTCGATAATTTACCTAATGATTATGAAGCTTGGAATCAAAAATCCTGCATTGAGAACAATCAGATTTAAATGACAGGTCGTTATTAAGGTAAGTCCCTGTCAAACAAATAAGAACAACTCTATATCCTTGAAAATTGGAACATAGAAAGTAAGAAGTTTATACCAATCTGGCAAACTAGATAACACTGTGTCGGAAATGTGCAAAACAAAGATTAACATACTGGGTTTTAACTATATACAATAGCCTGAATCAAGAAAATGTGACAATAGAAATAAAACAATATATTATTATGGTAACAACTCCAATCACAGGCACAGGGAGTTGGCATTATAGTTGATAAGAATTCTCAAAAAGCTTTTTGTAACTTTGTTCCCTACTTCGAGTGAATATTTACGCTGTCTTTCAACTTTCATTTAAAACGTAAAATAAATATAATATATAAAATAAAGACACCATAGAGAACTTCCATGAACAAATTGCAAATGCCTTAAAGCTGACTGAAAGATATGATACAAATATTATATTGGGACATTTAAACGCTAAAGTGGGCCAAGGAGAAGTGAAGAATTAATTATGTGGAGCGATATGGACTTAGAGAGGAATGAATGTGGCGAACATCAGGAACTCATAGTTGCAAATACCTTGTTCAAACTTCCTAAATGTAAATTGTACACATGGAGGTCACCAGCTGACCATAAGAACAGAATAGTCACAAATCAAAAAGATTATATTATCGTCAACAAAGTATCCCGGCACCGACAAAATTTCCAATCCAATTTCTAATTTAACTGAGCTGCCACTGTACTTTGGAGGGCACGTAAAGCCGTCAGTCCCGGCTATGAAAGTAGTCGTTAAGTCATGTTAGGGGCGCTTGCGCAACCTGTAAACCCTAACACGAGACCTTAGCCAAAAAGTTACATGAACTTTATTTTTTTATCGTCAGAACATTAACAGGTTGTTTTATCGATTAGAGTGAAACTAAAGAATGTAAAGCATTATGGCTCCAAGAAAATCATGGATACAAGACGGCTCAAACAAGACAATACATATGCGGTAACAAAATTTAAAATAAATGAGAACTTACAGAAAGTCAAAGAAAATAATGCAGAAACTCTAACTGTTGACCAAAAATGGGAAAAAATTCAACATGACCTTATGTTCAGTTTAAAAAAAAAAAACCCTCCAACCACTCAGGAAAAAACAAAACCTTGGATAACAGTAGGAATTCTTAAACTTATGGAAGAACGAAAAAAACATAAGGCCATGTTTGGAGAGGGTAGAGATGCTCATTATTGCAACTTATTGTGCAAGGCAAAATTCCAGGAAAGCGAAATGTGAGAAGACGAAGAATATCGTGGCTTAAGAACTTGAGGGAATAGTTTGAACGCAGTGGTGCAGAACTATTTAGAGCGGCCGTCAACAGGGTCCTCATAGCCATGATGATTTTTAACCTTCGATAGGAGACGGAACTTAAAGAAGAAGAAGATGTTGTGTTACACAAGAACCATGCAGATAAAGCAAGGACACGTGTATTATGAGCTCGTATAGTATTTACCAATAAAGGCCTGAAGCAAGACAATATCAGAGTGTATTAGTACGCGGAACATTATACAAGTATCATAGTTTTAGTTTTCGATCATTTTTATTAATTGTAGTATTAGTAATATTTTCATTGTGATTTAGCTTGCTTATATACTTACGTATCCCTTTGCTAGGATTTTTAGAATAAATGTGTTAAAAATACTTCTATCTTTATATTTATTGGGCTAGATTTAAGTATTTTAGGCTGGATTTTAGGCCTCTTAGGCTAGATTTTAGTCCCGCTGGTACATTAAGTATACAGCTAATTACCTATTCTTATTGAACCAGTACATACATAACCTTAGATTAATTGATAATTTCGTACACATGACAGTCTAATTAATAGCCTACCAACGTTAAGTTTTGGTATAAATGTTGCTTTAAAATCTTATATACTAAAACGCTAAGCCCTTTTCTTGGCCACCACTTTACTCAAAAACCATATTAGATAATTAAAATATTTTTTTGGAATATTATTAGTATTATGTATGAGATTGTCAAGATATACTTTTGGTACAAAAATTCACTTCTGGTTTTGAGATGACCGGAAGTTAAAATTTACTTTAAGTTTTAGACCCCACAATGTATATATGGATCGAAAGGTCTCGTCAAGACGAATCTAAATATGTACTTTCGGTTGCGATCCGACACCGGAAGTGACCCGAAACGCGCATAAAACGTCAAGATAGAGCAAATCTGACACCGGATTCGTGATCAGCATGCAAAATTAACTGCTAAATGATATCCATGTCGACATTTGATGAACTAAAAATTGCATTCCGGTTTTGAGGTCGACTTCCGGTTTTATTAGTCAAATCATAGAGAATTCAACGTAGAGTTCAAAAATGTAAGTTCACGAAATTATCATTTATAGTTTTTGAGTTATTGATAAAAATATTTTTACTTCCGGTCATTGTATATATTGTATATTTTTCTCGCAAAATAAAAATTTCATTTAAAAAACTCGATGTCGAGTTGGTCCGCTAGTGATTACTAATCTATATAGTTAGCAGGAAGCAGCTAACTAAATTGTTGGCAATTCTCGCTGATAAAAGTAATTTTTTAATTAATAGGGCTATACAAATAATATTGTACTTGAATTGACAATGTTAACTCCATCCTTTCAGCTTAAGCATAAGTAAGCTTACAAAATCCTAACCTGTACCAAACTCCGATAAAACTTCAATTCAACATTTTCTTCTACTGACCCATATCGCTAAAATATTACATGTATAAAATAACAGAAAATGCCCAATAATAAAATCCCCAAGTGAAAAAAAAACAATACTACTCCCCTGTTCAATCTGAATTTAAAACCCAATTCTATATCAATACTTAACCACATAAGTTAGCTGTGCATTTAAAACAGTAACACAAGACAAAATAGATAGCTGTAGTGCCCATCCACCAAAAAGTTAATGATAGATATTCTCTTCAAACTTTGAGGCCGAGTTTTACACTTTTTCGCTCTGCGACTTTTTTTGGTTATGTGTCATTATTCCTCTAATTTTCCCGAAACGACAATTTTATGACATACCGAAATTTTTTTAGATACGTACTACTATTTTTTTAATTAAATAGCTTAAAAATTTTAAGAAAAACATGAAAATTAAAATTCTCTGATGATAAATATAAAACTGCGAAGCAAAAGCAACTTTTCATATTGTCTGACAGAACTTGTTTTTAGATTTTACTGCCTAAGAGGTAAAAGTGGATGATTTAATGATTACATAATTTTCATGAGATAATTACATAATAAAAAACAGTTATTTTTGTAGCAATTGATAAATGTTAATAACTTTCTTTTTTGCTTAAATACATGTAACATAACTACTTGAAATTGTGGCAGTTAATGAATTTCAAATTTTAAACAGATCAACCAAATAGTTTATAAGTTATTCAATTTATTTATCTTTGAGAGCGATTATTTAAACAACTGTGCTTGCCCAAACGGTCACTCTATATAAACTCTTTATAAACCGCAATAGATTTTTTAAGGCTTCATTTATAATTTTTAAGTTTATTAAAATCGTTTCACATTTTATTAAATCTCGTATTACAAAACAGTTTGAAAAATGGCTGATTTATTAACTTCTAAACATTTATAATAACTTTGATATTTTTTATGTCACACGGTTTTAAGTAGGCTCAATGAAAAGTTGTTGCAAAAGCACACTTAAAAAAAAAAAACAGAACCTTTTTATGACCAATAACAAGAAACAAGCTGAGTTATTTCAGCGGACAGTTCCCTCCTCTACTTTTCAGTGTCGTGATTTTATGAGTACCATCATTTTAACGGCTTATAACTATTTACTTCTTCCCTGTGTATACCATCTACCAGTTTGATCATAAAATTTATATCTTCTTTTACAGTTTGTTCAAGTTTCAGCTCTTAATGTTAATAAACACTGGAAATAGGGTTTTAGGATAAGAAATGCTATCTGATATTCTATTAGTCACAGAAGGTTCTGATTTTTTTAAAAAGTCTGTTTTGTTCCATTCCGTTACGACACAGGAAAATGTCAAAGTTATTATAAATTTTTATAAGCTAAAAATTCATCCCTTTTTCAAACTATTTTTTAATAACAAATTTAATAAAATCTTGATTTTTTTTATTTTACCTTAAAAACAAAGCCTTAAAGAACAAGATAAACATCAATACATATAATTGATTGATAGATGAACTGGAAAATTAATAAATAACATACTATAAGTTTTAAAAATTTTTTAAAATGCCTCAAGTTTATCTTAAGAAAACAATTGAAATATGCTAAGCTGTACATCAAAATATTGTAATGTGCATTTGTAAAAAATGTACAGTTTTTGTATTATGGTATTCAATTTCAAAAATACATTCTTTAATTAACTTACTCATTAAGCTTTCCCAAAAGAAATATATCAGAATTTCTATCAAATTAAAAGAATATATTAAGTATGAGTAATGAATGATATATTTCTAGAATTGACTAGACTAAATCTGCCCTCGTTGCGGTAAACTATAATACTAGTTTAACCCTAAATCAAGTTCGTTGTTAACGGCAAGGTCTTTACAATAACGAACGTTAACTTGATCGATATGATACTCGCATAGCAAGCGAGCGGACTGGAAAGCAGCTCTATTTAAAAACATACTCTGTAGTTAAAATGAATTATTGACAAGCAAAACTAATGGACATCATGCATTTAAAAAGCTTTTAATAAATTTTCGGAATATACACGTAACCAGAACTAACAAAACAATGCTATTTTCTCAGTGAATCAATTGGATTAGGTCGAATATTTTATAAAAATATTTTATTATTAAACTAATATTAATCTTTAAATTAGAAAATCATTCAAAACAAAAAATCCAATTAAATATACTGAAACTGATTGATTAATTAAAAAGAGAATAAAAGAAGCTAAGGAGAGAATGTTACATGAGCAATGCCAAGAACTAGAAGAAATTGAGAAAAAATATGACTTTTTTAACATGCATAAAAGAATTAAAGACTTAACAGGAATGAAAAAAACACTTCAAACTAGGCAACTAAGAGATGAAAGTGGTGCACTTATAACAGATATAAACCAAAAAATGCGTAGATGGACACAATATATAGCACAACTTTTTGAAGACAAAGAGAGAACAGAAGCACCAAAAGAAATTAAGGATGATCCTGGGCCTAACATTATACGAGAAGAAATTGAATATGCAATGAAACAAGCTAAACGTGGTAAATCTCCCGGGCCTGATGAAGTTCCTATCGAATTACTCAAAATTGTGAATACTGAATCTATTGATCTTCTTTTGGATCTATTCAATACCATATATAGATCAGGTATAATACCTAAAGAATGGCTCCAATCAACATTGATACTGCTACCCAAAAAAGCCAATGCAAAGGAGTGCAATGAATATCGGATCATAGCCTTAATGAGTCATGTCTTGAAATTATTTTTAAAAGTAATTTACAATAGAATACATAAAAAATTAGATGAAGAAATAAGTAATACACAAATGGGATTTAGGAAAGGACTGGGAACACGAGATGCACTGTTCGCAGTAAGTGTTCTTTCGCAGAGATGCTTAGATATAAATCAGGAAGTATATGCCTGTTTCATTGATTTTGAGAAGGCATTTGAATATATATATTTATTAAATAAAAGCATAAACAGTAGAGACATTAGAATCATATGTAACCTCTATTGGAACCAAACAGCAAAAGTGAAAGTTGAAAATGAACTGACCGAGAATATCCAGATTCACCGTGGGGTCCGCCAAGGGTGTATTTTATCACCCTTGCTATTCAATTTATACAGTGAAGCCATCTCAGAATTAGCGCTTACCTAGGTCAGTGAGGGCCTTATAATAAACGGTGAGCCACTTAATAACATAAGATATGCTGACCACACCGCCCTTCTGGCAGGCACACTAGAAGAACTGCAACACCTTGCTGAACAACTAAATATATATTGCAACGATTATGAACTTAAAATAAATTTGAAGATAACCAAGTTCATGGTATTTACAAAAATCACAAAACATCAAAGTTAAGCTATTACTAGATAATACAGAAATTAAACAAATATCTTCGTACAAATACCTTGGAGCATGGATCATAGAAGATACTGATCAGACAAAAGAAATAAGATTCCGCACTGAAATTGCACGGTCAACTTTTAATAGAATGAGAAAACTTTTTTGTAATCGCTATATCAATATATCGCTCCGAATAAGAATGCTTTGATGTTATATTTTCTCTACCCTTTTGTATGGGGTTGAAGCTTGGACACTTTAAAAATCCATCATTAGAAACCTAGAAGCATTCGAAATGTGGTGTTACCACCTTTTTTTGAAAATATCATGGATGTATCTCAAAACAAACGAACAAGTTCTCGAACAACTAGGAAAACAATGCGAAGTTTTAAATTCCATAAAAATCAGGAAATTGGAATACTTGGGGCACATCATGAGAGATAAAAAATACGAGCTACTAAGGAATATAATGCAGGGTAAAATCAAAGGCAGAAGAAGCGTAGGAAGACGTAAAATCTCGTGGCTACCCAATCTACGTGAAAACTAATTGTTTTCACGTAGTTTTTCGAAACGTGGTGTTTTAACTGGTTTTTCGAAAAAGTGATAAGAGGCAAAAAAGTTTTTAAAATAATGTGTTAAACTAATGATGCCACAAAATTCATTTAATTTGAACTTACTCAAAAGTTTGGGGGATTTATGGCTGTAAACCTCCCTCATTAAAATTTTTCTGTGCGCTTAGATTTTTTTGTTTCTTTTGTATGAAAAGTGCTTTCAGAACAAGAAAGTAACGAGTCCATTTTAATTACAAAATGTCAAATAGTTTAGGAGATAATCCTAAAAAACAATTTTTATTTTGTAACTTCAAAGGGCTGTAACTTTTTTTGTGTACACTTTTGTAGTACGGTAAGTTGGATTCAATCAATTTATTTTTGTCAACAGAATGCGTGATTTAATTTATGACATATCTTTTTGAAACACCCTGTATACTGTATAGCGATATTATTTGGCATTACATATATATATATATATATATATATATATATATATATATATATATATATATATATATTAACTAGAGAATATATAAAGTAAAGATGTTGCCAAAAAACTGTATTTGATAATATATTTTTTAAATATGGATACTGTTTTTTTTTCTCTCTTCCTCTAATGCTTTCAGCTTTTATATTACGAAGTATTATTAAACATCCTGTATATTGTTCTTCTAACAAAATATTTCTTGTGTACTTGGACGGATTCTGCTTTCTTATTTTTGTTCTCATACTCTAAGTTTATATATTACGAAATACTTAGCAAAAAATAAGCCACTTACATATTGTTGTTTCTACACAATCTCTTATTTGTTTAAAAGAAACAATCCTTCTTTACCTTTTTGAACTAGAAAGCATAATATTCTCAAGGTTTCTCTGACAAATTTTCTTGCTCATTGTCATATTTTTCCATTTTTCTTAAAATCGAAGTTCAAAAGAACACAACAAATAAAACATCGTTATCATAAAAGCTCCTGCACTTTTTCAGCTTTTTGTATTGAGATGGTCTGCAGGAATTTTTATCTGCCTATTATATCGTTCTATTGTAAACGAAACACAAAGGTTGCTACATAGACAGCGAGCAATTTGCCTTTAGCCATAGACGTTTATCAGTTTTTTTATCTGGCGGTGACTCTCTGCCCAAACGCTGTATTGTTTAATCAGTTTAATTTCTCTTTGTATTCAAAATGCGGGTGATATTGGTTTATCGACATTTTATCCGGTTTTTGGTGAAAATTATATACCTGATTTGAATAGTGTTGTAAGCTTAGCTGTGCGTAGATACTTTTTTAAAATGTATTTTGGGATATTAAAAAATAAATTAAATTACTGATATTTATTAAGCTTGAGAGTTTTTACAATAAGTATACGAGGTATGTCACAATAGTAATCTACCTTCGCTCATAACTTCTCGACAAAATTTTATAGCGAAATCTGTCGTATACGAGCGGAATAGGTGACCGTTCAAGTTCCTGTTACAATTATTAACGAAAATGGTTCAATACTTAAAATTTTTCTGTTGCTTACATTGTCTTCTTCAAGTATGTCGCATCTTATTTTCAAGCTTATTGCTAAAAATGACGCAAAGTCATTCAATTGGTATTCAATTGATGCAAAATTTCTTTGGAGCTGAATATATGCCCAGAGCGCAAGCAGGATAAAGTAATAATTCTATCCCCAACAATACTGTAAAATATCTAACGTGTAAGATTTTTTTTTTTTTTTTGGACTAAGGTGGAAAGGTTCTAAACCGACTAGGGAAGATGTCCCTAGTACTGTTGGATTCGATCCGGAAAGAAGCACATGCTAGGACATAGCATCCAAAGTATGGATTATATGCGCCACATGCACCCCTGACCAGTCGCCTACCAACTAAAAAAAAACACCCCTTCTTCGGACAAGGCACCCCCGGACTAGTTCAATCGGTGAACGAACCATTGAGATGCCTTGTGCAGTCTGAAAATTTGGGAGAAAATTGTAAAAGGGTTCTTACCTAACAACGATAAGAACCACTTAAAATGATATGCAGAGACGGTATTGTGGGGAAACAAAATATGGGTTCATAAAAAGTGCAGGTGTGTTCAGCCTGACAAGGAAGGAATGTGAATTAAAAGAGGCATGAGGTCGTGTAAACTACGTACGTAATATAATTACAGATCTGGCTGTAAAGGTGCCGTCCATTCCGTCGTGCAGCCGAGCTGTAAAGAACTCATGACAGCGTATTATGTAATTTGTTACCTCAACCACCCTGTTCCTGTCTTGCTCTTTCTAGCGTCTCCTTTTTCTTTATAATTTGCGTAATTATGTCGATAGTAACATCGTAGGATTCTTTGTTTTGCGTCTCTTTCTGTATCAGATTGTTGGGCGTTATCGCTCCTAGCCTTGATATTAGATTATTCCGTTCTCTTTGGAAAGTAGTGCAAGCAAAAATGCAGTGTTCTGCGTCGTCTATGACGCCACAATCTATACACAAATCATTTGTTGTCTTCTTTATTCTATACGTGTACGACCTAAAGGAGCCATGGCCGGTGAGAAATTGTGTAAAAAAATAATTTAACCTTCTGAACCTACATTTAGACCAAGTTACCACATCAGGGATTAACATTTTGGTCCATTGTGCCTTCTCCGTTTGTGCCTCCCATTCATTTTGCCATATTTGAAGCATATGTGATCTTACTTCGGATTGTATTTCCGATAAATGACCGTTTTCTCTGTTATATAAAGTGTCTCTTTCTTTAGCTAGGAGGTGAATGGGGAGCGTACCTGTTATGACCTGTAGGGCAATCGTAGAAATAGTCCGGTATGCGCTTGCTACCTTTAGTAGAGGCTTCCTTTATGCCTTTGCAAGCAGTTCTTTATACTTAGCCATTCTCAAGGCTTCGTACCATACGGGAGCGCCGTATAAGAGGGTAGAATGCACAATCTGAAGGTACATTCTTCTTTTGAGGGCACTTGGACCGCCGATATTTGGCATAATTTTTAATAATGCCGCGGTTCTCTATTCTGCTCTTTGGACTACTTTCATCAAGTGCTTTGTAAATCTTAGACCTGTGTCTAGTTGGATGCCGAGATATTAAGCACAGTACGTAATCTCTATACTTGTACTACCTACTACAAAAGCCAGGTTTGGGCGGGCTCTAGGGCCTTTCAAGATCAGAATTTCTGTTTTTTCTGTTGCCAACTCTAGATCTTGTTTTACCATCCATCTTTTGACTTTTCTACAGCTTCTGTTGACTAACATTTTTAACTCCAAGTTATTGTTACACTGAATGAGTAGAGCTAAATCGTCTGCGTATGCAATAGCTTTGGTCTTTAGGTTTTGCCACTTGGACATACCTTTGATTGAGGTAGTCCTTAATTATATTGATCAAATAATCTGACACGTTTGCTTTTTCCAGTGAGGTGATAATGTGACCACAGTTGGCTGAGTTGAAAGCGTTTCTCACATCAAACATCACGAGGGCGGCCCATTTCTTCCTCGTCCTTTTTACAGTGTCAACTATTTCTTTTACCGCATCGATGGATGATCTAGATTTCCTGAATCCGTACTGTTTGTCAGATATACTTCCATTTATCTGTAATTCGTTTTCTAGGCGATTTTTAATAAGATTTTCATAAAATTTCCCCAGGCTGTCTAGAAGGCAGATCGGCCTGTATGAGTTGGCAATCTCGGGATCCCTGCCCGGTTTAAGTATTAACGTCAGTCTTGCGTGTGAGACTTACGATTGAAGAAGATTGTCATGTGATTACACGCGAACCAGAAAGTGGTTGACTCGTGTGTGCCACATTCAATCCAAAATTTCTCACTGCACATCAGACGAGATTTATAATAGGCGAAGAAATGAAGAAGTAAAAGGCCCAAAACCAGCCTATCTTTTGTAGTTGGACGAATCCCAATGAAACTTGTTGCATACGATTCTTAAGACCGTTAAGAAATTTTGTGAACTAAAGTGATGCTGTCGAAATGAAAATTGCAATATTGCATAATAAGGAAAATACATATTCCAGTTTATTTCGAAGAAAATTTTTATGGAAATTCGATACAAAATTCATTGGGCAACTTATTACCTGGGGGTTTTTGGGGTCGCCAAAAACAAATATCATAACAACGGTGGTCTGGGTGGCACTTGGTGCACAGGGTTGACCTCGCAAAGATCCTCGTCTTCTAAAGTTTCATGGGAATCAGATATAAAATTGTTGCAAATTCGTTACATGGCTATCTTGAATAATTAGTAATCGTACTAATATTTCGTTTACTTCAAATGTTCATTAAGGGTTTACATACCGAATAAACCAAATCGTTACAGTATGAAAATATATGCTTTAGCAGACGCTGAGATATAGTATACGTCCAAGACGGAAGTATATGTTGGTAGACAGCCAGCAGGAAAATATTTTTTTGATACGTCAAATATGTCACTTATACCTCGTCTGTGTGAACAGATTTGGGTAACAGGAAGGAATGTTAAGAAAGAATAAACCTCAAATTCCTCTAGTACCAACACAAGAAAGGCAGGAAAAAAACAGTATTTTCGCATTTCAAGAGAAGTGTACCCTTGTATCGTATGTACCCCTAAAAATTAAAAATGTTTTATTGTTATCTACTATGTATTACGACGACAACATTGATAATGCAACAGGTAAACCAGAAATAATCATAGATTATAATACGACTAAAGGAGGCGTGAATGTCGTGGACAAACTCTGCAGGGCATATAATTGTGCTAGAGCAACCCGTCGCTGGCTAATGGTCATTTTTTACAGTTGTTTGATTGTCGCTGGGACAAATTTCTACATTAAATACAAATCAAATACAGACACACGCATTCCTAGACGAAAGTTTTTGGAAGACTTAGTTTTTCAACTTATTAACGAACATATTCGCAGACGAGCCCTAGACCAAAATATTCCAAGGATAAATCATATGAGGTTAGTGGAAATTTGTGGCATGCGGACAAGAAATCAAACTATCCAGAATAATGTGTATGAAAAATGTACGTTCTGTAGTAGTAAGAAAAACCACCGAAAAACTCAGTTTCTTTGTAGGCAGTGTGGCAAATATATGTGTTTGGAACATTTAACCAAATTTTGCGTTGTGTGCAGTGTAGAAGAAAATGAGGAAGCAAATGGACAATAGTTTCAGTTTATGTTGGACATTTGTTGAATAATCTTATTTTTTTTGTGACATTTTAACCCTCGTCTTTATGTTTTTTGATATTTTGTATTTAAAAACTTGATATGTTTTTGTAAATTGTTTGTCAATTATGTTAATTATACCTAAAAAAAGCCAATTTTTTTAATGTGCATTTTTTTCTCGAAAATAAATAAATATTGATAATTTTTTACTATATTGTTATTTAAATATAGTTATATTAAATATTTAGTCACATCAAAATATTAACAGAAAATCACAACCTAAGATATTCATTATTAAAAAAGTCGGTGTCGTAGACCGACGTTACCAACTATGTTACAAGAATTCACGTTACCGGCGGAAGATTAATGCTTCATACATTGCTATATCACCATATGCGATGTAAGGGCTTGTCAAAATATGGCCACTTATACACTCCCACGGTGCCTTACAGTAGGCCTTCGACCATTATATTCGAAGTACCCTCTGCGTATCTTCCATCTTAGGTATTTCTTACACAGGAAATAAATGAAACTCGGTTTAGGAGGTTTACACGTAGTCTAAACTGTTCGTAGAACTGGAGCAGCGTCCCGACATCGGACTCCCAGGGTGCAGGGACCCTATTTGGGAGCCGAGACTAGACTGATCCGAGAGATTCATTGTGTTGGTCGTGTGTGTTTTTGGATGTTTTTCTTGTTTTGGATGGCTTCGCTGTCCTGTTTTAGGCTTTTGCCTCTTCAGGACGTGTTTTCCTTGGTATTGGGTGTATGGCACTGGATTTTTTATGCGTCCACTGGTATGCTGCGTAGTGTTTGTTGGTGGTTGTTGCTGCTCTCACTAGTCCTGGACAATCGGGGGCGAAAGGGATACAAGTGAACGGTTCCTTTCAGAATTTTTTGGTCTAAAACAAAATTAGTAAATATATGAAAATTTTATATGTTTATTAATTAACAAAATCTATTAAATTATTGTATGAATATCGCGACGCGTGTGGGCAGCTGTGGACTGGTACCTCGAAAAATCGACGGGGTATCGTTGTGCAATGGGATCGGAAAACCACAGAAAACCGATCCCCCCCGTCGGTGTCAGTTCGTGAACTTTCGGTATTATAATAAGCGACGGTAAAAGAGGGGAGTTGCCTCATGTATGTCAGTGTATTCGTCAGGGAGCTCGTTGCTGGCGAGTTCCAGCAGAATAGCGGGTAGGAATGGGAGTTTGGGTTTAGGTTTTCTTCTGAATACATTGCCGAGGGATGAGCAGGTAGTTTTGAGGATGCTTTGGGCTCTGAGGTTTTGGCCCCGGATGGTGCGAATTGTATAACTCCTGCTCAGAGAGGAAAGCAGATGAAAAAAAGAAAGAAAGACAAGGAGCAGATGATTTTGAGCGAACCTAAGTGTAGAGTCGATGTGTGGTGTTGTTGTGAGGAGTGCTGTATCGTCTGCGTATAGTAGAGTGGTTGTATTGGTATATCTAGGGTTAGGGAAGCCGCTGTTGTAAATTGTGTAGAGTATTGGTGCCAACACGGAACCCTGAGGAACTCCCGCTGTGGGAGTGAAGGATGTAGAGAATCGATCACGCTCCTTGACTGTGATTTGCCGTTGAGAGACATATGAGTGAATAAGTCTGACGAATGGAGTTGGTAGCCCGATGCACACTAGTTTCTTGACCAGTCCCACATGCCAGACTTGGTCAAAGGCTTTTTGAACATCGAGGAAGATACCTAGTGACATTTTGCCGTCGTTCAGACTTTGTGTAAGGTGTGTGACGATTTCTGTCAATGCCGTTTTGGTTGAGTACCCTTCTCTAAAGCCGAATTGGTAAGGTGGGATGATATTGTGTTCTGTGGTGAAGTCTACGAGTCTTTCTTTAAGGGTTCTCTCGAAGACTTTCGCCAGGACGTTAAGGAGAGATATCGGCCTATAAGAGTGTGGGTCGGTACGCGGCTTGCCTTTTTTCAAAAGCATAGTTGTATATCCTACTTTCCAATATTTTGGGAAGTAGCAAAGTTTAAGAGTGGCATTGACTATGTTCGTCAGGGACAGAGTGACGCTCAGCGGGAGGTGACGCACACAGTTCCTGGCAATCTTGTCAGGCCCCGGTGCGTTTGATTTGCCGATTTGGCAGAAATGTTTGTAGGTTTGGTGATCCACAGGCGCCATGATTGGATGTTCATGGGGTGCCTGAGGGTCGAAAGGGGTTTCTGAGTAGTCGTGTTATGTCTCTCACTGCGAGAGCACAGAAGGCATGATCAAATCTCGTATCGTCTGGGGAGACTAAGGTATTTTGTAAGTGAGTTTTGAAAGCTTCTGCTTTCTGTTGGTTTGAGTTGATAATATGATTGTTCACCACAAGGTGATTACTAATTTTTTGTTTGGTTAGGCATTTGAATTTATGCCAGAATCTACCGCTGTCACGGTAATCAAGACTGGAGGTCGCTGCAGCCCATTGTCTGGACTGCAGATTGTTGACCTGAAGTTTGATCGCCGCAGACAGCCGGTTATACTCTGTTTTGACAAGGGGATTGCGGGGTACGTTGGAACTGACGGAGGAGACGTCTCTTTTGCTTAATTTTATCGATGATAAACTGAGGTAGAGGAGGTTTATTAGGGTTAATAACCCTATTTGGGACTGACAAATCAGCTGCTTGATTTATCAGGTTAGTAATTACCGTGATACCTCGGTCGATATCATCTGGGTACATTAAGTTGCCTAACTCTAGAGTGTTATTTGACAAGTATGTTTGGAAGAGTTCCCAGCTCACAGCACCTATTGTACTGTCCATTAGAGGGGCAGGAAGATGATGGAAGCTTTGTTGCTATGAGCGACAAGAGTATTCTTGTGCCCAAACATCAAAGTAGTGAAGTGGTTGGTGATGTCAAGGATTAGTTGACGTCGGTCAGGGAGAAGGTTAATTAGGATAAGTGAGGTGAACTCCATAACTGTCTTCATATCAGAAGTCAGCTCGTATGGAGGGTCTCGCTTCTCGATGGAGATTGGCTGGGTTTCTTGTGGAGTCTTAGGAGTTTCTCTTCGGTGGGGACATTTGACCGAGTAGGCCGCATGGTCTCCGCCACAGTTGGGACATTTAGGAGTTTGTGGAGTGGGGCAGGCCGTGGATTTGTGGTCCTGGCCACAGGTCGAGCAGCGGTACTGCTTTTGCGGGCACTCCGTGATGGTATGCCCGTTCTGGCTGCACCTGCCGCAGTATTTTGGGATGGGAGGCACGGGATTTGAATTAAATGGAAGTTCTACGTGGAGTCGGAGGCCGTCCATGAAGATTCCTCTGGTCAGCATCTCCGTGTATTTCAATTCACTCGATGTGACTAGCTTAACAAACGTGGTGGGGAGATTGGACTTGGATATAATCCGCCATAGTCGAACTACGGGGATATCCATTTCGGTAAAGGCTTTGGTTAGATCGTCGTCAGAGTAGTCTCTTTCGACCCCCTTGACGACGACCATGTAGGTGGGTTTGGATGAGCGGGTGGGATTGCGTGGTGTTGGAATATACTTGGGTGTGACGAGGACTTTAGGATCGCCCAGCGCATCATGGAGTTTTCGTTGTAACTCGACGTGGTTAACCGGGTGGATGGTTGTTAGGTGGGCGATTTGGGTGTGTAGGACTTTAACAGTCGAGATTTGATTGAGTAAAATCTCTCTGGTGTTGATGATTCGAAAGAAATCTCTTTGATTTGATTTCTCTCGAGGGATGTTGGATATGGTGTAATTGAATGATTTTGGTTGTGTGGAGGTGGTGGCCTAGGATGCAGGTCTGGGAGTGGTGGTGGCGTTAGCGTATGTTAAGTGTGTGTTTTGTGTGGATGGTGGGTTGATGGGTGTGTGTGTTAATTGTGAATTGCGGATATTTGTTGGTTGTGGGTTGACTGTGTTTATTATTTGTGGAGTTTGGGTGATTGTCGATTGAGCGGTATGGGTGGATATTGGTTGAGTGACATTAGAATGTGTGGTGAAATTGTGTTGCGGTTGAGTGGCTAGAGTGGTGATAGGAGCAGTGGGTGGGTTTAGGATAGCAGATGACCGGGTCAGCTGAAGTTGAGAGATCAGCCGGTCAATTTGCTCTATGGGCAGAGTGGATAATATGTCCGACATAAAAGTATCAGACAAGTTGTTGGTGATCGAGGATTGTGTAGTATCTGGGATGTGTAAAGTAGGTGGAAAAGAGGTAGTAATAGGTGGAGTGGTAGGGTTGGTTGGTGTGATTACAAGCTGTGAGACGGTTGTTCTGTGTGAAGGTAGCGGAGGAAAATCATAGTTGTCAATGTTAGGCATGTCTTTAGAGTGTTGACCAGGGTCGGACGGTTTGGCAGGGATGACTTTATTAAACCTGTTGGAACGGGTCGACCTCGGCATTTTAGACGTGGATGGCTAGGTATTATACCCAGATGACTCCTTGTTTTCTTGTACCTGGTGCAATGTACAAGATGGCAGGAATGCCCTATATACTTATCTAAAATTTAGGCTAGCGGTCCCTCGTAGATACGTATTATGTATATGTATTGGACAAGTGCAGATTTCTGCCGGCACCGCACGTTCACAGACTCTGACGGAAGCTGATAGCCCCAGCAACGGCCTACGTGGGTGGCTTCTTACTGGACCACCCACTATGCCTACACTGTGACCAGCAGAATCTCCGTCAGAGAGTACAAAATGCCAATAACCAACAGAAAACACAGCACTTACCTTCTTTGCCTCCAAATGCGGCCACGTGGCGACCACGTGGTTGATTTCACCAGGTTATACTTTTCGATACAGTTTTCAACGGTTATGCTGATTCTTGGCGGCTTCCAAGCGGTCAGAGCTATGGCTTTGTCTAAGACAGCCGTCTGACTCTTTGCTATAGGACACCTAAAAACCTAAAAGCACTAAAACACTAAAACACTGTACACTATGTACTCACTTCGGCGAACGGACGAAAGAGGCAAATAAATGATCCGAGAGATGAAAAAGTCGCATATTTATAAGTATATTAATATTTATATGGCATTTTCAGATCTCTCGGCCAATAGAAAAATATAAAGATGTTCAACGGCGGGGCGATGCGCATCCGGGTGCGTATTAGTCCACGACTAAGGCACCAGGATGACAGCTACAGCTTCAGCACTAAAGATTGAAAAATTAGGATTTAATCGACAACGTTTTTTCTGCATTGTTTGATGGGATGTAAAAAGCACATCCAGCACTAACAGTAGACTTTGAGACATCAGTATAAATAACTAAAGAATCTAACAGACTAGCTAAACAGGACCTCAAAATATTGGAATTAATAGAAAAATTTACATGATACTTTGGTTTCAAGATTTTGAAGTTAATTATTAAAAAGAAATAGAAGGTATGGCAGGACTAGGAAAACGAAGTTATTTATGGTAGAAAAACATAAGGGATTGGGCTTGTTTGAACTCAAATTCACTGTTTAGTGTTGCACAAGGTATATATTCTTCGCTAAGATTTCTTCAAATCTTTAATAGAAAATATTACGATATGAAAAATATTCGATCTTTTGTTGTCATTCTCAATCTTTTTCCGTTGTTTTGTCCTCACTTTAATGTATTCTAAGGTATCTTCTTTTTTGGGATCTAAAAATTCATTTAATACTTATTTGGACCGTTTTGTATGGTTTGATAATTATTTTATTATAAGCTTACTTTGTCTTTTGAGAAAAATATATTTTAAAAACCTCCGTATTTAGTGATCCTACTTGTTTAAGCATATACCATCTAAGAGTAGGGCTAAAATAATAAATATATACATAACATACCTGTCGCCTACAGTAAAGCAATCAACTTTCAATGTGGCAATCGTATAAAATTAATCAGCTAATTATGACAGAAGCCGAAGTGTATATGTAGTTTCTGTTTAATCTAATTCAAAGTTAGTTAAATATTTACCATAATGTAAAAGATAACAATCACAGATTAAACCCTTTGATAAATTCCATGACGGTACCTGATAGTTGATACTTTCACATCATTCTATTTAGAATCTACCTATGCTCTCGCTATTGACAAGCAATCACGATCGTAATCGCACTCTTTTGCCCTCGATGTGGATGAATAGCCACTGCCTAGTTCTTTTTGCGATAACGGCAACGTAAACAGGATAAATGGCTTTCGCCCTGACATCATCCAGGCAGGTATTACGAGTATGGACGGTTTGGAAATATTGAAACTGTCTATCCGCTTCGAGCGTAGAAAACCAAGATGGATTGACACTAAATTTACAGAGACAGGATGTGGAAAATAATAAATTCTATCGATACGTGCGTTTTTCGTACAAAATAGGGATTTAAGTGAGGAATAAGAAAACATCGACGGTTTCAGAAATGGATACGATAAATTCTATCTCGTGTCTGCATTTTTTAAAAGAACAGTTTTTATATCTCTGTAAGCGTCTCATATTAATAATCTTATTAAACAAACTAAATGTTGTATGTGTCTCAATATTTTTTATTAAAATGAATAGTATATACTTGCGCCTCAAAAGCTAAAGTAAACGTCATGTATGAAGACCGGTTTCCCATTTACTTCTGATAACTTTATTACTAGTGGACCAAGTAAGCGAACATATCTATAACAACATCTTTAAGTTTAACATTTTACTGCTCTATTGTGTCAATCAGCGCTTCTCAACAAGTTTTCAAAATTGTACAGAATATAATATTATCTTGGGTACTTTACAGTGAATTTATTAACAAACACGGTTTAATGATTTTTGTTTAATTTCTTGTGATGTATAATATAGGTTTACCAAATAATTAAAGTTGTATCATAACAAGAACATATTATTATTAAAAAAAAGGTTTCATCCACATAAATATCATGTAAAAATGATTCATGTTATCGACAAAGAAATATGTACTGCGTCAACAATAGGAAGTGTGTAAAA
This sequence comes from Diabrotica undecimpunctata, assembly GCF_040954645.1. Classification (NCBI taxonomy): domain Eukaryota; kingdom Metazoa; phylum Arthropoda; class Insecta; order Coleoptera; family Chrysomelidae; genus Diabrotica; species Diabrotica undecimpunctata. The sequence continues at coordinate 41,489,515 of NC_092804.1, read as the reverse complement.
ATTACATTAAAGACGCAGCAAATAACATTCTAGGGCCGCAAAGACCACCACCACGCAATGAGTGGTTCGATGCTGAGTGCGAGGACATTACAAGAAGAAAGAACAATGCATATAAACTGATGCAGCAAAGAAGAACCCGAGAAAAAGAACAAAAATATAAAGATCTCAGAAGAGAAAAAAAGTACATTCATCGAAGAAGAAAGCGAACTTATGAAAATAGAATATTGGAAGAACTTGAGGCTTTAAAAAAGGAAAATCAAACAAGAAAATTCTATAAAAATCTAAATAAAGCAAGAAAAGAATTTAAACCAAGGATCGGACTATGTAAGGATAAGGAGGGGCATATACTTAATACAAAAGAAGAAGTATTGAAAATGTGGGTGGAACACTATAAAGAACTACTTACTATCAAAGTAGAAGATCCAACTCAACCACCCCCAGGAGCAAACAACAAAACACCATTGGAGCCTCCATCAATTCAGGAAGTACGGGATGCAATAAAACACCTAAAAAATAATAAATCTCCAGGAAGTGATGGTATACCCGCGGAACTTATTAAATGTGGAGGTGCTACTCTGACTAATCATATATATAAAATAGTACTGAGAGCTTGGAATGAGGAACAAATCCCAGAAGAGTGGTGTATTGGGATCGTTTGTCCGCTAAACAAAAAGAGCGATGAATTAGAATGCAGAAACTATAGGGGAATGACCCTCCTTAATACAGCATACAAAATATTTTAGAGTATTTTATATGGTCGCCTGAGTGCATATTCAGAGGAGCTTGAATTTTTCAGTCGGTCAGATAGCCAAGCGGGCTGGGCGGCCGGTTCTCATTCGCTTCACTGCGAGTGGATGTGAGTTCGATCCCCAGCTCGGTGTACAGAAAACAAAGAAGGTAATGCAGCAGTTTAAAATTCTAAATGAATCTGCGGCTTAGACTAGAATATGCTGGTGTCTGATCGGCCTATGGTGGAGCAGTTGGGCAAGAGATAAGGGCTTGCGGCTCAGTGATACTCCTCCATAGATCCCTACCGGAAGGGCGAGGCGCCTAAATACCGGTATATATATATATATATATATATATATATATATATATATTTATGAATTTAAACAGTAATTACTGTAATTTATATAATTTATATCATCTATCTTTGTTTTATCTTTATTAGACAACACCCTAATATGGGTTTGTTATTTTTAGCATTTATTTAACTTTGTATCGTGACCTGAAGATGCTTTGCATATTGTAGAAAGCGAAACCGGTCGTCTGATTAGTTAAATTAAATTGATTGTGAATAAGTCTAATTTATTATTTCTTTTACCTTTTTTTCAATCTCACCCTATTTTACGATAACAGACAACATTAACTTATTTATAGACCAATTTTTACATCAACCTATATTTATAAATAAATAAACAGAAAATAGTCAACTGTACCATTTTCTTATTAGGATAGGCTGACATCCAAATAAAAAGACATTTAACCACAAATAGGTAGATTTAAAGCTTAACAGGTATGCAGATAATCAAATGTAATACTACGTAAACTACGATTTGGATATACCATTATACCATACTAACACATGGATATCTGAAGACGTCTTAGATCCTTTGTGCCAATACTGTAAAAGATATTCTTTTAATTTGTAAAGCACACAATAAAATTTGAATAATCATGTACACTTAATCCCATATTTTACCGTTAAAATGTTTATGAAACCTTTTGTATAATATCTGTAATTAAGACACATTAATCCAACAAAAAAATCTAGCTCTACTTAAAGGAAAAAAATTTAGAAAATCTAATTCATACATAAAACAATCTTCTCAGATCAGACTAAAGTAATAATGTTTGACAAAAAAAGAGCGGAATACAACTTAAACTTGTGTCTAAATGGTCATTCTCTGAAACAAGTCCGAGAAATCCCATTTTTAGGTGTAATATTTGACTCACAACTCACATGGACTTTACATATCAACAATTTGATCAAATCCTGTCAACAAAGAATAAACTTACTAAGAGTTTTATTCAATCGTAGATGGGGTTCAGATACTAAAATTCATCTAAATTTATATCAGATATTGATAAGAAGCAAACTCGACTACGGATGCATCTGTTATGAAACAGCAAATAAAAATCAACTAAAAAAACTGGATGTTATTTAAACCATATCTCTACGACTAAACTTTAGAGCATTTAGAAGTACTCCAATAAGAAGCCTTCAAGTGCTAGCAGGAGAAACGCCCCTACATCTCAGAAGACAATATCTATCACTATGCTACGCTTAAAAAATTCTAAGCGCAAAGGATCATACCTTTCTCCCAAAGTTTAGTATCGAAAAAATCACTAGAACAATACACAAATTACACCACCAAGACAGTACCATTTTACGAACGAGTTAAAAGACTACCGTTATTATTACCAGACACCTCCCTGGACAGTTTCTTTACCAGTAGTAGACGTTTTCTCACTTAATCATGATAAGCATTCACACATTTCTGCTGAGGTCAGGTTTCAGTATCATGCAAATTTACTCAAATATTCCACTTACAAATTATTCTTCACTGATGCCTCCAAAGATTGCAACGAAGTAGCAGCTGCTACTGTATCAGAAAACGTAATTTCTTCCACTAGATTAACTGACGGCTGTAGTATTTATAGCGCAGAGCTCCAAGCAATACTTGACCACTAAACCACTGTAAAACCACTAATAAAAAACAAATACTAATTATCATCAGATTTATTAAGTCCTTTACAGGTCATTAAACATGTTTATCCTACACACATCAATCTATTCCTAATTAAAGACGCGTTGCAATAGCTCCAATTTTCTGGGAAAACCATATCATTTATGTGCTAGCAGACAAAACACCGTTTGAAGCAATAAACAATGTGAACACTCCGACTACAACTGGTATACCGATATCAGATACTAAAACTTTATTTAAGACTCATGTAAATAAAATCTGGCAAGAAATTTAGGATAACCAAACACAAATCTTAGAAGCATCAAATCAGACGTATCTTCAAAAAATCTTTCTATACCACCAAAAAGAAAAGACCAGGTAATTATCAGCAGACTCCGGCTTCGGTATAAACGACTTACGCACGGCCACATAATCTCCAAAGAATCACCACCAATGTACTAAAGATACCAAACACCTTTCATAGCCAACAATATAATAATAGAATGTCCAGAGTATATCTCAGCCAAGGCGATATTCAAGATACCCATTAGCCTGAAAGAAGCACTGGTTACAAAATTCAAGGAAGTTCTGTCTTTTTTAACTTACTGTACACTCAGTAATAAATTATGATTTAATTTTTGTTACATGTACATACATGTATATTGTACCATATTGTTGTAAGTCATGACTTCTAAAATGTACCTTATTTTCTCTATTTGTATCATAAACCTACCGCTAATAAGCTTAGTGGTTAATGGGGATGAATAAAATAAAAAAAAATCTTCTCATATCATGGTGTATATACGAGTATGTATATTTTTGTATATATGTATATTTCTTCAATGTTATAGAGTCTGGTTTAAATTTTTAGTGTATTACTTCTCTCTCATTTTAATGGAGAAACTAAAACTTTCATTATGAAGTAATTCATTTATTCAATGAAACTCGTCATGTAAAATTTTCATGACAACCTTAATTAATTAAACCGTTTAGTTCGGTATTCATTTTGGTATATTCCGCTTTTATTACTGGTTTATGGATGGAAATCATTTACATTTATAACAAGAGAATGACGTTATAAGCTTGTTAGAGGTAGAATATACACTACCGCCATTCTTGTGTTAAATATTAGCTTCTGTTATATTACATAATAATTATTAAATTGCTAAACCGCCATTTTGTATTTGCTAATGCATATTACTAACTGACATAGATATCATACATAAAAAGATTTATAATTTGAATGAGCGTAAAATAAAATATTATGTGATATCAACCTTGAAGGAAAAATATTGTTTCATTGTTTCATTACGATTTACAAGTGACATAGCAACGAGAAAGTTTTGACAATACATGATTGGATATATATATATATATATATATATATATATATATATATATATATATATATATATATATATATTGTCATACTTTTTCTTTCCCAACCAAAGAAAAATAAATAAAAATATCCATCGGAATAAAATTTTAAGATATCATTATAAACAAAAATGTATATAGTAATTTAAGATAAGATTTAGTGTAGATAAGAATAGAAATTTGTTTGGCAAACGACCTTTTTCCGTTTCAAACAAAATTATCAAAAAAACCTTTGTTTAGAATTAGAAGACATTTTACCTGTTTTAGTTAATCTTTTCATTGTTTGTATAGTCGAGTATTAAATGACCATATTCTAATCTTTTGAAATATGTATAAATTGTGTATTGACAAAACCGAGTTTAAAGTAAGCTATTTAGTTTTTCTCTGAAACCGAAATTAGGCTTTTCCAAAATCATGGTAAACACAATTTGAGCTTTTGAATGGACGGTCGTTTTTAAATGGGAATTTGTGAGCCGATCAGAAGACCGGAGGAGGTAGTTATATTTTGGTAATCGAAAGGAAACAGTCGTTTGTCTCAAGATAGAGTGTGGTTCGTGAGTTTGGATACCGGCGTAACGAAAAGAAGTGAATAGTTTGCAGAAGGAGATAACAAGTAGATTAAAAGAGGTCCTTGTATCTACCGTGGGCATTTTATAAAGTATATGTGAAAGTATTCTTACGGCATCACGTTGACAAAAGGAGGTCCTGGTGTCATAAATAAGTAGCTGAGTTTGGAGAAGTGAATCAGGTGTTTTTTGTGTAGTCTGCAGGAGGTTTGCAGAGACGTTAAGAAGGAGCCGAGATGCCAAAGAGGAGAGATCACATCGTTGAGGGGACTGGACTTTTCTGGGTATGTTCCAACGTACAACTCAAGAAGAAAATAAGCTGTAAGTGTTTGTACAATTGAATTTTATATCTGTAAAGGATCGGTTTGACATCATGGTCATTAGCATTCAAATTTAAGAACTGAGGTTTTGTTAGGCTAATCAAAAGTTTAAAGTTTTGTTGTTTCTTGTTTCAAGTAAAGAAAATTTTAAGTAAAATTGGTTTTCACGTAATATAAATGTATGTAGCTTTATAATCTTATTATTATAAAAATTTAATTTATTTTCTTGTATGCTGATTGATAAGATAACGACAGAATTTAATAATTGTTTTATTCGTTCATATAAAATAAAGAAACGTAAATTTTTGTAATATAATATATTTGTATTCTTATCCTTTTTTCTCTATCCCGATAAAAGACAACTAGAAAATCTTTTGAGTCCATCGAACACAGGTAATATAAGGATTATTTTTCTTTTGATAACAAATAAGTTATAATTCTTTTTTATTGGCTCAATAAACTAAGATTAAAGTCAAAATAAACAATCCTAATAATATATATATATATATATATATATATATATATATATATATATATATATATATATATATATATATATATATTTATTTTCAACGGGCTACTGCCCAATAAGATTAACAATATTTAAAATAGGTATATTTCAATATATTTATTTAAAAGAAACTTTCAGTGTATACCCATCCAAAATAATTTTAATTGGAATGAAGATAAATATAAAGAAGAAAGATAAATATAAGAAGAAAAGTAAAAGAATTAGAAAGAGAAGTAAGAAAAAAAAATCTGATTATCCAAGAAATGGAAAAAATGAAAAATAGAGACGAAACGCAAATCAAGCATAAAATATTAGACATTTTAAGAAAATTGCAAGTATAACTAAATACTGAACAAGATATTATAGAAATACGAAGACTTGGTATCAAAAATATTAATAAGAAAAGACCAATCCTGATCGAATTCGAAGATTTGAGTAAAAAACCGAGGTCCTCAAAGAAACAAAGAAATTAAGAGGTGCAGACATATTAATAAATGAAGACTATCCAAAAGACATACAAATTCAAAGAAAAAACTTCGCAAATATGAAAAAGAAGCAAGAGAGAAAGGTCAAACTTTATCACAACAATAGAAAGCCGTAGCCACAGAAGATTAAAAAAATAAAGCTAGAAAATATGGCGATAGATCCCTCTCGGAGGAAGAGTTATCAATGGAGATGACTATAGAAAGAACAACGAAAATAACGAAAACAGCGCACTCAAATAACAAGTAACGAAACCAAGTTGAATGTAGAAACAAGAAAAAGAAAACAAAAATTGAGGAAAACATTACCGAAAACTGAAGACAGAAAGAAATATTTACTGTCGGTGCGGACGCCGCGTAGTAGGGATGGCGGTTTTTGACAAAACACCGGTTTTCGGTTATACCGGTTTTTTTGCTTACGGTTTAACCGGGCGGTTATAACCGGTCAAAAAAACCGTTTTTTCTAAAAACCGGTTTATGGTTTTTTTTATTCCAATAGGTTACAAAGTTATATTTACAATGCACTTTAGTTTGCACCCCAACCATTTCAACCAAAGCACGTGGTGTTCGTGTGTATTAAGGTATAAAAAAAGTGCTTATTACAAGCTTAAATTTGTATTTTAAGAAGATCTTTTCGGAATTAAATCATTCCATCATGAGTTTACTAAAAGAGAGAGTAAAAATACCAATATTAAAAAAAACACAAGTTCAAATTTAAATATATATTCATGTAAATATATAATCCATCATTTTTTAAAATAATTTATTAATTTCAACTACCTAACTTAAATTTTGCCTTACCCTGGTATACCAAATTTATTTTACATCACAGTCACTCATTGTTTTACATTCTACCACCTTTTTAAAATACCAAAAATTGCTATTGATCTTACTACACACAAAACACAATTCTTCACTAAAAACTGCCTATTCACAATCTTAAGCACAATGACTTTTGCTCCTACTACATCATTCCACTTGACATTGATGGGTACTAACTGATTTTTCATACCATCTTTATATCAGTTAGCCCAAGACTCCAGAACAGATCAGAGGTAATGTAAGTCGAAAAAACCTCACCAACTACAGGGGGTCATGTAAGATGCCCCCATTTTCAGTTTTTAATAATCAATAAGTTAAGTCTATTGCATTTACCTTGATAAATACCATGAGGATTATATTTTAAATACGGATGTCCTTCCAAAGTTTTTTATGTGGCCATACAATGTTTTTTAACAACTTTTTATGTAAGTAGTATAAAAACCAACGTGTTATTTCTATATATTCAAATTTTAACTTGTGTTTTTTTTAATATTGGTATTTTTACTCTCTCTTTTAGTAAACTGATGATGGAATGATTTAATTCCGAAAAGATCTTCTTAAAATAAAAATTTAAGCTTGTAATAAGCACTTTTTTTATACCTTAATACACACGAACACCACGTGCTTTGTATTCAACAGGTATACTAGCCACTCCTGGATATCTCCACTTCATGGTTTGTTCCAGTTTCACTTTTCATTTCAACCATTTCGAATTCCCCACCTCAACCATTTCAACTGATAAAAAATTTCCCAGACTCTTTCAAATTGAATTTAAAAAAATAATATCAACATAAATATTTTACTTAAAAATAAATTGGATAATGCAATTCATCTTTTATTTTTACTACCATCAAAAAAATTTATCATTTATTACTTTTAACACGTTTGTATATTTGTATAATACCTAGGTATATTTTAAAATATATAACTCATTTAATACTTCCTGTATGGGTGTATCATTTTGAAAACGTAGGGAAACCTTGGAGATTCGTATTCGTAATCGGTAATTCGATATTCATAGTCAGAACATTATTTTTGGTAATCAGAAAAAGCCATTCACCCACTTTCAATGTCAAGTCAAGAGTCAAGTGTAAAAAATAGATGATGTACCAGATCACTTCTTATGAAAATATTATGATTAGAAATACCTTTTCAACGAAATATTATAATAAAACTTAATTGTTTCTGGCTGATGTGGGTTTGCACTTTCAGTTTGCTTCTGTATTTATAAAATAAAATAAAATTTCAATTATGGTTTTGTTTGGAATAATTACTTGAGTATAATAATTGTGATTGGGATCCAAAATAATACCTAACCTAATCCTAATCACCGTAAAAACCTAATAACCGGTTTTTACTTTAAAAATAAAAAACCGGTTATAACCGGGACAAAAAAACAACCGATAAAACCGGTTATTGCGAAGTAAAAAATCCGGTTTTCGGTTTAAACCGGTAGGTTTTTCCCATCCCTACCGCGTAGCATACTTAATAGTAACAGTAATGAATGTAAACATATTGCTAACGTAATTAAATAGTTATAGTTATGTTAAGAGAAATAATAATAAAGATTGTGTGGAACAATCTGCTGAACATAGGGACTTTTATCTTTGGTAAAGATGAACCAAATTCCAAGTTCATGAAACATTCGAATAATACAAGAAAATATTATTTCTTATTTACCAGATCCGATACGAGAAGCAAAGAATATACTGACTCCAATTGAGGTATGGAATAGTTTCCTTACTTGACATAAATGTTCGATATACAAATATGTACATGAAAAAGTTGCTCTAAAATATAAAGATAAACATGCAGGATAAGAATTGCAGACTTATTTTGGTTTGCTTTATCTATCAGGATCTAAAAAAGGCACAAAAAGAAATGTACTAAAGACTAATGGGCAGACGATGAAATCGGATCTGAAATCTTCGTAGCTGTTATGTCCCAGCAAATATTTAGAGTCCTGTCGCATGTGATTAGATTTATTGACACATACACTAGGAAAAAAAGAAGGGCTATTGGCTGCTGTTAAAGAAGTATTTGAAGTTCTTAACCAAAAATGTAAGTCTGCGTATACTCCTGGAAAATAACTTACATTAGACAAAATGCTTTTAGCTTTCAGAGAACGATGCTCATTTCAAATGTACATCCCTAATATACTTAGCAATTATGGGATAAATATTTATTTTTTCATTGGTTGATTCAAGAACCTTTTACATGAACAGCATGGAGATTTACGCAGGTCAGTAACCTCTAGGACTGTTTCTGATGTCAAATAAATTTTCCGATATTGCAATAAGAATTTGCCCATATTTGTATGGTTCGGGACCAAATATAACTATAGATCGCTGGTCCATAGGCATAAATGTTATTTAAAAATTAGGTAAAAGAAATAAATAAAAGTTATTAAAAAATTTCATCGTGAACGTTCAGTTGTTGGTACAATTCGGTCGAATAAACGAAAGCTTTCAGAAATACTGCGTTTAGTGAAGAATGGATCAGTATTGTCATCTGTATTTGCCTCTAAAAACTATGCCACTGCAGTTTCCTACGTCGTACTAGTATCGTCTTTGTATCACGATATTGACAACATCGTTTCGTCAACTGGGCGTGCCCAAAAGATAGAAATAATATTTTCCTACAACCTAACAAAAAGTGAAGTAGATGTGGTAGATATAACGACTTTAACGTATAATGTATATAATAAGAGCAACTAGAATATGGACAATGGTAACTGTTGGAGAATAATAATCTCCAACCAAATAATTCTACTTCAAAACAAATAAAAATATTTCCGCCGCATTGGTTACGAAAATAAATCCCTAGTCTGCATTGACTTATTTCTTAGAATGTTAATCTCCGCCCATATTGACCTTAAACCGGTAGATCCTTCAAAATGCATAGACAATTATTTCGGAGTGGCTAGGGGAAGCCAGTGAATTAGCAATAGTTGTAGGGTTTAGACCTACTTTTCAAGTTTCGGAGAGTTTTTCTCCACGTTCGCAATCGCAAGTTACGCAATATATCGGGAACCCTTAATGTGAAGTGTTATGGTGTTTTCGTTCGTAAACTGTAATTTTCTAATTAGGTTCCTTACGATTAGTTATTCACTCACAGTTTATAAGTTTCTATTTCTTGCCCTTTTTCAATTACAGTTCTAACTAAACAAGTTATTGTTTTATTTCACTCTATCAATCTATTCAACAGGCCAGACTAAATCACATTTAAGAGTCCATTTAAGTTTCTATTACTGAGTATTCGAAGGCTAGCGGACCAATTGGACTTACAGCAAGTACAAACCGCTGAAAGAGACACTGTTAGCAAACAAGACTCTACGTGAAGGGATGTTGAAAACCGGCATCCCTCCAGTAACATTGTATGGCCTGCTAAATGTAGCTGTAATTAATGTCGTTGTTATGACTAGGCACAATAATCCAGATGTATCCTGTATTGTTAAATCAAACATTGCAGCAGCTTGCCGGGCTTTAATTGAGATGTGTGAGCCAGATTGCCGCAAAATATGCGGGTATTATGATATCTGATCCAGACCATCAAGATCCCCCACCAAACAAAAGAGGATACTGCAAATATTGTAAAAGACGTAAAACTAGATTTCTCTTCCAATTTTGTAAGAGCCGACTTTGTCTGGAGCATATTACAGCATGTTATATGGAGTGTCTAAACCAAAATTAGGAAAAAAAAGTTCAAGTTTAGGCCACAGTCGGTTTTGCTGGTAAATAGCTTTGGAGTTAAAATTTTTGTTTCATCAGTTTTTAGTTATTTCTTTATTAGACTAAATAGGTATAAAAATTTTTTTTTTTGTAGAAAAGAGCGTCACTGATTTTTAAATATAAATCTGTCAAAGAGTAACAGTTTTTTAAATTTATGATTATTTCAAACCTATAAATGTTATTTATTTATTTATTTAACAACAAACATATTTTACATAATAAAATGTAATTACAAGTAGGGATTTTGACATTACATATACCTACATGCTAAGATAAAGTGATAGAAGCTATTTTTTTAGTATTATATTGCACTGCCTCATCATGTTGTTTATGGGCGAGCAGTCTGTCTCACAAATAAAAAAAGCAGCCCTCTATGACTTAACCTTAAGTTAATCTTAGGTACCAAAAACTTTATATAGTTGATCAAGAATAAGTCTTTATATTTTAAGTTATTCACAATATAATATACAAGTAGCATTGCTTGCATTTTCCGTCTCTGTTCCAGTGTTACAAATTTAAAAGTTTCAAGCATACTCCGGTAAGACACCAAGTATGGATAGGAATTATATTTTCTAACATATAGATATCTTAAAAACCTTTTTTGTACCTTTGCAATTAAATCTATATTTACTTCTGCATGGGGTGCCCAAACTACAGAAGCGTACTCAAGATGTAGTCTTACCAAGGAATTATATAGTTTAATTATGCTATCTATCATCTTAAAATGTTTGGTATTTCTAATTATAAATCCTAACATCCTAAAAGCCTTATTAGTAGCAATGTGATAGTGATCATTGAAGGGCAAGCTTTGCTGAAAATTTACAAACGGATTTTCTGGGCAATTCTCTATTATTGAAGTAACAAACCGTTTTAATTAAGTTCCTGTTACGTCTCAAGGCCATCACTGAACACTTTTCAACATTTAGATCCATTCTATTTATCTAAAACCAATTAGATACCGCATTCAAATCTAGTTATAATAGTTGGCAATCACATTGATCTTCTACAACTCTAAATATCTTAAAATCATCTGCAAACATTAAACACGTGGAAAATTTGAGACAACTAGGAAGATCATTTATAAAGCAAGCAAATAAGAGTGGTCCCAGGCTGCTGCCCTGAGGAACTCCAGAAGTTATCGAATATTCCTCTGAGAAAAAATTACCAACTCTAACTTGCTGACTTCTATCTGCTAGGTACGAATTCAAAAATGTTAATGCATTAATTGAGAGGCCAAAGGTGCCCAGTTTTTCTAGTAATGAACCATGATCAACCCTATCAAATGCTTTTGCACAATCAGTGAAGATTACATCCATTTGCCTCCTATTATTTATGGCATCTGCAGCAGATTGTGTGAAAATAAATATGTAAGTGTTGATCTATCCGGTAAAACTCCATGTTGATATTGATTAAAAGATTTGATAAAATGTTGTAATAAGTTGTTATATAAAATAGATTCAAATATTTTTGCCAAAGAATTTAAAATACTAATTGGTCTATGTTTTTTTATATCATTAATATTACCAGATTTAAAAAAAGGAACTGTAATGGTATTTTTTATTTTTTTAGGAAGGTTATTAATTTTTAAAGCTAGATTAAATATAACCTGTAATAGTTTAACAAGTTGGTCAATACACGCCTTATAAATATAAGCAGGTAGATTATCTTTATCTGTACATTTCTTGGTTTTAATTTCTTTACACCAGCTCTAATGCCTTCTTCAGTTATTTCATCAAACTCTAGAATACCATGAAACTTAGGTATCTTCATATCAGATGAGATGCTATAGACTGACTTAAAGTATAGTGCAAAAGCATTAGAAACTCCATCAGAACCAATGTAAATATTGTTGTCTAACTTAATTTCTGAGGGCAAACCCCTGGAACTACTTTTGGATTTCACAAATAACCAAAAACTTTGTTTCTACAGTGTCATGCTATTTTATATACTCAGATTTTGTTTGTATTTTAATGTACTTCCTAAGACAGTTGTACTCATTCTTGATTTGGATATTAACATGTCCACCATGTACTTGCCTATGTAGCTTGTTCTTCTTTTTGATTTTACAAATTAAATCTTGAGAAAAATATTTAGGAAAACTGTATTTACTGTAACTATGTTTACTACTTTATGTTATAAAAAAATAATTTTTTAATTCAATATGTTTATAAAGGTGTGATTTATTTTAATAAAAAATAATTTTTGCAAAAAAAAAAAAAAACTTTATAAACGGAAAAAGTGTCAAATAACTGTCAAAGTGTGGTTACACATTTTAAAGTTTCTCCACATTTTAAAGTTTAATTCGAGATTCCAACCCTGCGTTTAAAATATTGTTAGCTAAATAGAGTATTTAAACAACAAAGTTTCTTCACACAAAAAATAAACTGTGAGTACATTACCAATTTAATACAAATTCAATATTATTAAATATTATACATAACCCTTAATTCAATACAACACATCAATTAATCCAGTCTCTGGTTTTTTGGCAACTTCCACAAGTCGAACTAATTAGCCGATACAAGACCGGCTCTAGAAAAATTTTATCAAATGAAGAAAACAAAAATTAAAAATGGATAATTCTGAAAATATTAGTATACCTACTACATCATCAACATCGACATACTCCAATGCAGTAAGCAACTTCAATTTTCCTTCAAAAGAACAAGCCATTATTCTGTCAGCTATCCAAGGTATTAAAATACATGAATACATAGTAGCCATAGGGTCTCTACTCACACCAAAAAATGTTATCTTTGCATCACGAATAGCTAACAACAGAATTTGTATTTACTTGAACAATACTAGCATAGTAGATACCTTACTAAACAACCATAAAACAGTACTCATCCAAGGCAATGAGATAGAAATTCGAAGACTTATTACGCCAGCAAGGAGACTAGTAATATCAAACATCTGCCCCAGCATTCCGAACAGTATTTTAGAAGAAGAACTGAAACAACTAGAAATAACTGCAGTATCCAAATTAACGTTTTTAAAAGTTGGCATGCCCGAGTCTGAGTATAGTCATGTCTTAAGCTTTAGGCGGCAAATATTTGTCTCTCCGATAATCACCAAACCAATTCCAAATACAATCTTAATAACCTATGACAACACTCCTTACAGAATCTTCCTATCCCTAGATGGTTTAAATTGCTCTAGATGTAATACTACTGGCCACAAAGAAGAAAACTGCACATCAACATCAACTGGTACAGAAACACTTAAAGATCCTTATACCTCAGAACTCGAACTCATGGAAATAAATCAGAATAATTCAGCAACAAATATTTCAGATGATACAACCAACTGTTTCAACCCTATTTCTGCAGATATCCCAACGACAAATGATTCGCTTATAGTACACAGCATACCTTCAACTAAAGCTAACAGCAATAATAGTAAAACAACCAATCAAGCAAAAAGGCAAATTTCAACCTCTCCTGAAATCTCAGAAACTAAAAACCTAAACGAAACTTTCATAACTCCAAAAAAATCCGCACACAAAAAAAAGAAAAAGGCTTTAGATGTCGAAGCCACATTAAAACCAATTGAAAACATTTTAATGACAGCATCTCCTTCATATACGCTAAATTTCTCTGAATTATGCGACTTCGTGATAAACGCAATAGGATCAAAATTTCCTGAAGTCACAGCTAAAAACTATACAGAAGATTTTGACGGCTTATACACCTTATTAAAAATGGTTCACTCAAAATTAAATGATAGACGCATGAAAAATAATATCACAAGAATTATAAAGAAAATAAATCCAACAAATGAATCTTCCCTCACTGAAGAAAGCGACTACGATTTATCTCAATAGTCCAATTATATTCATTCTTCAATGGAACTTGAATGGCTATTATAGCCACATTGAAAACATTAAAATGCTAATCAATGAACTGTCACCACTAATAATATGTCTTCAAGAAACTTGTCTTTCCAACAATCAAGCAAAACTAAAAAATTATATGCCCTATACAAAAAATCGAGCAGTACAGCAAATATCCAGTGGTGGAGTCGGAATTTTTATACATTCAACCATCCAATCCCAAGAAATTCCGTTAAATACAAATCTGGAAGCAGTAGCAGTTTCGGTAATACATCATTTTAAAATCAACATATGCAACGTATATTTACCACATCCTGACGAAACTACTCTATTAGAACTTCAAAATGTAATTAAACAAATTCCATCTCCAAAATTAATTTTGGGTGACACAAACTGTCACAACATCGCATGGGGATCACAAAGAACAGATAAAAATGGACGAATATTATTAGAAGCAATTAATAACATAAAACTAGTTTTATTAAACACAGGAGCACCTACTAGATTCAATGCACATAATGGCACTTTTTCCTCCATAGACTTATCTATCAGTGATTCAACTTTAGCTCCATTTTTACAGTGGAATACATTGGACCACCTATACGACAGTGATCATTTTCCGATAATAATTACTCATGACAAAGATGAAAAAACCTGTACAACACCATATGAAACTTGGAAATTAAAGTCAGCCGATTGGGAAAAATACTCGAACTTAGTAAGCATACGTATACCAAATCTCGTTATATCAGATAATATAGACACTACTCTATCATCTTTCAATGGTATAATTTTAGACGCAGCCAGAGATTCTATAGGAAAAACCAAAAATATCACAAAAGCTCCTCTTCCTTGGTGGAACACTGAAATCGCATCCGCTTTAAAGCAAACAAAACATGCTTTTAATATATACAAAAAGTTTAACACACCTAATAACTTAAACAATTTTAGATCTTTAAGGGCCAGATCTAGATTTTTAATAAAACAAGCAAAAAAAGAGAGCTGGACCAATTACGTGTCGTCAATTGACTCGTCTACGCCCATAAGGGATATATGGCAAAAAATAAGGAAAATAAAAGGTTCAAAAACATTTAACCACATTGACACAATCACTACAAATGATCTAACAACTTCAGACAAACACGAAATCTCAGAAATTTTAGTAGAACACTATCAGTTGTATTCAAGCAATCAGCAGTACCACCCAAATTTCTTAGAACACAAAGAAAGAACAGAAGCATCAAAAATTAATATAGAAGATACTGCTGATCCACTAAACACTTCCATAACACTTGATGAATTAAATGAAAGTCTTAATAACCTTAAAAATACCTCACCTGGACCTGATGACATACCACCAGTTTTCATAGAAAAACTACCTATAAGCGCGAAGGTTACTTTAGTAGAGATCTACAACAAAATTTATTCGACCCATAAATTTCCATCTCTCTGGCTCGAAGCAATTATAATACCATTTTTAAAAGACAATAAACCAATAAACTTATCTTCTTCGTATCGACCAATATCTCTTACCTGTAGCATCTGTAAAATAATGGAAAAAATTCTAAGCAAAAGATTAAAATGGTACTTAGAAAAGAAAAATCTCCTTACATCCATCCAAAGTGGGTATCGATCAGAACGGTCTACAATAGATAACATTATAGCATTAGAATCTGAAATACACGAAGCTTTTATACATAAACAAAAATTAATAGCAATTTTCTTTGACATCACAAAAGCATTTGACACCACGTGGACATATCACATCTTAAAAACAATGAAGAGTTGGAAAATAGATGGTAAATTCCTAGCCTTCGCCAAAAACTTCCTGGAGAACAGAAGTATAAAAGTTAAAACAAACGGTGTCATGTCAACTAAGAAATCACTGGAAAATGGTATCCCTCAAGGATCTGTATTAAGCCCCCTGCTATTCTTAATAGCAATCAACAACGTATCTAACCATTTTATGCTTCCAGTAAAAGCAAACCTTTACGCCGATGATCTTGTAATATATATGAGAAGTAAAAACCTAAAATCAGCTGCATCAATATTACAAAATACACTAAATAAATTAGAAGGGTGGTCTTTAGATATAGGCTTGAGATTTTCAACCGAAAAAACTAAAGTAATAATATTTGACAAAAGAAAAACACAACACCACTTAAATTTAAAACTTAACGGAAATACTCTTATAACAATCAACGAAATCAAATTTTTGGGAATGACATTCGACTCTCAACTAAAATGGACATTGCACATAAATGAACTAATTAAATCATGCCAACAGAGAATTAATCTTCTAAAAGTTCTTTCCAATCACAAATGGGGCGCAGACACAACTATTCTTCTGCGATTATATCAAGCTCTAATTAGAAGCAAACTAGATTATGGATGTATATGCTACGAAACTGCTACTAAAACTCAAATGAACAAACTGGACATCATCCAATCCACAGCATTACGCATAGTTTTCGGAGCTTTCAGAACCACGCCAATTAGCAGCCTTCAAGTCCTAGCAGGAGAACCGCCATTAACTCTCAGAAGACAATATTTTTCAATGTGTTGTGCTACTAAATATCTCAGTGCAAAGGAAAACCCGTTTATAACAAGCCTAATAAGGAGCAACCCTCCAAATCTGTACTCAAATTATTGCCCTAGAAACTTACCTTTCAATGAACGAATAAATCGATTTGAATTCGATATACATCAATTGAGAGCCACTTCTACAAACAGATGCCAGTCTCCTCCCTGGAAAGTTCAAATACCAAAAGTAGATTTTACCTTACTTAACTATCCCAAACATTCACACAATCCTTCTGAAATACAACAACAATTCCGGTCTACCATCTCCAGATACCCTGATTTCAAACTAATTTTTACTGATGCCTCTAAAAGCAGTAATGGTGTAGCTGCTGCAGCTATTTTTGAAGACAACACCTCTGTCACCCGTCTAGCCAAGGAGTGTAGCATATATACTGGAGAACTGCAGGCAATCTTCAACGCACTGAACCAATGTACCAGCATTGATACAAACTTTCTTATTATATCAGATTCTCTAAGTGCCTTAAATGGTGTCAAGCAGATGTATCCTACTCATGCCAATTTAGCATTAATAAAAGACATGCTATACAATGCCCAAACATGTGGTAAAAACATAACATTTTTATGGGTACCATCCCATGTTGGGATAAAGGGTAATGAAGCAGCTGATAAAGCAGCAACAGAAACTATCAATAACATGACAATTCCTATTATGCAAAACATACCAATTTTAGACCAAAAAACATTAATAAAAACTTACATGAACAAAATCTGGCAAGTAAAATGGAACCAAACAGAAGCAAAATTAAAAAGTATCAAACCAGATGTTACTTCTGCTTTACTACCGCTCCCAGCTAAAAGACATGACCAAGTAGTTATTAACAGACTGCGGCTAGGTCATACAAAATTTACACATGGATACATCATCTCCAAGGACCCTCAGCCGATTTGCCACATCTGTC
The DNA here is from genome assembly GCF_040954645.1 of Diabrotica undecimpunctata. Classification (NCBI taxonomy): domain Eukaryota; kingdom Metazoa; phylum Arthropoda; class Insecta; order Coleoptera; family Chrysomelidae; genus Diabrotica; species Diabrotica undecimpunctata. The sequence continues at coordinate 41,471,678 of NC_092804.1, read as the reverse complement.
AAATACCATTTTCAGTGCAACATATAATGATAGACTGTCCAGTGTACTCAACAGCAAGATCGACAGCAAAACTAAAACACAATTTGAAAGAAACTCTAAAAGAAGACATCAGCAATACAATAAATTTTATCAAAAATTGTAAACTGTATAACAAACTGTAACATAACATAAAATGTTTGTATTTTACAAAACTGTTATGTAAATTTTAATAATATACTAAATGTAACTTTTCTAAAATAAAGATATACCACCCGCTAATAACCCTAGGGGTTGATGCGGTAAAAAAAAAAAAAAAACTTTATAAACAAATGTGTATTGTGTTTTCATTTACTGATGTAAAAGCTGCTTTGTCAGTTATGCAACTTTATATCATTGTTTTTAGTAAAACTAATATCCTCCTCATATTGTTGTATTTAGTTTTGAATAACAGAGAATGTTAGATTTTTTATTAACAGTTGTTTGAATAAAAAGCAGTTTTGTTAAATAAAAAAAACCGTGTAAAAGGAAATACAATTTGTTAAATAAAGTTTTACAAATTGGATGTATTTAGGAAAATTGTTCATCTATGGTTATATTATGTGTAGTTTACCCACCTACAAACTTTTTTAATTTCAAATTTATTGCTAATTTTTTTTCAGTAAAGCTAACGTACTGCATTTGCCGCAATTGAAAATATTGTTGGACGCATCCGATCGAAAAACATTTTATGAAAATTTCAATCGGTTCAATTTATATTTATCCAAACACACTGACAGAAAAATCTGGCGCGGGTTAAAATCAACAAAACTCAATCCCATTTTATATGGGTCGTCATGGGGAATTTTCAATCGACGTGTTTGTATTTGGCCCGTAATAGCTTAGTATTCGGCGATTGGAGAACCAAAAAATTGATACTGGCCCATCGGGACGACGAGATAGAGACCAATGGAAATAAAAATAAGAGACGCACAAGCGTTACTTTGACAATTGTAGATATTTCTACCTGGAAAGGCGTCTACAAAAACGATTACATATAGTAAAAGATCCCACATGCATTTAAAATTAGGATAATATATTGATAATAGGTTGCCAGTCAAACAGTGGCCGCAAATATTTTTAATTCAAATAATATTTTGTAGTAATTAATTTTTGGACAAAAATTTTATTTTGTCCATTTATTTTTGAAATAAAATACGCTGCTAATGACGTATATGCATGTTTTTAAATGTATGTTTCTACTTTTGCGGCTTTATTAACGTTTATTAGCAATTCTAATGTGTACACTACACTATCGGCGATGATGACTGATCGTATGATCGTCTATTATCGGTACAATCGTCCTGCTAGCGATTTCCTTTGATGTGTCTGGTGGGCAGGAATAGTCGAGTATGCCCTCTACACAATCGTGCTCACCTGCTCACTCTTACTTGTCTGTAATCGCCGATTATGAAGAGGGGCCATAAGGTTTCTCTCTTAGCAGTTGACAAGATGTGTGATAGACTTGACAAAAACTAATATGTGTTTATAAATATTTGTAGCAGCCAAAGAAAATATGGTTAAGATCTCCGTAAGAACTTATATCACAACTTTCGGTAATTTGTGAAGTTTAAATAAATGCGAGACGTATCAAACATGATTCGTTTATAGGCGAAATACACTTGCCGAGAAGAATTTGGTTGTCAAGCAATTAGATATGTATTGGGGTGGGAGTGGTAAAGTGGAATGTGTCTGGAAACACGTACTTTGCGAGTTTTCAACAATATTATCCCATATTATCCCATATTAGAATCTGTTAATATTACTCCTCCGTGTATGTTTTTGGATGTTAACCAGGTAACACCCTTAATAATTGCAAAAATCTCGGAAGAATAAATGCTACAAACAAATGGTAATTTATATAACATTATAGATCCAACTGTAAATTTAAGAAAGAGTTTTGTTATAAAAATCACCTAGAACGGATTTTGGATGTCATTTATTTGATGAGACTCAGTATACTTTGGAATTATGATTCTGCGTTTTTTTATTAATGATTTAAAAGGTATGGTGTACGTGTACATGTATTGTAATTTGTTACTACCAAACAAATTTTGGACTCCATTGAACTCGGTAAATGCTTCTGCGATCGGTGGAGAATTTTTTAGCTCTCAATATCGGTTTGTTATGTCTTTTTTCACAATAGCACTTAATGCGTTGATCATGTTTAAGTCCCGGGCTTTTAGTTCTCTCAAATATTTTTGCGATAATAACTGACGGCGCAAATTTATTCTGCAAGTATTACACTTGAGAACATCTTCTGACCGATGCAAGTTCTAAGACATTTACATTGAACTTTGTCGATTTTTGTTTGGTTGGTATTACTTGAAGAACCATATAAACAACATCTGTAGTAAATTATGAACTGCACATAGACTCTATAGAACATTGAAAGTATACTAGGAGTTGCGCCACAACTTCGATTTGTTTTGCACTTAAACAAATTAAACCTTTCTAGCTTTTGCATATTAGGTAACATTATATGACTGGACCATAGTATGTTGTGTCAAGTATAATACCCAAATATTTATATTTCTTAACTACCGACAGGGTACGCCCACACAGGGTTAGGTTCCCCGGTAATCGTAGTATATGACAGGTAAAAAACATCATAGAGCACTTTTCTGTGGAAAAGGTCATACCTATCATATATCTATCTATCTATCTATCTATCTATCTATCTATCTATCTATCTATCTATCTATCTATTTATCTATCTATCTATCTATCTATCTATCTATCTATCTATCTATCTATCTATCTATCTATCTATCTATCTATCTATCTATCTATCTATCTATCTATCTATCTATCTATCTATCTATCTATCTATCTATCTATCTATCTATCTATCTATCTATCTATCTATCTATCTATCTATCTATCTATCTATCTATCTATCTATCTATCTATCTATCTATCTATCTATCTATCTATCTATCTATCTATCTATCTATCTATCTATCTATCTATCTATTTCTTCTGTCCATGCAATCATTGTATTTATAATGTTCTCTAGAGCCCCAATGCAAGCGTATAAGTATCTTGAACGGAGTATATACATATATCGTCTGAATATTGAATACACTTGATAAAAAAAGTGAATGAATATTGGCAGAATTATTTATGTTAAATATTGCTTCCATCCTTCTCTGTCTTGGGCCAATATATTTCACTGTTTACCTGCCGCTGCTCTCATATCATCTACCCATCTTTTTTGAGGTTTTTCCATGCTTGTTGTCGTCCCAATAAACGAGGGTCTAAGACAACGAGGTGTTATGAGCCCCACACTGTTCATATTGATTATTGACGACATAATTAAGGAAACAAAAGCAAGTATACACAAAGTACATATTGGATATAGTAAACTACGACCGGTTGGTATAGCTAAGTGTGCATTCGCAAATGATCTCATGTTATGCGCTTCCAACAAAAGGGACCTCCAGAAAAATATAGATAGCTGGAATAACGAGTTGGCAATTAGAAACATGAAGATTAATGTTGAGAAAACCAAGGTGATGCCAATAGCGAAAAATAACCGAAATCTTAACATAGAAATTAACCAACAACTCATAGAACAAGTAGATGCATTCAAATACCTTGAGGTTACAATAGACAGAGAAGGTACCATGCAGAATGAAATAACAGAAAGAATAAGTAGTGCTTCAAAAGTGTACCATAATCTTAGTAGAACGTTCATAGGTAAACCGGAAATCAGCAGAAGAACCAAAATGACAGTTTATAAGACAGTATTCCAACCTATCTTGATATATGGAAGCGAGAGCTGGGTTTTAACAAAGCAATTAAAAGGTTGGTTGTGTTATTTGAAACACAACTGACCCGTTAAGCAAATCTGGAAGGCTAAAGTGAACAAGTTTAAAACCAGAGGTAGACCACGGAAAACCTGGGATGACGAAGTAGGGCAGATTTTAAAAATTAGGGAAATGGAATGGTCAGAAGCTCAAAATAAGGCAAAAAACAAGAAAGAATGGACATAATTCGTGCACAATATAGAATAAAAAATTCTGTATTTTTATTGGATTTGAGATGTAATGCATATCTGTAACCTGTATTTGTATTTACCTCACACCATAGGGTAGAGAGGTGGTCGATTATATATATATATATATATATATATATATATATATATATATATATATATATATATATATATATATATATATATATATATATATATATATATATATATATATATATATATATATATATATATATATATATATATATATATATATATATATATATATATAGAAGCAGAAGAATTATGTGGATTTACCTGGTACAAGTACACTAGTACAAGTCCACTTGGTCCAAGATCCAAGCTTTCTTGGATTGTGTCAACCCACTTTAAATGCATATTCAAACAAGGACTTGACGGCGCCGAAATTGGTATAAAAATAAACGATAAATATACTAACAATATCAGGTATGCAGCCAATACGGTTCTAATAGTGTAAAAAATGGAAGATTTACAAAATATACTAGACAGAGTTAATAATACAAGTGAAGCAATGGGAGTGACAATAAATCGTCAAAAAACTAAAGTAATGGTAATTAGCAAAACCGATGAAAATTGTCGCATTGACCTAAATAACACTTAATTAGAACAATTTTACAAATTTAGATACTTGGGAGTAGTACTAAATGATAAGTGTCATGCAGATATAGAAATAAAATGGAAACAAATTATCTATAACCGAAAACCAGCTAAGATATCCGAATTAGAGTTGTTAAATGCTACGTTTGGTCAGTCCTTCTGTATGCAGTTAAAGCCTGGATATTAAAATTAAATATCATTAGATGGCTGGAAGCCTTTGAAATGTGTCTATATCGCAGAATGCTCCGAATATCTTGGAAATAACAAATTACAAAACAAACACTATTAAATACCATAAATAGAGAGTTAGAACTTATTACAAAGAATAAAAAAGAAGGACCTTGTACCTAGGCCACATTATGAGAAATGACAAATTTAACCTGTTACGATTAATTATTAAAGAGAAGATAAAGAGGAGTAGACAACAGAGCCATGTCATCTCTTTACAATATCAGAACTTGGACGGGCATGAAGGTCTAACAATTAGTAAGAGTGGTGCAGAATAGAAAATATTTTGATGTAGTTCTAGATAAGTTGGCGACCACATTGACCATCTTATTCTATTTACAGCAGCTCGAAATAGATGAGTTGACGTTAGACCAGTCCACATCCTAATATTGGCCAGCCAGGATATACGTCTACGTCCAGGGCCTCTCTTATCATCAATCTTGCCTTGTACAATTAACTGTAGAAGTCGGTATTTATCATAACGCATGATGTGGCCGAAGTAAGCCAATTTTCTGTTTTTTATAGTGTTCATAATTTCTTTGTCTTTTCTTAGCCTCTGAAGAATAGTTATGTTACTTGTGTGCTGTTTACATGTAGCACTACTTGTTGCCAAAATTGTAGAGCGTAGGTCTAGATGGATCTAGAACGTACAACCAAAATGATAATTATTCTTTGTAAAGAGATTATTAGTGTCAATTTCAAGAAACGGGTAGGAGCAAAAATGCAAAGAAAACTAAGACAAAACGGTTATAGCAAGCATATCTCAATATCTGATATTCCCTGTGAAGGAGAATAATATTGTTATGGTCTGACGTACGGATCTTTTGGAACTTTATACGCTCAGGGAAGAATTCAAAAACAATAAAAATGAGAGAATATATTTAAAAACTCTTTAATTTTTAGAAGCTGCAGCTTCTTGACCTGTACGATCTCGATTGATTCGGCAATAAAAAGGGTCCTCAGATTTACTTTAAAAATGTTAATGCTAAAATTTTAAAAGCCGCATACATTCTGCATACTTAAAATGTATTTCAATTAATATTTGGGTCAGAAAAATAAAAAAACCATAAACAATTTTCTCCTTGTTTTGTCCAACGTGAACGCCTATGAGCGATGGCTGAACGAAATTATGCTGATAGGAATGAATTTTCAGTACGAAAGTGATCGAAATGTTTGTATATGCCATGGAGCTTGGAGTCTTTTAGGCTCGAAATTGAATTAGGACATATTGTCCACTCTTTTTAAAATTCCGTTGATGTCCATCCCAATTCTCTTAGCTAACACAGTTTTGTATATAGTTTTAGTTTCAAAAACACTTTAAAAATTAAATTACGCAGTTAATGTTTTTTTATCTCTATGTATTCTTTTATTTTCTATGTAAATTATTATTGTTTAAAGGTATTTATACAAAATAGTTAAATGTAAAACTTCTATAATTCTGCTACAAATTAGAAATGCTAAATTACAAATATTGCCATAACTTTTAAAGAAAATAGTGGGATTTTTAGAAATAGTTATAACATAACTAATTTTGATTTTATTGTTCTAGCAGGTGATTTTATTCTACCGAATGCCTTGTGGTCTAATGACAAATTTAATATGCAAAATATAGGGCAGTTATCATCCCAGATATAATGTATATCCGACTGCTTGGCTTTTTATAACTTGTTTTAATTAAATACAATTCCTAATGTGTCAGGTAATCTTCTTGTAGGAAAAAGGATGAAATAACTGGCTCAATATTTAAAATCAAATTATTTGTAAAACTATATTCTCACCTTACTACATCTGGTAGATAAAAAATAAATATATATCTCGAAGGACCAGCGAACAATAGGTCGCACAATTGCGGATTAGTAATAGTCTAGGAAATTGTTAACAGGATAAATAAAATAAGATATGTGTTAAAAATATTTTTATTTTATGATGTTAATAAATGTGTTATATGTTAATAAAAGGTACAAACAAATGTTCTAAACTAAATAAGTAGGTACGTCAATATTATTGTCAATATATTGGACAATAATTTATATTATACAATATATTGATGGTCTGTAGATCACATTGAATGATTGCACAATATCAACAGTCAATCAACATGACTTAGGTTTTTATTGAGCAATATTGTAAATAATGCGGCGTCTGTGAGTAATGTTGCGCCATGGTACAATGAATACACAAGGTATGATACATAATGTTCCAAAATCGGTTCGCTTTCGCGCATGACGTAGTCAAGAGCGCTTATTCCCACAACATTTGAATGTAGTTGTATAGAAAAGACTTTTAATTTTAAGTTTTCTTATATAATTTGACTAATTTAATTATAGTAATTATAAAGAGATAATAAAATTATGTTATTATAATATTTATCCTTTATAAAACATAGATATCCTTTATAAGACAAGTTTTAATTATCTTTTATTACACGTAGGTACAGGTTAATTAACTTAAACTCCAGAGTTCGATATTTCAGATGTTTAAAAAGATACAGAAAAGTGGTAATGGAGGTACACAAAATTTGTACGTATATATACCTACTGAACTAAACACAAAATCAAAATAAATAATGACAAAGTCAACTTTATTTATATCGAATGAGCTAGCTGGCCATCGAATATGAGTGTAGTGAGGGCACACAATATTGCACAACATTTAAAATGACATTTTTGTAATATTCACACCTAAAATTATCTTGGTATTGTTTATAATAATGATAACATTGTATATTTTAATAATGATAACATGATTTAACAAAGAAAAATATGTTATTTTGGAAGATGCTAAATTGATTTCCTCCGAAACAGTTCTTATTGCAAATTGCATAGCAGGCTGAGGCTAGTTTCTTACTTAACAAATCGATATGAAAAAACCATTTAAGGTTTCATGACTAATAATTAATAAAAATATTTAGACTTACGTCGTTGACCTAGAAGTAGTAAGAAGCTGCTCAACATACTTTTTGGACTCTCTGTGTTCGCCTCCTTGTACGCGTTTCTTTTGGTTGGTTAAAAGGGTAGCCGATGTTGATTTAGGCAAATAGGCAAAGACTAGGTACTGCCTCAGGTTTGAGTTTTAGACCCTTTTTAGAAACGTAATTTAAAAGTTCCTGTTGTAGATTTCTTTGGTAATCTTCAGTTTTAAAATGTGTATAACAAATTCTTGCAGTATTACAATTAAAATTATCCTTTCTACAACAAGATATAATCCACAGTTTTCTGGTCACACTATCTTTAGGAAATGTATGAAACCTAAAGATTTTATCTTCATTGTCACTATTGCAACAAGCAATTGCACAGCGTACTTTGAAAAAGGTACAAAGCCAGATATACAATGGCAAATAAAAACTTTCAGTTTTACAAAAAAATACTATACAGTATAAATAAATAGTAACTAAACACCATTTGTATAAAGACCCATATATAAGCATAAATCTAAATTATTTTTCTATTATAAAATACATGACTCAGTCAGTATTGAGTTACTTTAAAATATATTTATTATCTCATAACTTGCAATTTCCAATAGTCACCATTGATAACCGATATTATTGTTGAACTTTTGTTTTTATACAAGCTTTCTGTCTTACCGGTGTAAAGTCGTCTGAAGTCGATATTTATTGTGTTTTGCGTTTGAACTAATTTGTGTCTTATTTTCATATTATTATATTGTTTGATAAGTAAATTTTGCATATAGTAATCGGTAGGTTATAGTAATGTGTATATTTTTTATTTTACTAAATTTCATTATAACTCATCTAAAATACCATATTGAATTGTAAAACAGATTTTTCTCTATTGTACTCTATTTTGTTTTTATTTCAGTAAAACTGCTTGAAAGTAAGTGACAGTGAATCAGAATAAGCAAATCTACTACTATTTACCTATTCACAGTATTTCCCCTGCAGAAAATTTTTAAAATTTCAAGGGATTTGCATACAAAAAGAGTACTTATATTATTAGTATATGTATGAAAACAAAAATAAATATTTCGCCTGAATCTCTAGGAGAAGTAAAGGTTTTACGCTACTGAAAATATATTTTTTATTCAATTATAACCAAAACAAAACATTTAAAAAAAATTAGATCACTTTTTAACCATAATTTCAAAATTAATGTGTACGTTAAGCTGTAATAATGGGTTCGAGATTGTTCAGGCGATCTTAACTACGTCACACTCCTGGGCCAGCTGTCAAATGTCATGCGCAATATCATACCTTGTGTATTCATTGTACCATGATGTTGCGCAATATTGGTTCAGTTTCGTTTTAACACTCTTGTTGTAAACATCGCAGTACGGTAAAAAATATTTCTGCAAAGGGAAAATGGAAAGAAAAAAGTTTATTGTAGAGAGCATCGATGTGTATCGGTCGTTACCGGCTTTGTGGAACGTCAAGAGTAAAGATTATACTAATGAAATTAAAAAAAAATGAACAGTACGATCAATTGCTCCAAAAATACACAGAATATTATCCAGATGCTGATGAGTTGCAGTTAATGAAAAAGTTCAATTTGTTGCGTACTAACTTTAGAAAGGAATTACATTGTATAAGGGAAAAGCAGTACAGAAGTACACCATGTAATTCAACCAACTTTATGATATTTTAGCGAAATGCAGTTTCTCGTGGGTCAGGACAAACCTAGTGCTTCACAAAGTCTTTAAAGGAAGGGAATAGGAATGAGCAGATCATAATATAAACAATGTGGACAGTGATAATTCAAATACTATTTCAACAATCAGTGTAAGTATATAAAGTTTAATATTTTAAGTTTACATTTTAAGCAAATTTATGTTGCCGTGAAACCTACCCCTTATTATTAAAAAAAACCACAATAACTATCTCTGATACTTTTTGCTATAGTGGCTAAATTTCTGATACTCTCAGAACTCAAGTGATATTGATTATCCAGTTGTTCTCCAAGTTCCTTCAACAATATTTTTTGATTCAAAATCTTCAACATCCACAGAATTATTGTAAATGTATGACGGAGACTGGTTTCTTCTTTAACTAATTGTGTAAATAGCAACATGTTAAGACGATGGTTTGAGCTCTCGGGCGATAATGCAATCAGTCATTAAAAAACACCGAATTTTAATACTAATATTCCAAATGCTTTTTTCCACAATGCGACGGGCACAACTAAGTCGATAATTAAATTTTTTTTTCCATCGTGAATCTTGTTTGGCTGTAAGGTTTCATGAAATTTTCTGTCAGTGCAAAAGCTTCATCTTCAATAAAGACATAGGGTAGTATCTTTTGACTATTTGAAAACAGATCAGATTCTGGGATTTTAAGTGAATTATCTGATAATGCTTTTCCAAATGCAGTATAATTCAAAACACCTCCGTCTGATATTCGTCCATTTATTGTAACGAAATATTTTGCCTACCCCATGGGGTATTATTATAAGGGGTAGAAAATTGGGGACAGAAATTAATGGGGCGGATATAGGGCAAGCAAAAAAATCGAAACGTATGTGGACGGCACTCAGGGTTTGTTAGGAGAGCTGGGGTCGTGGATAAGTAAATGACAAGGGGTTTGGATTGGGGCAACTACAAAAATATGAAACAAAAGATCATGAATCTCTTGGGACAAATAAAACAAAACACAGAAAGAAAAACAGGAAATTTAAAAAGGACGCCACTTCGAGGTGCCTAATTATAACTATTACAACAACTAGTTGTAACTAGGGAAATAATTATATAAAATGCAGAACATATCTTTTTCAAATAAAACTCAAAAAGGGTTAGTTAAAAAAATAAACAAAATGTTACAAAAAAAATTTAACATTTATTGTGTCTTACCACAAACAGTTATAAAATTAATGACACAAATTACTATATAAATTAATAGTTACAGAGTACAAGAATAACGTCCGGTTCCACCAACCTGATCTAATCTTACCTAAGTTTTGCTTAGTCAAAAAAATTTCTTAGTTGTAATTTGCGTTCTACCATACAAGTTTTTTACTTAACTCAACCAAGAAAAAACTTAAGTTCTCAGAAATACCAACTTTGCAAAATTGTCAGAAATTCTTAAATTGTTAACTCGTTATTAATGCAGAAACAAAAAAAAAAGAAAAAGAAGAACATTTGTGTCATTTTCGATGCTGTCTTTAATTCAACGTCATTTCAATATTTTATTGTAAATGTAAATGGTGACCTGTATAAGAATATAAAAATAAAAAATTAAATTAGACCGAAAAAATGCGAGTTAACCTAACATTGACGATCAACAGAAGAAATTTAACCTCACTTGTGTGTCAAATGTGTCAATATATGACAGAAGATGGACGATGGATATGACGAAACTTGATGGAACGGACTTAAGTGAAAATTATTTCTTAAGATCGAATTTTCACTTAAATCGCGTTGGTGGAACTGGGCGTAACAAAAACACTTATATGTGTCATAGCCGTTTACAAACTCTGTTGCTACAAAACTTACAAAAGTAAAAAAAAAACAATAGAGCGAGCTGTCTTATGGATTAAATTTAAAACAGAAAAATTAAAAAGACAACTTAAGTCAAATCCTATTTTGAATATTACAATTGTCTAAATTTTAATCTTTATCAACGTCTGTTTAGCCTTGCAATTCTTAGAAGGCACAGATTAAAGCATAAATCTGAATTTAGTTTCGAAAAATTAGTTTACGGATTTAAAAGATTATCAGTTTATTAAATGCTCTATAAGTTCGGGATTTGTTATTTCCACAAATTTTTTTATGAAAAAAAAGGAGATATAAACCCTAAAGAAATTAGGGATTTAAGAGACTTAAGAGACGAAAATATGTACCTTTAAATGACCAAGGTTATTATAACTGCATGTTTGAAAACATTACTGATAATGCCGAAGACCCAAATTCTGGTGTAGACCCAGATGAAGGTAGTGTTAGTAACTCTTCTTATGTTTAAAATAAATATTTAACTATTATATTTTTATTTACGTATTTCATTTGCAATAAAAAATCCAAAAACAGTTCATTGTTTGATTTTTATTTTTAACATGTGGAATTTCTGAAAAAAAAATCCATTTTTTTCAAAACAGAATTTTTGCGTCTCCAATATGAATAAAAAGTAGTGATTGAATAAATGAGGCTGTCTAGAAGGATTAGTTTCATTGAGCATTTTCAAAAAATATTAATTTTTTTTCGATTTCCCAACACTTCAGAAAAGTGGAGTTGTCCGGTTCTTGCACCGAGGTCTTCAATTTAAACTATTATTACACTGACAACTACTACTATCAATACTGAAAATTCAGCCAGATAAATATTTGCTAAGGCCTAATTTAAACCAAAGTAAACAAAGCCCTTAACATTTTTTGTTTCAAATCAATGAAACGTAGAGCATAAATGGTTTTTGCTTACTTTCTTATTATCAAAAACCTAAATGAGAAATAGGTAATGAGTGTGTTACAATGAATTTCTCTAATTTTTTATGGTTAATTTAATTAAATTCAAACGGGATAAGATAGAATCAAATTTTATAATTTAAAAAGAAATACTTGCTAAAATCGTAATTATAAAGAAAACAGATTGATTCTCTTGTAGGAGTATAAGCAAATTGAAAATTATTTATAGCTTTAAAGAAGGAAAATCAATTAAAGTTGAATTATAACAGCAGCTGTGTTTCCTTTTCGCAATAAATTCGTAAATAGTCTGTTGAACTCCCAATATCGATAAATTACTTTATCTTACCTTGAAAATGGAAGAATATTCGTTTTACAGCGGACGAGTTATTTAATCTCAGCGGTAATAAATTAATGTCGAATTCAAAGTTTGTCGGAAACTTCCGAGACAACCAACAAGTGCGAAAGAGTTAAATGAAACTTTTCGACTGATATACGCCCGGATTTATTAGTTCTTTATTGTCTCGAAACACGATTTAAAAAACAGCGAAGCTAAGAGACAGATTGTTTGAATAAACGAATGATGAGAATATATACAACTTGGATCAAATTAAATAATTAAATTATAGTCGTTCATAATTTATATATATTACTTAATATATAGTGCAGGAAAAATCCGAATAATCTAAATTTTGAGATTTTCTTAATTCTTAAAGTAAAATAGTCGAACGTTTGTTGAAAAAAATTCAGAAAGCCAAAAGGTATACCGGGTGGTGAATCGTCAAACGGGCAATAGGAAACTCAATGTGAAATTTTAAATTGTTGAATTCCTGCTCTCCTAATTAGTTTACATCAACTGAAAGACTGAAATCTGTATTAAAAACAAATGTTAAAATTGTTCTACGAATAAAACGTACTTCAAAATTTTGTAAAAATATAACACATTTTTCAAACCACCCCTAAAGTCAGGCCACACGTACTGCAAGAGTGTGTATGACGTGTTGCATTTGATCATATTGATGTAAGATGTTTGACAAAATTTAAATTGTAAATATTTTTATTTTATGATTAAATTATAAACAATAAATTTAACTAAATACTAATACTACTACTGAACAATAAGTATTACTTTGTAAACAATAAATTATATTGTTTAAAAACCAATAAAGTTAATAAAATAATCGCAATAATGTTGTATTCAGGTAATAGTGCGAGCCCTGCCAGATTTTTATTTAACGTAAGATATTCTAATACACTCCAATTCAATTCCAGGTGGTTATACCACAATTTCAAAGAATTTCAATATGGTTTCACTGTGATCCTTATTCCTAAAAAAAATTATGATTATTTCTAAACATAAAACCATAATGTTCAAACAATCCGCCATTTTATGAGATATTAAACAGTATCCCAATCGATTGTAAAATTCTCGACTAACATTAGCCAGAACACGTGACGTTATTTTTACACACTCTTCAATAATTCACATTTTTAATGCTTCAATATCTGTACATGTTTGGTCAAAATAGATTTTTGATTTTAGATGCCCCCAGATAAAATAATTGTTTGGAGCTAGATCTCCCAATCTCAGACGCCATTTAATGTTGCAGTTAGGTTCAATTAAACAATTTATTAAAACTGTTCTTAAGGAATTCCTTAACCTCCCAGTTATTGTGCGCAGGACATCCATCCATTTAAATTTCTTTTTCACCTGGAGCTATATCTGCAAGTCTTGGTAAAATCTATTTTTGTAGCAAGACTAAAAACTTTTTTAAATTAGCATTTTCCTCATAATAAAATGGTCCAATAATATTGTGTCTAAATATTCCTAACCAGACATTTATTTTTCGACAATATTGGGTATGGCTTTCAATAATATCCTCAGGCTTTCTTGTTGACCAAATCCTATAATTTTGAACATTTGGTTCATTATTTAATGTAAATAAACATTCATCACTAAAAAAAATTATTTAAAAATTTTCTGTCTACATTAGCCCTCTCTAAAATTTCGTAACAAAATTCCACTCGTCTTTCAGCCTCTCTTCTCTACTTTTTGATGACATTGAAATTTATATGAATGGAAATTATTCCTTTTCAAAAGATTTAAGGCCGTGGAATTACGAATATTAAACTGGTCTGCAAGTGTCGCCTGACTTTTAGGGGTGGCCTGAAAAATGTATAAACTTTTGCAAAATTTTGGAATACGTTTAATTCGTAGAACAATTTTAACTTATGTTTTCGATATAGATTTCAGTCCTCTACAAATAGTGTCTCATGACTTTTGGTGTAAAATAATTAAGGAAGTAGGAATCCAACCATTTAGATTTTCTCATTGAGTTTCCTATAGCCTATTTGATGATTCACCATCCTGTAACATCAAGCAACACCTATAACATCTATAACACGTACAAACAAGCTGAATTTTGCTAAGAATACCAGTTTTAAGACCTCAAAAAAGTTACAAAAAAGTTTACCACTTTTACATCAAGATTTTCCCTTAAAAAAGGGGGGTGGGGAGGAGGGCGAAAAAAATCGATTTATCAAAAATCTGTACGCTGTAGAAAAAAAGTTTTGAGTAAAAATATAGCTAAGATAATTTTAAATAATAATGTTTATTAGCACATTTTTGTAGAATGAACCGTTCTCTTAGAAACAACGATTAAAGCAACCGATGATTTTCAATCTCAAATACAACTTGACGGTAAAAATTTGATATCTTTTGATCAGAGCATTTTATCGACAAAAATTGAAATACATTTTAAAGGTGAAACGTGCAGCTTTCTTATAAAACTTTTGTTTTTTGTCCTAAATGAAGTCAGTTTCTATAAATCTGTTAAATAAATAAACGCTGCGCAGTTTATATCATTTTTTATGATGCTCATGAAATCAATAAAATTTATCACTTCCATGACTTCGAATAATAACTTTAATACTGAAGGAAGCATAAGATGGAAACAGGAGAAAAACTCAGGAATAAATAGTCGCGCTCATACGTTCCGAAGGTATCCGGCATTTGGTAAAAAGTACAGTAAGTGATCTTATTACAACCATTCCTAGAAACAGTGTCTTAAAAGAAGTTCAGGACATTAACGAAGTAGATATGGATAATGAATAGGAAGAATTTATTGTAACATGGGTAACAGGGCGTCTGCACTGAGAATGGGAAAAATAAACGCACAGCAAACATACATTATATTGTACTAGATCAGGCAACCAGATACCTAGACTATTAATTGATGATCTGGAACTGGAAGGTGTAGACAACTTCGTCTACCTGGGCTCGCTGCCGACCAAAGACAACAATGTCAGCGAAGAAATTAAAAGAATAATAGTGCTTACTAATAAGTGCTATTATGACTTGAGGAAATAGATGGCCCCAAAACTACCCAGAAAAATTAAAGGTACCATATATAAAACAGTAATAAGGCTAATGTAACATAAGGGTCAGAAACGTGTTCACTTACACAGAACGGCCAAGAATTGCTTAAAAGTTTCGAGAGAAAAATTCTAGGGAAAATATATGAAGAAGTTCAAGAACAGGGTTTGTGGCGTAGGCGCTACAACTTTGAGTTATACAGAAATTTTGGGAAACCTAATGTTGTAAAATGTATTAAATTAGCACGCCTTCGATGGATAGGACATGTAATTAGGCGAGATGAAGATGCAACGATCAGAAAAATTTTCGACCGAAGAGGACCAGTGGGAAGACGAGCAAGAGGAAGACCAAAACTTAGGTATCAAGATAACACAGAGGATGATCTAAAATCCATCGGAGTTAAAGCATGGAGAAGAGTTGCCAGAGACAGGGGCGAATGGAGGTGTGTTCTGAAGAAGGCTTTGGCTCATAACAAGCGGTAATGAAACTGATGATGATAGTATTCCAAATCGAAAAAATTAAAACCATATTTTTTGTTGATGGGTGAAAGTGAAAGTTGGATAAAATGCTATTTAACATTCTGAGGATAATTAGTTTATTTTTACAAGCATCAGGTAAGAACAGCACTTAATTATACTAAACTTTTTTAGTAAATACAAACTCGATACTATTTTGTACATTTTGCTTTTGTAGTTAAATTACCTTTGAATCTTAAGCAACATGAATTTTTTATTTAAATACTACATATATTTTAAAATCATTCAATTCAAACTCTTAACTATTAATATTATTGCATTTCAAAAGTTGTCATATTTTATAAAAAAACTCCTAACTATTTTAATTGCATTCCTAAAATTTGCCTTATTTTATAAAAAAGTCATACATTCTTTATTTTATTAATATTTCATTATTATAGATTTTCATGGACCTTCTACTTCTCAGCAATAGTTACATGCTAAGTTGTGATGATCCTGAAGAGCAAGATCACAGAAATTCCAGAATTTACACTTTATTATCTACAGATGGTCCTTTAAATGGTTTTTTAAGGAAGAGTATTTGAGAAGGTATGGAACTTATAACAAACCAGTACTAATGAATATAGAGGCATCTATATTTGTTTATAAAAAGGAAGACCTCCAAAACGATGGGAAGATTAAATAAAGGTTGGTGGAAAAATCCATACATGAATTTGTCCATCAGGTACAAGATTGCAGCCAATGGAGACAGCAAGCTAACAATATTTAGAGTATTCCAACCCACACCTTGACAAGGGCTTAAGAAATGAGGAGAAGAAGGATATTTGTTGCCAATACTTTACCAAAGAAAATTATATAAATTATACTTTGGTTTGTTAATGCAATGGAAAACAGATATAGTCATAAAATATTAAATAAAAACATTCCTGTACCATAATATATACTCTATTTGGTATTATGTTATACATTTATGTATAAAAATGCGTAAGTGTATATTATATTTTTGGATAAAGAGAATACATTTTATGGGATAGAATAAGTTTTTATTATTTTTCTTAAGAATATTTTATTTTCCATTAAAAGCATACTTTTTGAATTTTGGCGCTTAAATTTTAGAGCATATTCTTTAAATTTGCCGCCTAAAATTCAGAACCTTCATTTTGAATTTGCCGCCAAATGAAATTAGTTTCGGTCCGTCCGCATTTGGCGCTAGAAACTCTCTCCCAAAACTTACTATGGAACTTACCTTACTAGTGGGGTATATACTCTGGCTCACTTGTAAAATTTGTTTCTAAATAGATGGTAGTGGTAAAAATCCACATAGATCCCATATAGTCACTGCTTGAAGAATGGAGCGGTCATACTTGTATTTATGTAAATAAACGCTAACAGTCATCCGTACTATTATCGTTCTCTAACTGGAACGAATTTTTCCAAAATATTGAAGTACAGGTCGACAGAATAAACATATGGTGTAGGAATGCATTATTAAGTTACTGAAGTTCGAAAAGGTTCATAATTGCGTTGTGTATTAATTTACCCGGTCTTTAAATTTATGAATCCAACTCGAACAATTATACCCAATCAAATTATCCCGTTCTAATTACCTTCAGGATGTTATTCATTTTTATTCCCTTATTGCATAATTCAGCAATATGCTAATACCAATTTTATATTTTTAAATTTACACGAAAACACGAACGTGCACGTTGAATGGCTAATGGGATTTTTACTGGCTGCCAGACGCGACCCTTTTATTTTTTGTGTTCTCTGCCGGGACTTTTTATTATTTGTTGCCCTATTCCTACTGTTCATTAGAGATCGGAATAAGTTCGTATGCGAAATTTATGAGGCTGGAAATTAACAGCTTTTAAATGAGCTTTAACAAAAAAGTGTTGCCGCTGGATGACATATTCTTTATGAAAAAGTGGTAGTAGGAAATGTTTACATAATATAAACATATTCCATATTTTCTACTAAATTTTAACGTCAGAAATGAAAAATTAATCCGAAAGCTTTATGAATTTTCACTGACGTTTTTTAAATTTATTCGTAGTATTTAAATATTATTAAAATTGTCATCAATTATATACATTGTGTGTCAGCCAAATGGAATAAATTAGCTAATAAATAAATGAGTGAGTATTCGAAAAAACGGTCGAACACGCTGATTAGTATTTATAGTTGCGCATTTTTTTCCATAAAAACTTTTTATACGGGGAGTATCAGATAACGGTGGTCAATACCAACTTGCTTATTTTAAATACAATACCCTGTATATTAATTAGTTTTTAGATTCCTCAAATAATTTTAGACATTTTTGAATACAATGTCTTATACATATCTTTGACTGTATCGGAAATATTAAGTAAAATACAAAAATTCACATTTAGAAAAGAAAATTATCTATTTGTCGAAAGTCGCTAAAACATATTCAAAAACTTCTAAGTAATACAAATCTAAACAATAATGTCAATGTAAGAGATGTTCAAAATGCTTCCCACGAACGTCTTTGCAACACCTTAACCGTGAATAGAAATATCTTCTAACGTTACTCAACATCTCGCAATGTGTTCGATCTAATCGCAAGCGTTATTCGTCTTCGAAAGTCAGTGGGTTTAGTTTTGTATACAATACTTTTCACATATCCCCATAAGAAAAAATTTAATGGCGTCAAATCGGGGTAGCGTGGTGGCCATTCCATCGATCCTCGCCTCCCTATCCACCGATTTGGAAATATTTGGTTGAGGTACTGCCGGATATGGATTTGGTAGTAATGTGGTGCTCCATCTTGTTAAAACCATATTATATTCGCTGGAACTTGTGGGTTTCCTGAATCAGGATACAAGTTGGCCAACGTTGGCACTACATTATTTTGGAGCAATGCTAAATAATTGTCGCCATTCAAATTGCCATCTATGAAAAAGGGACCTATGATCTGATCTTCAATAATTCCTGCCCACACGTTAACCTTCTCAGGGTATTGAGTATTGTCTTCTCTCATCCAGTGACAATTCTTCCTGGACCAATAGCGGAAATCTTGCCAATTAGCATGACCGTGAAGAGTAAAGGTACACTCATCAGAAAACAAAACATCTTCTAATTGGATCACATCGCTGTCTAACATTTGTTCACAAAAATTCGTTCTCCTGTCAAAATCATCTTCCATGAGCTCCTGAGTGTGTATAATTTTATAGAGATACATTTTGTTTTCTTGTAATATTCGAATAAGCGATGAATAGCTAATATCGAGGACTGGGGCTGCTTTTCGAGTAGATGTATGTGGGTGTTCCTCAAACTCAAGCATAACAGCCAATTTGGTATCCTATTGCATTTGCAGCTTCTTTTGTTACCTTCATAACATGGCCCGGCACGTGTAATGGCTTCTCTATTAATTGTCTCTTGAGATATGTACGGCAAATCAGTAATGCTTCGTGAAATAAACGAGCTACTTCCATTTGCGCCTGTGTTTTATCTCCATAGCCAATCATCTCTTTAATTGTAGCTTTTTGCATTTCTGTTAAATGAACCATTTTTCTGACTTGCGGTTAATGAAATTCAAACAACTATAGCACTGACAACTACTTCTGGCATGAAACAATAAAACATTGGCGTTTTAAACCAAAGTAATAAATTTTTTGTTTTTGTTTTGCTTAAACAGTTTTTACTTACTTTATCATTACCAAGACCTAAATGGCAAGATAGTGGTAGCAACTTTCGACAAATAAATAATTTTCTTTTCTAAATGTGAATTTTTGCACTTTACTTAATATTTCCAAAACACTCAAAGATAGATATAGGACATTGCATTCAAAAAATGTTTAGAATGATTTGAGGAATTTAAAAATCAATTAATATACAGGATGTTCTATTTAAAATAAGCAAGTTGGTATTGACCACCGTTACCTGATACACCCCGTATAAAAAGTTATTATGGAAAAAAATGCGCAACTATAAATACTAATCGACGTATTCGACCGTTTTTTCAAATAATTCTTCATTTATTTATTAGCTAATTTATTCCATTTGGCTGACACACAGTGTATAATAATATGCGTAACCTTTTTTGGATTTTGCTTAAAAGGTTATTATTTGGTATTTGGTTATTATGTATTAACAGAACAAATCATCAGAGATAAGATAAGATAGGATGGACAAATAGATCGACAGAGAAATAGATAAAGAGACATTATACGTTGTTGAAATAATCTGCATTGAACATGATTAGAGGACAATTACTTTTATGTGCTTTTGTTATAATTTTATGAGTTTCAATTTTATTAGAAATAGATTTAACAGGTTTAAATTTTTAATGAAAATTGTGCATGATGAAACTTTTTAAAAACAACTAAAAAAAATATTTTTTAAATAACGGAATCCCTTTTTTTGTAATGATACTTCGTAGATTTTGACGGAAGTTAAACATTGTACTTACAGCATTTATGTAATTAGTAACTTATATTAAGAGATTGTACGCTAAAAGTATTCAGCAAGGAATTATTACACACTTTAAAAATACTCTTCTTGTTAATTCATTCAATTAAAACAAAGGTTTAAATGTTTGAAATTTATCAAAATTTACATATAAAACTTTTTAATCAAAAATAATGAAGATATACTTCATTATTGATTATTTTTCCTTTAATTAAAGACGTCTGTAACAGTTTCTTTACTATTAATTAAGTGTGAGAGAAATTTTTTCCACACTGAGGTTAAGTTCTTCTTCTCCTTCTTCTTTCTTGTATGTAGGCTTTAAAGCCAGTTTCTTCTTCAATATTAGCCTCCCAAATTGTATAAATTATCGCACCATCTTTTTCTTGGTCTACTAATACTTCTTCGTCCATTTGGTGACTTATCTCGTGCTATTTGTACTATCCTATCCTCTGCCATTCTACTAGTGTGTTCGTTCCACTCCTGATTCCGTTTTGTCACCCATCCATTTATGTCTTCTATATTGCATGCTCTTCTTATGTTTTTACTTCTCTTCCTATCCAACAGACTTTTCCCTGATATTCATCGAAGTATTTTTATCTCTGCTGTTTCTAGTAGTCGTCTTGTTTTAGATGTATCAGGTATTGTCTCCGTCCTGTATGTTAATATAGGTCTAATTGCTGTTTTATAGATTCTTGTTTTTGTGTCTTTTCTTAGGTATTTGTTCTTCCAGATTGTATCATTATGAGATCCTGCCGCTTTACTTGCTTTTAAGCCTTGTTGTCCTTCTTCTTCTTCAACATATCAGTAACTAGTTATATCTATTCCCAGATATCTGAACCTTGTTTCCTGCTTTATTATTTTCCCATCAATTTCGATTTTACATCGTAGTGGGTATTTAGATTCATACATTTGGTTTTTTCTGCTGATATTATCATGTTGTATTTCTTGGCTGTTGTATTGAAGATATGTGTTAATCTTTGGAGCTCGTCTTCTATCTCGGCGATTAATGCGGCGTCGTCTACATAACATAATATTTGGATTTGTTTGTTTCCCTATTCTGTAACCATGACCTTTACGTACTGCTTGTATTATTTCGTCCATTATTATATTAAAGAGAAGTGGGCTTAACGAGTCACCCTGTCTGAATCCGCTTTGTACTGGTATACACCGTGTTAGTTTTTCATTTATCTTTGCCTGTTGTTAGTTGTTAGTTTATTGATTTGGTTGGGAGGACTGTTGTGGTAAGCTTAAGTGCGGTGTTCAGTGGATTTATACCTTTATAATTGTTGGGTCTTCTTTATATTCTTTCTTGAACATTGGTATCATTATGCTGTTTCTTCATGCGTCTGGTTTCTTTCAGTGTAGTATTAGTTTTTGTATAAGTTTTGTCATCTCTAGGGTTATACTATCTCCTCCGTGTTTTAGGAGCTAGTTGGTTATTCCGTCTGGTCCTGATGACTTTCTCTTGTTGAGTGAATACATGGCTATCTCTACTTCCTGAAAACTGATTTCTATTTCGTGTCTTAATTCAGGTACGTTATTATTATTAAGTTCACAATTTACAAAATAACGCTTAATATCTATTTATCTCTTCTATGCCCGGAAAAAGATTGTTTATTTGTCCCTTATAATATAAAGAGTTTGTTTTTAAAAGGAACTGTTCTCGATCAATTTACTTATACATATTATATCACGTGTAATCTGTATGCTACAATTTTTTGTTAGCGTATATGCTGGTAACTTGCAACATTAGTCTCACGGGAAGCAATACCACTTAAAATAGTCGGCTTTCGGCCATTAGCAAGCTCCATTATATCCTAGAATATTTAATAAGTACATTAATTTAGGACTAAGTAGCTATTATTTAGGTTTGGTTGGTTTATTTTATTTCGACTTTCTTTGCGGGATTTACGATGCGAAATGGAAATATTAGATGTCATTTAAAAATAAGCGTGTAATGATCTGGTCTAGCATTTATTTTCTATATTTTATATATTTACATATATAACTTCATTTTTATTAAGCTTTTTCTTTATTTTTGATCGTCGATCTTTTCTGTGTGTTTTTATCCTTCTTCTCATTCCTTGAGCCCTTTTCAGGGCGTGGTGACACTCTTAATGTTGTTCGTTTGTTGTCTCCATTAACTGCGATTCTGTGCCATATGGACGGCTTCATGTTGGGATTTTCCCACCAGAGTCTTAATTTGGTCTGCCCCTCGTGTTGGAGATGTTCATATCAATCTTCGACCTTCTACTGCCAAATCTGTTCTTGTGTTCTCTGGGTTCTTGTAGAACCGTTTACGTATGTGCGAGCTGGTATTAAAAGATGAGCTAACACCGATAAAATATAAAAGTTTTCTTTGGCTAAACAGTGATTTTTAATTACAAATATTTTACTTGTGTCACCAATAAAGCCATTGCACTGGCTTTTTGACCAAGCTATGTAGGAATGTAATTGCAAAAGATACTCGCATTTCATCACTGTACATTGGTGTTTATTTGCTTCTTGATAGAAGTTAGTTTCACTGCCATTGTCTGGATTCAATTCAGAGTCATTTGATAACAGTTCACTTTTATCCTCGCTGTCAGAACTTCCAGATTCGTCTAATACAAAACTGCCCTTCGAGTCGTTTCTTAAATCCATCTTCAAAAACTCAATATACGTAAAGTCTCAAAATGATTTGTCAGACAAAAAACTGTTTACCATAAGCGTCGTTCATATACAAAGATGATACATTGGACAACTCATTGGACCTTCACATACTAGAGACATGCTGTAACCTGTAACGAGTACAACATATCAATACGTAAATCTCGAAAATGCAGATGCAAAGAAAAGAAAGTACCCGTTAAAATTCTCAATACATAGCAAAGAACGAAATATTTTGGGTTCATTATTTGAGATACGGTAGGTACGCCATGAGATATCTCGGGTTAGATTTAAATCTGGAGTTTAGAAATTACAGTGGAAAACTTTTATGTTTTTACTTCTGAAATACTCTTTTATTATCTGAACTCTATGGATATATCTACCCCACAGAAATCATCAAAATATTTTTCAATTAATGATGCTAATTCGTTGCTTTATAGCAGTCATAGATAAGCTAGATTATATCTAGCCTTAAAAACAATACCAGTTTTTTTGCTGGTTAAGAAACTCCTATACGACTGTAATTGTTAGCAAAACAATATGAGTGACTGTTTATTTTCTAGTTTTAACTTAATTTTAACCAGAGGTGAGAGCAACGAGGGGTGCCGTAACCAGAGCTGATGGCAAATGAAGAAATAAATATTAAGGAAAAAAAAAAAAAGAGAAAACAGAAACTACCACGAGAGGACAGAATACCAAACAAATTCCTAAAGTACGGAAGACCAGATGTGACCAAACAACTACTAAAGCTAATCCAAACAATAATAGAACAAAACAGAATTCATTAAAAATGGAGATCAAGCATCCTGATACCTTTCTTCAAAAAGGGAGACAAATCAAACCCGGAAATTTACAGAGGAATTAATTTATTAAAACACAACACTAAAATTATTAGCCACAGTGATAAGAAATAAACTAAATGAAATTATAAAACTAGCAGAAGAACAACAATGTTTTAGGCTGGAAAGATCCTGCACCGACGGTATATTTATAATGAGGTAAATGCAAGAGAAACCCTTAGAATACAATAAACCGGTATATCTATCTTTCGTGGACCTTAAGAAGGCATTTGACTGGGTAAAATTAAAGGACGTTATCCACCTATTGTACACCAGAGAGATACCTCTAGGAATAATCAAAACGATTGAAAATTATCTACCAAAATAGCACAATAAAAGTAAAAGTAGAAGAAGAACTAACTGACCCTATCGAAACTGGCAATGGGATAATACAGGAAGGTTCGCTGAGTCCTCTAATGCTTAACCAAATTATGGATGAAGTAATAAAAAAAGGGAGAACTAAAAAAGGATACCAAATAAGAGAAAAACAACATAAAATAATCTGCTATGCAGACCAGGCAAGACTACTCTCTCAAAGTGAAGATAATTTACAACGTATCAATTTAATATAACCGCCAGAAAATTCAACATATTAAATTACCCAACAAATAAAATGCGGGGTTATAACAGCAAATTGACTAAGATGTAAATTGAAGCTGGAAAGTCATATAATAGAAAAAGTGAGGAAGATTAAATATCTAGGCATCACATTATCTAGATACGGAAAGCTCGAAACAGAAGTGGAAGATCAAGTGAATAGACAGTATGGAGAATGAAACAGTATGGAGAAATAAAATTATCGGAAAAGAAATATAACGCAGAATTTACAAATTAATGTCATTAGACCAATAATGACATACGCGGCGGCAGAAACACGACCTGACACAGAGAGAACAAAAAGGATGTTAGAAACAGCAGAGATAAAAACACTTAGAAACATTGATAGCAAATAACTATGGGACAGAACTAGAAGTACAGATATACGATGTAGATGCAAGACGGAGAACATCAAGAACTGGGTAAGAAATAGAAGACTAGAATGGAACGATCATATAAGCCGAATGGCAACAAATAGAGTAGTACAGACGGCAAGAGACGGTTCCCCAATAGGAAGACGATCAGTAGGAAGACCACGAAAACGATGGAATGACAACTTACTGGAGGCACATTGAAAGACAGACACAGTCATGTCTACATAAAAAGAAGAAGAATAACT
Organism: Diabrotica undecimpunctata; assembly: GCF_040954645.1. Taxonomy (NCBI): domain Eukaryota; kingdom Metazoa; phylum Arthropoda; class Insecta; order Coleoptera; family Chrysomelidae; genus Diabrotica; species Diabrotica undecimpunctata. The sequence continues at coordinate 41,446,484 of NC_092804.1, read as the reverse complement.
GAATTTTTTTAACACTTATTAAATTTTTGTCATTTGGAGGCAAAGTAACATGAGTTGTGGGATAATTTCTTTCCACTATCCCATCCCTTGCCTTATTGAAAAAACTATCCTTAAATTATTAATATTAACTTTATCTTCTTTGTCAGATATTTTGATTCGTTCTATAGCGGCTCATATGTTTACAGTTCATTCTTTTTCCACCACTTATTCGTATCGAACACCTTAATTTTATTTCATCTGTAATTTGCCTCTCTTTGGGTGGATCAACAATTTGGACATTTTGTGTCCAATATAGCAAAAAATGATTCAAGAAAAACGGTACGAATTTAATTACCAAGGCAAGATTTAATTAAGATTTATAAAAAACCGGAAAGAATACTTTACCGGAAGAATACTTTGAAGATTTAGTATTTTTAGAATAACATCGTTGGCCTAATAACCTAACCAGTTATACGTTATAAATATAGTAAACAGACAAACAATCGGAGTTTAGTCGTTCAGAAAGTCAGTCAATAATTATAGTATTTCATTAACATGAGCTGTGTATACAAACTTAAATGTGGTTACTGTCCAAAAACTTACATCGGTCAAACTGGTAGAACTTTTAACAAACGTATAACAGAACATAAAAGAGGCTTTCATTAATAGAAAAACAGATTCTACAGACGCACTTCTTTGTAAGACCTCTCACCTCCTCAGCTCAGTGGCGGATCCAAGGGGGGGGGGTCACGGAGGTCATGACCTCCTCCAAACAAAAATAAATATCAATCAAATAATCATAAAAAAAATAATTTAAAACCCATCAACCCTATAAGCAGGAAGTTAGGAGTTGAAATAATTCAAGAAAATAGGAAGAGTTTGAATCCAATAATAAAAACTGTTATTCTTTGTGGTAGACAAAATATTTCTTTGGGAGGGCATAGGGATGATAAAAATATTAAAAGTATTGTAAACAGCCATGGTACAAAAACAATGATGGCAATTTTAGAGCACTGCTTAGGTTTAGGATAGATGCTGGCGATAATGATCTGCTAAACCATTTGGAAACTGCTCTAACTAATGCTACATTAATTAGTAAGACTACTCAAAATGATATAATTTCTTACTGTAAAGAAGAATGTATCTGCTATATCTATATTTAAATGAGATTAGAGAAGATTTTATTACATTTGTTATCAAAAAATTTTTATTAAAATCCTTTATAAAAGGTATATAATAAAGGTATAAAGGTATAACTATATACCTTTTATAAAAGATTTAAATAAATTTTTTGTGATACATGGTATACAGCCAGCTACAGAAACTTAGTTTCCTTGTGGACATTTGTTATCGCCTACGATTCGATTCGAGAAGAAGACGTCGGTTCAAAAGGAGAACGTTGCTTAACTGAAGTTGCTTTGGGCTACATTGTTGAAGATTCCGTAAATAATTTTAATTTAGATTTAAATTTTTGCGTAGGTTTTGGTGTCGACAGTTGCTCAGTAATGGCATCCGAAACGAAAGGTGCCATTAAAGAATTAAAAAAATCGGCCAAACGTGCTGTGCGTTGTCCATGCCCATTCTTTGGCAAGCTCCTCAAAAGTTATATCATGTCGTAATGCTTCAGGAACTATGAGAAAAGTAGTAGCTTTTGCTAATGCCTCTCCCAAACGACATGTTCTTAAGAAGGAACTGGGGTCTGCTGTCCAAGATATTTGTGACACTCGTTGGGTTGAAAGGGATGAAGGTCATCTTCAGTTCCAGGGCGAATCAATTATCAAAATATACAACGCTCTTGAAACAATTTCTACGTGGAATAACAGTAAAATATCAGCTGATGCATTTTCATTAATGCAAACTATTAGGATCCCAGAATTTCTCATTTCAGTAGTTTATCTTTGTGATGTTTTAGATACAACTGGATCACTTAGTCGTCTTCTTCAGTCACCAAAATAAGATTTAAACAAGGCTACTGAGGCCATAGTAGACATTAAATTTATTCTTTAAAGTAAAAGATCAAATGCCGAATTTGTTTTTAGCAAACTTTACTATGAAGTAAAGAAAATAGCTGAACTACTAGACATTGATTTGAAGATGCTTCGTATAGTTTCTCGTCAAAACCAACCTGCCAACTCTTGCGAAGACTATTTTCGAAGATCTATTAATTTATCCCTTTTAAACAATATCTTAACTGATTTAAAAGAACGACTTTCACCGAAAGTTATGAATCTATTTAATCTTCGAGTTGTTTTATTTTAAACTGATAACATACCAGAAGATAAAGTTGCATTAAAAAAATTGTTTATACCTTCCAGGATATTACTGGACCATCTACTACATATTCCACAGTAGAACAAGAGTTATTACTGTGGATTTAAAAGTGGAAACGAGTCGTGCAAAATATTGGAAAACATCCTGATTCTATTTTAGAAGTATTAGAAAACTGCAATATTCATATGTATCCAAATATTAGAATATTTCTGCAAATATTAATTACACTGCCAGTCAGTGTAGCAACAGCAGAGCGTTCTACGCTTAAGCGTCTAAAGACCTGGCTTAGAAATAGAACGTCGGAGGAAAAATTAACATGTTGATGCAACCATAGAGCGATTAGCAATTTGCTAAATCAGACAGGCGAGAAGAATACATTTTATAAAATTATATAATATTTACTTATCTTATACTTATAGTATTTTTAATCATAGAACTTTTATTCACCACTCATTGCCGGCTGTTGCTGACAATTCGTGGGAAAAATTTCAATACCGAGTAAAAAAATATTTCACTCACTTGTACCCTAATATGCCTAATTATAGAAATAACTATTCTTAAATTATATAATGTTTTTGTTGAATAAATTAGTTTAAATCTTCTTAAGGTTCCTTCTTCATTGCGGAAGGGTAGCTATAACTACAGCAAATTGTTCTCTATCTTAAGCTGTTCTTAGTATCGAATGTGTGTCCATGCCTGTCCAGTCTCTTACATTCTTCAGCCAGGAGCATTTTCTTCTTTCTAGACCTCTTTTTCCTTCTACTTTCCCTTTCATTATGAGTCGTAGAAAGTTATGTTTTTCTCCTCTGTAAATATGTCCTATATAACTCGTTTTTCTGTTGTTTACAATATTTAGGAGTTCTTTCTCGGTCCTCATTCTTCTTAGCACTTCGTTGTTGGTCACGTGCTCTGTCCACGAAATCAGCATCCTTCGAAAAAAACACATTTCAAAGGCTTCTATACGCCTCATGCTTTTAATTCTAAGAGCCTATGTTTCCACTTTGCATAGCAATAAGGAATAAATGAATGTTTTTACAAATTGATATTGGATATCCAACGATAAGATAGAGTTTATTAGGAATGTTTAATACATTCATTAATGTTTATACTTACATTGAGTTATTGCATTTAAATTACTTTACGTTGGTTTATACTTATTTATCCTTGCTATTGTCTTGATTTTGTAGCCATAGGATAAGTGGGTTTAAATTAATTGTCTTTAAAATATCTAGTTTAACTTGACAGTCCTTGATTAAGGGTACAACATTAAGTTTAAGACACCTTAATGTTGTACCCTTCTTTGCACCCGTAGGGTATTTGGGTTTTAATCACTTCTCATTGGTTTAATATATCGCTTAAAATAATTATTGAGAAAATGGTTCTCTTACATGAGGCACAAATCATATCAATCGTAAAGGTGCAAAATACTAAATCCTATATCAAAATCACCCTCAAGATGCATGACCCCCCACTCCGACAAAAATTTCTGGGGATCAGCCACTGAAAGGTGCAAAAATCGAAATCCTATATCAAAATCACCCTCAAAACCCATGACCCACCCCCTACAAAAATTTCTGGATACGCCACTGCACCTCCTCAACTTATTTAGATTAAGACTATAAAGTGTAAACGCATAGTAAAAATACATCACTTGACTCTGCACAAGGCACTCTGCTGAAACAGCTGTAGTGATAATAAATGCTAATAAATTTTGTAAAAGTATACACAACAAAAATTTTCAGTGTGTTATTCTTAAATAAAATGAACTTCCATCAAGTAACGGTCGAATATATCATCAATTTTATAAATTTTTTATTACTAATACAACTCGTTATTACTAATAGTATGACCAAAATGTTAAATTCCCTAAAACAATTACGTATAAGTTATCATATTATGCATTTACTAGTACGTATCTTGTAACGCTCAACCAAGTACCTAACTTAACTAGGAGAAAACAATGCCAGAGTGGAATCTGGAAACTCGAAAATTATCCACCGTCAGAGATACTTGTACCACAAATCGCCACACGATTCAATTATCCAAAAGTCCAAGTTCGAGATACAAAATTCCACATTGTTAAGTTTCCAGTTCTCTTCGGGTTTAAATAGACAAGGCTAATTACCACGCTGGCTGTTGGGAAAATAATGTACGGGGTTTAATCTTTGCCCTGCATTCCTCGACCTAACCCTAATTTCCGTCATTTCTAATTAGCCCCAACAGATGGTAGTATTGCGTTTAATGTTTGAATCATGACGACTGAATGTATTGGTATTTATTATTTATTTTATTAATACATGGAAACAGAAGTTTAAGTCATACTATAATAAGCAATCAGTAATAAATAAATTTAAGTTTTGACTGATTTTAGATATTAGTTTAAAATAATATCGTCGATTTACTGCGAAAACCAGCTAAATGACAAATTTTAAAATATTGAGTTAAGTAAAGTATATCAAAATTCTCAGCTTTTTCCGCTCTACATACAGGTAAAACCCAATAAATGATACGACTTACCATTCAGTAGATAATTTATGTAATAAACAAATAAGTTACACCTAACTGACTTTTCATTTTCAAATAAAACAATATATCGCTACTTACTTCCATAAAATTAAAGTTCTGTTGCATGTAAAACAAAGAAAGCCCACATATATATTATTATGTTTGACAACAATATATTTCTACTACTGCATACCATATTTAGTAAAAGGTGATAAGTGCCTTTAATACATTTTACGTGTATGATTTATTAAAAATTTTCGTTCGTATCGACTAGTAAAAACCTTCACACAGTAAGTACACTTACTTCATTCTTCCTGAAAACGGGTTAAGTTAAAATTTAGAAATGATTACTAAGCTAAAACCATAAATGATCTTAATGGTATTTATGATATAATTTATCTGCTAATATCTGCTGTGCAGATTTATTTTAGGATTCAGCAAATAAATGTTTATATAATATGGACAGACGTTTTAGAACTTAGTAGAAACTAGTTTATACAAAGTGTATAATCTGAATCTGTTTTGATTTGGTGTTTTAATCAAAAATTATAAAACACACATTCAATGGCTAAAAGAATTTTATCCACGGTGAACAAAAAATCTGAAAATGCTGTTAATGGCAAGTATTGTAATATATTATGTTAAAGGTAAAAAAGAAGAAGACCGATGACAGACAGATATCATCTGGTACCGCCATTCCGGCCAGGGTCATGTAACTTGTAACTTATAGCTTCTTGATTGCTATAATAAAGATTCTGTATAATTAATTAATAAATATTCTTCTCTTGTTTAATATATATGACCAAAGGAATCAAAACATGGTGTCAGGTGTGAAGGCTGCTAGTTTGCCCGAATTTTGAGTACGTAGAAGTGTTAATTAAGTTTGAAACCACGAGGAAAGAGTGAGGTTAGAAGCCCGCCAATCCAAAGAAAGATTTCCTGGTTGTTAGAGATTTTAACAATAATAATGGAATTTAAATCGCCTAGTCCATTATTTGAGCATTAAAGTCCAGCTAGTTATTTGCTTTTATGGAAACAAGGAAGTTTAGAATTTACCTTACCGCAAGTGGGAAGAGTGCTTCAACAGAAGAAGTGAAAATTGCAAATCTTTTAAATTTCATAGGACATGAGGGTGTTGATATTGTAGCGTGATTAAATAAAACGAGCGGTTCGAATTTATATACATATATTTATTTATAACTTTACAGTTCGGTAGTATCTTAACGACTAACTTACTTCTAACATTGTTACCTATATATATACTACAGTTACTACGTTCGAGAATATTCTGGCGTTGTCCCACCTCTAGTTCGCCTACGTGACCGGTTATTCTCTCTCGCACTCGATACACGGAGAAGCTTCTGGAAGGGTATTAGAGATGCAATGCAACCGTTACCTGGGCCATGCCGAGAGCATGTTTGTAACACTGCTCCCCTCTTAAATCTGATCGTCCCGATCAGCAACTCTATATGTAGGCACAGGATGGCGGAATCTACAGGACTCTCCAGCTCTGCATGAACCCTTTAGAAAGAAATAACAGTCTACTGACTTTGAAGGATACGATCTCATCGGGTTAATGCAACACACAGTAATTCGTACGCCGGTTTCTCGGAAGATTACTTCAAGCATGCTTCTGACAATCTTCCAATCCAGATTATCTAGTGCATGGCCTATCTTGGGTAAGGCCAAATTCTTGATGTCGTAATTGCACACAATTTTCTTCAAATTAGTTAGAGCACGCCATATATCCTCGTAGCTTGCCCTGTCTGTATACGACCTCCTAGTCACCATATACAACAAAGATCGAGAACCATCTTCTAATCTCAGTACTCTTCCAACTTTAGGCTGCTGGTTTTTTAACTCATCCAAACGACCGAATTTCTTATAAAATACGGATGAGATTCCTTTAGTCATCTCAAGATCTTGGGCAACACAGTGGGCTAGAGAGACGTTATGCGGAACACTAAAAAGATCCTGCTGAACTTCTGTGGTCACGCCGAATCTAGCACTCTTTCTCTCTGCGTAATTTGACATAAATTCATTAAAGCTTGGTCGCCGGTCATCTTTGCTCTCATGTTGAAGGGTTCGTGCTTCTTCTGTTTCATTTGAGCCAGCATATGGTGCAAGACGATTTATGTGAACTACTTTTGGTTTACCTTTCGGCAACTTCTTAATTCGGTATATTACGTCATTTATTTTCTTTTTAATTTCATATGGACCTTCCCATTGTCTTTGCAGTTTGGGAGACAAGCCTCGACGACGTTGTGGATTATAAAGCCAAACAAGATCACCTACTTCATAGCTTTCACTCTTGCATCGAGAATCATATTGATCTTTCATTCTGTCACTGGCTATCTGGATGTGTTGTCGGGCAAGTTCATGAATGTTGTTCATTCTTAACTTCAGGCGGTCGACATAATCTTCGCTTGCAACATGTTCTTCGGAAGGTCTGCAGCCAAACTCTAGGTCGCAGGGTAAACGAACTTCACGACCTAACATCAGACAGGTTGGAGTCTGGCCTGTAGTTTCATTCACGGCCGAGCGGTAGGCCATTAGGAATAAATGAATGTGCTGGTCCCAATCTCTCTGATGTTCTGATACAACTTTGGACAGGTGTTTACCCATTGTTCGGTTCATTCTCTCGACCATTCCATCTGATTGAGGATGCAGGGGTGTCGTTCTGGTCTTATTGACACCAATCAATTTACAAACGTTTTGGAATAGGGTTGACTCAAAGTTTCGCCCTTGGTCGGAGTGGATCTCCAAAGGAACACCAAATCGGCTAAAGAATTCTTTAACAAGTACCTCTGCAACGGTAGCAGCTTCTTGATTTGGTATCGCATAGGCCTCAGTCCATTTCGTAAAATAATCCATGGCTACCAGGATATATTTATTTCCATCATTTGTCTCTGGAAGTGGACCTGCAATGTCGATTGCTACTCTTTCCATAGGACTACCAACATTGTACTGTCTCATGGGTGCCCTCTTTTTACCAGCTGGCCCATTACTGGTTGCACACAGTTCACATTTCCGGCACCATCTTCTTACATCATCTTTACAGTTCACCCAATAGAACCGTTCTCGAACCTTTTGCAGAGTCTTCGTGATACCAAAGTGTCCACCTGATGCACCGTCATGCAACTGACGCAATACTTCTGACACTTTACTTTTAGGTACAATCAACTGAAGCTTAGTTTCTGTACCATCATCGTTCTCAAAGGTTCTATACAGAAGATCATCTTTCAGCACTAGACAATTCCATTGGCTCCAGTAACACTTGACTTCTGGACTACATGCACTAATGTCTTGCCAAGAAGGTCTTTCACTTCGACGCATCCAATCCAATACTCTTTTTATACATGGATCATCTGCTTGAGCGTCTTGTAGCTGTTGAGGCTGCCATTGATCATTAATGACGGTGGTTCGTCTCACGGGGCAAAGTCGTTCTTCTAATTTAAGACAGTGATTACAGTTTGCACTGCACGGCCGTCTCGAAAGGGCATCAGCATTTGAATGAACTCTGCCAGCCCTGTGTTCGATCTCGTAATCATATTCTTGCAATCGTTCTAACCATCTTGCCATCTGGCCCTCTGGATTACGGAATTGTAGAAGCCATTTTAGAGCAGCGTGATCCGTGCGAAGAAGAAACTTTCTGCCATACAAGTATTTATGGAAATGCTCGCAAGCCTTTACTACGCCTAGCAATTCTCTCCTAGTAACGCAATAGTTTCTTTCTGGTTTTGACAAGACTTTGCTAAAGTAAGCGATGACTTTCTCCTGTCCATCTTGGATTTGTGAGAGAACAGCTCCTATTGCACTGTTGCTTGCATCGGTGTCCAACACAAATTTTCCTGCCTGTCTAGGGTAGCTTAAAATCGGTGCGCTGGTTAGAGCCATTTGTAAGTTTTCGAAAGCTCTTTGACACTCTTCGCTCCATGTATATTCTTTGCCTTCTTCTGTCAACTTTGTTAATGGCTTGGAGATGTTGGCAAATCCTTTAACAAAACGTCGGTAATATGTACATAGGCCAAGAAAACTTCTAATTTCGTGTTTATCTCTTGGTACAGGCCAATCCTTAATTGCTGAAAGTTTTTCAGGATCAGCTGTTACACCATTACTTGCTACAATATGTCCCAAGTACTTCACTTCTCGTCGAAACAAGTGACATTTCCTTGGACTTAACTTTAAATTCGCTGCCCTCAATCGTTGAAAGACTTCTGTCAGATTATTGGCATGTTCATCGAAGGATCTTCCAACCACAATTACATCATCCAAATAAACCAGGCATGTTTTCCATGTTAGACCTCTTAAAACTGCCTCCATTAATCTTTCAAATGTGGCCGGGGCATTACATAAACCAAAGGGCATAACTGTAAACTGCCAAAGCCCTGATCCTATCGAGAATGCGGTTTTTTTACGATCAGCTGGCTCCATGTCTACTTGCCAATATCCACTTTTCAGATCGAGTGTGGAGAACCAACGAGAACCAGAAAGTGTATCCAAAGTATCGTCTATTCGGGGCAAAGGATAACTATCTTTTTTAGTTACTGCATTGAGCTGTCGGTAGTCAATACAAAAACGTGTTGAACCATCTTTCTTCTTTACTAGCACTACTGGTGATGTCCATGGACTATTTGATGGTTCAATTACCCCTTGTTTGTTCATATCTTTGATGATGTCTTCGGCTTCATCTCTTTTCGCAAATGGAAGTCGTCTAGGTTGTTGTCTGATTGGCTGAGCGTCTCCGGTATTAATTTTATGCTTTACTATGCTTGTTTTGCCATTATCCTTCTTATCCATGGCAAAAACATCTTGAAATTCTATCAGCATAGACTTCACTTTTTTTGTTCGTTCATCATCAAGGTCTTGGCACGTTTTAATCATCGTCTCAACAAGCTCCTTTGGATACTTAGATTTCGACGGTTTCTCATTAGTATTCATGGAACAAATCGAAGCCACGGGAACACACTGTCCGATCAAAGTTCTTTTACTTAACTTAATAGCAGTTCCCTTTAAATTCATAACTCTTACAGGAACGAAATCTCGAATTATCACCAAAGCTTTTGCCGTTAGGAACTCGGCATTATTCACATCTTCGACCATCCTTAAACTTCCCTCTCGGCAGTAACCATCAGGTCTGGTCATCAAAATTTTCTCACTATTACCGGGTATTGTTACGTCACAAGTAGTTATTAAGCTGATAACATCTTCTTTGTCTTCATGAAACGGCAACTCTTCACCACTGATCTCGAGAACTCCATCTTTGACATTCAATACAGCCCCAACTTTCCTTAGTAAATCCATCCCCAATATGAACTCATCGGAGATCTCTGCAATTAATACTGTATGTTTCACTGTGGTCTGGCCAATGGATACTGACAGATTAGCCTCGCCATATGTATTAATTATCTCACCAGTTGCTGTTCTAAGCTTTACTGTTGCAGGCAATAATTTAAGATGGCCTCGTACTACTTCTGGCCGTGCAATAGTTCTCGTTGCACCTGTATCTACCAAAAACGATCTACTTTTATTATTGATACGACCCTCTATGTACAAGCTATGAATTCCACCTGAGGACGTAATGTTCACAGTTACTATGGGGGCTGTGTTTCTCGAGGTCGGCAGTTGCCCCTTGTTGTCGACCCGTTCTAGTTTTCTGACTGTTGTATTATTTTCTTGCAATTTACGACGAATGTGACCTACGTCGTTACCATTCCAACATCTGGGTTCACGTCTCTTCGGCATCATGTCACGAACTACTTTCCGTACGATTTCCTCCAGACGTTTCTCGTTTTGTTCGTCGCTCTCTTCAGAGGTTCGTACTCGATAGCTCCGTGAAGCTTGACTAGCTGTTTCATGTTCTAAGGCAATAGCGAGCGCTTCATCTAAAACTTTCGGTCTTGCTAGTCGTAAAGCTTTCTGTAGTTCAACGTCTCTTAACCCATTGACGAAGGCATCTACAGCAATTTCTTCCAAAATGTTGTCTGGTACCTCCGGATAAGCCAACCGCACTATACGAGCAACATCTGCTTCAAACTCTTGCAAACTCTCACTTGCTCGTTGGATTCTACTTCTTATTTGTACTTTGTACACTGGTTGTAGATGGGCATCTCCGTAACGTTTGTCTAGTCGAGTGAACAAGGTCTGGTAACATTTTTCTTGACCCTTAGGAATTGATCTTAGGATATCCGCAGCATCACCTCGTAAAGCAGCAGTCAAGGAAACAGATTTTTCTTGTTCTGTCCAATGATTGGCTGTCGCAATAGCTTCAAATTGTCTAAGGTATATGGACCAAGAAGACTTTCCATCAAATGGTGGCAATTTGAATCTCATATTATGTGTCGTTTCGTCTCTAGGTAATTCTTCTTTCACTACCGGATCTAAGGCTACTGCAGTAACTGGTGGTAGCACTTTTGTATTAGTTATCATGGTCTCTAATTGCTTGATCTTCTCTTCTACGTCTTCTATCTTGTCGTTTACATTTTTCTGTATTTTATCAAATGTTTTAGAAACTTCTTCAAATTTTTCATTGTTCTTTTTAGAAGTTTCTTCCATCATTTGAGAAACATTTTCAAATTTCTCGTCGAATCTTCGAGATACATTTTCGAATTTCTCATCGAATCTTTTGGAAACGTTCTCTAATTTATCATCATTTTTTTTAGAAGTTTCTTCAATTTTTTTAGAAGTTTCTTCTATCATTTGAGACGTTTCATCGAATCTTTTGGAAACAGTCTCGAATTTATCATCAGTTTTTTTAGAAGTTTCTTCTATCATTTGCGACGTTTCATCGAATCTTTTGGAAACATTCTCGAATTTTCCATCAATTATTTTAGTTAAAACGGCTTCGTCTGCTGACTGGAACTGGAATGTCTCTGGGTCTTCTCCATTCTTGTTGAGAACAGTCTTCAGTCGTTCTTGGAGTATCTTCTTGGACCCGCTGCAGTCTTCATCGCGTTCTTCCAGTTGCTCACGCAACTGTTTTACCGAAAGTTCTACTAGCAGCATCTTTGGTCAGGCACACACGTACTTTTTTAAATGTTCTTTCGTACAAAGGTCACTACCGAACTACGCGAATTTTCCCGACGAACAATACTTTTCAAAAGTTCAAAAGTCTTTTTCAAAAATCACTGCTGAATTTATTTGCAAATCTCACACCGGACACCAACTGTAGCGTGATTAAATAAAACGAGCGGTTCGAATTTATATACATATATTTATTTATAACTTTACAGTTCGGTAGTATCTTAACGACTAACTTACTTCTAACATTGTTACCTATATATATACTACAGTTACTACGTTCGAGAATATTCTGGCGTTGTCCCACCTCTAGTTCGCCTACGTGACCGGTTATTCTCTCTCGCACTCGATACACGGAGAAGCTTCTGGAAGGGTATTAGAGATGCAATGCAACCGTTACCTGGGCCATGCCGAGAGCATGTTTGTAACAATATTTATAATACATTTACAGAAGACCAACAGGCTACTCTCGATAAATTAATAGGTGCGTTTGATGATTATTTTTTGCCAAAAAAGATAGTTCCAATGGAAACCTTTAAGTTTCATAACCTTGTTCAAGGTAATGAACAATCTATAGACCAGTACCTGACTGACTTAAAGAAACAAGCAAGATTATGCGAATTTAAATGCACTAAAGCAATCTGTGGTGAGTCCTTTGAAGATAGAATGATACGTGATCAGCTAATCATTGGGCTAAAATGTAATAAAAGTCAACTCAGACTCCTTAGAGAACAGGCTCTTACTACTGAAAAAATCCTTGAATATTGTAAGAGCATTGAGTTAAGCAAAGAGCATATTAAAGTTCTTACCAAAGAAGAAGATGTTAACTTTGTCAAGCAGTACAAACCATTGAAAAAATTATTGTGTAAGAAGTGCTGTTATGAACATTTTCCTAACAGATGTCCTGCTTTTAACAAGACTTGTGCTAGTTGTCAAGTTAAAGGTCATTTTGCAAAAGCTTGTCCTAATAGAAGTGAAGAAACATGTGAAGGTAGTAGTAAGAAGAACGCTGATCCATCTAGAGGAGAAAGAACTGTTAATACAGTCCAGGAGGAAGAAAATAAAGACAATTTGGAATGACACTCATATATATACATATATATATATATATATATATATATATATATATATATATATATATATATATATATATATATATATATATATTGTTATGATGTGTTTTTTTTGTTTGAATGATGAGCAATGAGTATTTTTAATAATATAATATATAGGGTTTTTATCGCGGTTCTCAAAGAATTAGCTTGTAAGTACTTTTTTAAATTATCTTTATTATAACTATTATGAAACACACATATATATCTAACCTAGTCAATGTAAATTTAAAATAAACTATCTTTAAACTGATATTCTTATAAAACTAATTAAATTCTATAGACAATCTAAAATTTAAACAAACTATCTTCAAAATTGAAATTGTTATGACACTAACTAAATTATATTAACAAAATTTTGTACCTTTCTTTCACTGAATGCCTAAATGAACTATTTTCCACTAAGTATATAGATTCTAATCACCACTGAATGTCTTCGTACTTCAGTTATCCTTGTTTTTTGTGAAATTACTATTTTCAATTATCAGCTTCTACCAATTTAAGATATATTTTTCTTCACCAGCATCTATACACCACCAACCAAACCAGCAAACAGCATTTATATTTATTCTTCTTTTCAATATACCAATATCCGATTATTATAAGTTGATTTATACTAATCTCCAACCATAATATAATTTAATTTCTTCCAATATACCTTTTTTTATCTTCAATAATTATTTGTGTATAATTATAAATGTGCATTAAATTATATGCATAATTTTTAATCTTCATTTAACTCACTATATTAAACTATTGGACTATTTGTACTTGATTCACTGACTCTAACTAACTTTCATAATAAACTGCTTGACTTCTAACTAAAAAACTTAAAAACTGCCAAAAACTCTTCTGACTGCACTATCTAAAACTTTTCTGACTAAAAACTTTCAAAAACTGCCATCTTGAATCCAAATCACGGGTATTTATATGTTTTTGGATTTCTAGAACCATCTCGTAAGATATCATGTTCTAATTTGTTCTATTTAATACATGTCTGAATTTTCTGGAACAAACCATTTCGCAAACATGGCCATCTCCGGAGATCCAGAGAATTCCATTCTTTTCTATTAATAATTTTGTTTACATTTAGGCTTTTCAGATCAGAATATATAATTAAATTAGTAACTTAACATTCTAATTTAATAAAATACACATTTCAAACAATATATTATTATAACCCACTTTATATTCGTAAATATTCTTAAACGTCACTTCAGAGTATAAATATCTGTCAATCTCCGAGAGTATTTTTGGTTGCCTAAGCACATGGCTCACTTATATATATTTACAATATTAAAATACAACTTTTTACAATTATTATATGCTAATTTATTAAAAATGCCCTCACATAAATATATTTTTATAAAATTCTCTAGTATATAACTTATTTAAAATAATCAAATACTTTTTTATATCTAATATTATGTAGTATATAACTTATAAATTATTTTCTATAAACCCTAATCGTATCAATACCCCAAAATAATATTTAAAATAAATAATTTACTTATTATTTTTTTAAATATTAATTTTCTCATACCTTATTAAATTTAATAAATCAATTTTTTTTTTAAAATGTGTTAAATACATCCCTGTTTGCTGTCTATATCAAAGCATAGAACAACGGATCACAGTTCGGCTATTCTATGGTCAAACTGTCATGTCAAATGAAACAATGGATGCGATATCAGAGAATAAAATATAACCTTAATTAAAAATATAATAGATATTGTGTTCTGTTTATTTATAGACAAAATCTAGGAATTATTTCCATTCAAAATAACTTCATCAATATAAATTGGTAAGTTTTTCCACTTTATTATATTAGAAAGACATTTTTATAGCAATTATAGTATCTAACCCCAAATTATGATTTTTAGGGTACCAAACAATTTCCATATGTACAAAATTCAACAAGTATGATGTCAAATTTATTCACAACAAAGAAATCTACCATCTATCTATGAAATGGATCTATCAGTAAGTTATTAGTGTTATTATATTTGTGTTAAAGGTATAGAAATCATTATTCAATCTCTTCATGATATTGAAAAATGTCGTTGATATGAAATATGCCTCTTAGTCTGTTCTCTGCATCTATTAACACATAACTATTTAGTCCATTCTGATTTTCAATTGTATATGGACCTTCAAACATTGGTTGTAATTTCTTACAACGGTTTTCTTTAACATTACTTTTTCTAAGTGAACGAATTAACACTAGGTCTCCTTTTTGAAATGTGATTGGTTTTTTTATATTTCGATTTTGTCTTCTGATATATTTTTCAGCTTTCCTCCTAATTCGGTTATTCACTTTCTGCATTACTTGTTCTAACATATCCTGATTATATTCACTAATCCACTTTCTGTTTCCTATATGGCCAAACATTAAATATTCTGGTACTTCCTCTGTATTCAAATTATGTGTATTATTTAAAAAATACTCTACTTGTGGTATATGTTGCTGCCAAGTTTCATGTTGGTTTTGGCACAGTATCCTTAAATATTTTATAACTTCTTTAATATATCTTTCTGCAGGATTTGCCTGAGGATGTCTGATACTTGTAAAATGAATGTTGATTCCCTTTTTCTCACAAAATGCCCGAAATTTTTGGTTGTTAAAATATGTAGCATTATCTATTATGCAATTTCTAAATGGTCCTATTTCTTCGAAAAATTGATTAATATATAATTTTAATGTTTTAACATTTGTTCTAGAGCAGGGATATAGTTTAATAAATTTTGTATATAAATCAACTATCACTAGTATATGCTTTTTTCCTGTTGGACTGAGAACTAAATTTGAAATAAAATCCATGGAAACTGTATTTAGTTTTTCATATACAACATTAGATTTATATGTGTTCTGGTTTTTGAAATTCTTTTCTTTGTTTAGTTGACATATTGGGCATTGGGTAGTAATTTCCTTTGCTATACTTATGTCATTCTTTGCAAAATAATTGTCCCTAAATAGCATCCATAGCTTTCTTGAACCAATATGCATATAACTGTTATGTAAATTTTTCAATATTTTCTTTGCTAAAGTTCTAGTTATTACATATACTTCTATGCCATTTATTATTTTATAATATACCCCATCTTTCCTAAGGACTTTTTGTTTTTCACTCAAATTGATCTGATCTCTTATAATTTCTTTTTTAGAATATAATCCAGTACTTTCTACTAATTGATTTAATCCAATTTTTATTGTTCGCTGCCCTTTTTGTGGTGTATTTTCTAACCTTGATAAAGCATCTGCCACTATATTGGATTTTCCAGAAATGTATTTGATTTCAAAGCAGTATTCACTAAGTATTAGACTCCACCGATGTATTCTACTGTTTCCATATTTGTTATTTAATATAGACGTTAAAGCTTGGTGATCTGTTTCTATTGTAAATTCATTACCCAACAAATAAAATCTTAATTTTGTGACACAGTGTATTATACTTGCTAGTTCTAATTCTGAAACTGAGTAACCCTTTTCATGTGGCTTTGTGATTCTTGAAATGAATTGTATTGGGTATTCGACCCCATCATGTATTTGTGATAATACCCCTGATAATCTCTCTATTGATGCATCTGTTCTTAATATGAATGGCTGTGTGTAGTCAGGATAATATATTTTCAAATTTGACAGAAAAATGTTTTTAATTTCTTGGAATGCTAGTTCTCTTCTCTGATCCCATCTCCATTTTACACCTTTTCTCAGTAGTTCAAGTAATGGAATTTCTTTTATACTTAGATCTGGTATCATCCTTTTATAATAATTAATTATTCCAATAAATCCTCTTAAAGTTCTTAAATTATGTGGTGTTTTATATTCCTGAATGATTTGTGTCCGTTCTGGATCCATTTCGATTCCCTTAGTGTTAAGTTTATAACCTAGATATATGACTTCTTTTTGAAAAAATGTACATTTTTCTTGATTTATTTTTAGTCCAACTTTGTCTAATCTATTTATTATAATTTTTAGGTGTTTCTCATGATCTTCAGCCGTTTTAGAAAAAATTAATATATCATCAATGTAGTGAATTACAAAATGTTCATATTGATCCAAAATATCATGAAGACATCTACATAGAGCACTGCAAGATGATTGAAGTCCAAATGGTACTACTTTGAATTGATATACTACTCCATCTATCTGAAATCCTGTATACTGTCTACTTTTTCTTTCTAGAGGTATTAACCAGAAACTATGCTGTAAATCGATTTTAGTGAAAAATGACATTCCTGTAATTCTTCCTAATATTCCATCTATACTCATTGGTGCTTCAAATTGCTTTTCAGTAATCTTGTTAATATTCCTTGCATCCAAACATAACCTGATTTCACCTGATCTTTTTCGTACTACTACTATGGGGTTAATAAAACGTGTGTCTGCCTTCTCAATGATCCCATCTTCTAACATATTATTAATTGTTTTGTTTACTTCTTCTCTGTATTTATATGGTATTGGGTATGATTTTGTTTTAAAATCTTTTTCCTCCTTAACTCTTATACTATGGATATAATTCTGTGCAATTCTATTTTCTTTATTGACAAGTCCCTTGTGTTGCTGCAATATGGAAATGACTATTGATTTATATTCTTCAGGGCAATTTAAAACTTTCATCATATCTTCTTCTTTACAAATCACATTATTCTTCAATATGTACTCATTATTCCTTGCTTCCAATTTTACGCACTCCGCCTCGTAGGCATCCATCTGCTTAAAATTTCCATTCCTTAAATATTCACTACCATTATTCTTTACATTCTTTTGGGACATTTCCCTATCATCAAAATACATTTCTTCTTCATAAACATCATTATTTTCTTTTAATAATATCCTATCAACTCTTATTCCTTCTTCCACCTCATCTTTCTGCATAAATTTAATTATTTGCCCTTCCAAAGTTACCATTTTTTTTTCAAAATCTATCTTTACTTTCTTCTTTTCCAATTCATCATTTCCCATTAATATATCAACACATAAATCCTTGACAATAAATCCTTGCATATTAATTTCTTTATTAAGAATATTAATTTTAAAATTGGCTAGTTTATCAATTTCACCCAACTTCTTATTATTTGCACCAATAATTTTAATTTTTGGAATCTTTATTATATCTGATAGTTTTAATGTATTAAAAATAAAATTCTCCGAGACTAATGTACTTTCTGAACCAGTATCTATCATAATTTTAATCATTTTATTTTTGGCCAAAGCATTTATATAAATTAAATTAATAGATTCAATAATTTTCTCTTCATCTAAAGAAATAAATTCAGAAGGTTTTTCATAATAGCAATGGCCTAACTTGTAATTCAGAAAGTTTACTGCACAAAATTTTGATTATTAGAATTGTCAGATTGTATCTGACCACTTGGATCTGATGTCCTATGTCTTTCCCTACTATGACTTCTACTCACATTTTCCTGCCTTGTACTATTTTGTTCCCTGTCTTCACAGCTTCTATTCCTTCGAACACAATTTACCTGTCTGTTATAGTTAGGTCGCTCTGTATTTCTTCTATTATTAAAATCTTGTCTATTATTATTAGTACTGTCATTAAAATGTTGTCTATTATAATTAGTATTATTATTAAAATTTTGTCTATTATAACTAGTATTATTATTAAAGTTCTGTCTATTTGGATTACTGTTATTATTATTAAAATTTTGTAAATTATTACCATACCTAGTATTAATGTTATATGATTGTCTATATTGTTGAATATCATTTTTATTATATTGAAAGTTATTATTGTTTTTTCTGTTGTTATTATTACTTGTCATATTGCCTCTTTGTATTCTTTGAATAAAATTAATAAAACTATCTATTGTTTGAATATTTTGTACAGTTACGGTTTGCACAACATCAGCATCAAAATGTCTAGATACATTTAAGACTGTTTCATCCTCTCTAAGTGGTGGTTCTAAATATTTTGCAACTGTTATCAATTTCAATGCATAATCTACCATATTTGATTTTAAATTTTGATTATACTTTCCAAAATATAGAATTTCTCTAAACTTTGCTTGCTCTAATTCACCCCAATAATAATTTAAAAATTTATTTTCAAATGTTTGAAAGTTATCTAAATCATTTTCAATACTAGCAAACCAAGTTGCTGCATTGTCATTTAATGTCATTCTAATATAATCTTTAATATCATTAATATTATTCACAAATCTTAATTTATGTTTTAAACTATTTATGTATACTCTAGGATGTAAATTTTTTATATTACCAGAGAATTTAATCCCAGTCTCATTTGTTAAATTTAAGTAAGGTCTCCCTATGTCTCTCATTTGTGAAATATCATCTATTCTCTGTTCCACATTTCTTATTTGATTACTATTTATTTGGATATTTTGTTGTATATCGTCTAATTTTTCTTCTGTGTTTCTCCTGTCTTCGTTAATTTTTACTTCTAAGTTACATTTCTGTAACTCTATTTTCTCTTCTATATCTATTTTATTATCTTGAATAATCCTCTTTACTTCTGTCCTCTCATTTTCTATCCTTTTCTTGTAGTCCTTCCGTATAATTTTTATTTCATTTGCAACTTTTTTCTCTGCAGCTTCAAGTTTTTTATCCATTTGTTTTTCCATTTGTTTTACAATTTTATTATTATTATCTTCTATTTTCTTTTCTAATTTTCTATAATTCTCTTCCAATTTCTGTTCCATTTTTTTCATGTCTTCTTTGACTTCTTTTGAATTCTCTTCCAATTTTTTTATGTCTTCTTTGATTTCTTTTGAATTCTCTTCTATTGTCTTGTTCATCTGCATCATTAATGACATCAAAGCTGCCATATTGACATTTTCCTCTCTTTCTGGATTCATTTCTGCAGTATCTTGTGGAACTTGAACTAAACTCTCCTCTTGTATAGGTTGTGTTTCTACTTCCACATCTTCTTCATTCTTTTTGCTTCTTGTACCTTTCTTTCCTTGAGACATTTTGAGACTTTACTTGTTCAAATATAATTAAAATAAAATCTATAATTTTTTCTTTCTACTGATAATTAATTTAATTATATGAGAGCACTTATCTTCCCAAACTAATTCTTTTAAATAGAGAGCCACCGCGTTGGGTGCCAAATTGTTATGATGTGTTTTTTTTGTTTGAATGATGAGCAATGAGTATTTTTAATAATATAATATATAGGGTTTTTATCGCGGTTCTCAAAGAATTAGCTTGTAAGTACTTTTTTAAATTATCTTTATTATAACTATTATGAAACACACATATATATCTAACCTAGTCAATGTAAATTTAAAATAAACTATCTTTAAACTGATATTCTTATAAAACTAATTAAATTCTATAGACAATCTAAAATTTAAACAAACTATCTTCAAAATTGAAATTGTTATGACACTAACTAAATTATATTAACAAAATTTTGTACCTTTCTTTCACTGAATGCCTAAATGAACTATTTTCCACTAAGTATATAGATTCTAATCACCACTGAATGTCTTCGTACTTCAGTTATCCTTGTTTTTTGTGAAATTACTATTTTCAATTATCAGCTTCTACCAATTTAAGATATATTTTTCTTCACCAGCATCTATACACCACCAACCAAACCAGCAAACAGCATTTATATTTATTCTTCTTTTCAATATACCAATATCCAATTATTATAAGTTGATTTATACTAATCTCCAACCATAATATAATTTAATTTCTTCCAATATACCTTTTTTTATCTTCAATAATTATTTGTGTATAATTATAAATGTGCATTAAATTATATGCATAATTTTTAATCTTCATTTAACTCACTATATTAAACTATTGGACTATTTGTACTTGATTCACTGACTCTAACTAACTTTCATAATAAACTGCTTGACTTCTAACTAAAAAACTTAAAAACTGCCAAAAACTCTTCTGACTGCACTATCTAAAACTTTTCTGACTAAAAACTTTCAAAAACTGCCATCTTGAATCCAAATCACGGGTATTTATATGTTTTTGGATTTCTAGAACCATCTCGTAAGATATCATGTTCTAATTTGTTCTATTTAATACATGTCTGAATTTTCTGGAACAAACCATTTCGCAAACATGGCCATCTCCGGAGATCCAGAGAATTCCATTCTTTTCTATTAATAATTTTGTTTACATTTAGGCTTTTCAGATCAGAATATATAATTAAATTAGTAACTTAACATTCTAATTTAATAAAATACACATTTCAAACAATATATTATTATAACCCACTTTATATTCGTAAATATTCTTAAACGTCACTTCAGAGTATAAATATCTGTCAATCTCCGAGAGTATTTTTGGTTGCCTAAGCACATGGCTCACTTATATATATTTACAATATTAAAATACAACTTTTTACAATTATTATATGCTAATTTATTAAAAATGCCCTCACATAAATATATTTTTATAAAATTCTCTAGTATATAACTTATTTAAAATAATCAAATACTTTTTTATATCTAATATTATGTAGTATATAACTTATAAATTATTTTCAATAAACCCTAATCGTATCAATATATATATATATATATATATATATATATATATATATATATATATATATATATATATATATATATGAGTGTAAATAAATTTGTTGGAAGTGCAATCTAATGATCTTTCTAGTTCTTTACACTTTAAAATAAACCTTAATGTTTTTTACTAATTTTTTATAATTTTTTATCCAGTGTGTCATTCCAAGAGTAAAAATTCATGGTATGAAACATTGATGGTAACTGGAAAAGAGGTAAAATTTAAATTAGATTCAGGTGCTGATATCAGCATTCTACCTAAGCATATTTTTGATTTTCTATCAAATAAGTTGCTACTTAATAAAACATTAACAACCCTAGTTGCTTATGGTAATTTTAAATTTAAACCAATAGGTGAAGTTTTTTTGGAATGTCAGTATAAAAATAGCTCTTGTAAATTAAAGTTTCTGATTGTTGATTTTAATGCTGAACCAATATTAGGCCTTAGCGATTGTATTAAATTTGACTTAATAAAAAGAGTAAATGCCATAGAAACCACCTTGCCAACTAAAAGAGAAGATATTTTGATAATGTTTAAAACGATATTTCAAGGGTTAGGTAGAATGCCAGGATATTGTAATATTGAACTTTCAGATGATGCTAAGCCAGTTATTCAGTATAGTAGAAAAATTCCATTGTCAATGCATGATAAACTAAAGGAGACACTAAATAGTTTATAGGAAGACAAAGTTATTGAGAAAGTAGAGTATCCAACTGAATGGGTAAACAATTTGTTGATAGTAGAGAAAAAACCTTCAAATAAACTAAGGTTGTGTATAGATCCCAAGCCACTTAATAAATTTATTCGTAGAGAAAATTTTGCTATACCAACATGTAATGATATAGTAAGTAGACTTTCAGGAAAAAACATATTTAGTGTTATAGATATAAAAAACGGGTTTTGGCAAATTGAATTAAATAAAAATAGCTCAGATTTATGTACTTTTAGCACACCTTTTTAAAGGTACAAATTCAATCGCCTTCCGTTCGGAATTTGCTCTGCACCAGAGATTTTCCAACGGACGAACTTTGAAATGTTTGGTGTCATTGATAATGTTAATATATATTTTGACAATATTATTATATCGGGTAGAGATGAACTTGAACGTGACATTGCTCTTAAAAAAGTATTTCAGACTGCTATTGATAACAATATAAAATTTAACTGGAGAAAATTTCAATACAAATTAGTTGAGGTATCATTTATGGGACATATCTTATCAGGAAAAGGTGTTAAACCAGATTTTAAAAATATAGAAGCAGTAATGTCTTTAGAATCACCTAAAAATAGGTCAGAAGTTCTTAGAATACTTGGTATGGTCAAGTTTTTTTCGAAATTTATTCCTAATTTATCAGCTATAACTTCAAATTTAAGAAATTTAACCAGGAAAGATGTACATTTTTCTTGGAGTAGTGATCATGAATCTGAATTAAATCAATTGAAGTTTCTTATAAGTATTTCACCAACTTTGAGGATATTTGACCATACAAAAGAAATAATAATACAGTGTGATGCATCTGGGGAAGGGCTAGGGTGTTGTCTTAGTCAAGAAGGGCATCCAGTTTCTTTTGCATCCCGTTATCTTACTCATGCTGAGAAAAGATATGCACAGATAGAAAAGGAACTACTTGCAGTTGTTTTTGCAGTAGAAAAATTTTATTATTTTATTTATTGGTATAAAGCAGTGGTTCAGAGTGATCACAAACCTTTGATATCAATTATTGAGAAAGATCTTAATAAAGTCAGTGCTAGATTGCAAAGAATGTTACTTAAATTATTAAAGTATGATATCAACCTTGTTTATTTGCCAGGTAGGGACATGGTAATTGCAGACACATTATCTAGGTCATATTTAAAAACAGAAGTTGAGGATGATCCAGAAATGGAATATGCCATTCATGCCATATCTAAGGATATTCCTATGAGCGAGAATAAGAAAATAATATTTCAAAGGGAAAGTGATAATGATGAAACATTAAGAAAAATAAAAGGATACTGTATTGAATCTTGGTCTGTTAGTGATAAAAATTTGAACAAGGAATTAAAGGTTTACTATAAATTAAGAGAAAAGATTTATTTATCTAATAATTTATTATTTTTGGAATATAAAGTTATTGTTCCAAATTCACTAAGGAAAGAAATGTTGGAATTGGTTCATAAAGCACATTTTGGTATTTCAAAAACTAAAGCCAAAGCTAGACAATTACTATATTGGCCCTATTTAAGTAGAGATATAGAGGATATGATTTCAAAGTGTGAAAAATGTCAAATATTTCAAAGATCTAATCAAAAAGAGCCATTAATTAATCATTTAATACCTTGTCGACCGTGGTAATATTTGTTTTCAGATTTCTTTCAATACGATAATAAGAACTATTTACTGATTATGGATTCCTACTCAAAGTGGTTGGAAGTAACTGAAACTAAAGGTAAAACATCTCAAGAGGTAATTAAGTTTTGCAAAGAAAAATTTGTTCAATTCGGTATCCCGGAAAAATTTTATGCAGATAATATGCCATATAATTCTGAGAATTTTAAAAAGTTTGCTCAAGATTGGGATTTTGAAGTTATTTTTAGCAGTCCGTACCATTCCCAATCAAATGGACTTGCTAAAAAATATGCCGTAACCGTAACACTCCATTAACAAATCTACACTATTCTCCATCCCAACTATTTTTGCACAGAATGTTAAAAACTTGGATACCTATGTCTAATGAAAATCTAAATCCAAAAAAGTATTATACAGGAAAAATTGAAACATAATCAAAATGTTAAAAAAAAATATTTTGACCGAAATGCAAAAGAATTAGATAAACTTAATAAAGGGGATAAAATTTTGTACATTTTGTACTATCTAAAAAAAGGGAACGTGTAATATATTATGTTAAAGGTAAAAAAGAAGAAGACCGATGACAGGGTCATGTAACTTGTAACTTATAGCTTCTAGATTGCTATAATAAAGATTCTGTATGAACCTCTTGTTTAATATATATATATATATATATATATATATATATATATATATATATATATATATATATATATATATATGACCAAAGGAATCAAAACAAGTATTTATACAATTTTATTATAAAAGTTATAAATAATACAGTGTTTCACAAAGTCAAATTGATTTTGTTGACATTTTGCTTGTCGGTGGTAAATACCACATTGTGATTAATTTACAGAAAGCAGAAATAAAATAATTTTAATTTAAAATTTTTGTTTCTTACCTATTTATAGGAATTTTGGAAATAAATTTGACCATTATATTCTTGTTATTTACATGTTTATTGTTTGTACTAAATAATTACTTATTTTTATGAGTGAATTGAAGTTGTTTTTATATGATGACGATTTGGTTGAGCCTATCGAAAATAAGGAATGTTTACTATAATATTTAAAAATCATTGGTTTCGTTCGTCCACGTTATCAAATAAATCAACATAATCATCTTTTGTTGATTGATCATAACTGCTTTAGATCATGCAAAAAATCGCCATAATGCACTGCCACATCTAATGTTGTAGAGTAATGCAACTCCAAATTTAGATAATGTTAAATTTCTCGTAAGAGATCCTTTTGTATACATAAATACATAATCTTAACAATACATAATCATATTCTCAATACAGAAAAATAGTTATGGGTGTTCACATGTTTATATTAGGGAAAAAGTTAAAATTAAACAGACTATTAAATAAAATTGCTTGTCTCATATATTTGCGACTAGAAAGAAAGTTTTGAAATACTTTGTTAATAGGTATTAATTAGTTACTTCTTGTGCAATATCTTGTGTTGTTTAGATTCCTTTGAAACTGAAGACAGCAGTTCAATTCTTAATGATTCTCAGAACGATATAGTCTTAATGATGGAATCCATTTTTGATAGTGACTTTTCAGACGTAGACCCCACATATCAACCAAGTCAAGAGGGATCACTCTCTCTAGGAAGTCTATATGAATTACAAACAGCAGACCTTGATAGCCTAAATGATGAGAAAGAAAATACTGAAATAGGTGCACCCACGAACAATTTAGTGTCAACTGAAATAGCTAGTTGGATATTAAATCTACTTCTTGACAAAGTATGGAAAGACGTACGTCCACAAAAACGTTGGAGAAAAGCTAACTCCAAAGATTGAGTAATAAATGTTGCAAAAAGAAGGCGTGCTGATGGTTTACCTTATGAGATAAAAAAAAATATTAGAC
Source organism: Diabrotica undecimpunctata (assembly GCF_040954645.1). Lineage (NCBI taxonomy): Eukaryota > Metazoa > Arthropoda > Insecta > Coleoptera > Chrysomelidae > Diabrotica > Diabrotica undecimpunctata. Next base: position 41,420,850 of record NC_092804.1, on the reverse strand, counting down.
CAGCAAAATTGCCAAAACCAGTTAATTGTTCAGAGTGCCTTTACAAATGTGCCAGTTATTTCAGCAAAGATTACAGACAATGACTATTTCGTGATTATTGGAAGTTAGAAGATATAGGCCAAAAAAATTTTCTTATTGCACGTATTAAAAAGGAGCAACCAAAGAGAGTCGTTGCAATTCGTCAAAGTTTAAAAAAACCACGTGCATTTTCTAAAAAGTGTTACTTTTCTTTGACAAGACATACAGTTATGTGAGAAATTTTTTGTAAGACACATTGTATATCAGCGTCGTTAATACAAGATGTAAAAAAAACTGATATTCTAGGCTGTTATGCAGATACGGATAAAAGAGGCAAGCATACACCGCCAAATAAAACAAGCAGTGAAACCCGAAAAATCGTGAAGGCTCATATTGAGTCTTTTCCAACCATGGGCCCACATTATATTCGCCAAAGTTCAAAGCGTAGATATTTGGACAAAAATTTAAGTATAAGAAAAATGTACCAACTTTATATAAATGACTGCGAGCAGAAGAAATTGGAAGGTGTTAGCGAAATTACATATCGAAGAATATTTTCTAACAACTATAATTTAAGCATTTTTGTACCTGAAAAAGATCAATGTTTAGTTTGTAATAAATATGATACGGCTAATCCAACTGAGGTCCAACTGATCCAACAAGGTACGAATAGCCATGATGATTGCCAACCTAAAGAAGAAGAAGAATCCAACTGACAAATCAGATTTAGAAGATAGTTACAGAGAACATCAGAAAAGAAAAGAAGTATGTAGTCTTGAAGAACAAAATGATAAGTAAAGATCTAATAAACAACGAGATTTTGTTTCAATTATTTTCGATCTACAAGCCGTACTATAGATTCCAAGTGGATTGACTGGACAACTATATTATTCTCGAAAATTATGCGTGTACAATTTGTGTGCATATAAAACCGCATTCCCAAATGCAGCTTACTGTTTTGCCTGGTCAGAAATCAACGGTAGACGAGGAAGTTCTAAAATAGAAAGCATTATACTCCACTCCTTATCAAAATGTGTTCTAGTATAGTCTGAATAGTCTAGTAGTCTGAATATGTAAGTAAAATAAGTTTATTTTCTGATACCTGCGGAGGACAGAATCGTAATCAGCATATTGCAGCCTTACTATTATGGGCTGTTCAAAACATAGAACATTTAAATATTATTGAACACAAATTTTTAGAGTTTGGACATTCCTATGGAAGTTGACTCTATGCATAGTATTATTAAAACCGCTAAAAAACACAGATCTATCTATGGGATGCCAGTTTACTTGTCTGTTTTTCAAAATGCAAGAGGAACTAAAAATTTCAAGGTTGATGATAAAAAGTATGTATAGAACCATACAAATGTACAGAATTCAAATACTACGACTTTTATGATTTAAAAAATTTGTCACAAACTTTAATTAAAAACCGGATAAAAGACAAAAACGGCGAAAAATAATGTGGTTGAATATAAAAAGAATGAGATTCGTGAAAGAAGAGACAAATAGAATCTATTTTAATTATGACATGTCAACAAGCTTTAATTATTTCCTTACGGATACTGCACGGCAGTCAACAAGAAAAAAAACTCGCCAAGTTATCAACTAATACAAGCAATCTTGAAGAACTTAAGCGACTTTATGATGCACATTTGCCAATTAGCATAGCAAAAAAGATAGATTTGGTACAGCTATGTGATAAAAGAGTGATACCGGAGGAATATCACGGGTGTTATCGTACTTTGAAAACGGGAAATGATGTAACAGACATTGTCAGAGCCTGCTTTCAGTTACGTATCGGACGAGGAAGCCTCATAATAATAATATTGTTATTATTATAATATATAATATTGTTATTATTATATTCGAAATAAATTTGTTTTTTTATAAAACTGCCTTTCATTCATATAAATAATAACTATAACTACAAACAGCTGTTAATAAAATTTTCAGGGAAAACCAGTTAAATGTCATAAATATCGACTAATACCTAGTAAAAGCCTCATATCTCAATCATAAAACTGGAAAATAGTATACTTGGTTGGTAAGTAAGTGATAGCATTTCCAACTTAAATTTAGGATTAGTCAGATAGGTGTCTCAACTTTTTCAAACTAATGATAGAATATCATTTCAGATATATGCATCTTTCACTAGAATAACTAATATCAAAAACAAGCTGACTGCTTGATTCACAATAAAAAACTAAACTTTAAAAATGTTTTTTCTCGATTTCGGTATTCCGACATTTACCTGGTTTCCGCAGTATACCGATATGTGAGTAGTGAATCCGTTATCATACACTCAATAAATTTGATGAATATGGTAACAGTGTAACTATATATCAGCGCTTATTTTTTATCACTAGATGTACTACTTTTTTAATGTAATTTTATAAATATAACCATTGTATTAAAATTATACGAACACTGAAAAACAAAACTCATGAATTAGTATTAGAAGTCCTTGGAGCAAAAGAAATATTAAACTTCACAAGGAAATTGAATTTTCTGTAGTCGGCTGTATACCATAAATCACAAAAATTGTATTTAAAATATCCTTTATTGCAGTGATACACTGCTTTGTTCATATATCCGTCCTAAAATACTATTTTTATTAATTGCAGCCTAGGGTGCATATAAAGACTACGTCTCAAGACCAGCAATCCCAATTGAGAGTCTTACGTTACCATCAAATAGTATGTTTAATACTTTAACACCTAACAACTATAAATTTATTAGCAACGATGAGCAAATATAGTACCTATGTTCCTTAAAGGTATAGGTAAATAAAGTTTAGTAAAATTGTAATTTTACTAATGTTTGTATTTTGAGAACGATTTCCGAAGTGTAAATTGAAACGCCAATAAACATACTTGTGGCTTATTCCCATTTAAATAGTAATTACTTTAACATGCCACAAGAAAATAGCTTCAGAACAATATGTCTACGTATGAATCTTGGTTTTATTTTTTTACATACATTGAAAATTAGGAGAATACATTGATTATAGGTTAGCAGTCAAAAAGTCAATTAATAGTAATTAGCTTTTGACAAATATTTTATTTTATTAATTTATTTTTTAAATTAGATACTCTGCTCATGATATATATATGCATGTTTTTTTTTATATCAAATTAAAGCTGATGTTTTTCTTAATATGATGATATAAGGTTAACTGAGAAAAATCTGACGCTTCAAGATAGTGGCATTGCGCGTCACCTTTCTTTCATTTTTTTTTTATTCCTTGCGTTTTTAACAGCTGGCAACCGTAATTTTCGATCATTTTTCTCTGGTAAACTTATATCATCCTATTAAGAAAAAAATTAGCTTTAATTTGGTAAAACATGCATATACGTTATGAGCAGCGTATTGCCCTAATTTTAAATATAAAAATCTGAGCTTGATTAACTACGTTATAAACGTAGTGAATTTGCAGTGGGATCTTAGACTATAAAAGATGTTTTAGTTTTTTATACAATGATGCTAGTGTTTTTATATTTTTGGTTGTAATTTTAATTTGAGAATAGTTAGTTATTAATTAATTAATTATTAAAATAGTCATTTCATTTAGAACTCAGGCTTTTGTGTGATTTTAAAGGATTAAAAGATGAATGGTTAAAAAAAAGAGGATGGAAGATTTTTGATTTTCATAGAGATTTTAGTGGCAGCAATTTTAAACGGTGCAAAAGTAATTTTTTGAATAAGAGGTTAAAAAGTAGCAGTTCTGGACTAAGAATGCTAATTGGGAGGAGTATAAAAATAATTTATTATTCCTTGAGATAACCATAGACAAGGATGATTTGGCAGTCAAAGAGATAGGGAGGATTTTTAGGACATTTGACATAGATTCTGTGTAAGCAAAACTAAGAAAGGAGTTTCAGCTAGAGAGTTGGGATAAAAGAATATTTTTATATAAAGAAATTAAATGTAAAGAAGCGGATGACATTTTTGAAGTTGAAATAACTGAAATTTAACTGGTTATCTAGAACAATATCGCAAAGTCATATAAATATAGTTTTACATAATTTTCACAAACTTGATAATACATAAATCCCCTCTGATTCAGTTACTTTATTAAATGCTTTATAATATTGAATGCCGCATTCAAATTTTTTTTATTCCTCATGAACTGCCTTATATTTGAGATTGTTTATTTTTTTTTATTTATTTTTAATAAATCCAAAGGTGTCTTCAGATTTATTCTTTTACACTTATTTATTGTGTATTTGTATTAAAAATACAAATACACAATAATATCGATATAGTTTTAAAAGGATTTAATTGTAATACTTTTACTTAAATTTTTATTTTTGGATGTTAAAATATAAAAAGCGCTACTAACGTTATTATCTACTCATAAAATTATTGATATATCTCTGGATATTTACCTAAAGAAGTAAGGAGAATTATTAATAGGCACCCTGAAAAAACCCTTCGTTATCGTTCATTATACGTCCTACGCAAATGAAAACTAGGTCGAGTAGTAAGAGATAATCATCCGACTCTATGGTGTTTTGCTTTCAACTAGTGCTTCTGGCTGCAATCATTCCTGTCGGCTTGAGCTGTAGAGCGAAATGAAAAAGTTTTGGTACAAAGAATAATAAATTTTGTTAAGTATATGGGAAAAATTTTCGATATAAAAGCAAACTTTATGTAATACGAGTTTTATGAAAAATATGTCGGTGGCTTTGCGCGAGAATCATAAAATTAAATTCAGACTAGAGACTATAAAATATAATCGTAGATTGGAAAAATGTGAAAAAATTTTATATTTGTTGGATTTTAGGACACACACTGTAATAAGTAGTACAAATTGGTAATGAATTATGAGAATAAATTTTAATTCAGGTAGGCGTTTTTGTGAAATATTAATCGCCTTCCAGATTTTTATGGACCCATTTCTCTGAAAAGTTTCGCTACTTTTATACGTAGCTTTTTCAGGAATGATGAAACATAAGTTTAAAGGCTGTCGAGTTAAGTAAAAATATCTTCTCTATATTTACAGTGAATTTATTAGGAAATCCTAAACCAAAACAGTTAATTTTCTATTTCAATCAAGGATCAAAATATTGAGAAAAATTTAATGATTCTAATGACATAATTACACGATTGTGTCAAATTTGAATAAAATATTGAATTAATTAAAACTCTATCGAATCAATATTATAATTTGCTTATTCTGCCTGTCTTTCCGTAATGAAATCCTCAGCGACACCTTTTCAGAAAAACTACTACTAATTTTAATAATATATATTATATGTCATATGTCACTGGTTTATTATAAAGAAATATTTGTTAAATAAATATTTTTTATTTAGTCAAGAAATAACATAGTTTATAAAGAAATAAGTGCTTTGGAAAATTTATAAAATAATATATATGATCTTTAGATGATTTAGAGTCATAACCACACCGCTTCGTTGTTCTTTTTCGTACATGTATTATAATTACTTTACTTAATCAGTAGACCCATTTGTACCTTTCGGTGTTGGGCCGTTTACAATACAATTCATTAAATTACAATATTTGACAGTCTTTTGAGGTGTCCTAGCTCTTAACTAACTTTCTCCATTCCTTCCTATTGGATGCCATCTGTGTTGCTTCCTGCTAAGTCTTACCCTTACTCTGCAGTATCTGCGAGATTTCACTGTTTCATTCTTTAATGGGTCTTCCTCTTCTGTTCTTCCCTATTGGTTTGGCGTCTAACACTCTTTTTCTTCTTCTTCAGTGCCTTATCCGGTCCGGATGTTGACGATCATCAAGGCTATCATGGTTTTGTTGACTGCTCTGCGAAACAGCTCCGCTGAGGTCATCCCAAACCATTGTCGGAGATTTTTCAACCACGAGATACGACGGCGTCCCGGTCCTCTTCTGCCAAATACTTTACCCTGCATAACAAGTTGAAGAATTCGATATTTTTCTTCGTTCCGTATCACGTGGCCGAGGTACTCAAGCTTACGTTGTTTAATACATGTACACTCTTTTTATTGTACATTGTACACTCTTTTTATTTGTCTATTATTGTCCATCCGGGTTAGATGTCCGAACCATGCCAATTTTTTCTCTTTGATTGACTCGAGTATCGGTTTGATTTTGAGTCTTTCTCTTATTTCTTCATTTTTGATTATATCAGTTCTTTTAACTCCTATCGTTCTTCTGAGGTATTTCATCTCTACTGCCTGAATTCTGCTCTGATGTCTTTTGTTTAATATCCAATTTTCTGCTCCATATGTCACTGTAGGTCTATATATTGTTTTGTATATTGTCATCTTGGTCTTTGTTGATATTTCTTTGTTATTAAGGAATCCTCTATTTAGTGCTTGGAATAGTTTTCCTGTGTTTTCCATTCTGTTGTTAAGATCATCCTCGATGTCTCCTTTGTTGTTGATTACTGTTCCTAAGTATTTGTATGAATTTGTCTGTATTATTTTTTGTTGGTCTATCATTACTTCTATTTGATCTTCCGTCCCTTGTTTCCTTGATATCTTTATTATTTGAGTCTTCTCTTTGTTTACGTTTAAGTTGTATTTACTTGCTTTTAGGTCCCATTTCTCTAAGTTGTATTTTAGTTTTTCTGCAGTTTCCGCAATTAATACTATGTCGTCTACAAATATACACATCTCAGCATTTATCATTTGCATTCTATTCCAACCGATGCAGTATTTCTTGAATGTTTTCTTACATTCTTTCACTATCTCATCTATTACATTTATGAATAGTACTGGGCTGAGACTTCCCCCTTGTCTAACTCCTTGGGTTGTTTTAAATGGTTCTGACTGTATATTTAACATTCTTACTGTATTTGTTGTTTTCATGTATATACTCTTTGTTGCTTCTATCAGTTCTTCACTTACTTGGTTCTTCTTTAGGCTTTCCCATATATCTTTTCTTTTGACTGAGTCGAATGCTTTTTCCATGTCTATAAAGCTCAGATGTATTTCTTTATTTTTCTTTTAGGGTATTATATTAATCGATTAAAAAAATTAATTTGATAATTGAGGCACTTTTTTTCTCTATTTTCGTATTTTTTTTTTTCAGTAAGGTTTCTTAGGTATTTTTTTATTTTAATTAGGTGTTCACATGCACTTTATTGTTATATATATATTACTGACCTAACCTAACATATTTGTTTACAAAAAACTGTACCTACTAAAAAAATGGCTGACCAACGGACAAAGTTTTGCAATAAAATTGTTAGTGTTATAATAAATATTAAATATTTAAAATATTAAAAATATTGATGAACATTTGGAGATAATGTTTTAAATGTATTGGTCCGTACGTATTGGTAAAATGGCGGTTGGGCCCACGCCGACGCTAACGTGGCAGTAGCGCTTATATATCAGTGCCCTTATTTGTAGTGTACCGTTTTACTTCTAACGTATTGTCAATAAAAGTCTATTATAGAGTAAAAGTAAAGATACGGTTATATTAAGATTGAAAAATGAACAGGGCGACTACCAATCGCGCGTATACCTAATCTTCGTTATTACCGACCATATAGCTACATACGAGATCTCATATGACAGTATCAATACATTTAATTTGCTTATTCTGCCAGTCTGTCTGTCTGTCTGTCCGTAACGAAAACCCCAGCACAGGCATTTTATCATATATTGGAGCGTGTGAGCGTTAAATGAAATGGGAGGGGATAACCAGTATATTAAAATAGAAAAAACAACACAACAATATTAATATAATAATCTAAGATTCCCACCCTATCTTGAAAATTTAATTCTGTTTGTTTTTCCTAGAATAATTCATAAAGCAGAAAATACTAGTAGTATTTGTAATATTTAGAATATAATAGGTATTTAATAATGTAATCTTTTATAGGAATTCTAATAAATCTTGAGTACCCGGACCGTGATATTTGTCGTAATACGCATTATGTTTATGGATACAATAACAAAGGAGCTTAACAGCTGATAACATACTTTCAAATTTTATTTTAATGGATGTTACTAATATATTTGTATTCCTATACATCAAAATATGCAATTTTATGGTCTTATATCTGAAAATAGTGCGTGATGAAAGAAGCGAGACGATCGAATATTTCACAAATTAAACATAGAATCGAAAAACTGAAAAACAAGTGTTCAATATTTTTCAAAAAGAAATCCAATGACATCCATCACAAACCCCCAGTTATACACCTTAAAGCGAGAAGGGGGGCAACTTTAAAATCTTAAATAGGAACCCTTAGTTTTTATTACAGATTTATATTTTTCATAAAAAAATAAGTAAGTTTTAGAAATTCTATTAAAAATACTTCACAATAGGGTATACAAAAGGTGTGAAAAAGAAGTTGGATACGATCAATTTGGATTCAGAGCCGGAATGGGGACCAGAGAGGCCTTGTTTTCATTACAAGTACTGCTGCAGAAGTGTTACGACCAACAAAAGGATGTCTTTCTATGTTTTGTAGACTTTGAAAAGGCATTTGATCGCGTAAACCATAATAAAATGTTAAATTCCTTGCAGAGCATCAACTTGGATAGCAAAGATCTCCGACTAATTAAGAACTTATATTGGAGGCAGAGTGCCAAGATTAGGATCGACGATCATACATCTAGAAATATTAGTATAAATAAAGGAGTAAGGCAAGGATGCATACTGTCCCCTATGCTGTTCAATCTTTACTCGGAACTACTATTCAACCAAGCCTTGGAAAACCTTTCCACAGGAATAAAAATTAATGGAGAACCAATATCTAGCATAAGATATGCAGATGACACTGTCCTACTGGCTGATACAGACACAAACTTACAGAGGGTTATAGACCACCTTAAGGATGCTTGTCGAGAGTTTGGAATGAAGATCAACGAAAAAAAAACAAAAGTAATGGTGATCCAAAGAAAACAGAATATCCCCTTACCTATAAAAATAAATGGGAATATTTTAGAACAGGTAAACCAATACAAATACCTTGGCTGTTGGATTAATTGCAAGCTGGACCCAGAACAAGAAATTAAAGCGAGAATTGCTCAAGCTAGGGATAGTTTCTTTAAGATGCGCGTTCTATTCTGCGATACACATATAAATATTAAATTGAGATTAAAACTTGTAAAATGTTTTATCTGGTCTGTTCTTCTCTACGGAGTCGAAACATGGACTTTAAAAATAAAGAGCCTGAATAGAATCGAGGCATTTGAAATGTGGGTGTACCGTAGAATTTTAAAAATTCCTTGGACAGCACGAAAAACAAATGAAGAAGTACTAGCGAGACTCAATTTAGAAAAAGAACTATTGAGAACAGTCAAAAGAAGAAAAACCAGTTATTTAGGGCATTTGTTGCGCAACGAGAAATACTACATCCCTCAGTTGATAATAAAAGGCAAAATAGAAGGAAAGCGAGGAATTGGAAGAAAAAAATTGTCCTGGTTACGTAATATCAGAAACTGGACAGGACTTGGATTTGAGGAACTCTTAAGAACAGCTGAAGATAGACAAACGTTTGCCACCATAACCGCTAACCTCCATTGATGGAGACGGCACTTGAAGAAGAAGAAGAAGTTTTAGAAAGAACAAATTTTTCAAGTTGTTCATGCATGGCGTTATCATCAGAAAAAACAATTTATCGTGATCCCTTAGGAAAATTATGGAAACAGTTTAATATCTCGAGAAATACACTTCCAAATAAAAAACCAAAAATACGTGTTTAATTTTTTCAAAAATCTATCAAATGGCACCAAATCCACAATGGCGCCAAATCACTCCATATCTTATTTCAATTCCTTCTGACAGCTGTTCGTTAACACGTACTTTTGTTCGCTGTTTATAGTATAAATTTGATATGATCCTGTTAGTTATAAGTACCTGTTAGTTGTAAGTACCTACGAAGTATTAAAACATTAATCTGTTATAGTGCTTTCTACATTGAAATAAATATTCTTAAATTCCAATCACATTGAATTTTTGAAATATACACGGGAGTGAATCGGTGAAATCATTACATATGTAAGATATGAGTAAGAGAGAGACAGAAGATATATTTTCTCTCTCTTTCTCTATCGGGAATAAAAATGTTCCTTTTGTATATATATATTTAATATTATATATATACTCAGTGACATTAGAAGTGTTACACCCAGAAGGAGTAATTTCTTGAACTTAATTTTTTGGCAACAGAATGACTATATTTAAAACATGCTATGATAACAATACCAATCGTTTATCCCTTCTACTTTTTGTAAAAATAAAGTTTTATCTTTTAATTTTTTTTGTGAGAGACCGACCTGTGAAAACCGGTTCGTATAGAAATTTTTAGTTATTGTTCCTTAGTCTAATTGTATTCAGTGTAAGCAATGCCTCGAGTTCGAATAAATCATAATTACTACCATTTTAGCGATTTTGACAGGGGTAGAATTATTGTGTATAAAGATATGGGTTTGTCGTATCGCGAAATTGGCCGTCGTGTTAATTGTACGGCAATGACGGCTATGCGTGTCTGTCGTGTGTGGACAAACTAAGGCAGAGGAATACGAAGAAGACCAAATGGTCAACCAAGGCGTACCACAGAGCGTCAAGATAGGCGCTTTAGATTACTGGCTCTGCGAGATCGTTTTGCTACTGCGCGTCAAATTGCTGACCAATGGTTTGGAGTAGTAGATGAACCTGTTAGTATGCGTACACTATACCTTCGTATTCGAGCCTTTGGACTTGTTTCATTCCGCCCATGACTAGTGCTTCCTTAGACTGCGGACCACGGTTATCAACGTTTGAATTGGTGCAGAGAACGGCAGCATTGGGTAGCAGAATGGCGTAATGTAGCATTCAGCGATGAATCACGATGCTGTTTAGGAATGCATAATGGTCGTAGGATGGTAAGACGCCGCCGTGGAGAACGACGAGATATCGGGTTTGCTGTTGAGAGACATGTATACAGGACAGTTGGAGTAATGGTTTGGGGGGCTATTGTCTATGGTAACCGATCACCATTTGTGTTTATTCGAGGCAATATCACAGCTGCGCGTTATATTGAAGACATCTTACAAACCAGTTTACTGCCTTATCTCGACGGCCGTCGAGACGTCCTTTGTCAGCAACACAACGTGCGTCCTCATATTGCTCATCAAACTATGGACTTTTCCAAGAAGCTAGCGTTAATGTGTTGCCACTGCTGCCCCGTGTTTCGGATTTAAATCCTATTGAACATGTATGGGATATGATGTGAAGGAGACTGTCCACTTTGTACCATCCTGTACAGACTCTGGCACAGTTAATACATGAAGTTTAAGTTGCTTGGAACGAGGAGCCACAAGCAGACATTGAACATCTCATTTTGTTTATGCCTAGACGTTTACAGGAGTGTATTCAGCTACGGGGTCGCCAAATACATTATTAATTTTTTTTTGATTACTTGTTAATAAAAATTCTTGACAACGTTATCGTTTCATTCTTGATGTAAATCTACCATGTTGCCAAAAAATTAAGTTCAAAAAATTATTCCTTCTGGGTGTAACACTTCTAATGTCACTGAGTATATATATATATATATATATATATATATATATATATATATATATATATTTACATAATATTATAATATATATAATATAATATGTATTAATATTATTATTTATGATA